>NC_071575.1:31291099-31924671 GCF_024509145.1 Vidua macroura
ATAATCCAAAATGAAAAAACCAACAGCTAGAGCAACTCACTGAAATTACAGTCCCACTGAGAATAAAAAGTAGGCTAGGGAAAAAAATCAACCTATAAAATAAACTTAACACTAACTGGATATAAAATGTGCATAAGTAAACAGCAACCAACAACTATACAGAGTATTTTAACCATTAATGGCATGAGAGTTTGGAATAGTCAGAGAAGTAGTATGGGTTAAAAACCCCAAACAGCTGGGTTTGAGAGCTAAACCCCTTCCTACACTGCTCAATAACAGAATATCCTACAACTGCAAACACACAACATTGCATCGGAGACAAGGAATGCTCTGTCAGGGCATAAGGAACCCCAGGACCTGGAATCCTTTTGAACTTTCTGGAATTTCCATTGCTTTGACACAATTTTGTTGAGATATCAAGCTGTGGGGAAGCCAAAATTCAGTGTTGAGAAGGTAAGGACAAAGTCCTATGGATCATGAAAGATCATACCTGCAGCTGAATCCAGCCCACTGCATTTGAGATCCTGACTAAAATCACAACAGGGAAGACTTCTTGGGGTAATAGCAGGTGTGCCAGGGCAAGTAAATTAATTAATTGTGAATAAATGGATTTTGTATATTGACTAGAAATAGAGAATTATTTTTTAAAGGTTATCTGGGTTGGACACATTATTCTGTCCTATGAAAATGCCAGCTAGAGAATTTGTGTTCAAGGGATATTGATACATTACATGATATGGGAAAATATCATGGCAATGCTGGCCATGAGGCTTCACAAAGCGTTTGTACAAATATATGCTTCTCAGAATCATCCAAAAAATGTTACTTCCCATACTCTCCCCCTTATTCTAGAATGGACTTTCAGTGAACAAAAGCAATATTTGAGACTACCATTTAAAATAAACAAACATACACATTACTAAATTAATTGCAATGCCTCAATACAACCTAAACTGGCAGCTCACTAAAATTTATCAGAATGAATTTGACAACTTAATGTCGTTAAGCTCACTGTACTGTATGAATGGCAATTCTACTAGTTTAGTAAAATCTGGTTGTATGAGAGACCCTGGGCTATAAGTGAGTTAGTTATGATATAATCAATGTTCTTCACACATGAAGCAACACTAGTTGTTACAAACTTAGCTAAAGAGGCTTATTATCTGTACAAAATATTTTTCTCATAGGTAACTAGTTTCACAGATCAAAAGGCTTATTTTGAAAAGCCCAGTTATAAAGACTGGGCTTTAAAATCAAGACAAGAATCATTTAATGACCCAGTTTTGGTTTTAGCACAACAAAAACGATCCAGTGGGTTTCATCTTTGTTAATAGTCACTTTTATCTTATAAGATAACTTCTAACAGCTGATCACTGAGGTTGTCTTGGGACAGAATACTACATACCAATCAATTAAGCTAGAATGTTTATTTCCATAGGTTTTGAATACTCAACCTCAAGATGCAAAATAAACCCACTCTCCACGTATACCAGGCCTGAGGCAGATCTTAGACATGCCACTGGCCCCTTTCTGAAGCTTTCTGCTTCAACCAAAATTTGGTATTAATTACCAATTTAAGACACAGAACCAATGCAAAATCTTTAGAACT
The DNA here is from genome assembly GCF_024509145.1 of Vidua macroura. NCBI lineage: Eukaryota > Metazoa > Chordata > Aves > Passeriformes > Viduidae > Vidua > Vidua macroura. Next base: position 31,292,709 of record NC_071575.1, read on the forward strand.
GTTGACATAATATTGTAGAATAAAAAGTTATATATCATGCACAGTAACACCTGGTTTAGACAGCTTACATTACCTGACTAATGCTGAACATCCATGCAGTTTTGCAGTCTGCCCCAGTTTACTTGTCAGGCTTGTCAGACACTAAATTCTATTAGATGAGTTTGATATCAGACACAGATGTTCCATTATTCTGTGCATCATTACAAGGATCACTCTTGCTTTTTATTTACTGAGTTTGGGATTTTTTAATTTTTTTTTTTACTGAGCCAAGGCAGGTCAGGCAGAGATATATGTGTATTAGACAAGGAAGAATAAAAGCCACATCTACCACTAAACAGAGCTCAACAACTAAAATATTAATAATTAAAGCATAAGGAAACTTTTTAATGTAGAAAACCAATACAAGTACCAATGCTGGGCATGCTGTACCACCACAGTTGCTCTAGAGTACATTATCTCAGAGTTCTGTAGCTCTTTCCCTGGAAGGGATGAATAGAGAAACAACTGGTGCCAAATAATTATCCTGTTTACAAGAAAGAAAATCTAGCTTCCAGAGGAATAGCAGCTCAGAGATGCTAGAGCACCAAAAGGTGGACAATCAGAATTTGTCTCTGTCAATTTAAACCCACGACAGAAAAATATGACAACCACAAAAATGCTTTCCGAGGGCACTTGAACAAACGTTTTGAAGGTTTGTGGAGAATAATACATAGTTTCAAGTTTTTGTAGACCAAATTAATTCCTAGGTCTTCAATCTTTTTAATGGACTGGCTATAGACATTCTTAAAAAGCTGCATTCTGCTGTAGAATGAGAGAGACTTGGAAGGAAAATATTATACCCACTAAGTACCTACAAGTGGGAAAAAATAACAATCTTGCATCTTTTATTTGTAAGGCATTCTGCTGTGATTACAATATTTGTCCTTTTCACCAGAGAATCTCTCCACTGATATTCAATAGACAAGATGAAGTGCATAAAATCCAAAATATGAGTGTCCATAGAACCTAATAAAACCTGCAAAGGTCTTTTTCAATTACAAGACTGATGTGAGGACATAGAGAAGTAAAGTAAGTTTTTTCAAGTCTGTTATAAGCACAACAATCTGAAATGCTTCCTTTTAAAATAATATTACAAGGACTAGAAATATACGATCATGACACATGTAGAGTGTCAAAGAGAATCAAACTCCAACGTCCTGTCTGAGTAGGTACAGAAAAATACCTTCTGTAACTTGTCTGGGGAAAACAATGGCGAGTCCTTTCCATACTCTCTCTGCCGTGGAGCCGGCCAGGGGTCGGGCCATCCCATTCCATCGCCGGGCTACACCCACGTGTTTGGCACGGCGTCGAGCCCCAGGGGCAGTGGGCCCACCACTGCCCAGGAGGAGCTGGTGCTACCAGACAACACCATCCCCTCACATCCCCTTTTTGATTTTATTCTTAAGAGCAGGATGGCGGGCACAACGTTTGCGGCGCCGGACAATTAGCAAAAGCAGCAGGGGGATGCTTGCCAATAAACACCCAAATTTGAGGTTAAACAGCTGTAAATCTGCATTAATCGTTTCAGGAATTCAGCTATTTACAAAAGCTTTCAAAGAGCAAACAAATAAAAGAAGGGAGGGGAGAAGAGACAGGAGAGGAGCCGATCTGTCCTTACCTTCACACTGCTTCCCTTCCCCTTTGTAGCCCGGCTTGCAGATGCATTTGTAGGATTTTGGTGTGTTTTGACAAATTGCGTCGATGTGACAGTCATCCGTAGCTTCTGCGCACTCATCAACATCTGGAAGCACAGAAGGAACCCCAAGAGGAAAGATAAGAAGGGAGACCTGAGCCACAAAACACCAAGGATAGATACTCCCCTTGAAGTTGTTTGCCTGCCTGCCTTCCCAGTGTCATACTGGAAATGAGAACATCTGAGGATAAATAACTAAACCAGACAACGTGATATTCTCCTCAAGTAGCTTATAAGCACTGCTTCACAGATCTGGAGGGACTCGGTCTCACATTTCTGCACTATGAATGAAATTCTTAGACACTATAAATTAGCTTCGGCTGTTTAAGTCTGGTACTGGAGACCCATATCTTAGTAAAACAAGAGAATGCTTAAATTACATATAAGAGGACAAAAAAAAGACCACTTGCATGTTCTAGCACAGAGATTTTCTTCATTTATAAAGATAGACCCTAGTTTAAATAAACTATGCTGGTGGGAACGGGAAAAAGAAATATTTGAACAGCAAAACCACATTAATACTTTTTACTGAGAAGCAAAAAAAAAAAAAAAAAAAAAAAAAAAAAAGGAAGACCATATGAAACTCGGTAAGGTAGAGTGGAGGAAAGCAACCTGCAATTCATCTGCTTGGACTAACATTTAGGGGGGACAAAGTGCCAGCAGCCGTCTCGGCCCCTGCTCGGGTGGGGACGCCTGACTCTGAAAGGGGGGACCCAGATTGCTTTTCTTGTTTTCAGAGTAGGAAGCCTTTACAAACATTTCAGTGACGGGCATTCGTCCTCTCTCCTAGACTTAAAGAGAATGGGGAGGGAGGAGGATGAGACAGAGTCGAGATCTGGTAGTCGTGGGAATGTTAATGAAGTGAGCACTGGGGGAAAAAAACCCAACTCCGACCTATTCAGGGATGGGGTGTGCTGGGAACATGGGAACACTTACAGCCCTGCCTAAGCTGCCCCGGCCCCGCACTGCCCACAGCCGCTTCCCGGGCACACCAGCACCCGCAGCTCCCGACGCGAGGGGCGGCGGTGCCACCGCGCCCCGGGCACAGCGGCCGGGCCGGGCCGTCAACGCGGCCGCGGTGTCAATCCCGCATCTCCCAGGGGGCTCCTCCCCGTCCCACGCCACAGCCACATCTGGGGTTCCCGGGAGGACACGGGCAGGCAGCCGGAGAGGGACCCGCAGAGCTGCACAGAGCATAGCCCCCGCTTTATGGTCAGGAAGTAGAGAGGAGACAGGGGTGCTGCGGAGGGAGGCAGCGAGAGGCATGTGCAGTTGGTTTCGTGCCAATTAGATTAATAGAGCCCCAAAAAGGTGCACCAAAGTGAAAACAGTTTTATTGTTAGCGTGAAATCCTAACGCTAATTGTTTCAGAAGTGCTCACTCAGCCATCTCCAGTGACAACACTCGGATCCTTCAAAGTCACCGGGAACAGGAGGGAGCTATTTACAGAGAGGACAATAATCAGACACTGTAGCACGGCACACAGCAGAGAACTTCTCTGAGATGTGCAGACCGGGGCGGCTCCGCGGGGCACCTCTGGAATCCCAGAGAGAGCATTGCCCGGACACTGTATTGTTATTGAGGTGGTTTTTTTTTTTGTTTTTCATGTTTTTGGGTTTTTTTTTAAGAAAAAGGGGAACACAACACCAACCGTCATAATTTTCCGGACTAAGGCAGAGCTGCTGTAATCTGTTGCCTTCTTTCTTGTCCATTCGTTTATTTTTACCGCCGAGCCAATTCAGATCTAGCTATGATTTACGTAAACTAGCTTAGGTGTTGCCCAGATCAGGCACAGATTCAGTCAAGCACAAAGAGAAAAGAAGTTTTTGGGCTGTTTTCTCTGCGTTTTTTAAAATGCTTTGGTTCATGTTTGAGTCATTAAACCGGCACCCATCTCCCATCAAGATCAGCAAAAGTGACAGCTGGACTCTTTATAATGCCGTCAAAATTTCAAACTGCATTGAGCCAAAGGGGACATTTCACAGCAACCACAGGATGCCTGGGAGTCAGGCGTGAATGCCAATGAGTCAAATGAAAGGGCAAAACCAAGTATGAGCCCCTTCTCTGCTCCACATCTCACATTGCATTACTGGGACTTCAAGCACTTCTAGGCTGACTTCGTTAATTTTGTTACATTTAAACTCCTCTATCCGAGGAACAGGGATTTTTTCCACACCCTCCCCCCATCCCTTCCCCCCCCCCCCCCCCCCCCGCCTGCCCTTGCTAGTACTTCACCTTAAAAGATTTTTCCTTGCACAACTTCAAAACCTGCATACATTTATTTCAGAAATCACTTCAGGCTTGCAACATTCCAAAGCAGATAGGATTGAGGGGTGTTCGATTTTTGGTTCGTTTTTTTTAAACACCGAAGCAAAGACAAAGTATAATTAGAGCTATTGAACTGATACGAGCGCCGCTGTTAAAAACACCAGGTCGTTGGGTTAATGCGCAGACATGGAAAACCTGTGAAGATATCCCAGCCAACGCTTGCTCTGTGGAGTCTCCAGGGCTCAGCACAGACTTATCTCGTATGCACTCATGGAAAGTAACTTTTTCTTCCTCATCTCTCCCTGCAAAAATCCCTCGGCTCCGGCTGTGTCAAACACACGAGAAAACGCCTCCCTACCTCAACTTCCAAAACCCTCGGCGTTACGAGCAGCGAGAAGTGACCTCCCCCTAACACCTTATAGCGAGCAGAGGAGAGCGGACAGACACGGTCCCCCCGGGGCCGCGGCTCCGCGTCGCCCGCGCCCAGGGAAGGCGGCACGGCGGCGGAGCCCCCTCTTCTTACCTGCGCCCCCGCTGCCTCCCGCCAACCTGCCGGCCCAGGCGAGAGCGAAAAGCAAACAGCAGCGCCGCGAAAAGCAAAGAGTGCCCATGATAATGATGCGATCCCCGGTGCCTGTCTGCGATAAGGGACGCGCTCAGGACCGGCCGCGCGGAGCCGCCGGCGCTGACGCCCTGACAGCGCCCCGCTGATTCGCCGGGGCTCCCGCGGCGGGGGCGGTGCCGGGGCGGGCCGGGGGCAGAGCCGCCCCCGCGGCTGCCCCCGCGACGCGCCGCCCCGTGGAGGGGGTGCTCGGGCGGCGGGAAGCCGGTCCCTGCCCCGGGCGGTGCCTGCTGGCGGCCCGTGCGGCGCTGCCCGGCGCGGCAGAGCGGCCCGGCTCGCTGCCGCCCCGACAGGTAGGGCCGGCGGGGACCCAGCAGGGACCCCGCAGCATCGCCACCATCCGCGCTGCGCCCCCCCGCGGCTGGGGCCGGCGCTGCGGACGCCGCCAGGGGATGGACAGACAGACAGACGGACGGACGGAGGGACACCCCCCACGCCGCGGCTGAGAGGGCAGACAGGCCGGCGGACACTGCCCATCTCCTTGGCAACCGCGGCCAGGGATCCTTCCCCTTTCTCGGGTTCAGGCTAAAAGACAACTTTTTTTTTTTTTTTTTTTTTTTTTTTTTTTCCGCTCCCCTGCCTACCTCCGTTTAGGCTAACTCCGCTACCGCTTGTCACAGGTCATCACCAGCTGCTGGCTTCCTCCAGCGTTTTAAGGGCTTTGCTGCGGAGGCCAGTGCGCCTTTCCAGCCGTAGGTTTGCTCTTCTAAGCCCTTCACTCGGGCCAAGCACGGCTCCGCAAGGGATCCCTGCGGTCCTGGCCCGGCCCGGGGAGATGCTCTCCCCGAAATCATCTCCGCTGCAGACGGACATGTGAGTGTCACTGTCACCACCACCTCGGAGGCGAAAATCCTTCACTTTTAAACCCAAACATGAGATATTTCTCCCCTCCGAGGCAAGCCCCATGACCCTAAACTCTTTCAGACTGTCTTTAAAGGACTGAAATAGCTGGCACACATCCCGTGTTACGGCCGTGACACCCCTCTTGGCTTTACACCTTTCTTTCACAGGTACCCCACTGCTGAAATGCTTTGATATTTTAGGTCGTCTCAACTCCTAATTCCCCTGAGAGGCTGGCTGCCTGTCGTGCATGTGTTCCACTTGTCGTCTGGAAGATAAATACACCCTGTCATAGCCTTAGATGCCTCCTTTTGACAAGTTCTCCCAAATACACATATATATCAGTACAATACACTTGCCCAGAAACAAGCACTAGTAAGTACTTTTAAGCTTGAAGAAATGGGAAGGAAATGTAAGAAAAGTTGCTCAGCCCAGATGCGTGTTCAGTAAAACTCCACACCACGGCCCTTATCTTCCAATAAAACTAAACCACTACTGCACGGTGCCAAAGCTGTTTGCTTTCCGCGTGTTTACACCTCTACTTTGGACATTCCCGTCCTTAATCCCTTAGGGGTGGGGTTCGGGCTATTGCTATTTTAAATCCGAACGCTTGTTTTTTTGTGTCTGTGACTCGGCTGAGGTACAGCGGTGGATTCCATGCCCGAGTCTTCCATGGATACACCACGGCAGGCCGTGCCGCGGAAGTCCCCAGAGGGACCACACGAGGTGGAGCGCCACCTCGTGACCGTCACGGCAGAGCCACCCACGGGCCGTTCTTTTCCAAGATTTTTGTAAGGGGAAGTGAAAAGATTTTTGGAGGTGAAAAGTAAGGTTAAATCTTCCCCCCGCCCCCCGCACCATTTGTTTATTTTTAAATATTTCACAGTTGGCCTTTTCGTTAAATTTCATGGAATCATACTAAAATTTATAATGGGATAAATAATCCAAAAAGTTTATATTTCATGAAGGAGTCCACTAGAATTGTCTAAAAATCAACTATCTCAACTTTTAAAAAAGCCACAGTGCAATAAAGAAGTTTGCTAAAGCAACAAGACGCTTCTACTGCCTTGGTGACTTGCTCTCTGCCGGGCATTATAAGTGTCATGTTAGCTGCATCTGTTGAGTTATAGAAATCACCACACTTGTGCCTGACTCTAAACATTTATAGTCCATAACACATGTATGGGACTCAGGAAAGGAGGTCCCCCTGATGGAATCTCACACTGTTTATATATGTCCTCATATTCTCCAAGGGTGGCATGCACCTGAAAGCTAAAGATCATTCAGGTCAGCTGTCCCTCTTCTAGTGAGCTTGTTGTGTTTTTCCATAACCAAGATCCTGACAGCTAGAATACATGAGAAAATACAAAAGTAGTGTATTTATCAAAAGAGGGCCTGAACTGTAAGTCAGGATTATCACATAAAATAAAGTAAATCATCTGCAATGCCAGGCTGAATATTTCCAGATGGGTCTTTCCAGAGTCCTCCTTGCTAGGGGACACATCTTAGAAAATGGATCCTTGTGGATCCCCACCTTTTCCACCTGTAATTATGTTCCTGTGCTTGGTTATAATAATCTAACATCATCTCTATGTCAATTCCAAAAATGATTTTATGAAAAATTTAATATTAGAAGTAATGACTGTCACCAGAGGACACAAGGAAAAACGATGCTATGGTCACGATGAAGAGACTAATTTATTTCCTCTGACTCCAATAATTTACAGTTCTCAAAAGGCGCCAGTGGATTGGAGGGTGAACGTGCCACCTCTCCAATGACACAAACTACCAGTACATCAAATTTCTCCGCCTCTATGAAGGAATGCAAAACAATAGGTTGTTTACAGAAAGTTGCGTGAGAAAGTTTTCTACAAGAATGTAAACTCAGAAGGCTTTAGAAAATCTTAAAAAATCAGGGCGACAAATGACTAAGCAGCTTCTTCCAATGTAGACAGTAAAAGCCAGATTCATGCCTGTAAACCTGCTCTGGGTAAGGGGGATAAGCAAGAGCTACCCGGGCTGCAGGTGGAGCCAGCCCAGTCTGGGGGGCACCTCCAGTGTTTCAGTTCTCTACCAAAGTACTTCAGCTGTGCCTAAAAACCTTTGGGCAGCATGTTAATTGGCTTCTAATGTTCTTCCACACTAATGCCCTTAAAGCTTTGGGGACTATTCCAATAAAATAATAATAATGCTTAATAATAAAAGAGGTATGTTTTAAAAAATGATCCATCTCTACAGAATAGAAAGTCCATACAAAGCTGCATATCAGGCAAGAGCATAAATAGAATTGTGGCTGCAGAACAGTACTCCCACCTTCAGAACACTTTCTCCCACAGATATGCACCATTCCAAAAGTGCTTTGAAAATACAGAACAGCCTCTGCAGAATTATTTGGTTTCCTGGTTTGCTATTTATGAACGCCTGTATATTGGGGGCACTGCTGCCTCAGGAGGCAGCACAAGCTATTGATAATGCTGGGAATCATAGCAGTCACTCAACAGCCTGTGCAAACTTGAACCAATTGCTTTACCTCTCCATTTCTGTCTCCCTTCCTTCCTTCTGTCCCTCTCCTTTCTGTCCATTTGCAGTGAAAGCCCACTGTAGTAGCAAGGCCTGTCTTTCACTGTATTAATGCAGCATGTCTCAAAATAACATACTAAGCTTGTTTTGTCTGTCTCCCCAATTAGGGCTTTCATGAGGCCAGTGAGGCACATAAACCCTGACCCTTTTAACTTCAGTTCATCTCTTTTTCTGAACTTCAAAGAACTGGGAGAGACATGGCTCCTTTGGATAGGGGACAAGGAATGTATGTGCCAGAATTTGTGCTGGGAGCACCTACACTTTGAACCATGAACCATGTATCTCCAAATTTTAGTTAAATACTTTCTATTAGGAAGAAAGGAACAATGCAAGCCCAACTCTTCAAAGCAATATAGACCATTCTGCATTTGTACACATATTTAGGGGAAGCTTTTGAAACTAACAAGCAATAGACATGCATAGCACCGCATACTCAATGCTGTATTACTTCTTTCCAGGAAAATACAGCATGTAAGTTTCCTGGAAGTCAAGTAGCAGCATGCAGCTGAAGTAATTCAATGATGTGTTCCTGTACATGTGAGTAAAAAACAACACAAGTCCACCATAATCCATAATAAAGTTTTGCTTAAGAAAATTCAGTGTATAAGAGGACGAGGATATTTTTTTCTTTTTTTCCTAATTGGAGGGAACAAGGAATTACATAGCTGCTGTAACAGTTTAGAGGGGACATTTATTCCTTAGCTTTGGTGATATCACAATCAATTTTATCTCACTCTTCCATCAGTGGGACAATGTGTGAAACCTTGTGGAAGTAGTGGTAAATTTGGATATTCTGGGAAAAAAAAAAGGTGTAAGTCAGTGCCAGACTTTGAAGACAGACATCAACTCATGCTTCAGGACAGCTACTCTCTGTGCTGTTACCTTCCTCCAAAATTTGTCACCTGCTTCATCCAACTGTCCCTCCCTTTTCATTGCTAGGGTGCCAAAAGAGATGAAGACTCATGCAAAAGCATTTCCTTAAACTTGTAATTATTTTAACACAGTGGATCATGAGGCCCATAAGGCTCAAAACACCTTACTGAGCATTACTATCTACAAGTCCATAAGCTTCTTTCCTCTTAAATGTCTCATGAACAGTTTTCCATTCAGAAAAATGCTTCAACAGCTAGAAAGTGTCGGGAGAGAAGGAAGTTACTAGGAACAGTAATGGAGATGTTTGATTTTTTCTCTCCTGCTTGAATTATAACCACTGAGAGGGAAAGATGAAAATATTAATGAAGAGATGGAAAATACCACCATCACCATGAAAAGAAGAGTAGATCCTTCTTTTGTGGTACTCAGTCAATCTTGTAAAAGCATATTTTGCCAAGATGAAGGTTGCATCTCAAACAGGTGAACAAGGACTTGATGCATAAAGAGCTGGATAAAACTTCGTAACCTTCATTATACAGGAGACTGGTTACAGCAGTCTCTCTTGAAATTAATATGGGACACCTCTACAAGCTGCAAGAGAGAACACACAAAATAAGGTTTTGCTTACTGGGATTATACCTTAGCAGGTGGGAGAAAATTACAAGGACCTGTGGAAACAGAGCTGAGAAGGATACTTTCTACAAGTCCTGTTTGATAACTCAGTTGCCAAAATAATTTTAGAACTGGCAGTGATGTGTCCTTGTGTTTACAAGGAGATGAGAATGGCATTCTGAAATGGTTGGGCTTTAGGAAGTGGGGCCATAAGAGAGCCAGAAGGGAAATATCAAGGAAAAAAAAAATCCAATTGCTCTTTGTCCATCTACTAGCCTTAGGCTAGAGTAGGATGAAAATTTTAACTCAATGAGTCCTCCACTGAAGACTTCAAAACAGTGACTTTTGCTAGTACAAATTCTGGCTCCTAATCTGCTGCAGATTACTTGCCATTGTATTTTAGCATTGGCATTTCAGTTACTTTCAGTTACTTTCACAGATTATTGTGATTGCTGCTGCTCTAACATGCAATCCTCTTGAACACCCAGGTTTGCATACTCCAAAAATGTCAAGCAACTCAGAAGAAAGTCCTTTAGGTATTTTAGGCTTATCATAGTTAAAATCTTAAATTCTGGTTAGTCATTAACTGCTCTGGACTGCACAGAACAGCAAACAGAGCTCTAGTAACTAAGCAGATGAAAGAAAGCTTTTGGGTTGTTTTAGAAGATATTTTCTGATCTCTTGTTTGAAAGTGAACTTTTTCTCAAAAATGGCTACAGCTGGCTGTGATTTCTTCTTCAAAGCACTTTGGGCCCTCAAGCTGAGGTACTTTCTCTTGTACCTATGATCTGTGGTCAGCTATCAGTTCCCTTTCCTGTTCTAATCAAGGTCCTGAACATGCAAGGAACACTATGTACGTTCAAGGAGCATGTACATATTTATCAGCAGGACTACTCTTGCCTATAGACTTCTGCAAAGACTGTCTCAGCAGGCTTGGGATTATATAGCGCAGGACAAAGAGAAGAGGCCGTGCCCTCCACGCACACTCCCTTTATCCTTCAGCACAGCTCAAAACCAGCTGTGGGGAGTGACATGGCACTGATCCACATGGGCAGTCCTCTCTGCTCTGTGGAACACACCATGGCAGCACTTCAGAGGCAAAAGCTGATTCAGCTTCAGAGAAGACTTAATATTGTGAATTTTCCAATTTAGAGCCCTGCCTACCTGCCCTCCCTCCCCTAAAAAGGAAAAAAAAAAAAAAAAGAAAAAGAAAAAGAAAAAGAAAAAAAAAAAAAAAAAAAAAAAAAAAAAAAAAAAAAAAAAAGGCAAAAAAAAAAAAAAAGCCCAAAACCCAGCACAAACCAAAAGCACTCACAAAAGCCCCAGGACTTCCACAGCCTGCAAATTTCAACTGCAGCCTGGCAGAGCAGCTGCAGATGTGGGTGAGTTGGCAGGACATCTTGCCAAATCATGGTAAGATCTAGTAAGACTCCTGCAACAATTCTTTTAAACCTTTTCTGAACCAAAACCATTTAATTTTTAACATTAATAGCAGCAACAGTACACCAGGAAAATTCCAACAGAAGCTTTTTTCATAAAATAAAAATTTTTCCTGATTTCTCCACAATTCCACAATCAATTAAAGGTTATTTCTCAGGACACCTTCCTGCAGACACGAAGGAAAAATATCTTTAATGCAGCCAACTCCTGCAATTTTCCTACTTCCCTACCCACCCAGCCACTGAGAGCTAGAGTGAGATTTGTGTACTAATTTGAAATTCTGCATTCTTCAGGGAGGCCCACAGTACCAAAGCTGCTCTCAAGATTTTCCCTTTAATTTGCTGTAATGTGAAGAGAGTCCAATGGTGTTGAAACTTAGATAGTTTTGCATTGCAGCATCTGTTCAATTTACTGCAGGGACAGAAACTCTTCCATCAAAACAAGCTGGAGGACCAAGCACCATGTCAGAGCATCAATCCCTTTACCAAACCAAGTCCAAGCCAGCTATGTAGTGGGAGCTATGTAGTACAGATTTCCTAAAATCTATGTGCTTATTTTAGTTCAAGTGTAAACATGCACCCATCCCCTTGTTTAGCTGCAGTCTTTACTGCACACAATCCACAATTTAAGAGCCCATTGCCATATAAACTTAATCTTAAACAAGAAGCATGTTATGAAAGATGTGGTTGAGTTCAAGCCCTGACTTCATCCAATAAGCCTGGCCTATTACCAGTAACAACTTTTATCCTAGACAAAATCTGTGTAGACCAAGTGAAGTTTTATTCCAAAGTAGATACCTCTATTGAAATATAAATCCATGTAATTCTTTGTACTGTAATTAAATGCATTTTAATTCATTGCTCTGTTCCTTCAACACAGCTGAACTGAGATGGGCTTTGATCAGGAAGCCTACATCTCCCCTGGGGCAACTGTAGCCTTAACCTCTTCAGTTGTGAAAAAATACTATGAAACACTCTAGCTGTCACCTGGATAGACCAGTGAATACCAGGGGGATAGCAACAGAATTTGAGGCCTGTAGTCCTGTAGCATGAGCACTGTGGGGCTCACCTGGTGAGAAATAACTTTCAGAGCAGCGTGACACCATAATCAAAAATTCAGACAGAGAACAAGCAGGGTCCTGTCTCCTGTGGTCCTGTAGTAACTATTTTCCATCTCTAGGCATGCTCAGATTAGCTAAGGATTGTGACAATTAAGAAGTTTCAACTGTTTCCCCGTAAACAGAATAGTGCTTCTAAAACAAGAAGAATTCAAAACAGGGAAAAGACTATTTTTACGGAAGAAGGATGAATCTCACAATAGGATCTTTAAAATACTTGGATGCAGCATTATAAAGTTAATATTCTTGTAAAGACAACCAAGTCTAGAGATGCCAAGATTATTGTATAATTTATATTAAATTACTAACACATAACAATTTTAATAATTTAAAATTATAATAAATATACATGATGAAGTAGAATTATATAAAACGATAGATTTATATTAATTTTATAATTTAGATTATATCAGCCATGTTCCTCACATTTTTAGATATTCAAATACTTAAAATGTTGATGATGAGCACTGTTACGAGCCTTACCACCAGTGAAAATGAACATGTTTTGGTTGGAAAGACTAGACAAAGGAAATGAAAAATGAAAGTTAGACCTAAGGATACAGTTGGGTGCTTAGGGTTTTAATGGGAATACTATAAGTAAAATTCAGTTCACACAGAACTGTGCAGCAATAGGAAAGTCCACATCTTGTGTAGAATCATACAGCACGTGTCAACACACCAGGCAAATCTGATGGAACCAGGCTATCATAATCTTTGTGGTTTATGAAAAACTTCTAACAGAGAAGATACTGCAGAAAATATCCAAGCTCAAATCTTTGCCTCAGACTTTTCCACCATATCAATCAATCAATGCCTCCCTTCTATAAAACAAAATAAAATAAGACCGAAAAAGTCTATACACCCATGTGTGTTGATTTTTGCAGTTCTAACCTGAGTTTAACAAAACAAAAGGTCAGCAAATCCTCATTCCTTCTAGCACATTTTTCCCAGCTCCCAGGACTCTCTTTCAGTCCCATGGTGGCTGCAGGGGTAATTGCAGTTGCTGTGAGGGAGCCTGTGGCTCACAGGCATTGTTGACACAGACAGCAGCCCCCTTTCCCAGCACTGCTGTGAAGGACCTGGTGGAGATCCCTCTGCAGCACAGAAGGGGAACAGCCGCCCCCAGACCCCTCATGCTGCCAGCATGCTGCATCTCAATGGTAGACTGTACATCTCACACTTTTTCCCAGTAATCATGTTTAAAAGGACTGGGAATTAAGGCATTCTGGTTGCTTACTTCATCCTTGAAAGCACACCCTGCTTGGTTACACACTTGCAAAGGCTTTGAAAATACATAATTCTATCCAAATATACAGCGATGATTCCAGAACCACTTGGAAGCCCCAGTTATAATTTTCTGCTAGATGAGTTCTCCTCCCTAAGGACTCTCCAGAGGAGTCTATGCTTTAGTGCACCTATGAGATAGCTGTAGCTCAGACTAACTCAATTCCTGACAGGCAGCTGCAGTTTGAGCTGGTGTGAAATAGCAAATAGAAGAGAAGATTATTGAATAGAATTAAATGCAGCATCCTCAGGAGGCCTGGATATAGAAAGGGTAAAATTCCACTCACCTTAATCCTGCATATTATTTTGTTCTATTGAAAGGCCATGGCTGAATGAATAAAGACAGGAGGATTTAGTCTATGTTCATTGCTTCTCTTTTCAAATTACATGAAATACACAGTGCTGACCCATTATTAGTGTTGCTGTTTTTTAGAATTATTATGTCGTTAGAGATGGATTGGATTAACACAAGTATAATAAATTGCAGTGAAAGTAGCTTACAGAAGACTACAGCACAATAAAGCTTCATAAAAGTGTGCTCAGAGAGCTGATGAAATCAGAAAAATGTATACTATTACAAAGTGGAAATACAGCAGGCACAAGCTACTGACTGCTTGAAAGCTCCCAGGTAAATTCTCATTGTTCTTCAACTTAAATTACACATCTAAAATAATTTGGAATTCATTTCAATCAAATACAATATAATTAGAGAAACAAAATCGATACTTGTGATGAAAGAAACTTTGGACCAAAAAGGCCAGATGTATGTAGATATACCTACATGTGCCAAGGCTGCACATAGAACATGTAAGATCTTGACGTTCAGAACCTGCATGAAACACAGCATGCCTCTTTTTTTTTTTTTTTAACCTAGAAATAGACAATTTCATCTACATGTTTTTATGGAGCTGACACTGAACATGACAGTGCCTACCTTCTACAGCTCTCCCTGTCTGTTTTGTCTTCAGCTGGTGCTTAATCAGGGCATTAAATGCTTGAACAGGATCTTAATTTTCATCTGCTTTCTACCTTTGTAAGTCCAACCCCACAACTCAGAATAATGTAGAGCTTTCTGCTGGCTTTATTTGGCCTTCAGTTGCACACTCAGGTTTGCGTCAAGGGGGTGCAAACTCTGCCAGACCTAAACAGCAAGATGAACAGTTGTGCAGAGTGCAGAACAGCAGTGCCAGCCCTGTGGGAGGCTTGCACTGCATGTCCCAGTTCCACCTGAACATGGCTGAGGTGTAGTAGAGCCCACATCTCTCTCTGCAGGGGAGGGATACCATGAGCAGCTGGGCAACAACAGCAAGTACTGCCACCTGTCTCATTCAGAGTCATCTGTACCTCACTTGGTGCTTCCACAGCTTGCCAGCTACAGCTGATCAGCCTGCACACTTTGTTTTGGGCAGAAGATAAAATAGGAGCTTTGTCTTTGGATACCAAAGTTACATAAAAGTCACTCCACGCTAGGAACTGAGAGGGTGCAGCTCCAGAATCACTTCTGTATCAAGCTATAGAAACTACAGCAAGTCTCCAGTTTGCACTTTCAAAACATATTTATGATGGGGCCAGTGTTGTACAAGTCTCTTCTGTTTAAAGAGATTGATGAATATTCATTAATTAGGTCTCATAACACAGAAAAGGGGAGTATTATTCTACCTTAGTAAAGATAAGGGAAAGATCATACAGAGGTTAAATGGCTTTCTCAGGTTCACACGGGACGCTTGGAAAACCCAGAAACAGAGTCAGAGCCAGGATTTTGGAAGGAATTTCAGGTGTCTCCCTTATAAATGTAGGAGTAGCTTGACACAGGGACTGCAAGCTCTGTGCCTGTTTGAAATCAGGCCACTCAAGAGGGTCCACAATTAGGCAACCACTGCTACTAATGACCTTGGCAAAACTTAGTCCCTGTTCTTGACTGCTGCTCCACAGTCTTCAGTACTGCAAAGTGCAGTGTGCTGTCCTACCAAAATACGGTGGGAGCTAATTAAAGGCTGTAACTTATCCCTAGCCACCCAAAAATTAAAGCTCCATGTTCATTGAGCACTGTTTTCTTTTCTAATCAGTTCAACAGAGCTTAAATGCATTATTTTTACACTAGAAATTTGGGATAAGTCCTGGGTATTGCAAAACAGCTATGCTCCAAGAAATCCTTTCACTCAAAAATAGATGATTACAACAGCTTCTATAAATATAAATTGTTTTACAGCCAAAGACAGACATCTAATTTTCACTGAAATTAAGCCAGCAAATCTCTTCTGCCAGTACTATAACAATAATCATGCTGATAGTGTTATTTCAGTTTACCAAAAGCCAGAATCCAATATGCTACAAATTAAATCAAGCACCAAAAAGATAAGCAACATGAAAGGAAATTAATATTAATAAAAAAACTTCAAATGTTTACATTTGTTTGCTGAGTTCAGATACAAACCCAACATACACAAGCAATCTTACATTGAACTATAGCTTTATTTTCCCCCTGTTGCTGTCCCTCCCACTAACTTTTTTTTTTTTTTTTTTTTTTTTTTTTCATTTAGGAGCAAATTATGCAGACAAAGATATTATGAGAGAGCATATTTCAGTTGTAAGGTTTTAGGACAGGGAAGGAAAATAGGGCTCAGACCAATTAAAAGCTTTAGAGAAGAAAGGCAAATCATTAAAAATGCCAGAGGGCAGACATTGTACAGAAAGAGAAGAGACTTTGACAAATTTGAAATAACTCTGTTCTCCACAGTCCATAATGGCAGATGAAAATAAGCTGCCCTTATACCCACAAATATTCAGGGGAGAATAAGGCATTTGATACTTCATGGATAAAACAAATCTGTGCTTGAATGAACAAGCCACAGGACTGAGTTAGTGTTTGGTGGGTACTTTGGAGAAGAAAAGCAATGTATAAAATGTGAAGTGTTATTTTTAAGACACACAAGCAGCCAGCCTTCCAACTCAGCTGCTGAATTATTAGTCTTATTGATCTGCTACTGCATTATTTTTTACACCACAAAACCCATTCGCTCTCAATAGAACACAGGCAGTGAAAAGACAATAGTCATAACAAGATTTGCAATCTGGAACTTCAAAGAAGTCATATTCCAATTTTGGCAGCTTACTAGGAATAAGAACCCAAACTGCCATTGCTGAATGTATCCCTTGTCTGTAACTATAATTTAAAAGCATTGTCTGATGTAATTTCTTCCTTTTTTTCACACAGTGATTCCAGGCCAATTATTTATCCCCCCTCCCCCATAAGAATAGTGTTTTGAAGTCAGCCAATAAAACATGTTTTATGTAAGGACTATATTCCTAAAGCAATGGAATGGATTCTTTGTAGACCTAAAGGTTGCAGAGCACTTCATTAGTTCCACATAATGAAAGAATGGTGCAATTGAAGGAGGTCTCTAAGGGAGAATGGTGTGAAAATTAGAGACTCGTCTGCTCACTTGCAAAAAGAAAAAAAAAAAAAAAGAAAAAAGAAAAAAATAAAGGAAAAATTTGAGGAAAAGGAAAAAAAGGGGGAAAGAAGAGGGGGAAAAATGAGAAAAATGTGAAAAGGAAAAAATCTGTGGATTTTCTAAATAAAGCACACTGTCTCCATTCAGCCTATGGAGAAAGGGTGCCTACTCAATCCTCTTACCACTGACAATATAATAAAACCAGAGGAACTTTTTTGAAGTAGATCTGCACATTCCACATTTGGATTGAGGGGCAATGGACTGTTTAAATTGCTATTTACATTTCCAGCTGTTTTACCAGTGATTTGCCCAACTTAATAGCTCTTTAAGCTTTTAAACAAGAAAATAGCCATTCTCACGACTCAAAGAAGAAACCATGGTTATTTCAGTCTGCATCTATTGTAAAAGGCTTAAACCCCTCTCTCTTTATAGATGCCCTTCCCTTTATAGTACTTCCCTTTTCCATCTCCTCCTTCTTTCTAAACCTTCTTCCATCTTTTTAGCTCACTTTTTACATTATATACTTTTAGCACCATAATGTATCTTTGCTGATACTGCTGATTCAAGGAAAGTGTTTGCAAGTAGTCACCAAGGTTCCCAAGAGAGACTTAATTTGGCCAGAAAATTAGATTTGCATGTATAATCTTCTGCTAGTTATTGGGGAGTCAGTCCATGTTAAACAAATGCTCTACAGCTATTGAAAAATGTATATTTATTTATCTACTCTCCTCTGGGGATATATTAAAAAAACCTAGAAGTATGTATAGACATAATGTAAACTGTCTTTTCTGCTTATTTTTCAGGAAAAGTGGAAGAAAAGGGCAAAGGGGCAGTCCACAGATAAGAATGAGACCAAGATGAAAGGTTAAAATGGGAGGGAGGTTATTTCATAGTGGCTCCGTAAAAAACTTCAATTATTTTGTTGCAATTGGAACCTATTATCTTGTTTAAGTTGGTGCTAATAAACTGTAAAATCATGAAGAAGAAATTCAAAACCAAAACCTACCTCCTCCTTTTCCCCTGATCAAAGCTTCAATGTTTTCTTTTTATTAACTCTAAATGTGTTTACAAATGATTGTAACCCTAGTCAGACAGTGGAGCAAACAACCAAATCTAAACCTTGCAGGAAGTGGTGGCAGCAACTCTGATTAAAATTTTTAAAATGAGTACGGTTCAGTAAAGAAAATTTTAGCAGTGGTCAGAAAAAATATAAGTTCTTTTTAGATTGTATCCTAACACAAATATTTTTAGAGAAATGAATTGCAACTGGCATAACATCGGACACCTGTGATTTTCTTTTAAAGGTAACACTTCATATTTAACAGTCATACAATCTAAAGTACACATATTCTAAACTAAAATGCCCATTTTTTTGGTAAGGTTTGTAAAAGTTAGTTTATGATCCCCAAAGCAGGCATACTGGCTGCTGCTGAGCAAACGTTTGTCCTGGTGTCACACACTGGCATGTCACTGACAACATAGCAGTGTCACTAGGCAAGACAGGACCAAGAATCAATGTGTATTTGAATTACTGTGGTTATAAGAAAATTGGCTTCTAACAGGACCATCTGTTCACTTCAGAAAGGAAGGGAGAAAACCTGCACACTTGAGTCACTGAAAGGTGACAAGAGTTCCAGAGGAAGCAGGTTTAAGGATAAATCAGGTCCTATCTTTGCCTACAAAGGAAAAAAACAAACAGCATAAACCCCAAGGTCCAGCAGAAGCCACAAAAAACTGGAAAAACATACAAAAATTCTAAGCACAATTAGACTTTATGAAATTTTTTAGTGAAAAGAAATTCCATTGTCTTTTAATACTCTGCAGGAGGGTTGAAAACAAGTAGTATTTAGCAGAATTTTTTTTCTGGAAAACTCTTTCCTTAGATTTTGAAAATTCTGAGGGAGCTCTGCTATTAGCAATAAAAAGAATGCAAATATACATGGGGAAGGAGCAATGGAACAGAGAGGGGGAAAGATTTTGTAAACATCTAATGTGACAAATCCAGCTCTGTTTTGGTACTGTTGAAAAATCAGCATTCTGCCTAAATATATAAGAACATATGAAAATACTGAAAAAATGGTTTGAAAGGAAGTGCCTCAAGCAGACATATATCTCATGACACTCAGTTCTAAGAAACTTGATGCTTTCCCACCCTGCACAAGACAGATTTTTGGTTATACATAAAATATCTCCTGTTTCTACTATATTTCTGTTATCGTTGTGCAGCAGTAAGAAAGGAAGACTGCAAATCAGATCTTGTTCTGTGCCAAGGACCTGCCTTAGGAATTTAGGTACACTAGATATATTCTCCTAGCCTTGGCTTCAACAGCTAAAAAAAAGCATTAAAATCCATCTTTGTTGAAGTTCCTTACAAAAGAAGAGGAAAAAAGCTACTGTGTAGAACATGGAAAGAATTAGCTTACGGGCCAGTCTATTAACAGCCAAAAAACCTGTGCAGTAGAGTAGCTACAGGAAGTCACACTGAGTAAAAAAATCGTTTGAAAGTAAAATTTTCCAGCAGTGGGCAAGATTAAGAGAGACGAACTCCTGTGAGCAGCTTCACTAAAACCAACAGTTTACAGTAATGAAAGAATCAGGATCCATTCTTGAGCTGCAGGAGCCCTGTATTAGAGAATTAATTTGTATGAAAACACTTCTTTGTCTCAAAGATGGAAGTTTAACTGCCAAAAGAGTCATAGTAAGAGGTCAATGACTCAACCTGAGCACTCTGCACTACATGAAGAGTTTTACATTTTATCCAGCATTCAGCTGCCACAGCCACCAGATCTCAGTAGTGTCTCCTGACAAATCTCATTAGGCTTCTTCCTGCTCTATTAAAATCACTGGAGGTTAAGAAAGAAGGATCAAATCTATGCTGTGTTGCCTGATAGGTTTTATATTTAAGTATTTACTAATATAGGAAAGATTTAAACCAGCAATTACTATTTGTCTAAGAGAAATCAGATCAATTTCTGCAAACCTGAAAAGCACTGATAAACTGCTTGGTTGCATTGCTCTGTTAACATTTATGGCAGTTTTAGCTCTGCTAGCCCTTAATACTCAGTTTCAGACTTCAGTAGGATTCATAAGGTGTCAGGGAAATTCTCTCTCAGATGACAAAATGTTCTACAAAATGAAAACTGACTCTGGTCTACAAGCTATGGCACAGAGCATGGCTGCAAGACAAACTTTTACCCTTACTCACACCTCTGTCCCTTCCAGTAACATTTCTTGGCCACACACAAACACATTGTGTGATCTTAACCTACCAAAACAAAGCCTAGGAAAAAGCATAAGCAGGGAAAGAAAAGACAATTCGTGAAAGAGTAAATGGGATCTGAGAAAGCAGAATGTCTCATGCAACTGTTGGTACAAACTCAGTATGATGGCTCAGAGCTGCGAGCACTAGAAAGGCACAAACCATTACTCTAACTGTAAAGGGTAAATCATGGGTTCTTGCCAGCTGGAGATACTGCAACCAAACATAGCAGGCCATCTTAGTCTGTGTCTCCTTGTTACAGAAACATCTGGGGCAACAGAGAAGAGCAGTCACACATAATATCCAGCATTATGTAAAATCAGCTCCTCAGCAGCTCTGGGATAGCTGGAAAACACTGTTGGGTTGAACACTGAGTGTAGCAGGTGCACCTAATGAACAGCTATTAAAATGCCTGTTCCCCCAGTCAATTCCTTACAGATACTCCTTGGGCTACAGAGTTTTCAAAAGCTGTCACTTAAGGCTTCTGTTCTCTGGCTCTGTTGCCACCACCACAGCAGTCACACGAGCACATGTACCTGTGGTGGGTAATCACTGTGCTTCCTGCAGCACAGCCTTCATCTCTGCTGGCTGACAAATGCCTGAATGCAACTTCCTGGCTGGGTTTGGTGCCCTTCTGTGCTCCTCTCCCTCTGCTCTTGCCTTGTTTCAGATTGAACAGGTATGGTTTGTGCTGTTTGCTCAGTCAGCTCACACCTGCCTTGCCAACTGCGCTTCCTTTTAACTGTGAGTAACGAGCTGGGAGCCAAAAATTGACTGAAAACTCTTTCTAGTCCTGCTTCCTTGCTGGTGTCTGGCTCATGTGTTGAAGAGTAGGATATACCACCTGAAAAATCTTTTAGTCCCTTAGGTCAGAAGTGCAATAAAATTAATTTGACATTAGCCCTCTCCACAGTACTGCTAAAAGTCCTATGCTGAGAATCCAAAATATCAGCATATTTAGAAATTGTCTGCCCAAATTCTTTTTAGAAGGCTCAGAGGTGGAAGACATTAGCTGAATAAAGATGCCAGGCAAAGAGCAAGTTTCAAACCCTTATTTTGCATAGTATCATTCTACAGGTTTTTTTTGAGTTTCTCTTTTAGAGAATGAACTTCAGTCACTGAAGATATGCAAGTGATTCTTCATGAACAGCTTAACTTGCCCTCAAATGCTCTATGGCTTAATACAGCTCATGCCTGCATGTGAAAGTCTGTCACAATTTGCTTCCCAGACTGTCAGTTCTGACTATCCATAAATATGTAAAAATGATCAAAAAATACAGACAAAAAATCATCAAGATTTGAGCCCTGGAATGCAGCATTAGGTGAATACAAATATAGTTAGTACTCTCATCCTTTGCAGGGACAAATCCTAAATTTGCTGCATTCAAAGAACCTCAGAAGGGAAATTTACATAACCAAACTCTTCCACTGGCTCTGTTGAGGAGAAGCAGCACAAGCTGTGAGTGCAGCCCTGTGAGGCTGAGAACAAAAGTGATGTCAGAGTTAGCACAGCACATTGATGGAGATGCTGGCTGCATCTGGATACAAGAGTGCTGTGCTTCTGTGGAGAAATTGGCAAAAAAGGTTGTTCTTTGCCAGAATCTCTCTTAGCAGAGTCACCAAAGCCTGTTTCCAAGGCAGAACAGCTTCTCTGGGGCTTGGTATTATAATTTTGGCAGACAGTCCTTCACACTGCTTGAGCAGAGGCTAGTATATGTATGTGATATACAGGACACCAAAACTAAATTTCACATCACTGCTTTGCCTTCTGGTTAGAAGCTAGCACTATTGCTCAGCAAAGGGCAACATTAAACTGTAGTTCCCTTATTGAAAACAATAACAAATGTCTCCTGCATAGAAAACTAATAGGCCCTGTCCCCAGGTGGTGTAAATTAGCATGGCCCCACTAATGTCTGATTTATAACAACTGAAGATCCCATATACCCCATGATTAAATGTGCACTTTACTATCCTGGAAATGTCTTGAGGGCCATGAAATGGTGTGGTAATGAACTAAACTTTTAATTAAGTTCTCATTTTGAATTAGAATCAATAAGTCAATAAATAGCCTTCACTTGATTTAGATGATAAATATGCACAGCTGAGACTGCACTCTATGTCCTCCCTAGTTTTCAGGGTCTCTTTTCTCCTCCATATGTCAGAATCTAATGAAGGAGCTCTGAAGTATGGTCCTAATATATTATTGTCACACATGGTGATAATACTGGTAGTGTTAGGAGACTGACAGGTTTCTATTATAAATCCTGTTCCCAAG
Source organism: Vidua macroura (assembly GCF_024509145.1). Classification (NCBI taxonomy): domain Eukaryota; kingdom Metazoa; phylum Chordata; class Aves; order Passeriformes; family Viduidae; genus Vidua; species Vidua macroura. Next base: position 31,315,066 of record NC_071575.1, read on the forward strand.
GATTTATAGCATGTGTTTCAAACTGCAGTCAGCAACGTTGTTTTTACAAGGAGCTGTCAGCCCCAGTGTGAATTTTTGTCAAAATAAAATTAAAAATGGATTTGATAGATCCAATCTGTCAATTTTTCAGGATTTCTGAAGCTATTTTTGCTAACCTCCGGCATAATATGCCTTGGATTTGAAAAATGCAGTTTCATAGCAAGCTTTTCAACACGACTAATTTGCTGATTTTTGTTGGAAGGCCAGAAAGGGCAAATAGATTTGTATGGTGGCAATGACTCTTCTGTTTTAAGACTAGACACAAAACATTTTTGACCATCTAGTCTGACCCTTTGAATAGCTAGGTGACAGAACTTCATCCAGTAATTAACACATCTGTCCCAGTAACTTGCAGGTTAAATTACAGCAGTTCTTCAGAAAGTTATTACTTCTCCCTGTAGGGAATATTGCAGACAAACTATAATCCAGCATTTGGAATGGCAGAGCTGAAGTTATCACTTCAGACTTGTACTCTTCACTCTGATTCTGACTCACTGTGTGGTCTTAGGAAAGTAACTTAATTTTTCTGATTTCTCCATTTTTCCATCTTCTGCAATGAGGAAAATAATATTTAAAAGCCTTAGAAAGGAGGTGGTGAGATGTAATACATTATTTGAGGAATGCTTTGAACTCTTCAGATGAAAGATGCTATTCTGTGCAAGTTAAGAAAGATACTAGCATGTATTCAAATTTCAAAACTGATTACTTTTCAAAATGTGTTATTTCTTTCTATTTGTGTCAAGCTAACAGCTGCTGCTAAACAAATCGGGTAAGGTGTAGAACTAAATCTCACAGTCCATTTTAGAAAGAAATAGTGTACAAGTTGGTATGTATACTTTCACTCCACTTGTAATACTTTGCTAGAAAGGTTGGTTTTCATTATGACCATATTTTGTCTTCATTTCCACTGGATGGAGCATCTTTCAGTGGGACTCTCTCAGGGCTACAATAACTGTCCCTTTCTTGACTGTTTAAAATATCTGGTGGAAAATTGGGTTCTGGAGAACAATTAAAATTATTGGGGCAATTTGCACTTTGGACTCTCACTGGGGCTGGACACTCAAAAAATAGAGGGTTTCATCTTCAAGAGCCTAATAATAATGCTTGGCACTGGCAAAAAGAGTAATTCACACCATTACACCTTAAAAAAAATCCAGCTTCATTTAACTGGAATATCCAGGATAGTTTTCAGAGTGACTGTTACTTGTAAGTTCCACTAATAATCCTTATTATTTAGGGTCTATATTTGCCCTGATAAACACACCTGCTTCAAAAAGTGTCCCTGGCATTTAGGCTAGTCATGCAGGGTGATCTGCACACACACATATTGGGTATTGTGCTGCTCTAAATTGGCTCCTCAACTTCCCCAGGAGATTATTTATTATTTTATCACAGCTTTCTAATTCAAAATCTCCAAAAAACAAGGGAGAAGTAGGGCAGTAGAGAGGGTAAGGTCCACTGTCCATAGTACTGCAAGGTGTTCAGTCAAGTAAAATTACTTCACTGGAGGACCATTGCAATGAAAACCCCAGGGAATGTGCTGGGGACATCAGCTCCTGACCCATCACTGTTCACCAGGACATCTCCTGTGTAAGAGACCACAATTGCAGCATGATGGCTCCAGGAACAGGATCTCAGTGGAGAACACGGAAGAGAGATGAGGATTGCACAGGAGCAGTCATTGCTGCAGGTCAATGGCAGCTACATACAGTGACTTGCAAGACTCAAGGTGTAGGGGAAGACTCACAAAATAATGAAAAAATTTCAGATATATGGAAGTGGTGGGTCTGGATTAATAGAACTATGTAGCTGGTTGTCATGGTTTGACACTGGCGCAATGCCAGCGTCCCCATGAAAATGCACCTTCCCTAAATAAATGCTGTGAGATGTTATCAGGAACAGAGCAGAGCAGGCCCAAGCTTAATAATAAAGGAAAAAAAAACTTTATTAAACTACTACTAATACAGAAAACACATAAAATAAATCCAGGATGAAGACCTTTTAAACCACCTCTCCTCCTCCCAATTCCAAAAACACCCAGCCATGAAACATCACCCGGGATTCTTGATCAAATTACCACCCTTCAGGTAATCTATACTTAAACTATCAAGGGAGAGAGAAGTCTCTCTTGCACCACAGACCCCCCAGGAAACACAGCTGCCCCCCTGTGTTTCCCTGTCACACATGGCAACCGCCCGGAAAAAAAAATCTGCCAGTGTGACACTCTCCATTCCATGTCACAGTGCTCTCACCACCGTGCATGGACAGACTGCTCATAGGGCTCCTTTAAGGATGCTTTGCCACGGACCCAAAAATACAACAGTTCAGTTTCTCATCCTGGGACTACAGTCCCCCCCATTTTCCCCTGGGGCCGAGGGGTCCAAAACCAGGACTCATCTTCTTCCCGAAGACAGAGGGTATCACCATTCCCTCTTCAGTTTTCTTCGTTTCTCGCCATTCTTGTGCTGTTCAAAGCTGAAACAGGTCTCCCTGGGTCACCACTGCATCCCCCTAAAATGCAGTCTCCATTGCAGGAGATTTTGGTTCAGTCCATGGCTAACAAGAAAAGTCCAGCCAAAAGCTACTTCATCATCTCTTCCCACCTAAATATTTCTTCTTCTAACATCTCAGTTCCCGGACTATCTCTCTTCCACTACAAATCAAGTAGGAGTAATACTTTTAAAAAACCCTCATTTCCTGGAAAGGGTTAAACGTTCAGACTCCCTGGACGGCTGATATCTCGGTCCGGCGTTCCGCCTCCCACGCTGGGCATTCCCCCCCCTTCTCCTTCTCCTCTGCCGGCAAATTTCCAGGTGCCGCCAGGCTCTCTGTCTCTTTCCCTCTTGGGGGGGGGGGGGGGGGCGCAAAGGCATCTCCACTTCTCTCCCCCCTTCCGTCCACAGGAGCTGGCTCGGTTCCAGACCCTCAGCCCCTCGGCCTACCTGGACAAGGCCGCATGGCTTCCCCTCCCCCACCCAGCCCGAGGCCGGGCAGGGGAGGTCTGCACTCTCTGACGACCGGAACCAAAAAAGAGAGTTCTCTTGGGAGTTCTTGCTTTTAACCCCCTGTGTTCTCAGAGGCGTGTCCATACTTTCAGTGGTCACTCCAGGTGCCAATATCCAAACCTGACCACTGATTGGTTTGACCCGACTTCCTGGAAAAAATTCACTTCCATGTCAAACCACGACACTGGTCTTAACTTGTTTCCCAAGGTCTGTACAGCCAAGTCCTTTAGAAATACAAATTCTGTGTTAAGAACCTGTGTTCTTTGCCTCTGTGTTTTTTCCACTCCAATTGAATTAGGAGTTCAACACCAGATGAGGGTTCTCAAAGCCTTGTTAGACTCAATTTCTCAAAAGAGAAATTTCTATGATGGTTTGGGAAGTTTCAGGTTCTGAATCCTGGCCACAGAGAATAATGAATGTTTGTATGAAACTCATCAGGACAGTTTTTGGTAGGCTTGGTTAGTGTCAACTACACAAAAATAACAGATAATATGTTTTTTCTCACACACAGTTTCAATGTTTTTTAGCAGTTTAACTGGGGACCAAAAAACAGTGGACCAAAGAAGAGTTGGGAAACAACTTCTAAAGAGTCCACATTAGCAAGTAAAAGTTCTAAAGCTGGGGATAGTTTAGATTCAGGATAGGATAAACAAAAGATTAAACAACTTACATGCCGTGATTTCAGTAACCACTTAGATACAACATACCAAATTAATTCCTCATTTATGATATTACAGTGGGGTTGCAGCAAGTTATGAATTTAGCATGCTGTCCCTGTTCAGTGAGAGATTAAAAGATGTACAGATAAGCATCACAAAACCACTTACAATACAATGTCATTTCACAGGATGCCTTCCTTTCCCTTCAGACATCAATGGTGAACAGAAGTAGTTGCAGCAGAGCTGGTCAGCAAAGGCTACCAGTAGAGAAATACTGAGGAAGAAGACCCACAAGCCACTCTAAATGAACAACACTGTTTTGTCATGACTGTGTTTGAGTATTTACACTCCAGATTAGTTCTGAGTGTTAAAAAATTACCAGAAGCATGTTCCTCTGTGAGTTGAAGCTCACCTTTGTCACAGATAAAGAGTATAAATTGTCACGTAATACTTATTCACTGCTGGCTCACTATTGAACCAACATTATTTCCCCTTAATCTCTAGAACTGAAGAGTTTGTGAACAGGGTGTTAAAGACTATGCTGTTGAGATAGAATGCCGAGAACAGAAACCATATCAAAACAAACTGCTGACGGCTATCTATTACTGCTGGGATTTCTTTTCTTTTCTTCATGTATTCAGGCTTGTGGGTAGGTGTCCCAAAAAGCTTTGGACTAATGCTAGCTCCTCTTCAATGAGGAACACGTTCTTTTTCTCATTCACCTATGTGCTGCAGCAGATGGCCAGAAGTGGGAATCTTCAGACAGATGTACAGGACTGGACACAAAGAAATACAGGAACATAACTGGACAGCTAACAATACATGATAGCACAGACCAAATTAACTTGATTCTCGACACTATTTATTCCACTGCCACAGTGCTACTAATCTCAACAGAATTAAGAGTACTTTGTCAATGATGTGTGGCACAGATCTCTGAATATGGATACTCAGCTTTCCACCAGTGTAAACCACCCATGTAGACCAGCCCACCATGAACAACGTGGGCGTTTACAGGGGTTAGCTTATCATGCAGATTAAGCCTGAGTTGAAGCAGCCAGGTGTTTTGATCCTCTGGCAGTGTGCAGAGCAGATGGAATATTAATCCTCTGAAATATCATACCATGGAATTTATAATAATCAGGGGAGCGATGAGAAAAACCCAGGACGATATTATGGAAAATGGGCCATTTTAATGATCTGGCTTCGAAAGACTCAGAGAAATGGACAAGAGATTCCAGACATATTTGAAGACTTTGAAGGCACCAAGGAAATAATCCATTTAATTCAATAAGAGCCCAGTCTGGAATTGCCTCATTTGCAGCTTGCTTGACATTTGCTGAAATTTTTGGTGCCAGTAAAATAAAATTGATCTCTCAGTATAATTAACTCACAAACACATTACTGAATTAGACATTAAGTGTGTGTCTAAACTTTTTGTCTCAAACCCAAGAACATGAAATATTTTAACCTAAATGGGACATGAGAATTGACTAGTGACATTTGAATGCAGGGACTGGTCTGGACTCTGCCATGGGCTCCTACTGTACTTTGCGCCATTTCAAAAGCACACTTTAAAAATGTTCTGGTTTTGGCTGGGATAGACATAATTTTCTTTTTAGTTGCTGGTACAGTGCTGTGTTTTGAGTTTAGGATGATAATAGTGTTGATAACACGCTGATGTTTTAGTTGTTACTTAGCAGGGCTTACACTAAATCAAGGATTTGTCAGTTTCTCCTGCCCTGACAGGAAGTGAAGCTGGGGTAGCACAAGAAGCTGGGAGTGAACACAGACAGGATAGCTGACCCAAACTGGCCAAAGGAATATTCTAAACCATATGACCTCAAGCTGAACAATGAAACTGGGGGAGTTGGCTAGAATGTGGGGACCTGCTTCTCAAGGATTGACTGGGCCTAAGTCAGCAGGTAGTGAGCAATTACTGTGCATCACTTGTGTTGCATGTTCCCTTACCTTCCTTATTTTCCTTTCCTCTTCTGTCTTATTAACCTGTCTTTATGGCAGCTCATGAGTTTACCTTTTTTTCTGATTTTCTCCCCCATTCCAGTGTGGGCGCAAGAGGGAGCAGATGTGCCACGTTTAGCTGTCTGTTGGATGAAACCACAACAAAAAACTTCAATTCACAGTGGTGTGTTTTTTTTTTTTTGTTTTTTTTTTTTTTTTTTTTTCCCCAGATGGACCCCTATGGACATATTGCGACACCTCTAGCCATAATGGAGCCTTGATAGCTACATTATAAATCACATTAGCACAGAAGCAGATGGCCCGTGGGTGCATGTCACTGAGCACACACTGCAGCTCCCTATGCAGTAGCTGAGCCATAACCCAGTACTAAACCATCAAACCACTATTTATGACCTTATTTGTCTCTCAAGACCAATGGGGATAACCCAACCTCATGTTGGGGCTGATGGAATGCATCCTCTGTCTGGACACTGAAAGGCAGTGACATGTCTTGTTCAACAGTCACTGCCTGCCAAAATTTCTCAAACAGTGGGAAAAGTCTACAGCCAATAAACCTCAAGAGCTCAGCATCTAACACAAGCACAAAGCCAAGTGGGACACTCCCCTCTCACCTGCTCAAGGCACCGAGGCTGTCAGTGCACTGCAGTTTGTCCATGAGCTGCATCCTGATACAGCCAGATAGTGTTGTGCAAAACAGGGACTGCACAGAAGAACTGGAATGGTTTTATGTGATATAATCCTCTTGCATCTGTTTCCCAGGCCATTTGCTTGCAAATTGGTCTCTTACTTCATCAGTGAAATTGAAAAGCAAATCAAGATTAGTAAAGAAACCACTGAACATGCAAAGTATAGCATCAGGGCTTTGTGGCATTTCAGGTAAAAGAAATATATTGAATAAAGATTAAAGAATAATTGGTTGAAGCACAAAGATGACAAGGAATGATACTATTTTATTTGACTAAAAGTGAAGTGCTCTGACAGAGGGTTGATGGATTCACTTTTACTTAGAAACACCATCCAGTTCTTGAAATGTCAACAGAATAATTCAGGAACTACAAATGTGGTCAAATATCAAACAAAAGATGCAATTTCAAGTCTTGAAACAACAGATTTCAGTGGCATGACACATCCTTCAGTTGGTCTGCAGATGGTGCCACACAGCTGCAAACAAACTGTGTGGGTGGTAATACAAAGGAGGCATAGAGACCCTCTGGATATATTACAGTATTATGTCACAATTCTGTTTATTAAGTCAATCTTTCATTCTCTGCTCTAAAATGTCTAGTTATTTTCCCTCTTCCATTCTCCTCAAATTCAGTTGTACAAATGGAATATTTGCACCGGTCTGGCCCAGGCCAACAAGGCTGAATCTCAGCTCTCTCCTGAGGAGGTGATACCGGACACTGCAGGGCTGCAGCACTTGCCCCTTCCTGATTTTGGTCTGTGTGTCCAGGTGTTGGTAGTGGAGGGAGGGCTACAAGGGTGGCTTCTGTGAGAAGCTCCCAGAAGCTTCCCCCTTGTCCAGCAGAGCCAATGCCAGCCCAGGCTCCAGGACAGACATGCCACTTGTCAAAGTTAAACCTAGCAGAAAAGGTGGTGACACCTAGGGAATAACGGATTTAGGAACAACAACAACAAAAAAGTTTTTGCACAGCAGTAATTGGGTACAGAGAAGAATGGGGTGAGAACACATGAGAGGAACAGCTCTGCAGACACCCAGGGTAGAAGGAGGGGCAGGAGCTGCTCCAGGCTCCAGAGCTGGGATTTCCCTGAGATTCTGTGGTGCAGCCCACAGAGAAGTGGCTGAGCCCCTGAAGCCCAGAGTGGTGCAGAGATCCACCTGCAGCCCCCTGGAGGAGCCCATACCAGAGCATGGGGATGTCTGAAGGAGGCTGTGACTCCAAGAGAAGCCTGTGCTGGAGCAGGGTCCTGGTAGAATCTGTGGAGACCAGATCCCAGGATGGAGCAGGTTTGCTGGCAGGACTTGTGACCCTGTGGGGGACCCATGTTGTAGCAGGCTGTTCCTGAAGGACTGACCCTGTGGAAGGAACCCACTCTGGAGCAGTTTGTGAAGAACTGCAGGGAAGGACTCATGCTGGAGAAGTTGCTGGAATACTGTCTCCTGTGGGAGGGGAGAGAGTGTGAGGAACCCTTCCCCTGAGGAGGAAGGAGCAGCAGAAAATGTGAGACCAACTCATCACAACTCCCATTCCTGGCTCCCCTGCACTACTGCAGGGAAAGAGGTAGAAAATTCGTGAATAAAATAAAGCCCGGGAAGAAGGGAAGGGTGGAGGAAGGGGTTTTAAGATGTGATTTTATTTCTCATTATCCTGCTCTGATCTGATTGGTAATAAATTAAGTTCTCTGAGTCTGTTTTGCCCCATGACAGTAACTAGTGAGTGATCTCTTGCTGTCCTTATCTCAACCCAGAAGCCTTTACTTATATATTCTTTCCCCTGCCCATTTAAGTGAGGAGGGGAGTGATAGAGCAGCTTTGGTGGGCACCTGGGTCAACCCACTACACCTCCCTTCCAGCAGCCTGCAGGGTTCCTGGGAAGTGCCCAGAAAAAGAGGGCTATCCACTGGCATATCCCACTCCTACTAGCTGCTTCTCTGCAAAGAAAACGGGGTTCACTGGGTGTTTACCAAGATCTCATGGTTTTTGTCCCTGGGAATTCTTCTGTCAATGGAAGGAGGCTGGCAAAAAACTCCAGCAGTACTGTCTTGTTAGCAGGAGCAAATGCCCATCCTACAGGAGCAACTTCCCCCTACTTACAGAAATTGCAGCCCCTTAGATGTGTTCTTCCATATACAAGAGCATTGATACTTTTATTTGCTTGTCCTGTCTTTTGCCTTCTTACATACTCCCATGTACTGTTTGTAATTTCAACTTGTATCCTAAAGCATTCCATAGAGGCATCACTCACTACCTTTCAGGATACATTCATTTAAGTCACCAATAATGAGATTTTTCTCTTTTTGAATGTTTTTTTGCAGTCACATGTAGCTCACATAAGGTTTGTGCAGTGTTTTTTGTCATAATTCTCACAGGAAAATGAAACCATTTAAAAACAGAGTAATAGAATGATGGTGATTGAAGTTTGTTGCTGACCTGCTGTGGGGTGAGCAATTGCTCAGTAATTAAAGCTCTAAAGACCATTTTATACTTTTCAGTCCTTCACTAGCACTGGTGCAGCCTTGCTTCCTGCTCCAACACTGATGCAGAGGTGATAATTATCTGCAGGGCTGCTTTCTAGCTCTCCAGACAGGAGGTGCTGGTTAAAAAAAGTGCATCTCAAACACCAGGCATATTTTAGAAAGGCAGTAAAGGAATTATCAAAATACATGTCAACATCTGGATTGATTCAGGATTATTTCTGGTTATACATGCCAGAGAACTGCTGGGTTCTAAAAACAATTGAATCTAAATTGGTTATCCTAAGGAAAGGCAAGGAAAAAACCAAACACTTTACACATATATGTGCTTCTATAGTCCTAGTCTTTACACTGCCAATACAAATAAAAAATAATTAAAGCAGAGATGGCTGTTGTTGGCAGTCCCCAATATTTAGGATCAATATAACAATACAGAGTGTATAATGCCACTTTGGGTTAATCATTCTACTTGATGTGGCCAAAAGCCACATCCTTCTGTAAGGAAAATAACTCACTTGTCAGTTGCATAGGCCCAGAATACCCTGCATCAATCTGTATCTAATATTGATATATTTGACAGAATTATGGGATAATCCTAAAAAAACCTACCTGGTTTTTACTCATTCTGTCAAGATCTGACAGCTGTGTCAGCCTCAGGAGACCACTGAGTCCATTTGGCACAAGGCATGGAGCATTGCAGTGGATTATTTGGGGCTCAGCTGCAGAGCTGGGGAGTCTTCCTGCTTTCAGGAATACAGGATACAGCAGCTCCATAGGAGCTGGGGGTAGGACACCTTCAGGGTGACCAAGGAAACCACATGCTCCATTTATCTCTCTTCAGTTTTCAAACCACTGATAGAAAAAAAATGATAATTGTTTTGGACCAAGTAAACCATACCGAGTGATGTGGAGCACTCCCAAAGGCAAAAGCCAAAATGAGTGAGTATTTGATCAGGCTGCAGATTTTTGCTGCTCAAGTTAAGGCCATGCATGCACTCTCATCTCTTTCTTTCCCACCACCCAAAAAGGGCAGTTACACCAAATTAGCAGGAGACACACTGATAGAGTAGAACAGAGGGTAAGGAGTTAAAAAAAAAAAAAAAAAAAAGTCTTTTGTACCTCAGTTAGATGGTCCCATCATGAACTTCAGTTAGGACTGGTGATCTCACTGGAATACTCTGGGCAGTCTCAAGGGGGTGACATACAAGACCACATTGAGCTAAAGCATAAATTGAGAGAGACCCTTCAGATAAGAACTGCACGAATATTTTGAATTGTCACTTTACCCATCGTCAGTGCATGTTACCTTGCTCCTGCAGCCACGCTAGTGATGCTGCAGTCAGACAAGGAGTCACTTCTTCACTGGGTTGTCTCATTGAAGCTGCATAAATTTATATTTTTTCCACAGCTACTTGAAAACCACCATTCTTTTGAATAATGTGATGCACTTAGTATTAATTTGATACAGTGTAAGTTACAGGTATTAAAATGGAAGAAAATTGTCTTGAACAATTAAGAGATGTCTTTCAGTTGAAAACAAACTTAGGATTGGTCTTAAGCTCTCAAAGTTACTACCAGTACCAAACTTGCAAAAAGCGCAGGCTAGCAGAAAGCAGCACAGCACAGCAGTAAATCTGCAAAGCCATTAGTCTTCTAGACAGCTGTTACAAATACAGCAGAAACTTATGGATCTACATAATCTCAAATGTAAAAAGTCATACATTTCATTCACAGGAGTGCTTTACAACCATTAATTAAACCTTATGACACTGCAGGGAGTTAGTAAAATGCTAATGCCAGTTTGGCAGATTTGTAAATTAGACTATTTATCATTCAATATTTGAATGTACTTCATCACATCCAAGGGAAACTGAACTGGAACCTTTTTATCTATTGATTTTCCTATGCTAGAGGATATGTATGATATCTCAAGAGATTTGGAGAAGGAACTTTCTGTTTTAAAATAAAATTATTTGGAATGATAGAGCCTCTTTAATTTACTACCTTTCCACAACAAAATTTAAAATAAATATTCTCCTTCTACTGTACCGAACACTTCAGAAAAAATATATACAAGTTGAGGAAGGTATGAAATAAGTTACTACTTCTCTGTTTTATTTCCCTATTCAACATTTTCAAGGGTCCTTTTTCTGTAGAGATAATTAAAGATAAGTGTGACTAAATTATCAACCTACATTCAAGTCAACCCATTCCTAGAAGCAAGGAAGCAGCACTAGGGGCACAACACCACATGACTTATGATTTCCAAGGAGGAGGGAAAGGCAGATGAGAAGTAAGCAAATGCTTCATTTTCAGATAATTTAGAAAACCTTGGGTCCATTTGCTCTGGATGACAAATTTAGTTAATGCTGTAAGCTTTCAAAAGATGAGGCATATTGGAAGAACACATGGAATAAAATACTTGTTGTGAAGCCTCAGTAGCACACTTGGTGAAGGGTAATTTAAGATGTCTGGCCTCTGAAGTCAAGAGACACTTGAAAGGACTGGTAGTATCTCTAGCATATGGCACTTTTCAGAAGTGTTATGGAAGGCCTGACCTTGTAATTTGGTGGGCAGGAAAGCAGCTGAAGCTGAGTGGTCTTAAGGCTTTCAGTTCTCTGCCCACTCTCCATCTGTTTCAAAAATCAGGACCCAGCAGAAAATACATTGCAGAATAACCACATTACTGGTCACATGAACTTATATTGTGTCTCCCCATTGAGCTATACCCTTTGTTGGTTGTAAAATCTTTGAAAAACATAGCAGATGCTGAACAGGTAACTGAAAGTGACAATGTAATGACCTGGCAAAGCTGTAGAAGCCTGAATATGATTGCTAGTAACATTACAGCTATACAACTTACTAAGCCAGGGGTAATCAGATCTCCTCCTACAGGCAGAAAGCTGAGTCCTGCACTGCAGAGAGATGCTTACCTCAGTTCTCTCCATCTTTAATTAGTCATGCTTTGGCTATGTAATTCATCCAACTTCCTTTGAAGCATCGTGTCCTGACAGCTGCCAGGAACAGGATATCTGACCTGATAGGTATAGCAAATCCTAAATTCCTGGAAAGGGTCTCCTTTGAGTGTACTCTTTGGTATTTCCTTTCCTATGGAAATGGGCTGAACTGTCAGCCTCCTTGGAAACTGCAATTAATTCAGGGTGAGGAGTTCATTGCTGCAGCAAAGATGCAGACAAAATTGGGTTTTTTCTCTCAACATGTCTACTATTCAAACATTCTTGTCAAGCCACATTCAGTAAGTTCAGCTTTGAGCTTGAAGCCAGGTGCTGGAGCTGTGCTCCAAGGTTGTGCTCCTACTAAAAAGTACTGTGCTAAATAAATATCTGATATATCTGGGACTTATTCCCCGAAAGGATCATGAAGTGTTTTGCATGCTATATATAGGAATCACTTCATCTACCACCAAAATGTGGTTACATATGAAGTGAAAGGGAGGGCAGAGAACAGAAACACTGCAGCTATGATGTGAAAAATAGATCATCTAATTTTAAAGGCAGATTAATTTCTTGAGCCTGAATCAGGTCATTTTAACCTATTTAACAGAAAACATCAGAAAAATCTTCATTGATGCCCTGTTGTCCGGTTCTTGGCTCCCCATTACTGCTGAATCACAGTGGTCCTATGTTTCTGTGGCCCTACTTGAATTCAGGCTCTGATGTACATTTGCCCTTGAATTAATATATGATTTTAAATATAATTGTGAATACCAGGAGGACCTGCCACAATTCCAAACACTGGAGAAAAAAGCAGCAAAGAAGGAAAGATTGTTAATAAATTACCTGACAACAGCCATCCCTGTAGTTCACCGGAACAGTGACTAATGCATTCACCCTCCCAGCAATCCTGCAAAATAGAGATCATCAGTTACACTGAGGAGGAACCAAAAGCTCAGAAAGACTCACACCCTCCATGCTCAGCAGCTGTTCTTCCTCTTAGATCACAGTATCAAAGTCCCATCAATGCCTCTAGGCAGAGGCTGAGGATCATCCTGTCTCCCTGGGGACTGGACAGGCCCCACCAGGGTCTGTACCAGGATCATGGGCCAGGACTGACAGTTTGGTGGCTTCTTGCAGCTGTTGCTGTGGAAATTAAGTGTATTCTGGAGTATTTTCCTAACTACTACTAGGCTGTGCCCAATCTTTCAGTTTGTGTTTATCACTGACTATGGAGGTGGAGCTTTCCTCTTGGCTCTTCCCTAATGCCACACCATCCATCTCCCCCTGGGCTTCTAACCCTGCCCTTTGGCTCAGGGTAGCAGCTTACACTGGGAATGAGGCACCTCCAAAACAGAGAGAGCGATGTTAGAGCTGGAGAAGGAACCCAGTGCCTCACCAGAGCCTGACACTACCAGTGTTTCAAATTGCATCATCCATCTTCTACCTATAAACAGGTCCCAGAGCGACTACACAGCTCATAACTCTGGGAGCCAGTTCTGGAGCTTTTCACCTCGAGGTTACAGGTTCAGTCTCCCTTGGTTATGACTGTAAGCCACTCTTTGGTGCTTTCCCTGACTCGTGTGTGTGTTTGTTGCAAGGCAGTTACCTCTACCTCTCTCTACCTCTCACCTGTTTCATCAGATATTTTTTTAATCAAACCCATTGTTTGGGTGGATCAATGAAAAAGGATATGAAGAAAATATCTGTATGTGGTAAAAATGCACTAGAATTTTTAATGTTTTAATTTTCAACAGAATTTTGAGGGACAGAAAAATACAAAATATTCCTCTTGCTTTTTCCTAAGTAGACAGGGGTTGAACAAACCAAATCTAGCACTGTGCTGCAAAGAAATGACCATGAGGTGAGCAAGATCCTCTCTCCTGGAGATAGACAAAAAAGATGTCAAGTCAGTGAACCTGTGAGAATAGTCTAAAACCCCCAGTCTCACTAGGAACATAGAATTTGCCACCCTGGATCAAATAAAAGACTCCTCATGAGAGCGGTATTTTTGCAAATACATGGAGTAAAGGAGCTGAGAAAGCTTATTTGGGATGTCTCCTGTGAAGTGAAATTCAGATGCAGACTGATATCTATTTCAGGACAATATGAAAGAAATGTATGCTGCTCCTAACAATGAGACACCTCTTCTGTAGATAAAGCTAACAGTTAGAAATTATGAATTTGCTTGCATTCAAAAAAAACCCCCAACCAACCAATAAAAAAACACCAACCAACCCCAAAAAAGCAAACAACCTCCCTCCCCCAGGCAAAAAAAAAAACCAAAAAAACCAAAACAACAACAACAACCAAAAAAAACAAAACCAAAAAAAAAAAAAAAAACAACAAACAAAAAAACACCAAAGCAAAAAAAAACCCACCCCCGCAAAACTAATCACTAATGAATGTGAAAATCTATCTTTTCTTTGAAGGATACGTTTAAAATTTTTTCCAAAGTTTAGCTTTCAGGGTCATGCAAGTCTGCAAAAAAATTCTCAACTTCCACTTAGAAAAAGGGAAAAATCGAAATATTTTGAAAATAGAGATCATAAAGTCTCACAAGGCAGAAGACAAGCAAAAAACCCTATCTGTATTATTTTAAAACTTTCACCTTTTTTAAGCCAATAACATAATTAGGGGGCAGGGTGGATGTCTGCTCCATGATATTTGAATGCCTGGTTTGGAAATGCTGGACTTTATAGTATTATTTTCTACTTATTTTATGTTTTTAGTATTGAGCACTAAAATTCCAAGTTTCAGTGGAGTAGAATGCATTCTTCTTCTGAGGTGATAAAACCCTGAAAATAATGGAAATACCAACAAAATATAACTACACTGTCTCAAAAGAGTCACCCTGATTTTTAGTTTTTAATTAAAAGCATATTTCTTTCAAAATTGGCTCTTATATAACTTGTAAATAATTTTGGTGGCAGCTCAGAGGGAAATAAGGGGGATGGTGATCTTGGCAAGCTTGACCTTGGCAAGAAAAAAAGAATTTTCATCTGAACTGCAAATTCTTAAAACCTCTTAATCCAAACAACATATATACTGGGTCAAAGAGCTCATTAAAAGAAGAAGGAAAAGCAAGTTTGTTAGACGAATGAGCAAGTTTGAAGTTGCAAAGAAATTCTCCGGTATTCTGCTGCCTCCCTGTGGAAGCTGGGATGCTTTAACTAGAATACCTTTTGAAACCAGAATCGAGTGCAACAGCATTTTTAGTTTAAACTAATTTGCAAGAGTATTTCTAATTATCTGCTGGGTTTAAAAGCACAAACAATACACGGGAGCTAAACAGAGGGATGCTGTTGAAGGATGTGGATGGGGGGATGGCCATGACGGCGCTGTGGGTGCTGCACAGGCCCCGAGGGCTGTACCTGCTGCTGGTCTTGTGGCCAAGGCTGTGCTTTGAGTTATCAAGTAACCACACTCTGCTACACATTCCCACTACTCCTATACTAAGTTCAAAAGGAAAAAAAAAGTTCATTTTCTGTTTTAGCCCTAAACCTGCTCTCTAGTTAGTGCAGGTAGGGAAGCAGCAAAGTGCTGCCAATTGCTCTGGGTTCAATTGCTCTGTAAATGGAGCTTCCACTTTGGGTCTCTCTCAACCCTGTGGAGCACAACAATGTGTGCTTCTCTTCTGTGCCACTTCTGAGGATAAAGTGTGGGGGTAAATAACACTGACCCTTCAATGAAGAAGGAAAACAATACAGAAGACAGTAGCAAACCAAGGCATTCTGGAAAAGGCTCTTGAAGGGAGGGAAGCCCTGGAGAGAGCAGCACAGGGGACCATGCAGGGAAAAGATGGGGAAGCAGTGGCACTCCTTGGCCAGCACTAGAGGAGATATGAGCCAGTGCTGACTCAGCAGGCACTGCCTGCCAGAATAAGGTCATGTCAGGGTCAGCACTGCCCTGGCCTGCCCTTCTCCAGCACTGAAAGGACTGACCAGATCTTTGTTGCTCCTCGTCTCATATTTCTACTTCCCAAATTTCTTCAGCATCTGGCACTCACTGCTATGTGATCCAGGTGCAATGGAGCCTATTCTGGCATTTCTATTGAAGAAGAGATGGTGATCTGATTCCATCTCATCTGAGCTATCTGAGCAAGCTAAACCATCCTCTGGAGATGCACTGCTTCTTACTTAAGAATTGAATTACATTCAGGGGAAGGAGTGGGAGAAACCTTCCTCTAGAGATTATAAAGGAAACTCAGGAGAGCTTCTTGATTTATGTGGGAATATACAGGATTAATAACAACTTCATGAGCACAGACTGGGTGTTCAGCCTACCAGCTCATTAAACATATCCAGAACAAGACACCACTGATTGTTTTAGCTTCTCTGGGACACTTTCCCAAGAATCATGATAAGGTGAGTCCACAAGAATGCAGGTTTAATGGGGATTTGTGTCATTTGTCCTCTACAAAGTGGACAGTGTGTTCTCCAGGCTCAGGCCAGCACAGACTGTGAGATCATCACACTCAAGCTCTACAAAAGATCTCGATGAAGCCACCAAAACTGCAGAGAGCCACAGCACATAACCTGCCAACAGGTAATGAAATATCATTAAGTTTTCCAAGCAATAATTCCCCCTAGACATCTTCGGTCACATCTTTCTCATATGGTTTTAAACATATCAGGGCATGCCTAGTCCACTGAGAAATAATACAGAGCAGGACATCACTGAGCTTGGAAGATGCTTATGGAGATATCTGAGCAATCCACCTGCAGGAGTAGCTTAATCTTCAAATAATCACAATATTTTGTTTTACTAGCATTAAATGTTGCCCCAGGCTGAAAAATTGTCAACTCCTAAAAATAT
Organism: Vidua macroura; assembly: GCF_024509145.1. Classification (NCBI taxonomy): domain Eukaryota; kingdom Metazoa; phylum Chordata; class Aves; order Passeriformes; family Viduidae; genus Vidua; species Vidua macroura. Next base: position 31,331,680 of record NC_071575.1, read on the forward strand.
AAGATTGCTTTTTTGGCACAAAGAGCCAGAATCTGTACTTAACGGTCATATTTCTGACCACACTGATGAGCAAACATTGATTCCTGATTTGCTTCTCCCTTACCCTAGTCCCTTTTTCATTCCCGTGAGGGTGGTATATCCTCAGAGGGAGCCACTTGTTTTGTTTAGGATGGCCTCATGTCTAGGGCTGACCTGGACAGTCCTGGAACACATGTTTTACCTAGAAACCACAGCCCCACTGAGTTCCTAATTCCAGAAAGGGCCAGGAAGACACTGGATCTCACCTGATTTACACCCTACCAATGTGAATTTTCTCATGCAGACCAGATGTCAGTTGAGCAAAAAACAGCAGCACCAACAATGGCTCCATTTTCCCCTTCATACAACTATGGAAGCTCATTGGCAAGATTTTTGTTTCTGCTAAATTTCTCACTTTTTTTTTCCTGCCTCTGTTGAAACTCAGAGAAAATTTCAGTTTTCAGAATTTTGACTAAAAAAGTGAAACAAGTTAAAAAAAACCCAGCAGACACTCTGGGGAGAGGGAAAATAATTTGTAACCCTAAGAAATACACTACTTTAATCCCCAATACCACCTTTAAAAGAAAACACTTCTATTATTTGCTGCCTTGCATTCCTGTCTTTCTCACAGGAAGAAATATTAAAAAAAAAAAGATTTTTGGAGGGATTTATTTCAGTTCTGTGATCTCTAAACCCCTTCTTCTCAAAGAAAAGGGCACAGAAATCAAAATAAGAGTGTGTGGGAAGAAGGGAAGAAATCTTCAATCTTCTGTAACCATCTTCTTCCATGGAATAAAAAGGACAATGTAAGTAAGGAGAAAGAAGCCCTCTCATTTACTTACTTCTCATCCATTAAAAAAAAAAAAAAAAAATAGATGGAACACCTTTCAAGTAAAACAAAGCAGGCAATTCACTTTTCAAGGGAAAATAGAAATTATAGAGAAAAATGAGTTTGGCGCTTTCTGTTGTTTATGCCCTTTTTCACCTCTGGATAAGGAATAAGAACAGGAAAGTTCTACAAAGGCAGGAATAAAAGAATATGACTGTTTTGAATGAGTCAACTGTTCCTGTTCCTTTTTTTTTTTTTTTCCAAAGAGCCTCCAACACTGTCTCAAAACCTTTAAAAAAGTCCATAAAGTATTTACCTTTTAATGCATCACTTCTGAGGCCACATGAGTGATTAATGAATGACCTGGAAGATGCCACCCAACGATCCATCGATAGATTGAATGAGCAATTTGTGTTGTTATTTTCCACCTACCTACTTATCACTGCCTGGACACAGGTATTTCTTCAGTCTCATGTCAGACTCTGCTTAGTTAGCATTTTCACCTAACTATTAAAAACAAGGGGCATAAGGATAGAGAACTTGGTAGAGTGTAGAGATGAACTACTACAAGTGTGTGTGGTGTATTTCAGCAGAAATACTTCAGTGCACGTTTAAGGTTTCCAGGGCTGAGGATCTGAGCAGTGTCATCGTCCCCTTCACTGTCCCAGCTATGACAGGGTTACCTGGAGAGTTGAAACAGACAAAGGATCCACATATTTCCTTTCTTTGGAAACAGGACAAGCTCCTACTAGGCTTCTTTCCACAAGGCCCTATTCCCATATAGGATAATCTGTTGGACCCCAGCTGAACACAGAGCCCATAGTTTAGGTGAACACCCAACCACACATCTGTGGGAAAATGTCTGAAGCAGGCACATTTTCCAGTTACCCTAAAAGAAAAAGGGAGAAACATGTTTGGGCTGTAGCCTGTGTGTCATACAGTTCATTTATCCCCTTTCATATCTTTTGTGAGGGAAAGGAAACAGCTCAGTTTCTTGATTTTCCTACATGGGTGATTTACTTGGGGACCTTCTCCATCCCACCAGTTTTTAGCTAAGTGGCACTTGAGCAATCAGAATGAGCACAGCTGTCCCATGGAGGAAACCTCAGGAAAGCACGGGGCAGGGAGTTCAGCTCATCAAGGCTCTCCCTTGCAGGGCTGCCAAAGCCAGGAGAGGATGGACAGCAAAGCTGCAAGAAACTGGCACTTCTGGTGACTGATCATGGAATCAGTAAAGTTGGAAAAGACCTCCCAGTCCAACCAGCAACCTTGCACTGACACCACCACCAAAGCACATCCCTAATGAAATGAATAAGGTTAATGTGTTACAAACAAACCATGGGAATCCACTTGCAGATAGGGCCAGGTCTTGCAGATCAGGAGCTAATGGAAGAAACTGTCAGTTCTAGAGAATGTTGCTATTTGACACAGAGTGCTGCTTAGCCAAGGCTGAGTAAAATTCCTGAACTTAGAGAAAAAGAACAAAGACTTAATAGAATTATGAATAATGTTTTGTTGTAAGAGGGGGAAAAAAAAAAAAAAGAGGGAGGGGTGCATATTAGAGGGGGGCACAGAGTAGGTGATTTGGGAAATCTGTACTTTCCAAGTGCCTCAGCTAGTGAGGGAAGGAAGAGGGTGATGTGTCTGGGAAATTAGGATGCCCCAACAATTTGAGAGACCCCCCCATGAGCGCTCCCTTTATTCAAATAATGTTACAGGACTCCTCTGTCTCCCTTTTGGACATAAACCCGTGGCATTGTGAATTTTACCGCACACTAAGCACCACACCCACGAGTTTCTGGAACACTCTGACGGCTGGCAAACCAAACCCTTCCCTGAGCAGCCTGCCCCATCAGGTGAAGGGAAATTCTTTCGGTGAAGAATTTTCCAACGCCGACATCCAAAGGAACGCTCCTTCGGTACCACTTGCGGCTTTTCCCTGAAGGGGAAGGCCCCGGGCCCCCGGATGAGGCGAGGCGGCCGCTCCCACCGCCTGCCACGAGGGAGCGCCACCGCCCCGCCCGGGCCGCCTCAGGATCCGCCGCGGGCCGGGGCCGCGGCCGCGGCAAAAAAAAAAATATCAAAGCAAGCTTACTTGTAATGACAGAGCTGCTTCCACCGGGGAGGGAAGTGCAAGGAACTAAAAAAGGAACTTAATATGCGGCAAAGCTGGGGGGAAACCGAGTAAAAAGCGGAGTATGAAAGGAAACTGAAGGTCAGTACCTCACAGGAAATGCCTTCCCCCAATATCCTTCTCCAGACGAAATATTTTAAAGAGCCTGTTAAACAAAAAGAAGTACATGTCTTAAATAGCATGTTTTTAAAACATATTCTTATTTTTTACCTCGATTCCAGGTATTAGGAAGAATGTGTGAGAGTGAGTGCTCCCCGAGTCATCGTCGTGGTGCAGGAGAATTTAGTCTTTTATTTCAAAAACCATGATGAATAGCTGTTTCTGAGTTCTGATTGAAACAGCTTCTTGTTTATGCTTTAATTAAAAAAAAAATATATATTTTGTCATCTCGGTCTAAAAAAATAAAGGTTATCTATGAGTACTACTGACTTGTTTTCAAATAATAGGAGTAATATACAGAGAAATGGAACAGCCGAAAAGTCAAGCCTGTGAAGTACATCCTTACTTTTTTTGCCTGGAGTGAAAAAGATGACTTCACTCATTAAGTATTGATTTAAATGAAATGGATTTGAGTTTAATGAACAAAATTAGATTTTTTTTTTTTAAGTAGTTCTTAAACAGCAAATTTCTGGCCAGCTCTGTGAGTTCCACTGTATCAGCAATAGCCTGGAAATTTCTCAGTTTCAGGGACTGTTCCTTTATTACTTAACACTTTTGAGACTCTGTTTCTCTCTACCTAGATAAGAATGCCTTTATTATGGTTATTCTATAGAGAGTGGTGGAATACAGGTTTCTGTGCCCACACTTGCTCTCTGCAACGCTGCCTTTAATGACCTTAAGCCATGCTACAGAGAGTAATCACTAAATTCTACCTAAAATTGTTTGGATTTTTTTTTTGTTCCTTTTTTGAAGTAAAAAATTATGTTTCAGATAGGAAAAAAATAATGTTGCCAGGGGAAAAAAAAAATCATTCAATGCACTGATTTTTCAGCACAATCCTAAAGAATTCTCCAAGAGGTTTAAACTACTGAGTTGAATAAGTTCTGTATCTTCTCTCATTCCTTTTAAATAAACACATACCTCAAACAAAAGAGTATCTGCCTTAAAGAAATACTAAAGAGCAACTGCCTGTTTTTAACGTGCCTTTGATTTTCAAACCTTTAGAATTTCTATATTCAAACAGTTTTCTGCTATCACAAAAGCTGAAACCCAGCCATTTTTGAGGAGGAGGTATAAATCTTGATTCCAGCAAGGAAGATGTTGCACATTGTGAGGGATGGCAAGAGAGCAAACCTGGGGCTTACACAGTGGCAAGAGGGTCAGTGATGTCCTCCACTGCCAGTGGGGAAGGGGCAAAACCAAAGGACAGGCAAAGGACACAGCCCAGAGTCCCCACAGGGAGCCCTGGGCAAAGCCCACCCAGGGCTCTCATGGGCAACTTCAATGCCAAACCACCCTCAAACTTTGCAGGTATTTATATAAGACCTGCTGTTTTCAAAGGGGCTGGGGACCACTGTTCAGCAGAATTAATACATTATTTAATTTGGAAAGCATATTAAATTCCTTTTTTAGTTCATTACATTTCACTCCCCAGTGAAAGCAGCTCTGTCATTACAAGTAAGATTGCTTTGATATTTACCTGAGCTCAAAAAAATGCCATTTCTCAATCTTACTGAGGACGACAAGCAATAATTAGGAGGGGGAACACTGTCTGAGGGATAAAGGATAATAACAAAGGCAGCATTGCATCTGTTGTTAAAATACTGCCATAAAATAAGACTAGGCATGTACTATCCCATTTCCACTTACAAAGGGTATAGATTGAAGGCTGATTAATATCTTGTATGGCATTACCAACAGCTTTTTAAAATTAATGTTCTTGCCAGGTCAGATTTGGGAGGTGAAAGGAACATATTTATTTTTAAATTTCTGTCACAACAAGGTTAAAATAGCACAGGTACATACATGTGCACTTTGTAGTGACTCACGTATCACACTCTTCCAATAAGGATGCACATCCATTAGGGATCAGGGGAGGCAGCAGGGCAGAAAGCAAGCACTGGCATCATGTTCCAGGTATAGGGTGAACACAGGGTTCCTCCTCTGTGGCTCTGTTCACCCCTCATCATTTGCCACAGCTGTTTTGTCATAAACTCTTCAGATGCAGAGACCCTTCCTTTCCCTGAGCACAAAGTGCCTGGAGGTGGAGTTCTGATATCACCCTAGGCTTCCATGCCCTGCTCTAATGCAAATAGTAAATGAAAAGCTTATTGTGCCTTCATGCTGAAGACAGCACCTCAAACACAATCGTGAAAAATGGAAAACAATCTCTCTCATTTTATCCAGGTCTTTTTTGTTCTGCCAAAGCCACAAACAAAGCAGGAAAGAAAAAGAAGGTAAAAAGAGCACATTTAGTCTTGCACTCCTAGTAGGGCTTTGATGACAACCACACACAGTGGATTATATATACTTCATTTTCCAGCTAATAACACAAACTATTCATTCCTTTCCAACAGACTACACATTCCAAAAGTATTTCATGTATGTTCAATATGCTGATTATTTCCTCCATCATTTTACTAAAGGCAAATTAGACCTAATAATCCCTTCCAGTTCTACAATCCCTTTCATCCAAAGGTCCTAAGGCACACTACAGTTATTAATTTGCCATGAAAAACACCCTGCCATATAGCTGTACTAATAAATTATTTTGGTAGCTGAATCTAATATACATTTGGCTTCAGTATGACCCACAGTTACACTTTTAGCTTTAAGGAAAGGAAAAACATTCCTTCTCAAGTGAAAGGAAACATTTTGTTTGACCTGAAGTGTTTTATTTCTGAAGAATGAAGATTTGGAAAGAAGTGGTCAGATTCATAAGGAAAGTTGTTCAAATTAAGTTATTTGGCCTTGTGTAGTTCAATGGTCAGGACAGTTTTGGAGAAAAAGAAAAAAATATGAAAGGGGATTTGAAGACAGGTCTATTCCAAAAAATTATCTTCTCTCTAGTTAGGGCTTTTCCTGGAAAGCAGAGAATCCATAAACCTCTCCAGAATCAAGCATCAAAGGTATAAACTCAGATTTACCTCACAGGGACTTGAGGTACAAGACAAAGTTTAAGGGCACATCTGAGCATTGCTTAGAAATCCTTAATGTAGCAACTCAAGTCTCCAATTTAGATATATTTTTCCCTCTCCCAGTAGTTTGTTTATCCCCCTTTTTCATCCTCCCCCTAGAATTGTTTTTTCAGGGGAAAAAATCTTATTTATTCTATTCTATTCTTCATTCGGTTCCTTTTTTTGTCAACGTAAATCAAGGCATAAGATTGCACGACTCAAAACAAGTCACTAAACACTGAATTCTAATGTTAACTTCAGTGAAAGTTACATGACATCCAGAATCGCTGATTGGTAGAACTGAGTCTAGACCAAAGAATGTTCCTTTGTGGTGACCTTGCTACAGCACAGATGCCTCAGCAGCTACAGAATTAACAGGTCTAGGGTTTTTTCATACTTCCTTATTGGATAGTGATAAGCACAATTTACTTCATAGATTTTTTTTTAAATGTAGTTTAACATTGTGGGAAGTAATGAAACAAAATTAAGGAGAGTAATTAGGAAAAAAAATAGCAAATAAATTTAGGAACCTGGAAATCATTGCCTAATATACATGCAGAATGTAATAGGAATTTTGTAGACAAAGCACCCAACTTTGTAAAATCTTCTGACAAAGCATCCCCTTAGTAAATTTAATTTCAGCATGTTTGCAGCATGTTTAATGACATTTTCCTCTCAAATGCTATTGCTTTGTGATTTTGGGTCTCTTGAAGATTAATTTATCTTCTATTCTCTTGCTCCAGATCCATAATTAGGGTCCTTCTATTAATCTGGGCATGGTGCAAGTGCTGAGAAAGAATTAGAGCTTGCTCCATGGAGCTTATAGGGACACTGCAACTCTATCTTGTTTTCTTCTTTTACCCTGAATTTTAAGTACCTCACTTGTTATTGCTCAGATTTAGACAAACCTAGCTCTAATTCATTACATTCACAATAAAATCCTAAACATGAAGGTTACAGTGTGAGCACATACCTCATTTTGCAGTGTCCCATTACAAGTCATGCATTCTTAGTGCAAGTACACTTTAGCTAAAGCCCTAACACCATCAGATATCAAAAGGATATTTTCATGTCACTGTAATTTCATCCACTTTAGAGGAATAACTCAAATCTTTCCTGCTCCAGCACACTGAGCTCTTGTCTTTTAAAGGATTTGCATCACTGAAACTAAGTGGAGAATCTTCCAACTTCCAGACCTATTTCAACAGCTACACGTGTGCTTCTCACCCCATTTTGCTTTGTGGTTCGAATAACATCCAAATTTTAGTTCTCAAGTGAGAGTTTTTGTAGTTGTTTGGGGTTTTATTTATTTATTTTTGTTCAGTCTTGCTTTTATAAAGTTCCCAACATTATTACCAAATGGATTCACATTGTGTGAGCCCTAGAGAATCTTAACAGAGTGCCCAAATTCTGAGTTTAGAAATGTTATTAAAGCACCCCTATTTGTGAATTCCCCTGCCCACATACTAATGACTGCACTGAGAACTTGCCACTGTCCAAAATGCAGATACAGATATGACCTCTGCCACTAGAGCTCTTTGTTCTTTCAAGAAATCCAATAAAACTGAGAGATGTATCCAACTTCTCCATCTATACACATTGGTACAGAACTATTTTTTCAACTGCCTTGTGCCAAGTTAAAATAACATCAAAACTACAAACTTGTAGATCTCCTTGAAAGCAGTTTACATACATTATTTTATATGTTCACAAGATACATGCACTTGGTATTTTTGCAGGCCTAGTTTGGCAGGTGATAATCTGAACTACAAAAATCAGAAGGAAATCTCATGCCACCTGTAACCTTAAACCCAGGGAAACTTAAGGGAGTGCTGGTATAAGAATGCATTACACACAATGAAAGCAGTTTAAAGTGAGGCAACATTATTAGGTATGTCAGTGAGGGGAGATAAAACACGGCATGGTGTGTAACAATAAAACACATAAATATTGTGTCCACAAACATGAAAAGTGTCTTTTTAGGATTTTCACTCGTGCAATCATGTTCTCAGTGTGCACATGCACATCTATCTCTCCCAGAGTACCTCCACAAGTTATTAACTGTTTTTAAGAAATTTTCCAGACAGCAAGGGTTCCAGACTAACCAAATTTTTCAAGCAATCGTGAATTAAGTGACCAGAAACATTACAACTAGCTCTGCTGAGGAAAAGATGGTTATTTAAATTGGGATAGTTTTGGAGGTAAAGGATCCACATGTGCAAGACTGACCATGCAAACATCTCCACCATAACAAAATTTTCTCTCAGAGATTGCTCTTCCTTGAGACACCACAGTGAACAATAAGATGTACATCTCCACAAAGCACCAGCCTAGTTTTGATATTTAAAGGCTGGACTGTTTATTTTGGATATTTAATATCATTAATGGCGAGGTTCAGAAGAATGAGAAGATTACTGCAGTGCAGCTGATAAGAGAGGCTGCAAGACACAACATCAAGCACAATGTTCCAGGCACATGAGTTTGGTTTAAGAGGGAAGGGAAGGAGGATGGTCCATACCAGTTTGTAGAAGCAGGGTGTTTGCTGGGTTCAAGCTGACAGAAATGTCACCAGACAGGCACTGAGTGCTGAAAGGCAACTGATGACATTCTCCTCAGTGTGAAAAGTTGATACAACAATTTAAAGTGGAGAGGGGAAGAGAGACTGACATCCAAGGACTGTGGCTTCCAGTGGCTTAGCTTGAATAGGCAAAGTTGCTGTTAAAAAGCCAAATAAGAACAGATTGTAGTATCTATGACAAAAGACACAGTATGGCAAGGACCCCTATTTTAGCAAGAGAAGAAGCCAGTCATGTTTTGAAGAAATATTTGGCAGAGTGGGGAAGAAAAGGAGAGAGGTGTCAGACCATGCCTCTCAAGTTTTGAACCCCTTAGACTTGTTTGGCTTCAGCCTGCTTGTTATCCTCTCTCTGCATATGATACCACCTTTCACATGATTAGCAAAAGCAGCTATGTCACCTCTGCTTGAAGGGGGGAAAGTCAAACATATGGCATCCCTCTCAGAAACAGGAAGGCATCTAAGGATTAATTAATCGTCTAGAAATATTACCAAACCAACCTTTGCTAAGGGGTAAAAGGGCTGTTAGATATTTTAATTATGTGGGATGACTGCTCTGCAGAAATGAATGTGCTGAGGTTTGACCAGCAGCCATTGAAAGTGGAGGAAATACAAAGCTGCTCAGAAAACAAAGTTAGGGTTGAACAAGATGAGACTGGAGTAATGATTTGTTTTGAGAAGGGAAATTTGTGCAAGGAAAAATGAAAAGGGCAAAAATTAAAAATATAAAGAGCATATATTTAAATTAGACTTTCAGGGTGAAGTTTCAAATAAACAACTGCTGATCTCAAACAGATTGCAGGAAAATATCAGGGAACATAGGTACAGGAATACACACATTCACAATCTCAGCTCTGTGTGTGTACAGGAAACGGGTATATAGGAAAAGTAAGAGGGAAAATACCAAAGATGTTTGGCAGCTGCCAAGTGGGAAAGGGGATTTGAAAAGAACAGCCATAGAAGTTCAGTACTATGGAGATCACTTGCAGGAAGAGCACCTCAGTCAGAAGCAACTCTTAGAGAGGTGGAGTCTCTTGAATATTGCTGCAAGATATGGAATTAGCACAAAGTAGGTCAACTTCCAGCTGGATTTGAGTATGTACAGCAGTAGAGAGGGATGCTGTACTGCACAGGTTGTACCAGACAGTGACAAAAAAACCAACTCAGTCAGAAGGAGCAGACTGGACAGCTGAGACCCTTGGAATCACACAGCAGGTATAAAGTGGCCAGAGTTAAAGATAAAAAAAATACAAAGGGTTGAGTTTCATTTGCTCTATCAAAACCTGCAGGAAAGGGGTAACAAAATTAATACTAAGGCAGAAAAAGAGAAAAAAATCTTCCCATACATAACAAAGAGCAACACAAAATTAAGTTAAAAAAGGTGGAGCTGAGAAGATTAAAGCAATGCATGAAGCAGAAAGGGGACCAATATTTCAAGGTCAGCAAGAAAAGGTATCTTAGGGTCTCATTCTGGGAAATAATTTGTGTAGGGAAGATGGATAAGTACCTGGTCTGAGAGCAGTTTAAGCAAAGCAACAAGAGCCAAATAAACTTTCTGTGTCTCTTCAACACTACAGGCAGAGTTACCCCCCAGCACATATCTTCTTCATTGAAGCCATTCTTTTAAGAAACAGTATTCTCACACCTGCCTGGTGTTGAATGTGTGGTATTTTCTGTCAGAAGAAATAAGTCTTCAAGAATGCAAAAGTGAGTTAGCATTCTCCCTTGTAATACTTTATAAATAAGGTTAGCTTGCCCTCCTACACACAGTACATTTAACATGTTGAAGACAAATTGACTCAAATTCTCCTGTCTCAGAAAATAGTGAGAACAACATGTTGATGACATTGAAACAGTAGAAGATTATATTCTAAATGTTCCAACATCTTTGACACATTATTTCCAAGGTTCTAACATCAGTGGCATGAGATTCCTATTTTCCAACCTTCACAGTATCATCTTTCATTTTTTTCTTGGCACCACGAAGTAAAAAGTTCCTACTGTGGAATTTTCCTTTGTGCTTGTCCCTATTCCTGAACTTCAAGTGTGAAAGGATCCACATCTCCCTGTGCCAACATTTTTTTTTTCTGCCTACTGTCCATTTGCAAACAGCAAGATGATAAAACAGAATCCATGCAGTAAATAAAAGAAACAAGTTCCTAAACTGTGAAAATTATTCTAGCAAGGTATACGTGTATGTTATATCACCTGTTATCTGCTGACTCACAACTGTGGCCCTTGCAGGTTGCTCCAGTTGGAGGAGAAACTGGTTGGTCAGCTATTTCTCTGATGCCACCCTGTTGGCCTGAGCAGAAGAGAACTCCAAGAAGACTTTTTTGTCTTTGATTATGGACAAATAAATTTGTTTGGATTGAGATCTCCATCAGTTCTACTGTAGTGTTTCTTGGAGAACCTTTACAGCTTTCTATGACTTAGTAGAATTATAAGGGAGGTGCTAGGATCCAATTCAAGACACATCACAGCCGTATCTGTTAACTTCACTTACTCATCACAGCAGCTTAGGACAGAGATAAAAGTAGAAGAGTCTTTCTAGAGGATTCAATACAAATTACATAATTTTAAGCAGTTATCTATAGTAGCCATAGGATAGTATCCTATCTATTAAGTTGTTTTCATGTGCTACTCCAAATTGTAGCTCAGTGCACCTGTCTTTGGAGCTTTTCACTCACTGCCCAGGTGTCTTTTAGGCTGCTTGCAGGGACACATGACAAAAGGCTCTTGAGTAGTGCCAGGTGTATGAGCAAAAATTGACTGTGGCAACCCACACATTGTGTCCTAATGAGGGGGGCAGGGGCAGCAGCTTCTTACTGAAACAGCCTTTGCAATTTTGAAATTGACAAATACTCCCTCAAATTTTAGAATGAGAAAGGGAGAGGAACAATCTTAACCCTGGAAATGCTCTCAGTTGGACATGACAATTTATTTCCAGGTCTGAACCTCAAATTATCTCCAATGACACTACTTGCATTCACATCAGATCCATGCAGGGCCCTATCCAAGGTTTAGCTGGTTTAAGTTTTCCAATCAAATTTGGCTCAAAAGCAAGATTTGCAGCTCAATGGAAATTTGAGGGGGCTTTTCAGACTTTATTCCAGTCGAAATCAAATCTAAGTGAGATATTTTCAGGAATTCTTCTGAACTGGAAGTTCCCCAAACCATTCAGCTGCTCAGTGATAATCACAGATAAAATGAGCATTGACTTCACAAAGCAGTGATAGGGACTCAGACTCCCAGTTCCAAGTAGTTCCATCTGTGATGTGTTCTGTGGGGAGGACATGATAATCTCCAAAGTTTGCCAGAAACTTAGGAACTATCTTAGATCCAGTAAAATCAAACAGGGCCTAAGATGCTTTTAACAAATCCTCTTTATCTGAGGAACGACACTGTTGCTACTGAAAAAGAGTCATCTCTGGCACACCCTGCAGTCCTGATCTCCCCAGATGAGAAACTCCAAGCTTCCTCTGCATGAAGGGCTCATGTGCTCTGGGTCTTGTCTCAGCACAGCACCCACACCCAAGAGTAGGGGAGTGCTTCTGGCTTACACAGTCAGAACATCAGTAGTAGATAGTCCCATTTATCAGACACTGTCTTTAAACATATCCAGCAAGCATAGGACATTTTGGTTTTCCTTTCTTTGGAATTAAGGGCTTCTGAATGACCTAAATAATTGCTACTCCACAAAATCTCCAGGTAGAAGATTTCCCAAAGTCTTCAGCCTCCAACCAAGAGTGAGGAGCCCACACTCCTACAGCTTCAAAATGAACACAAAATGCTAATTTCAGCCTCTTGTTGATAAGAAAGTCAGCTGAGCTGCCAGCATCCACTCTGAATTCCTCCACTATCTTATCAGAAGTTGTTGCACTGAGATGGTAGGTACTTAATAGATTTCCTAGAGTCTCAAAATCTACACAAACACTTTAAACTCAAAACTTCTTCCCTGACCTGTGTATGACCCACTACAAAATTTCGTAACTAATCAATCCTCTTTGCTGCAGTCTGCTCTACTTTGGATCTGTGAGGAAGGAACCTGCGCAGGGCTATTTCCTAAAGGAAGGTGAGACAAGGAAAATGCTGGGGCCACCAAGGCAGGTGCCTCACTGGCCAAGCTCCATCCTACAGAACTTCAGAATACCTGCAAGTAGAAATCCAGAGATGGTGGCCAGGTCCAGTGAAGAATCCAGGTCCTAAAGCAAGGATTGTGATGATGAGGCAGGTTCAGGTCAAGCTAGGAAGTCAGAGCATGGGTTCAAATCTGGCTTCATAGCAGGGCTCTAACCCATAACACCTTCAGCAAAGCTTGAACAGAGAATGAAGTGCTGGGGCTGTGTATTAAAATACAAGTCCTCCGGGCTTCACCCGAGTGCCCAGCCTGTCCAGGGGAAAACCCTCAGAGGACTGGTCCGCGGGGAGGAGGTGGCGGGACCCGGATAGCTCCACCGTAAGGACGAGAGGGCTCCAAAGTGGCTTTATTCCTAGAGGCTTTATTTCAGGAGCGTCGCAGGAACAGGAGGGTGAAACGAGGGGCACGAACTCTCCAGAAGGGAGCGAACTCCGGAAGCCCCGAGGAAAGGCGGGGCTGGGTATTAAGGGCAAAGAAGTGGGCGTGGTTAGGGTATAAGACAGGCAACGGGTAAAGGGGGGGAGACAAAGTGGAGTGACATACAGAGAACTAATCGGGGTACAGAGGAGGAGGAGTGGTATTCTAACAGGAGCCAATGGGGTTAACAGAATAACTGAACTTTCTGGAACTGGGGAGTATGCTAAACATTGATGGACAGCTCTTCTGGGGTGGAGAGCAGCAGCTGATTGGCAACCTTTTTCTAAACTGTTGCTGCCTCCCAAGGGAGAGCAGGAACCCCTCCCACAGGGCTGAGCTTAAAGAGCTCCTGGACTCTCAAGGATTGTGGGTAGAGGGCTCAGGTGGGGCTCATCAGGGACATTAAGACTTATATTAGTGCAATCAGGGCCCAGACAATGCTTTCCCAAGTGATCTCTTTGTAATTTTGGGAACTACTGCAAAATCCCCAAGCAAATAGTAAATACTAGTCCTTATTAAAAATATCAGAAATATCTGCTTAGCAAAATCCTGCTCAAGAGAGGCTTTTCCTATGTCTCAATGGTTCCTAGCAACTTCTACATCCATTTGTAACCCATGCAAAGGAGATCATACCACTTTACAACACCTCAAATTACGAGCAGTTTTAAAATTATGACATTGCACTACAGCTTTCTTTTTCAGTTGATCTAGAGCTGGCTAATAAATCTTATAATCTACTGCTTTCCTCTCATCTTTCATACAAAACTTGGTAGTAAACTCTGAGCTGTTCCACTGTGAATGCAGTTTTCACTCAGGTGAAAAAACTGGAGTTTTCACTCACACTGGGACAGATTGTATTCCAGGATGGCTGTTGCAAATGGCACAGTACTCTGGCAGCAGATTCTCTCTGTGGGAATCACTCAGTTTCTTGGGAATCCCTGGAGCAACTGTTCCACTGGATTTGCACTTCTGAAAAATACAGGAGAGGAGGAAAAAACATGCTCATTGCCCTGAACAATCAATTCTTTGCTCCCTTCTTGTTCAGGCTAGCATTTGCAATGAATCCCACAATGAAGTTATTTGGACAAGACAGCAGTAGCAGGCAATATTGAAGCCTCAGTTCATGCTTTTGGGTTACTACAAAACCATAGCACCAGTTATTCCAGTCTGTGGTGGAAGTAAGTTGCCCCTCTGGTTCTGAATCTGAAGAACCACTGCTGATCCATGCCCACCAGAAGCTTCTTTCCTACAAGTAGCTGTGAGCATATTCTACAGTTTTAATCACTTGCAGAACATAAGGTAATTCTTCCTGTGAGAGGTTCACCTTTGACTCTTAATAAGCTGTCATCCTCTTCAGTAATTTTAATTCCTGTATCAACACCCAGTCCATAAACAGTAGCATCTGCATCTAGTTGAAAATGGGGTTTGCAGCCCTGGTCAGTTAACAGAGAAAAAATCAAAAGTGCCATTTCATCTCTCATAGTAAATCATGCAATGACCATTAAAATAACATTGTTTTCCTTCCCCTTTTATGCAAGTGTTATGTAACATTGCAAAAAAAACAGGAAAAAACTTTCTCTGGTAGGATTACAGTCCCTCAAAACTGCACATCTGGAAGTCTCTGGGGAGCTCTGTGGTATCCAAAGATCCTAAGAGTAGAATTTTCCTCCCTGCTGTTATATGTGCCAGTCCCAAATTAATTCTTTCAAGCACAATCCTCATTGCTTTGGATACAGTTTCAGGCCAGCAGCTTTGGGTTGATCCCCACCCATTTGTAAATATATCTTATTTTGTTCAAAGATACCAACATGTGCCCAGGGTGTTATTTAGGTAAAATGCGTGAGCCAGGAGTACTCCTGGACCAAAGCCTCTGTTAGCAGTGCCTCAAATATAGCTGCCCACTACGACAATCAAAGGCCACCACACTGAATGCTGCAAACCTTGCTTGCAATAAAAGCATTTTCTCTCATTTTTTAGGGCCAATTTCTATTGCCAATCTTCACTTAGTATTCAGTCTGAGAATCAGATTAAATTTTTACAGAGTCTTGGGAATGATGGAAACTCAGAGCAAGCCTTTTAAAGTGTTCAAGGTAGTTTCTACACAGGAACCAAATCTACCTTTTTTTTTTTTATTATTATTTTCTAACAAGAATTATGGTTGACACACAAGAACAGCTGAAGGCTCAGTTATGCCCTTCTGATATGTTTTTCCATGTCTTTTGTGGCCTCTTCTTTCTTTGCTTGATGGCAAAAACAGATGAGGTGGGTGTTTGATGTGCTGTTTCTCCCTCTGAGTGCCTGGAGCTGGCTTGGAACACTGCAGCCTTGATCTTTGCTGAATCAAGCAGAAAATCATGACACTCAACCAAAAGGTCTTTTGGGCCATTTTGCAACTGGCTGTTTAAAGCAACAGTACTGTATCAGAACAAATCTAACAGAAACCTCCAACTCCATCTCGTTAGTGTTTCCCCTATACAACTATGCTTTTTCTCCAGTGGGTTTACAATCTTACGTTTTACATGCCTCCCTTTTTTTCCTTTTTGCTTTTCACTACACTTTAGCCACATTAACAGGCAAATAAAAATCACCTCAGCTCTAGACCTACAAAAAATATAACCCATAACATCCTGCTTTAAACTTTGTCTAAAATATTATTTCAGCCAAAGTTTTCTTCCTCTGGAAAATTATCATCATACTGAGCTGCTTTTGGCATCATAGGACAATTTGTTCAGAGTTGTAAAAGACTTACTCCACAGAACTTACTTATTTACTTACAGTATGTACTGAACAGTTCCTCAGAGAATTTGGCACAGGCTGAATTTATATGGTACCACCAGTCAGCTGACAGTCACCATTATTCACCCAAATTGCACAAGCAGAGAGACTTAGTCTGTTTAGCCAGGCTGGCCTAAGGGTTTGGTCAAATACAGGCTGAGGAGGGTCCTGGCTTTTCCATTTTGAATATGGTGTCCCTTGTTTCTGGTTAGTTATCTAACAGCCTTTATTTTCTTCTGTCAGCATTTAGTCAAACTATTCCTTTGCATTACTGTAAATTTGCTTTGTCTTGTAAGCCAACTGTGTTACTTTTAAGGATGGCTTGAAGGATGAGACAAGCTCTCATGCCAGCCTCAGAGCTATGTTAGCAGAGCTCATGGCAGGCAGTTCTCAGCCTCCTTAAGAGTGCTTGCTTCCCATCCTAGAACACTGCTGCGAGAAATGAGAGGTTTATGGGGAAATTCCATTGCTTTTCTATGAGCCAGTAATTTCTTCACTGGCCTCAATCCAGGGAAACATATATATATATTTGTATTCATCTCCTGGTAGTTTATCTGCTTCAGTGGAGTATGTACATTCCACAGATTTCCACAGTGCCCTGCAAGTAAGGTGAGGACTCTGTTTTTTCCCTCTTCCTGACTCTTGGCTGTCCTCTAGCCACTACAGATATGAAACCAAAGACTTCCTCAAAGCTCAGGAGAATGCCATGTCCTTCTGGTGGCCAAGGCATGCAGTTGCCTTGGCCACCATCCTTTTTGTTTCTTATCCAGCCATCCCCTATGTAGGGGACAGCAGATCACTTGTAGGAGACACTAATCATTCCCTTTATGCTTATCCCAAAGGTGCAACAGAGGGGAAAACACTGGAGGCCTTTCCCCAGGCTCTGGAAGAGGGGTTCCTCAGAGGCTGGACTCATCGTCTCGCCGAAGGTCAAACACTGCAGTCACTGGAGTGCCAGGAAAGGAAAGGAAGACTCCACTCATGTTTCTCTCTAAATGATAGATCCACATTTCCCTTACCTCTGAATTTCCTTGTCGTGGTGGGTTTATTTGACTGAATTGTGTGCTTCTCTGATTTAATTGTTATGTTATTAGGGTGAGTAAAATAAAGCTGCAGCTTTTCTTTTGCTGTATTAGTGCAGTTTAATTACATTTGGGAAAGGCAAAAAGGAGAGTGGGAGCTTGCCAACATTAATGCTGTCTGTCATTCACAGCCCATTGATGACAAGGAGTTGAAAGCTTGGCAGTTACTCTGGTAATCAGCAACCTGGCTGATGACGAATGGAAAAGATTATGTGAAATTTCCTGAAAGGGGGGGAAAAAAAGAGTTCTCCAAAGAAATAAAATACAAAATGAGAACAAAGTGCAAAAAACCCCAAACCCCAACTTCTAAATCCAACGCTAAATCCTTTTTATAATGTTTACATGAAAGATCCTACATGAAGCAGATGTAATAAATGAAAATTTTCCAATAGTAAACTGTGTTTAATGCCTATAAAAGGAATATGTTTCTAAAATAGGAGCACAAATATGTCCACTTGATTGTTGAAATGGACTTTTTCCCCTCAGCTGAAGAATACATATCACTGATAAAAAAACAACCAGCCAAACCAAACCCCATTTATTGCTATAGATGGCCTCCCAGTAATATTTTTTAATTTCTAACATTGAAAAGCAGCTAATCTTTTAGAGCTGTTCCAAATATATAATTCTACAGCTTTCAAAATGCATATACTTTGTTTTCTTTTTTATTCTCTTGACTTCATTTTCTATTTTTAATACAGGAGGATGCAGATATTTCATCTTACTATTAGGAACATAAGCAACTTCTATTCAGGTTTTAGAGTTATTTGCAGTATCTCAGCCTCTGACACAGTAGTAAAGTTCAAGAAAAACTCATGTTAAATGAGACTTGGAATTACATCAGTGTTTAAGGTGAAATTCTACAGGAGAAATTCTACATTCCACATGGTTTTGTTGTGGCCTGTAACATGCATTATTTGTGACATTTCTCATTTGTCTAAATTAAAAGCTGAATATGATTCTAAAGCCTTTTTTATTGGCATCTTTGGGAAGAAACAATGATGGCTTGTTTGAGGTTTTGTCCTGTCATTTTTCTCTAGCTGCTGGATATACCTACTCAGTTTCATAAGTCACAGAATTGCACTTTGGTATTCAAGACTTCAGCTTTTCATTTTGCTCACAACGGGCAAATGAAAAGGTCCTCTGGTATCTATAGCATTATTCGACCATATTTTTAAGAACAAGAAAAACCCATACAATTGGACAATGTGCAACTGTTTGCTGGGCATGCAAGCAATTGTGAGACTTTTGTCCCTTCTGTTTTGCCAAACACAGCGTAGGACAGGAAAGAAACAAATGTCTTTTAATCACGACATTAAGCAACTCGGGCAATTTAAAGTTTACCAGCGGGCAATATTGACAGTGAATAGGGAATTTCTATCTCACACTGCTGAACAGATACATCACTATGTGGCTCCAGGTTTTTTCCCCACAGGCAGAGTACCACAGCTCCGTATTTTGTGAGGAGTTGCAGGGAATACCTAACCCCAGCTGAAAGGAGATCGCTAAGGTTTACTGCAAAACAACACGAGGCTGATTTGATTGGTAAGTTTAGTGTTAAGAACTAGCTGTTTATTTATTAGCTTAAAAATATCACACAGGTTAGAGACCTCCTCCCCACTAAGGAAATGCCAATGGGATGTTAGTCATTCATCAGACCCACTTCCAAATTTCTGTGTAAAAGATGTAAAATTTACCAAAAAAAAAAAACCCTGTAAACTTTTGTGTCTGTGTGTGTTAGCAGTGTGAAGCTCCGCTGCCTGAGGAACAGATCTTTCCATCCTGGACAACACAGCGTTCTCTTCATGTGATAACCATGCCCAGGCACAACCTGATGTTCCTCTGTATTTTTCCAGCCATGCCTCAGAGCTCAGGTGCACCACATACCCTCCTGTCCTGGCAAAGACCACTCAGACTGTGTGGATCAGCTGCTCCTTGCGCACATGGATTCCATCTGATGCCTCAGGAAACCACCTGGGAGGTGCAGGCTGGAGTGCACAGGCACAGATGAGCTCTGCAGGGCATGTGCAGGAAGTCTGACATGTCCCAGAAGTGATGGGGAACACAGAACCTGCGAGGGGACGGATGGCACATTTCAGAGCTGTAGGCTGTCACTCAGCAGTGGTCTACTGCTCCTCTTCTGCTGTGACTCTGTGCTGACAGAAGTCTGCACTAACTCTTATCTGGAAAAATCAAACTGCTCAAGAAATGTTAAAAAAATCCTAAACTAGGCTGGATTTGTTCATTTAACAGGTGGTTTTGAAGCACAGGTTTAATTTAAATCACACATAAATAATTGCCAACCACAAAGAAGCCAAATCAAGTACAAAAATTCAGCTGAAATGATGCACTGTTACACAGGTTTATGTTTATTATCCATTTCTGCCTTCCCCAGTGATCATCTGAACTTCATTTGCCCAACTGCTTTTCACTTTTGATAAGAGGATCATTTCCTCCCCTATCAGTTGAAATTAATTTTTGTCTATTGCTACCTAAGTGCTCACATAGAGCATTTTCCACCTTCAAAACTAATAATTAAAAAATGAGATATATAAGCCCTTCCACCTTGAAGTAACAATCTATACAACCAAAGGTAACCTATTTAGGGGTCCCTTGCTTCATTATGCCAGAATTTGATCAAAATCCCTACAAATACTGTCCTTGCTGGACAACACAATTCTATAGTATCTTCCCCCAAATTTTTTTTATTTAAAACAAAAAAAAGTCAAGTAACATTTTGTTGAAATTTTGTCTGCATCTTTTCAATTGACACAAAGAGATATTTGCTGTTCCTGAGCTTCAGAAGGTGACACCACCAGCCTGAGTGCCTTGGCTAAGCAGATGGAACAGGAGGTAACTGATGCAGGAAAGCAATTTTGGAGAGCTGCAGTTTCTTCTGCAGGCAGGGTGAATATCTTCTTTGTTTCAATCCATTTGAGTAGCTCAGTTAAGGACTAATAAAGCTGAAAAATCAACATTAGAGAAGAAAAAGTAAGATTGCCTATTTTCCTCTGTCAATCTACAGCTAAACCCAAGTGTGAGAGGATAAGATCTGTGTTCTTTAAGACTGTCAAAACCATGGCTACCAGAAGCCTCCAATTTAATTCCCCTTCTAGGGGCCGTTATTTCAGTTATTTCATAAAATATTTTAAAATGCAAAGATATTTTTGAAATGCATCAAGCATTTTTAAGATAGTTTTAATGAATAATTTTAATTTACCTCAAATAAATTTTAGTTGAATGTCAGTTTTCATACAAAGAGAACTTGATGCAAATCATAAATAACTAAAAATGTCAAGTACTATTCACCATTTTGTAACAATAGAGGGTAAAAAATTAAATTTTTAATAAAATATTTCAAGTCTAAACCAGATGTATTTAATGTGTATAAATATGTTAACTCTATAGATACAAGATTAACTCTCAGTTGAAAAAGAAAAATAGCCAGATCTGCTAATACTGATCAGCTGATTTCTGTTTACGTGTTCACCAAAAAAGAAAAATCCATTTCTCTTACAAAAGACAACTAAAATTTAAAAAGTGAAAAGAAGATCTAAATTACCGATATCAAATATCTGCTTGTTCTTTTAAAGAATAGTTGAAATTAAGGATTTTAATTTTTCTGTGAAAATTAAGGATTTGCATCCAGCCAGCCTTGCCTCACCTGGAACATTTAATCAACAATTTTTAATATTAAAGACAAAAATAAATAGAACAATGCTTAGCACATTTGCTTCTTCCTTTTTTTTTTTTTTTTTTTTTTAAGTAGGAATTTATTACTCATATTTCCTGTGGGGAAACCACACAGCCTCAAGATTTCCAAAAAAAGGTGCCTGTAATTACTTTTCTAAGCTTGTATTCATGCATCTGGATAAGTGAAATGATTGTGAATATGTTCTGCAGCTTCTAATAGGTCCTAACCATTAGGTCAATCAAAAATTTCTCAAGCACATTTATATTGTTGCAGAACCCTGACATGTCAAAATGCAAACTTTCAAGATAAGTACGTATGTTTTGCCAGCAATGGAAGCTGTGGAGGAAGGTTTTCAGCTCCAGTTTTGGGGTTCCAAGCCTCTGCCCAGAGCACAGGAACTTCCTGGGGGGCAGCCAAAGGGTCCCCGTGCCCCAGGCAGAGCCAATGTGCGAGTTTGGCTCTGCTCGGTCATATAGGACCGTGTGTGGAGCTCAATGGCTTCTTTTCTTTCCTCCAGAACACTTCCCAGGGCTGTCTGGTTCACCCTGACCTAGAAGAAATGCTCAAGGTGGACTTATTCTGTCCAGAATGGGTCTTTTCCAGCTCGGGATTTTCACACTGCTGTTTGATCAGCAGTAAGTCACCATGTGTACCAAACCCAGATGTAACTCTACGAATCATTATTCGATATCCAGCATGCTTTCTTGCCTAGCAAGCGATATGGGAACATGCGAGCAGGAATTAAATTTATTCTTGTAAGTATTTGAATTTTTTTCATTTGAGATTCGCTCTGCAGTTGTGCAGTAAAGCCTTTTACATGTAATTTGCCTCTCCTCAATGCATGCATTTAACTCTCCTGCTCTCTATTCATAATATCATAGGAGTGAAATATTATATATTTATGAATCTACGATGGCCTATTTCGAACCAAAGGGAAGCTGTGCGTGCTCGGTGCCTCTGAGAAATACACCAGTCACTGTCAGTGAAGAGACCTTCCCTCGGCCATCCCCGCGTCGCTCTGCATCCCTCCAGGACCGGACCTCCGGAGTCCCCCCGGCGCCCTTTTCGCCCACCCCTACCTGCGCTGCCGAAGGGACAGGCAACGGCTCTCTTGGCCCCGGGGCGCTGCCCGCAGAACCCCCCCGCAGCCCCGGCGCCAAACTTCCCTCTGACCGTTGCGGGAAGGAGGGGGACGACCGGCACCTCCCACCCCCCGAAAGGCCGGCGCGGAGTTCCTGCCTCCCGACCGCGCACACACGCTCCCCAAACATGCTGTGCCCCGGCCGCGCAGCCCCTCGGCGGGGCCGGGGCACGCAGCCTCCCCTCCCGCCGGAGGCGGCCCCGCGCCGCCCCCGCTGACCCGCGCCTGCGGCGGGAGGGGACAGCCTGCGCTCCGTCGCGGCGCAGCCCGGCCGCGGGCACCGAGCTCCGGGGCCATGCAGCGCCGCGGCCCCGGCGCATCACCGTTCCGGCCGGGCGGGGAGGAGGCAGGGCCGGCAGTGGGGGATTCCTGGCCCCCCAAAGGAGGTGGGGGAGGCGGGGGAGGGGAGGCGCGGGGGAGGGGAGGCTGAGCTCTCGGAGAAGGAGACGATCGCTCGCACAAAATCCTGCGTCTTCAAGCCGGCCCCGGCGGGCAGGGTACGTATTTGGGAGGCCCACCGGTCCCGCTGCCTCCGCAGGGATGGGGGTCGGGGCTGGGGTCTGGGCGGCTGCCCCGGCGGGAGAATCGCGCGCTGGGCCCGTTCCCGATGCGGGATCGGTGGAAGGCGGTGCGGTTCGACCGCCTTCCCCGGCTGGGGACCGAGGAGACGGGGTGGATGGGTCCGCCTGTGTTGCCGTGCGAGGGTCTGAAACCCACCTCAGCCGCACCCCCCACCTACCCACCCCCAAGAGCGTCAGGGTTTTGCTTCTCCCAACCATGGTTCCTCTTGGCTTCTTAAAAAAAAATAATTAAAAAAAACACACACACAGACACACACACACACACATATATATATATATATATATATATATATATATACACATAATATCTATGCCCCAAAGCTAGAGAGAGTGAGGCGGGCCCGGGGGGGGGGGGGGAGCGAGGGGGGGGGAAGGGCTTTTCTGAGGATCGGGAGAGAGGCGGAGGGAGAGGCGCCGGGAGCCTCGCAGCATCCCGTGCCCTGGCCCCGCGGCGCTGCTGCCGCCGGCCGTGCGGAGCGGGCTACGGAGCAAGGTAAGGGCTGGCACCGCGCTCCGGGGAGCCTCCCTGCCCCTCGGGGGCTGCTCTCCCCGGCCGTGCGAGCGCTCGCTGGAGAGGGCAGAGCGGCCGCTGCCTCGCCGTGCCCCGCCGCCGCCCAGCCGCGAAGTTACTTTGTTCGCAGAGTTGCCGCGGAGGCCGGGCTGGTACCCCCGGGCGCCCCGGCCGCTCGTCTCTCGCATTCCCCCCGCCGTGCTCAGCGTCACCGGCCAACACCGCGAAGGAAGCCCCCGTGGAAAAGCTGTGCGCGCCTTCCTCGATAGCTTCCCCTCGCACAGCCGGGGGAAGGGGTGATAGAAGAGGAAGAACTTCCCTTTGTCGTAGGAGAGGACTGAGTGACCTCCAAAGTTTTGTTCCGGGAGGAAACTGCTCGAATAAGTTTGGTAGGATTCATGCCGATTTGCATGTGATTTATTGCGCTGTTATTTGGTATCCAGCACGCTCAAAGCAGCATAGCAGACCAAAAAAAAAAAAAAACCAAAAAACAAAACAAAACAAAACAAAACAAAAAAAACCCACCAAAAACAAACCAGAAAAACTAAAAACTCCCCAAAAACCCCAAACAAACAAAAAAAGTCCACAAAAAAGAGGACGTTCAGATAGATATTTCAGTTCTTTTCATTTCTTTCTTGGGATTAGTGGTTTCTGTCTCGCACTTTCAGATCGGTAGTGTGGAATACATTGTTAAATGGGTGTGCTTGTCCGTGGGTAGCAAAGAGGGTATGGATGGGAAATGTGAAGAAACTGGGCAGATTTTAAACGTTCCATTCTTGTTGGCAGAAGATCAATAGCTCAAGATTCTTGCTTGCACAGTCTGTACCTTGACAATATTATCATTAAGAGATCTGCTGATAATATCCATATATTATCAGCAGATCTTTGATATATTGATAGCCATTTCAGCCTCAGTTTAATGAATTTTGTGGTTAGTTTAGACTAGTGTAAAGGAACTCCGGATATTCTGGATAAATTGATAACTAATGATTACTAAACTTTGCGATTAGCTTGTGATGAACTCTCAGTTTTTCTTAGGTAGATATTTAAAATGCAAGGCTACATTTTAAAAGTGTATGTCTGAAATTTGACTACCAAAAAATCATGCATCTTTTGAGAAGACCAGTTATGGAGTAATTGTAAAATGGCAATCTGTGTTGCACCTCTTCATAATAAACAGTTTTGTGATGCCAGACACTGTAAATTGTCTGGTAGTGTACTACAAAAATAAGGGGAGGACTGATTTCTATTTGTATATAGATTTTTTTGAAATGATTAAATGTAGTAGTTTTCCTGTGAATGATATGTATATGAACTGATTAATATCAGTTCCTACCCATAAAATTTCAATGGCACGTTTAAACAGTCTTAGCTTGGCTCTCGGGGTTTGTTTCATTGTCTCAAGCTATCCGAGACATAACAAATCTTTAAAATTTCTTGCTTGTACATTATCCTGTCTATCTCCTTTCTTCTCTTCCTGATCTCCTGTGGTATAATTCAAAGCAGAGTAGCTGCAGAGAATACCTGTGTATGTTCGTGTGAAATAAAACACCCATTTTAAAGATATACAAATGTTCTTGGTGGACAGTAGCCATGCCCTCATGCCCTGTATGAAAACCTTCTGGGCTGCTATTAACAAGAGACTTGCTGTGGTATTAGTTTGTGATGCCAAACAACAAACATTAGAGAATGCAAAGATAAAGCTGGTGCTCTGATCTTTGTTTAAACAGGTCATGGTTTTTATTTAATGCTGCATGCTCATTATGGGAACTGTCAGCAGGAATGTAAAGCAGACAGGAGTTCTGATCTGGCATATATTCATAGATGAATCTGACATTGATGTTTCTGCTTCTTCAGTTAATGGTTCATAGAATATACTGTAGTTTGTGATCATATTTATTTAATTGAATGTACTATATGAAATCAGAAAAAAAAACCTCTAGATTAATGTCCTGTTAAGAACCAAACATGTTCAGATCTGCTGCCTCAGGTGCAGTCCTCTTGACCTGAAGAGTTACACGGAAGTGGACTTTCCTATTTAATAGAACGAGTAGAAGTGTATAAAGGGATCATTGGTTTTTAAGTCATCTAGAGTTCTGACACTGAATTACAAAGAAAGAGACTCAAATCCCCTGAAACCAGGTAACTGCTCAGTCAATTACCCAGTCAGTTTCTTTTTTTCAGACATATGGAAACAATATCAAATAGTAATTAGAAAGTGCATTCATAATTGAGAATTTTAAAGCTTTTCATCCATGAGAACAGTTTTCATCTCAGTTGGTTAATAAACATAATAAAAATAATTCAGTGCAGTCCATTTGATCCTTGCTGAATCTTGTTTTGAAGAATTCATATGGGATGTGCAAAGTAAGCTGAAGGAAGAGCCTTTTCACATGTTCAGTTTCATGAAGGAATATTAGAATATTGCAACACACAGTAGGAGCTTTCAAAATAAGACTCAGTATAGCACTGGAAACTTTAATTTGGGTGTTCTGGATCATACATCGGTTTGGGTTCTGTGATCATTTTCCATAGGTCAATTTCATCTGTCTGAGAGCAAAGCTTCTAATTATTATTTCTAACTTAAATCCTTTGTTTTAAATCCTGGCTATTCTAGGTTATGTTTCAAAATATAAGCAAAATTGGTAATGTAAGAGAGTTCTTTAAGGTCGCTGGATTGTTATCCTTTAACTTCGTATTAGAAAATAATCTTTTCAGTCAATGTAATTACAAATAAAATAACGTGAGAATGTGATGCTCAGGCAAGGTTGCAGAGTGACAGTCCCTGATGAGATCCATTGCAAAAAGTGGCAGAGCTGTTGCAGTAGTGGTTGTTGCCCTGCTTCTGCAGCAACCACCTCTGGAGGTAAAACATTTAATTCTGGGGTGCTGCTCGTTGCTTGACCTCGCTGTTGAAACTGTCAGCAAGTGTGGCAGTTTTGCCATGTTTTGACAAGGCAGTGGGAATTGTATTAGGATCAACAATTAGCCATCATGGTATATATGAGACAACTTGCAGTCATAACTGATTTGAGATTCATTATAGTAACCTAAACACAAAATGCTTAGCATCTTCCATTCAGTCACAATTTAAAATACTATGATTTACTACAGGAGTAAAGGTTGAATTCATCATATTATTTAAATATGCTGTATTCTGTGTCAGACTAATGTCAATGTAGTAAGGGCTCAGCTTTACTGATTGAGAGGTGCAATGCAGAAATACATTTCAACTGCAAGCATTAGCCCTCACTTGTTACATGTGTCTAATTTGTACATTTCTGCTAAACCAGGAGTGTATCACTTTTCTTTGCAAGCTTACTGTTTATGTGGTGTGTCCTTTTCATCTTTTAAATTGAATTCCTCTGCCATGCAGTCAGCCTAGCTTCCCTTATGGCATCAAGGGTCTTGTCACTGAACCAAAGACTGAAGCCAGCAGGGCAGCTGCAAAAGTGGCATATGAAGGAGGCTGATGGTGACTGATATTTTGGATTGTTTTTCCCATGTTTTCCTAATTGGCTGTTTTGCACAAGCCTCCTTTTTTGCCTGCTCTCGGAATTGCATTGCTGCACTTGATGCGCTGTGGAACTCCAGCACCCCGCATGCCCATTGATTCCTTATCACCTTTTCCCTCCTCTCACCGACTCTTATCAGATCCCATCTTCTTCCCACTTCTGTCTTTTGTGATGCTAATCTTGCATTATTTTTTCCTTCTCCGTAAAAGAAAATGGGAGGAACACAGTGTGCTGCCTTTGCACTGATAATTCCTGTGCTAAATTGTTTTCCTCCTATATCCATTGTTGAGTTTCTGGAGGCTGTAACCTGGGGCAGAGACTGCTTTACTGTAGGGCTGTGCAATGTCCAGCATAATTTGCTGCTGGATTTCACCTGGTCTGTGGACACTCATAATGTATAATAATAAAAGGATTATTTTGGCTTTGTGAGATAGCCTTTCTTCTGGTTCTTTGGTAGAAAAGCAAAAAAATTCTACTTGGAGGTTTTCTCTGCTGTATTGCTGTTCTGAGTTTTGTCCCTCAACAGTGTTGAGAGGATTTTGGTAAAAGTTCAAGACACCTTGCCTAATGTAGTGGGGACGGGGTAGATTAGATTATATTAGATTAGATAGATTTAGCTACTGACAGAGGTTAACTGTCTTGTACCTTCAACAAGAACAACAATAAATGTCAATTTCAACACAAATTAATGGAAACCTCAGGTTTGTCAACATCAAAAAAATGCTCAGATTTCACCGTGTTGATCAAATAAAACAGAAAGGAAAACAAACAAACAAAAAAAATGTTCAGTGAGTTTGTTTCAGAACTTGGTTATTTTCCTCCCAGATATTCTTACATTTTGATCTCTGTTTACTTTCCACCTCTAAACTGTGTATTTTTATTTTAGCTTTTTTTTTTTTTTTGTGTCCCATGAAAATCTTTTCACCAGTGCAAATAAAATTTTTCAAGTGAGTATTTCAAGCAGCAAGTGAATCAGCTGATGGACAGTGCACAGTTCAGGGGCAACCTTTATTTATCTCACATGGACTATGTAGGGGGGCTCTTTGTGGACATAACTTCAGGGTAGGAGGAGTGGCTGTTGACTGTTTTTTCCTTACATCCTGGAGGCAATACCTGGAAAAATAAAGGTAACAAACCCAGTGACTCCCTCCCTGGACATGAATCAGATGACAGGAAGGGTTTCAATGGGATAGATGCAGCTAAATGAGGGAGAAGTGGAAACAGCAGAAGTAATATGACAGCATAGTTAATTTTCAAAGTTATGTGTGTGAGAGAAAAAAATGTAGCTGTGAAGGATTTGCTTGTTTAATTTTATAATTTATCTCCAGACCTTAGTAGAAAAAGAGACACTGATGTCAGAAGCAGTATCACTATACATATATTTACATGTGAGCTGTGTTCAACATCCCACCTTTGACATATGTGCTGGTACTTTGGCATTTCATTCATCTTGAACTACAGGGATGGATAAGCCACTTCTCTTTTGTGCTCTTGTCCTTTCAAGAGTTGTTAGCATCAGATTTCTTTCTGAAATCAGATGAGAATATTGGCAGTAGAAATGAATCCACAGCCGAGCAGTGCTGCTGCACAAAAAGGGAAGACCCTGTCAATTTATTACACACAAATTCCACTGAAATCAATTAGGACAAAGTGAGTGTCACAGGCAAGTGGCTTACACCCAGCAGGACTTGTACTAGGCTAGGAAATGAGGATGTGGCCAGTTGTCACAAAAGAGTAAAGAAAAAGAACATTCTTCAATTTAAAATTAAACCAAACTGTGTCTTAAGTATGTTTCAGTAGTTACATAGTCTTCTTCTCAGTAAGTAATATTTTGAAAGATTCAGGAGTTTAACCAGATGACATGCCCAAATTGCAAACTGAAATGTAGATTCAAACCCCCTCAACCCTAATTTATTCCTGTTGGAATGTCAATTTTTTTAATTTCCCCACATAACTTGTATTTTTGGCTATTTTCCTTTAGAATGAGTATTCTCATTTGGGGACTTCTAATTTTCCCTATATGAACATATACACATGGTTTACAGTAACATAGCAGATTATGTATTACTGCCAGAGACTAAGGCAAATTTTTTAGAGTGAGGAATGATTTTTGTGGCTCTTAGATTTTATTCCTTCCCTAGAGGTAATTACTTACATAGATTAGCTACCTCTGCAGGTATTTTTAGATAACTAAAGGTAGGTAGTATTGAGTGAAAATAGTATATTTTTCAGGAAAAAGATTTGGTTTTACTTAAAAAAAGTATCAATTTAAATATTTCATTGAAATATTACAATGTTTTTATATATTCAGGCACTATTGTATGTAGGATTACAATAATATGTTTAGCCTTGACAAATATTCAGTCTATTTGTAAATCTTAGAGCACTCCAGTATCTAAAATATACTGGATATATGGTAAAGCAGAATTTTAAGGTTGAAACAAAGCAATATTATTAGGTTTTGTTGATTTTTCAAATTGAATAAATGAACAGTTTATTTGTACAGATGAGAAATTAATTCAGAAAATGATACTGCTAAAGAGCCAAAATAAAACTAAATTTTTATAAATAGAATATTCATTTACTGTAAAGTTTTGGGAACCAAGGAAGGAAATGAGAAAAAGTAATTTGAAAATCATACAATCATTCAAAATAAGACCAAACAAGAAGATTTCTAAGTTGTAGCTGCTTTAAATAAATACAGAATTGGATTTCTTAGGTAAATATGCCATTTTTGTATTTTCTGAACTCAGTCTGTATCCTTTCCTGGATGCCTTGTCAGAACTTTGGTGTGCCATAGGTACAGTATATTTTTGGATGAAACTTCATAGAAGGGGATGTTACCACATAGTCCCAAAACCCAGATAATTTATCTCATTTCCTACTTGCTGTGTCCATATAATCTTTTTTTTTTTTTTTCAGTTAAAGGTCGCAAGTATGTTAGTGTTCTTTATAAAGAAAATAATGATAGAAATGTGCAATATTTATGTTTGAAAGCAAAGGAAGTAAGTAATTTGAAGGAAAAAAAATTCAGTCAGGAATTTTTTCATACTGTCTGTGACAGGTCATTATAACCTGCAATAGAGAGCAATGATGTCTGTTTTAGAATGGTGAGAAATAACTTGGGGGATTTTGTTGCCTTTTTTTATTTTCCTAATGTAGGTTAAGGTGATTTGAATTACAGAGAAATAAGAGGTTTTATTTAAGGCACTGGGTTTTTTTTTTTTCCATGTTAGAAACCAGATTGCTCAGTGCCCCACAGATCTGCAGTTAACAAATATGTGAGATATATGATGAGGCACTGAAGTATTAATTGATATGTGAAATACGAGATTCTAAAGAGAAGAGGACAAAAAGAGTAGGGTTTTGAGGCTTACAGGTAATTCAGAATTATATTCCATGGTTTTGCTTATATGGGTGGAAATAGCTATGACTTCCAGGGAAAAGATACACTCACAGAACTGAGTATTATTTGACTGATAACAGTTATCAAATTTAGATTTGCTGGCACAGAAAACCACCTCAGATATTTTCTAAAAAGGCTTAGAAGTGCATATTCAGTTTTATTTTTTTAAATGCAATGGGAAATGTTTCAATCTCTGACAAATCCTATTAATTTAGGAAGCCTAATGATTCCATCAGAAGTGTGCATGATCAAACTTAAAATCCTCAAGTGTCTCCATGACATTTGACTGTGCTGCCTTCCCTTTAAAGCCCTCATTTGTCAGGTGAGCACATGAGGCTCCCAAGAGGAGGCTTGGTGGTTTTGCTTTCCCAGGACCTGCATTCTTTTTCAGAAGGTGAAGAGGAGGAAGAGGAGAGTGTATCTGTCTGGAAAGATTTTAACAGCAGTGTGATGATTTCCCTGGCTTATCCTTTCCCACAGAATAATTCCCTCTTAGGATTATTTCAATATTCATTTTCTGGTGGCAGAACTGAAGATATCAGACTGATTCCATTGATTGGCCTCTATCTGAACTGTCTGAAATGGGTATTTTAGCAAAAACCCTTAATATTTTCAGCCTATTTCTCAGAGTAAGTGGTTGCTTTTCTAGTCTCAGCAAGTTCACTTACTGGTGATCAGTTTGTAACAGGCATTTTTCAGGAGGTTAAAGTAAAAGCAGGAATTTGTGGTAGTGAAGGTGGTGGTTGTAAAAATGTTACTGGGACGATTTGGACCATTGATGCAGAGTACTCTGTAGTGATTTTTGGGGGTTTAAATAAAAGGTCTACTTCCCCATGTAAGGGATGATCTGACAGTTTATGAGGGGCACTGTAGTCTAGGGAAGACCTGTGCCCTTGTAGAAGCTCTTGAAAGAGTTTCTGGTTAGCAGTGTCCAAGAGTTGCATGAGAAACAAGTATGTCACTGTGTAGTCTATCAAAAACTCTCATGCTCCTCTTTAAAGTGCTTTACAGCTTTGATGTTTTATAGCTGCATGGAAATGTCTTTTTTGTTGTTGTTTTTGTTTTTTTGTTTGTTTGTTTGTTTTTTTGTTTTTTGGGGGGTTTTTTTGGGGGTTTTTTTTTGATACTGCATTTTGTTCTTTCATTGCCTCCCCAAACCTCAGCTTGTCAGGCTGGCTGAGCAAAATGAACATGTTTTCTGTAGCTGCCTCTTTGCCCCTGACCTTGGTACTGCCTAGAGTCCCACAATTCTCTTCTTTCTTTGTCTCAGTGGTGGTGGAAAATCTGGCAACTACCCCTGTTCAGCTTCTTGCTGTGATGTGCTACAGTCACATTGTGCTTCCTGACCTTCAGATGTTTGCAACTCAGCAGAGTTCATTCCTCAACAGAGGACATCTTTATAGTTTTCTCCCAATTACTGACTTCTTAAAATTATTATTATAATTATCAGCATCAATATTTTATCTTGCTTTCTAATTATTATTTCAGTGACATCTGCATGAGCCATGTTGCTTCAAGTCTGGATTCATATTGTGTGCTGCTGGAATTATTTTCAAGAAGTGTCAGTGGTGTTTTTAGATTTGAGACAAAGGGTGGATGACGGAGACAACAGTGGGGTCAGTGGAGTGAGATGGGGGAGAGATGGTGGACATGAGAGTGAACCTAGAATAAAGCAAAATCTGTGAGTGGAGAAGTGGGATCAAAATAAAACATTGGCTTGAAATGAAAAAAAGAAAGATAAATAGGATGCATAAAAAGGCTGGGAAGTTTAAGTAGATGGGGAAATATTTATGCTGGTGAGATATAACACCAAAATTTCAGGCTGAAAAAGTAAAAAAAAACCCAAAAACCCCAAAAAACCAAACTTAATACAAAGATTTATTTGAGGACCTCAAAAAGTACTTAAATCTATCTGGGTACTCCTACCTGCCTAGTCCAGTAATTCTTTAGGAGAGGTGTTTCAGTCCTCACAGTTTATGGTCTCATGTGAAGCCTTCTGAAGGCTGGAGCAGTGTCCATTGCACACAGTGGAATTTGGGGCCCATTTGAACACATGCTGGAGAAAACAGCAGGAAATTAATGTACAGAGAACATTCCTGCCTTCTGTGAGAAGATGGCTTAGTTGATTTAATAGCTTTTTCTCAGTCTGTGATTCCAACAGCCAGGTTTGTGATATTTATTTTAGTATTCATGTTCTTGCAGTCCTTTTTACATTTCTCTGTTTTTCCCTGGCAGACATCCCGCAGCTCCATAAGCCTGGGGGAAGAGGATGGTTAGCATGTTGTTGCTGTGGGGATTTGAGTCTTAACTCTCTGTGTTGGTAATGCTGGGCATATAATTTTAAAACTTGCATGCTGCAGAAACAGATCATTATTTCCCTGCTGCATTTTATACTGTGGTTTGGGAAAGCAATATCTCCATTCCAGAATTCCAGAATATTAAAAGAAACATTCCAGAATATTAAAAGAAACGAAAAGTTACGATTTGGGGAACTATTGGAAATAGAAACAGAAAGAGGGGAGTAATGGGTGTCAGTCTGGTTATCAGTCAAGCTGGAAGGAGACAGCTTGTTCTGTCAAACACCAAGAATGTCAGTAGTCAGCCAATCACTTATGCAGGATGAAAACCATAGACTGAAAGGTAAGGTTCAAAGACATCTGTTTATGTTTCTGAAATGAGCTTGAAATCAGCTTGCTATTGACTTATGCTTACTGATCCTGTGTGTTACATATATTTCTGTTTAGCACAGCACATTTCTATGACTGCTGTTTTTTGTGGATTTTTTTTTGGTTTTTTTTTTTTTTTTTTGGCAGGATCTGTCTTCCCTTCCCTTCCCTTCCCTTCCCTTCCCTTCCCTTCCCTTCCCTTCCCTTCCCTTCCCTTCCCTTCCCTTCCCTTCCCTTCCCTTCCCTTCCCTTCCCTTCCCTTCCCTTCCCTTCCCTTCCCTTCCCTTCCCTTCCCTTCCCTTCCCTTCCCTTCCCTTCCCTTCCCTTCCCTTCCCTTCCCTTCCCTTCCCTTCCCTTCCCTTCCCTTCCCTTCCCTTCCCTTCCCTTCCCTTCCCTTCCCTTCCCTTCCCTTCCCTTCCCTTCCCTTCCCTTCCCTTCCCTTCCCTTCCCTTCCCTTCCCTTCCCTTCCCTTTATGGTTTTTATGTGTCCAGGGTTGGCAGTGAGTGACTGTCACTGAGCAGAAGGCTCAATATGCTGTTGCATATTTTTTCCCCTTCCTTTTTTTTTTTTTAACATCAAAGGAAATAGGTTGTCTTTTCATTTTTCACCTGTATATAGGGTGAACTTTTTGCTGGGTGTTTTCTGGCATTCTCTCAGGCTGCCTAATGGTGTGGTTCACTCACTTTCCCGAGTGCAAGGGTTGCTTCCCTGCCTGAAAGAGCTCTTCAGCACTAAAGGGTGTGTCAAGTGGTGTACTGGATGTATTTCTGTTCCTAAACAAGTTTGTCTTTTGAGTTAGATTGTGTTGGTAAGTGCTATTCCACTAACACAGAAAGAGGAAGAGAGCCAAAGGGTGGATATTGGGGTACATGCACATTTATTTGCTGTTTCTGAAGCAGATTTGACATCTGATTTGTGATAAGTTGTAAAGGACAGAACCCAAAGAGGAGACTGACAGAAGCTGTTTCCTCGGCTACTGTGAGCTCCTAAGAGCTTCCCAAGGCTAAAGAGAGATTCTAGTCCCTAAGGCAGTGCCTTTACTCCTTTGAAATCCCAGTTCAGTTGTGTGTAAAGTGGGCACAATCCCCAAATTGTAAAAAAAGGCCGTTTTTCAGGTAGTTTGAAGTCCTTATGTAGAGGTGTGGAATCATAAATTATTTATCTTACTAGAGAATATTTCTAGAGGTCACCAGTTCTAATAGTTTCTTTCAAACAGAAGTAGGTTCACTTAGAACAGTTTGCCCCTTATAAAATCTCTGACCTTGACTATTCAGACTTCTTTACAAATGCATCATTTATTAGAGGAAGCTCCTTAGGGAAGGTTCTTCACATCTGCTGTCATAATTTCTTATTTCTTAAATGCAGCAATTTATACTTGATTATTCTTACAAGGATTGTGTCTCCCTTCCCTCCCCCTGCTCTGGCACATTCCTTTGTGCTGCTGCTACTTCTGTAGCCTGAACTCAGCATCTAAGAGTGTTTGAAATCCCAAATTTTCTTTGTTGTTATTCTAGCATTTCCTTACCACTCCTTTCTAGGGGAGGGCATGTAGGAATCTGCTCCTTTATTCCGAGGCTGTTTTGCTGTGGCTTGTTAGTGACAGCAAGTTGTCATCATCTCACAGCCATTCAGCCAGTGACAAAAACCAAGCTGAGTCTTTCATTTCAGCTTCCTGAGATCAAGATTTCCCCAAACAAAAATACTCTGCCACTTCTTGGAGCGCTTAACAACTGTGGTAGTTAAGCAGAGGGCTGCAGCCCAGATTTTTAAAGATGCTTAAGTGCTTGACTGCCACTAAACTGAATTGGACCAAAGTACTTGTAAATAGCTTAAAAATCTGAGTGGCTGGAAAGTCTCCCTCATCCATCACTCTCAGTAGTGGTCCCTTCAGAATGGCAGAAGGGCACATCAGCAGGGTCACAGAAAATACTTCTAGTCCTGCTGTCCAAAACTCTGCATATTAAGTGAATTGTTGCATTCTAGCATGGGTTTTTATGAAATACATCTTTGAATCAGATTGCTTGTATTCCCTAGAAGAGCCCCTGCTTGCATGAAAGTCAATATTTAAGTCAGACAACTTTTAAAAAGGATGCAAAGTTATACTGTAAAATTATCCACCTTTATATCTTATAATCCATTTTTTTATTAAAACTGGGAAATAAGAGTAAAATTCACATTTAAATTACTTTCTGCTGTTTCTAGGGGATGCTCTTTGCATTCCAGTTGGTCTCATGTTCTTCCCCTACCCATTTTCGGTACTGCATAACCTTCGGGGAAAAATTTATTCCCAAACATAAAACCTGTATGGATTTTACATTTTTTTAATATTTAGTAACATTTAACTGTGTTGCCTTGGAATCCGTCTGTTTTCCTGTGAACCCAGAATGCTGGGGTAGTACTGACTGAAAAGTGTTTGAAGTGGGGAGCCCTTCATATTTATGTCCTTCACTCAAAGAATTGTGAGTTCCTTCAGTGATTCTGTAGAACCAGGATCGAGTGCACGGAAAGCCATTCACTCCTCTGCTGATGTAAGGAACAGGCACTTGCAATACTGCTCCATAGTAAAATTCACAGAGTTTGGGAAAATTTAGTTAAATTAGTTCTTGTTCAATTAACTTGCATTTAAGTTGTGCATAGTAATGTATTCCATTACAGGTTTGGTGGGGGTTTTCTGAGGGAGGATGGGGAATAAAACTTCATCAGTTCTATGAAAAAAAAAAAAAAAAGAAAGTAAATGATTGTGCTGGAAAAACATTGTGATTTTATGTGGCTTTCTGAGTGACGGTCTTGTCTTTTGGGTTTGGATTGAAAGTCTGAAGTACTTGAGCTATGTTCTGTAGCAAGTTTACTTTCACTCTGTGCTTCCCACCCCTAATTAAAGCATGTTCATCACGTTGCTGAGCTGAAAAAGTTCATGTACTTTGAGCAGTCTGTTTTCATCCCTCTGCCTTCACCTCACGTTCCATAAAGCAAATTGTGAGCCGAGGAGGTGTCCGAGAGTCACGCTGCGTGTCTCCCCTGTGCTGCAGGTGTTTGGAAGGGGAGCGTGCTGGCCAGGCCGGGGGCTGTCATGGTGCTGGCCCCCGCAGCAGGGAGATAGCAGAGATGGTGGCCTGAGGGCGCTGGCCTCACACGCAGACATGGCCTTCGCCCAGTCCCACATCATGGCAGCCAGGAGGCACCAGCACAGCCGGCTCATCATCGAGGTGGATGAGTACAGCTCCAACCCCACACAGGCTTTCACGTTCTACAACATTAACCAGGGACGCTTCCAGCCCCCACATGTGCAAATGTAAGTATTACAGTGCTGTTATTGCTCCGGCACAGCCTTTGGAATAGTTATTGCCTTGTCAATGTGGTATTTGATGGATCAGTCAAAAAGAATTCAAGGAACACTATTCTGCTGCCTTTCTAATAATATTTACTATAATGACAAGAAATCAGTCCATTTGAAAAGTACTTTGTTAAAAGATGGGAGATAGATTCCCTCATTGATGTAAGGGTAATACATAGTACTTAGGTATTAAAAAGAGAAATAAAAAACAAGTGGTGGCAATAAAACACGAGATGCTACAAGGATGATACTTTCTGCAATCTTAATAACATTTGTTTGCTTTTTGCTCTTGCATATTGATGTACATGGCTTCTGAAAATACCAAGCCGGGATGTGTGTAGCACACATTCTGTTTGGTTGGTTATATTACAGCTGCATACAAGGGAAAAATCTTATCAATGCATAAAATACTGTGGGCACCCACCCGAAAACTTACTTTCCAAAAGTGCCAAGTGCTTAAAGAGTAATTAAAATAATGTGTTTGTTTCTGACTTTTTATATAACAACAACATCAGTAAAATTGACTGCTCTAGATGATTTACTTGTAACGTAAACTGGAGAATTATAATTACGAAATTAAACCTTAAAGTTTAACCATAAAGTTTAAAGCCAGAAGGAAGAGCAAAACAGTAAAGCTATTACAAATAAATTAAGTATAAAATTCTACTGTAAAATATTTTTATAGGGAATAAAAATGTCTGCACCATTTTATTGTGTTTATTAAAGAGAGAAGCAGCCTTATCTTTAGATCAGATGGCTGGTTTTCATTGTTTAAAGAGAACCCTTTTCCTTTAGGAAGACTGAACAAATAGTCACTTAGTTTACATTTTTGGTATTTAATATGATTTGATAACTTAAAAACATAGGTCATTATTTCTGCAGTTAAAAACCTCAGCACTTGTGACTGGTTGAATGCTGTGTATCTATTTAGTGAATGCTTCTTTGGCATAAATCAGATTATATTAAAAAATCTGATGACTAACGTGTATATCAAGATGGTGAGCAAATACTCGGTTTTTGGGGGCAGTATATTATGGTCTGTGTTGGGGTTTTTTAGATCCTACTGAAATGCAAACAGTAAAGTGAGTTGAGTGTTAGTACTGGGAAACATCTTTTGTTTATAGAGCTGGTAAATGGTAGAAAAAATACAAAAAAACAAATGTGGGTTCAGAAATACTTTTACAAATGAAAATGCCAAATGCAGGTTGCCTGATTTGTTGAGGCTTAGCTATTCTTTCTGAATTTTCAGACAGCTCCTGGGCACTCAGGAATTTGTTTCCTGATCTTAAAAACTAAATGTTTTTACTGGGCTGAAAATAAGTTATTTAGTAGTATTTACTTGGTTCTCAACAATATACTGCTTAAACTTCTAACCAGTAAGAAATTGTAGTACTGGAATCTTAGGCAGTCAACTACATGATTGAAACCCAGCACCCAAGCAAGGAGTTGAAAATAAGATATCCTTAGAAAACAGTTCCTCAGAAGAGTTCAGTAATCTCTCATGAATGATTAATACTATTGAAGAAGCTTGTGCATATAGAAAAAACAGGCCAAATCAATTGAAACATATACCACAATCTGACCTATGCTTTTTCTTTGTACAGAAATAGTAAATAATGTTTCTGAATACCAGTAGGATTGCTTTTTCTTCCTACCAGTGAATAGAATAGTAACAAAGAAGGGAGAAGTAGACATTAAAAGGGTGACAAAAGCACCTTTTATTCACATGATTGTTGTGGGTGAAATCCTAGCCCTGCTTCTGTGCATGTAAGTTTTGTCCTTAACTCCAGGCTTTGTGCATGGTTCAAAATACCTCCATTAGTGATGTTGCAGGCAATCATAAACATTTCACACAGTCCTGTTAACATCTGAACTCTCAGTAAACTACTTTCACCACAGGGTAGGAGGAGGGTTGTATGCTCCTTTTCTTCTGGATTCAGTCTTGTTGCAGCTCTTCCTTGGTCCTCTGTGCAGGTTTGGATTACTTATTTGATGTTTTAGCTCCCAGAACATGCTGACAGCCCTTTCTAGACCTGTCGTAGTCTGGCATCCCTGTGCTTGTGAGATGACTGGGTCGCCTCTGACAAGGAGGATGGTAAATTTTGCCTGTGTTTTCAAGTCCATCAGTCATTTCTGGAAAGTGCCTGTCTCACTCCTTCCTAAAGTAGTACTGAAATCTAGTGTATAAACTAACCTCTGGAAGTTTTTGCTCTGAGATGTTCCAACTTCGCTTTTCAGTTTCTCTGCAAGTTTTCCTACTGATGTAAAGAAAAACAAAAGCATTTGCACAGAAATAATCAACAGATTTGTATTCCTCTGCTCATGCTGCAAGATGTGTATTGGGTGTTGGTGTGACAGCTGCTGTGGGAACGCATTACACAAGAATATGGGGATTGAGCCTTCAGAAATTATTTCCAGTAATACAACTTAGATGAGCTTGTGAAACCTGACATATGCTTTTATCTATATATGGTCTCAGTGCGTGCATATCACTTCAACATGAGAAATCTGCATCTCATTTATTTGGGTGGGTTTTTTGTATTGATGCCTTTTTCCCATGAAAATTCTCTGGCTTATTGCAGAGAATTTAAAAGTTACACATACCTCAGCAACCAGGAAAATGCTGTCCCCATCCCCATCCAAAGCTTGTGCATTATGTGCTGCATGGGGTTGCCATGGTAAGTCTGCTGTTCTTTCCACACAGCTTCCTATGTGAAACGTACACTGCTCCCTAACACCCACCTCACTGCTTTGCTGGGCTTTAAAAGACTTCTGAAGGAGAAGCTGTACCTGCTTTAAAGGCTACCCTACCTTGAAAAGTCAAAAAGTGGTGTTTTAGACAAGTCCATATTCTTAGGTTTGCCAAGGCATTATCCATGATTTAA
The DNA here is from genome assembly GCF_024509145.1 of Vidua macroura. NCBI lineage: Eukaryota > Metazoa > Chordata > Aves > Passeriformes > Viduidae > Vidua > Vidua macroura. Next base: position 31,370,501 of record NC_071575.1, read on the forward strand.
AGCTGGCTCAGTAATGCCATCTGTAACTAGCTTTGGGAAGTGTTGGGCAGGGAGAGCAATAATTCAGTTTACTGGACTGATGTTTAATTCTTTTAGCTTGAACAGCTACAGTGATAGCTAAGGTCAGCCCCTCATCATTTTTATCCAACCATCCCAGTTCATTTTGTGAAATGACTGCATCTTCCTTCATACGGCTCCCACCTGGGGGCAAATCCTTACCCCCCCAGTCTGAGCCCCACCATTCACCACCCACATTCCTCTGCACCCCTGCTGCCTACCCTGGATCTTGCCCTGTGTAGCTTTCTCCTCCTCCAAAACAGAGGCATTTTTAGCATCTCAATCCTTCTCCTTCATCTGCCCTTCCCCACATGTCCTACACGAGCTGTTTCCAGCTGCTTGGAGTCCAAGCACTGCACTCTTTGCCACCCAAATTTTGGAGTTCCCACTACATCCCTGCTTACATATGCCCCTGGCATGTAGTTCATCAGGTAGGATTTGATCACAGCTGGGTTTACCCCTCAGCTCATATTTAGCTACTTTCTGCTCAAAACCTGGAACTTCAGAAAGACAACCCTAAGGTGTTTGTATTAAAAGGCTGCTCCTCCAGTTTTGCTGTAAAAAACCCAATATTTCTTCTTTCGATATGGCAAAGATGGATACAAAATAATTGGTTCATACTCTGGTTTTGTAGTTACATTGTAGAAATTGCTAAGACCTTTTTCTTTATTTAACAATATTTCAATGTTTTAGATTTGTTCCTCACCCTCTCACTAATCCTGTAAAGTTGTCAAAACCACCTCAGTTATCTGCCTATAAATTTCATATAATTTTTTTGACACAGAGAAAAGGTTGAGTGATTAAAGATTATTATCTTATGCCTTTTAAGCAGTAAAATGCTTTTTGAAAATATACCTAGTAAACAGAAGTAGTATTATTAAAAGCAAAGATCTTTATGATTTTTTTTTCCCCTGAGTTTGTCTATGTACAAGTAAGCTCCGGAATTGAAGCACAACCAGCAAAGGATAGAAATATGTACTGTATACTGCAACAGTGAGCAAAACAAATTTTATTTGCCCTTTCAAAAGAAATGTTGAAAAAGTAAAATAGTTCATAACAATTCTGTATATCTCTCTGGTTTCTAGTGACACTAACATAACTCTTGCATCTCATGCTTTTTGATTTTTTTCCATGAGAATTCTCTAACTGGAGTAGCAGATACAGTATAGCTGCATATACATAGATTTGCTTCTATGTATTCAAACAAAATATGAATTGAGGTTAAAAAGATTGATTTGAAAACAAGTATTCCTTCCATAGCAGAGACGTGTTCTCTGATTTCCTCTTGTAAATTATAAGTGAGTCTAATCAAACTGGGTCAGATCTTTTTGTTTCTTCAGTTTTGAATGTAGAGATTGTCTTCTGAACAATGCAGCCTCACCCCTCACAGCATCTGATTTCATTTAGTGTAATTAGTCCCAGAAAGTCATCACTTTGTCCTGACAACAGTCAGGCTTTAACATATATTTACAGCTGTTAGGAGAGTTTTAATGTTGCTTTGCATTAACACACTGAAATGTATCTCCAGAACGCGTCAATTAAATTTGCTCAGATTGAGTAACTTGCAGAAAAGAAGTTATAATTAGAAATAAAAAAAGCATCTAAATGTATTTATATATCTAAAATAAATCTTTTCCCTGTGTACAGTGTAATCATATTTAAACAATGGAATGAGATAGTACTTTTCCTTTGAAAATGGGAATGCCTTTGATTTATTTGTAAGTATTTGTGTCAGAGTTAGTGCCATAGTCCAATCTCTTTTCCTTAATCTCTTTAAATTAATCTATCTACCCAACAAATACTGAAAATGTTGTGATGTGAACATCAAGAATTTTTACACCTCCCATTAGTGTTAGGTTTGTTTTAATAAATCCTTCCATCAGGCAGATTTAGAAGTCTGTGCAATCTTTTGTAAAGGTAAAATAGTAGTGCCAGAATTGCAAAGCAGACACTAAGGAGTACGTAAATACTTTATAACCTTGTTATGATGCATTTCCTCCAGGGTTGATCCGGTGCCCCATGATGCTCCGAAGCCTCCAGGATATACAAGATTTGTCTGTATTTCTGATACTCACTCAAGAACTGATCCCATCCAAATGCCATATGGAGATGTGTTAATACATGCTGGTGATTTTACTGAGCTGGGACTTCCTAGTGAAGTAAAAAAATTCAACGAGTGGCTAGGTAGGTATTGAATTCTGTGTGGATTCGACAGTAAATTTGTTTACTTGTTGTATCTGCCCCTTCTGCCTCCCAGTTAAAAACCATCATGCACTCAAAAATAATGAATATTAATTTGACTTTTAAGTTTGAATGGCAGTGAGTGGGAATCAGATTTTTTTTTTTTCCTTAGATTCGACAAATATTTTTGCATTTTTCCAGCTGAGCAAATAGGATTTGTGAGACTATTCATCTGTTCTGCCTTCACACTCTCAAGTGTACATTAAGTAACTTCTTGGTGTTAGCAACAATTGAAGTCAGGAGGACTTTAATGATTTACATAAAACCTCTTGTATACATTGTTACAGCTTTGCTGCCTCCCTCAAAAGGTTGTTGTGACTGAAAACATTTTTCTGTTTAACCCCAGAGGGCTCATAGGTGTGGGGTTTTTTTATATCTGAGGCTCAGCTGCGCCACAGAGATGAATTCTGAACAAAGCAAACCCTGTGTGCATGTGGTTGCTGCCTTGGATGTAGCAGACCAGATGTAGATAGATGCCTTCTGCAGGCAACTTTTGGCATTGCTAACTGAAATTCTGTTCCACTGGGCAAGAGTGTGATGATTTACATGTGCTTCTGCAATGTTTTGTATATGCTAAAAAAAAAAAAGACAGTGAAAATTGGAAAGCATGCACTGTATCCAGTCAAAAACCCTCATCAGTGCTGTTCTTGCAGCATTGCAGATACCTTAATTTAGAATAAAAGTGGCTTCTGGATTCTGAGACTTCATTAATTAAAAAAAGGTGAGAGGGAATGAAGGAGTTGGGGAGAGAAAGGACCCAGTTTAAGGGTAACGGATTTCAAGGTTTTGTGTTAATTTTCTTTCTTGTAGTTAATATATTTGCATTTTTTTGCTGTGGTTTTTTTTTTTTTTTTTGGAATTTAGAAAGGAAAGTCAGGACTTCACAATTTAAACAAATATTTACTAGAAAATAATTATCAGCAAGGGTGATAAATATTTATTTGAGCTCAGGAACCCAGTAATATGCCCCACACAGAACAATTGTTTTTTTTCTGTGACTATGAAGGTAGGAACAGCATGTGGAATAATTGATATAGAGCCATCAACTCTCTGCACCCAAATGGAACAGGTTGGTTATAAAACAGCAAGTTTTAACCCTATTCTGTAGGTCTCTACCAAGTATTATAGTAATGTGCTGAAAATAGCATTTACAAATTATTCAAACCATATGGTTATCCCTTCTAAGTAATCCTGATTTTATTTATCTGCTGGTGTGGGAAGGGAAGTGCTTTGGGATATTGCTGGTGAGCAAGGATGGGGCTGTGCACATTGCTTGCTGCACAGCTTTTGTCTCCAGTTCTCCATCTGCCTCCCTGCTGGTCACAGCTGTACGGTGTTCTGAAGATGTCTGTAAGCTGAAATCCTCTCAAAATGGTAGGGAGATTTCCAAAGGCATTTCTGTGATGTTCTCTTCACCATTTTTATTCCAAAAAACAGGCTTAATTTTCTGACTTTTCAGGCATGCTTCCAATTTCATGGTAGTGTGCGCATGGGAAAAGGTGATCTTGCTGGTTGGAGTTCTATTTTTGCAAGAGCAAAAGATTTGAGATACAGGAAGTTAGCAAGTTAAAAGGATTTTGTTTAGTTTCGTGGCAATTTAAAATAAAGATTTAAATTTTTAATAAAGTTTTTATTTGGTTGTTTTAAATGAGCAGTTTAATTCAACTCTTGAATATACTGAGCGTTCACAAAATCTGCAATAAATGGCAGAGTGGTTAAAAGCATCCCCATTGAGAAGGAATTTCAGAAGGTTTTGCTGGTTGTCCATTTTTTTGTGAAGGCATCAGTCTCCAACAGCTTTGATTTTTCTAGATAGCTGCTTCCAGTACCTTCCATAATTTTGCAGCTCCACAGCCAACCCAACCTTCTCCTTCCTTAATATTTTACTGGTTTCTTGAGAAAGTAACTGACAGACTCTGGCACCAACTTTTCCTCCACTGACATTCTTCCTTGCTGCTGCCAGATCTCCCTGTTTATTCCTCATGCACAGGGCTCACTTTCCCACTTATTTTGTTCTTTGTCTAATCCATGTCTCCTGCTGTCCTTAGATTATGACTTTGTTTTGCCTTGTAATAAACACTAGGTTTGGTACACCTTCCCTTGATCTCAGCTTCCCCTCAAGCACAAGATACAAACCCTCCTCCTGCTCTTGCTCCAAGTCTTTATGTGCAGCATTGATTCCCACCTTTCATTTTTCAGTTTTGCCATGCCCTCTTGGGTCTGTGCCACTCTGGTCTCTGTTTCATCTTTCCAGATGAACTCACCCTTCAGCAATTTCAGATTTTATCTTTGCACTTTACACAAAACTCCTGCGCCTGTCTGATGGAAAATTTATTTTACATTACCATCATTAACTTCCATGGGCCTTATGGTTCTTTCAAGCACATGCTCAAGTGTTGTGCTAATAGAGGCACATCGGCTGGATGAGTCATCCCCTAAAATCTGTTCTCTTTTTATGTCTTTCCCTGGTACCCCGGAGGGCCACCAGCTCGGCTAATGGCACTTACGATCCCAGTATGGTCCCTAGCTGGGGCTGGTAGCTCAGGTGCTCTGTTTTGGCTGCCCTTTAGTCACCAAGTTTTATACTTCTGACCCCTAAAGCCCTCTAGTTCATTTCAGTTTGTTCTTTCTGGTGATTAATTGCTTTCTGTCATGTGTCTTTTTCTCTAAGCCCTTTCTCAGGGAGAGAGTTGAGGTTTCGCTAGGGCTGGCTTGGTGTCTAACTCTGTGGAAGAAATAAAATGTTGGTGATCACTGGATATGCTTATTTTCTTAGCCTTCTATGGTAGGCAGTCCAGCATTACTTTTAATTTAATATATAGATTTTTCTTCTCTGAGTTTTTAAATTGCCTTTTGGATCTATGCAAAGTTTGAGCACAGACACAGTTTTGCAACAGAGTTCCATAATATGACAGGAATGGTGAGATGAACTGTGCTTATTCTGAACCTGTCACCTACTAGCTTCATTTGGTAATTCCTAATACTGGAAGAGGCCAATGAAAAATTTATCACTTTTTATTCTGCTTAAGAATTTTTAGGCTCTTTCTGTATCTGCCCTTAAGATATTTTTCTGGCTAAAGATTGTTCAGAAGTCTTTAAATGCCTTTGATCATCTGTGTCACTCTTTGTACCTCTTTGTTCCACATCCTTCTAAAAAGAGTGAGAACAGTTCTGAGAACATGTTCTGAGAACACTACAGATTTATTCCCTGGCACAATGAAATTTCCTCGTTCTCTTTTCCTTTCTGGTGTTGTGGATTATTCTGTTTTTAATAGAACAATGAGATGGCATTGTCATAAAATTTCCTAATACAATTCCATGAAGTCTTTCCTGAATGGTAATAGCTAGTTCAGAACCCATCACTGCATCTATAGTTTGTGTATTTTTGTCCAAATTTTTAAAATTATTCTGCATAAATTTATGTTCAGTTTCATCTGTCGTCTTATTGCCCAGTCATGAAATATCATGATGCACTTTTGCAAGTGAGATTACTATTTTGCTGATGTTTTTCAGGGTAACTTAGAAAATGAAGGAATGAATAGTCAGTTTACAAAGCATACAAACAGTGCCAACCTGCTCACTGCCCTCCCTTCTTTTTTTTTTCTGAACTGACCCTTCTCCTGTTATCATATCTCAATGTTTTCCTTTTTTCATCTGTGTTTGTTCTCTGTGTTTGTTTCATCTAGTTTGTTCTCTTACTGTATTTTTCTTCCAAATTAAAAAATTCAGTTTTGAAGAATCAGAAGAAGATTAAGTACACAAGGTATGTTTTATGGTAGGACTGAACAGAAGGCAAAAAATCCAGGGAAACTTTCTGATAATTTATAAGAATGCATGGCATGACTTCAAACGTGTGCTAATTTTCCAGTATGATGAGGAGATTTTAATGATAACACTTCAAACAGACAAAAATAATCTGCAGCTATTTCATTATTTTGGATTTTGTTATTCATTCCCTTCTTCCCTACCTGCATGTCAATCAAATGTGTTGTAGGACAAATACAAAGATATATGTCCTGCCTTAGTACACTCATCAAATACTGACTCCAAAACCTCTATTTTTTATCTCCCATATTGTTGGCACTGGAAATTGCCTGCTTGGCTCAGTTGCTCATGTAATTCCCTTTGCTCAAGCCTGTAATATCATTTCCAAATTGTGTATGCTCCAAGACCTGCTGTCACTTTGAGCTTGTGGGTTACTTTCCTGGAAATTTAACTAAATAGATGATCTGTGGTATAAGCTGTAAAACATCCATCTTTTCTCTGAGAATTCTCTTCTGTGCATGGATTGGGAAGATTACTTAAACTAACACATTTTGTAATATATATTGTTTCATTGTGTTTCCTTGAGATTTTCCAGTTTCTAAGACAGACTTTCTACTTGAAATTCAAGTTCAAGGTAAATTGCAAATAAAAAAATAGAAGGTGGCTTGGAGTTATGGAAAACAATAATTAGCTCTTCAGAATATTTTCCTGAAAATACTATTACAAGCATGTTGTACACACACAAACACAAACAAAAAAAGTATTACATTATTTGACATGTATTTCAGAAGTTGACCTAGGCAAATTCAGCACAAAGGATAAGATTTTTATTTCAGACTAAAAAGTATTTTAGAGGGAAGATGTCTACAAACTGTAGTAACTAGCACTACTAGAAATACCTGTTTCTAGAATTAGATTGTATTTTATCTAATCCTGTAATATTAGATTCTGTAGACAGACTCAGAGATTTTTTCAATGGACATCATCTCTACTTTTTCAAGTTCTTGATAAAAGATCTTCAGAAAAACTTGTGGTCACTAGGCTTAGCTTTACTTTTGCTTTACTGGTCAGCTTTGCAAAATGATAGTAATTATTTTTCTTCCTCTCTTAACAGGTATATTTTTAAGTTCAGTAATACTCACATTTACACCAGATTAAAATCATGTTGAAGATGAAAAAAAACAGCTTCAGAGCAGCAAAAGGAATTAGAATTTATATATTGTAGCCATGCCATTTTGACCATCAGTAATTACACTACTTTTATGTTCATGTAGAAACCCCTTGAAAGAAGTATTTAAGCATTAATTATCTATTTACAAAAGAGTGGCTTTGGAAATGCAGTGAAAAACATTGAGCTGTGTAGGGATTTAGAACAGATGTCAATTTTAAATGACTGGGCATACTAAAAAAAGTGTTGTTTTTTACTGCTGTTCTTAAATGTATGGTGGCTTGATGCATTTATACATCCAAGGCTCAGACACAGAAAATTGCACTGCAACACACTCTCCCAGTATTTCTCCAGTTCTCGGGAATTAGGATGTCCTAGGAACTTCAGAATATTTAACTGGCTTCTGTGAGGAATTTTTAAGTTGCATCCCTGTATTGAGAAGATGATCCAAAGTAACTATTTCCCAGGTACACCTCCTGTGCCAGTGGTGAGAAGCTGTAGAGGTGATGGATGCTAAAGTGTTGTTCCTTCATTTCCTTCTTCCAAACCCATGAGCTTCTGGGGGATTTCTTGAACTTTGTACTAATTCTGTGCTTGCCTCTTTCCACTAATGCATTGCAAAGTAGCCAAACTCCAGGATTCTGAGTCAGAGGTTTCATAAATACTGAGATCCCTGACCCTTCAAAGGAGCAAGTGAATAAAAATACCCAGTCTTATTCCAGACTAGCAGACAATGGTAGCTTTAGGAAGGCAGTGTGGCCCAGAAGTGAAGAGAACAACCACAGAACTGGAAAGGTGTGGGATGTGAGTCTGTGAACTGTCATTGCCTCTGGCAGAGATATTTGAAAGAGCCTGAGGAAGACAGGCAACCAAATTCTAGTTAGTCATCTTCAGATTTGACAGCCTCTTTATTGTTCCCTCTTGTGAAATTGTGAAAATGATGCTTGATCCACCTACCACATGAATGTGTTGGAGGACTAATTATTCTCAGTACAGCACTTTGAACACCTATTGTACAGCACTGTACACAAACATTAAACATGGTTATTAGTGCTGTGCACCTTGTACGCTGACATGACACACGGCTCTTTGCAGTCTTCTCTTCCAGAAGGTGACAAGTGGGAGATGCTGAAAGCACCTCCGTGGTGCTTAGCCGTGGGATCTGAAGATCTGAATACAAATCTGTATCAGTGTGCACAGAGATCCATGTAGGAAGTGTAAGATGTTTTTTAATTGTTACTTTTTAACTCAGTTTTCCCAGCTCTTTTCCTTTTGTGGTCCCCAGATACAAATTGTAACCAAAACTAGAATATTTCTGGGGGCAGAAAAGACGTGGTAGGAATTATAACATCTCTTACAGACCACAGGTGAACAGAAGGTGCAGATCCATGTAACCTTTTGTCTTGATTCAGTGCAGCTACTCTAATGGCCTAGTTATGCATTGGGCTAGTTCTGCATAATTGCAGGGTAATTAAATAAACGGGGCTAAAAGGAAGCCACTTTTCCCTTAGAAGTAATTTTGACCAATTATTATATGTATGTGGGTGGGTATAAAGCACAGTATATCAAAGAGCCTAAGTTGGATTATTATCAGGTGTTTTTTTAGTTTGATTTGCCTTCGTCTATTTTAAGGAATCCTGTTTTATCAATGTGAGCAGTGTTTTATGTGTTTGCTGTTTTAGTGTTTGCTATAATTACTGGCTTTTTCAATGCAAGAATGGCTAGAGCTGGAAGGTTACAGATGACTTGGGAGGGAGTGTTAATTTACAGTATTATTCCAGATTACACACCATACAAAAAGTATGTTAATGTGAATTTCCCAGACATCAGCCCCAGTGTTTAAACACAGAACTGTCAAAAAGCAATGCTAAAATGCTAAAAAGCAATCTGAGACAGTTATGCAGTCTTTCCACTGTATCACTCACTGCTGTATTCTAAAAGGTTGAAATGAGAGGGAAGACACACTTAGTGGGCACTTACACTAAGTCTGCTTTTAATGAATATTAAAATTTCTGCTCAGTACAAAATACCAGGAAAGAAGCAAAACACATCTGCCTGTCCAGGTTTGCATTTAGCTTGGCAAAGTTGGGAGCTGATAACAACTGTGAGCTTCAGAGGAGGTCCAAAGTTGATAAAGATGCCTCACTTGGTACAAGGGGAGCCTGAAGTATGGACACCATGAGTTTGCACTTGGATTATTTGCAGTGTTGATCTGGTTTACTGGGTTGCTGATAGAACAGGATGAACCCTTAAACACACAGAATTCTGCTTTGAACAAGCTCAGCTGCAGAGAAATAGCAAACAGTGTTTCTCAGCAGGCTGCATTATGCAGCCTGTAGTCCAAATAATGGCTCCCCAGCAGTTCAAGTTATTTTGTATAAATTATGTTTGCCATAAAAAGAACCTACTGGAGTTTGGAAGTTAAAAATTACTCCAATAATTCTGTAATTGGTGCATAAACATGCAAAAATTAGACGTTTGGTTGATTTTCTTAATTAGTAATCTGCAGTAATGAAAGGAATAAACAAAGATAATCCTAGCTAAAAAAATATATATGTTCCTATACATATTCTATTACCAGAACTGCTGTCACATTCTTATCCTGAACAAATGAAAAAGCTAAGAAACTTTCTGAGGAAGGTTTGCTGTAAACTGGCAAAAACTCCATGGATGAAGTGAAGAAGTCTGTAAGACGATAACACAGCTGACTATATATGAGTTAAATATAATAACCTGAGCTTGCTGATAGTAAAATAATCTCAAATTATAAGAAATTATATCAATGGAGGAAATTTAGGGCCTATTTTTTGTGTGATGAGTTGGTCTGGGAGCAGAGCCACTGCTGCCTGACTTCTTGGATCCTGTCTTGTAGATCCGCTGTGGGTTCCAAGTTACCTCATTCCTTTGAAACCTCTCCTTCAGACTGGGAATTATTTACCTTAGACATTTTCAGGAAATTCAAGGGAACATAATTACCTCTGAGGTCTTTATATAGTAAATGGCTTTTCAAACTGCTGGGCAGTTTCAGACAGATATGGAGTGACAAGCAGACAGACATCTAAAGCATTGTACTTCTACAAGTTCTTTGTTTTCCCTAAGAAAAAAGGTATCTTTTGCTAAAAGTGCTAAATTAAGGACAAGATAATGTGTCTCCATCGTTTTACTGCATATAAGGGGCGATTACAAAATGGAAAGGGGAAAATATGGCAGGAGAGATAAAGAGTCATGTGGCTGAGAAGAAGGAAAAGGATGGGAGAAATCTCTTATCCCACATTAAGACAGAGGCTGACAGAGTGGATGGTGGCTTGGACCCCCATTCCAAATTGGCAGAAGGCAAAAGTTGAATGTGGCCTGAAAGAGAAAGCTCAGAAGCCCAGGGCTGAATCTGAGCCAGTGTGCTTCTGATAGGATTTTGATTTGTAAATGTTTCGTTCCAAATCCAAATAGGATGAAGTGGATAGAGGTTGATTTTGGAGGAAAATAATTTTAGTTTCTTGCAAATTAAACATGAGAGGAGAAAAACCCAGCACTTACTTTAGGAAAAAAAAAAAAATTGCCTATAAATGAAATTTTTATTCACCCCAAAATATTTTAAATGGACATTTTGCTTCATTTTTTTTTTCCTTGGTAATGTCAAAAAGACTATGTGAATTTCCAAATATAACCCATTCCATCCAAGTGGCATTTTAATACAGAAAAATATTTAGGTAAATTTTTTCCATCCAATTTTAGTTGCAGTTTATGTCCAGATTAGAGGCATATTTTAGCAGAATCTTCTCAGGTGCCAAGAACAGAAGGATCCCTGGACTTTGGACAAAAACACTTGGCTTGTTTTGGCTGCTCAAAAGAAGAGATCAGACAAAAAAAATGTAACTTCCCCCAAATTCATAATTTTTCTTCTTTTTTTTCTTTGTTTGAAATTACATCTTTGACTCCCATAGCATATGTTCTTGTATGTGTTTCTTGGCACTCCTGAAGGGCAGATCTGTTTCTTACATGCTTCCTGCATTACTTTTTTTCTGGGGAATTAATTTTGTCCTGGATATGTGTGCAGAATTCCTGTGATAGCCATAATTTTTCTTTAATATCATTGTATACACAGAGCTTCTGTATTAATACTGAGTTTGCTACCTGCCCACCAGCAAAGCCATATACTAGAATCAAATGTTAATTGGTTATCAGTTGGGGATTTAGTCCTACTTATCTGCTAGATGGATAGTATTAGAAACTTCCACCAGAGTCAATGGAACATACTCTCCAGTCCTGTTAAATTGCCTGTCTACCATAGATTTGTTCCATTACAATCACAACACAAAATGAGGTTTGGATTTGTTTTAGCATTGCAGGCTCTTCAAAATTCTGGTTTGTTTTCCAGTGTGGATTGACAGGAATCTAGAGAATCATGGAGGATGGAGGGGACCTCTGGAAGACATTGAGTCCAGCCTCCTCCTCAAAGTAGGTGTGGTTAGAGACAGGACCTTGGCCCACTGAACTCTGAGTGCCTTTGAGGGAGATTTCCCAGTTGCTCAGGGCACCTGTTTCACTTTTTTACCATCCTCATGGTAAAATTCTTTCCTTGTAGCATGTTCTTGCTTGTGCCTGTTGCTGCTTGTTGTGCACCTCTGAGAAGGACTTGCTCTTGCGTTTTCCTGGGCTCAGGTGGTGGCAGACCAGCAGCAGGGTCTGCCTTTCATCTTCTCTGGTTCTGAACAGCCTCAGATCTCAGTCTCTCCCCTCATCCCAACCATCTTGGCAGCTCTCTGATGGACGTGCCTCAGTTTCTTAGAAGTTTTAATGCCACTGAAGAGCCCAGGATGGGACCCCACACTCCAGAGGAGGTCTCACAAGTGCTACATGGAGAAGATCACTTTCTTTGTTCAGCTGGTTTCGCTGGTGATTAACACAGCCAGGGTGCCATGGCCACAAAGACTCCCTGCAGAGTCTTTTTGAATGAAGTTACTCCATCCTGGGTGCAGCTCTGGGAATAACTAATGAATCTGGAAGCGTTTTAATTATCTGTGATCAAGAGCTGTTGGGATAAAAAATGGGAAGGTGTTTGTTCTAGGGCTGTGCATAGGAACATAGCCATACAACAGTTCCTAGATTATGTACCCTTGGGGATGTCCTGTTCCTAACCAAGGAAGCTGGGGCTACAAATTGTACAGGAATCTCTTCCTTACACATAACTTCACAACAGCAGTGCCTAGTAGGGAACAACATTTCAAAGATTTATACCTAAGTCTGTATTTCAAGAGCACTCAGAGTAAAAAGCAAAGCATGTTCTAAAGTCTTCCAAGGAACAAAGTTTGAACAAAATATTGCTAAATCTATGAACAAGCAGTAGAAAATACCCTGTTAGTAAAAAAAATTAAGATTTAAAGGGTAAAAAGTATAGTTAAAGAGACAAAGAAAAGGAAATAGTTTTATCAAAGCCTGGTGTGGAACGAAAGAATAAAACAAACAACTGAGATGCATACTCATGAAAAACACAGTTGTTAATTGAAAAGCTGACAGACCTGTAACTACAGCAGTGCCTCTGGCCGCCACTATAATAAATGTAACTGTGCATTTAGAGTAATTTGCTAATTTGCCTAAGTAACACCCACAGACAGCGACATGACATAAATACATTAGTGGAAGCAACAACTATAACCAGCTCATACAGTTTCTTGGCTGCTAGATGGATGGATCAGATGAGCTGGAAAAGATTTACCAAACAGAACAGAAATGGAGCTGGTAACAACATTGTGGGATACAGGATTTCTTTACTCCTTTAAGCTTTCTTTATTCCTAATGCCCATACATACTGCAGCATGTAAATAACATTTTTAACTTGTGTGTGTATGTGTGCACACACCTGGAAAACTTGTACAGGTGGAGTACGCATCTGCTAAATGCTAAGTGTTTCAGAAGCAAAAAGGAGAAGCCTTTCAGGTAAATTATTGACTCTTGAACATTTAACATGTAATTACAAATATCTGAAAAGAGTTTTTGTTAAATATTCTAAAGGTACATATGTATTTGGTCCATAGGAAAGACTGGAACCTGTACCATCAGATTTCCTAATACAGGTGTTCCAAGTGTCTGAAATTTGTACTTCAGAATCACCTACATCTTCATTTGGCAAAGTTCACCCCTGTGTCACCTCTTAGGCTAGCACTGTTCTGTCTTTTGTTTCCATAACTCTGAATCACACTGTTGCATTTCATTCTGAAGTCCTACTCATGCCAACTTTTGCCATTGCATATTAACTGGTTTTTTATATTCTCTAAATAGCCTGCCTCCAGGTAAAGGTTGGGCCATCGCTATGGATTTTTATGTTATCAACAGTGCATTTCTAAAATTAAACCCCACAAAATTGCTGTTATGCAAGGTGGGTTTAATTTTCAATAAAATATTTCTTTCTGGTCCCAATCCCCTCTTCTGACAGTCTTCATCCTGATACAAATTAACAGTGCAGAAACAAAGCTAACGAATGCAGCTTTGCACAGTTTCCATCTTTGTTTCCTCCCAGATGTGCTTAGGAGGTTTGTGCTGAGCTGTTTGAGACAGGCATTGCCAGCTCTCAGGAGCTGAATCCAGTGAATAACCAAATATGGAGAGTCAGGTGAAAAGTTTCTGTTTCAGTGCTGCTCTCAGGAAGAGCCCATGTGTGTGGGCATATATATTCTTGCCTTCATCAGGAGGTTGTTCTAAGGTTTTTCACTAAATACGGGTTGTAAAATATTCTTGAACATGAGCCACTTTAAATTATAGTCCACGGAGCTAAGGGAGTCACTGAGAAAATGGAGCAGGAAAAAAAAACCATGGGATAGAGGCAAAGAGTGAGATTTCACTGTGGGATGTGGATTTTTGACAGCCTAACTGAATCCATGCCTTGCTTGAAGGCTTCATATTAATGTCAGGGCAAAGACCCCTCTGGCTGACCCAAGTTCTGAGTGTCAGTACAGGCTGACAAAGACCTCAGCTCTGGGAGAAGAGAGCTGACATGATTTTATGAAGCATTACAGCTGATCTTCTTTGAACCCTAATTTCTGTCAAAGAGTTATCATCACTGTCACAGTAAATGATACTTGCAGCACAAATGGCAATTAACTAGAAGTAAATAGTAGAGCAGAAGTCTGCAGACTGGTTTTTAAGGTTGATGAGTTGAAAGTAATTTCAACACATTAATGCTAAGCATGCTAAATCATAGTGTGTCATGAAAAAGACAGTAATGTCATTTACCTGAAATCAGCAGGAGTTACAACAACATGTATTAGGGGTAGGCTTGATTGTTTCAAATATGTGAGCATAATACAGGAACCAATAACACTTTGTCTATCTGTTTGCTTTTATCAGATTTTTCATGAAACAAGTAATTTGTTTGTTTTTTACTGTTTTAGGTAGCCTGCCCTATGAATACAAGATTGTGATAGCAGGAAATCATGAATTGACCTTTGACCAGGAATTCATGGCTGACTTAATCAAGCAGGACTTTTACTATTTCCCCTCTGTTTCTAAGCTGAAGCCAGAGAGCTATGAAAATGTACAGTCTCTTCTAACAAACTGCATCTATCTTCAAGACTCTGAAGTGACAGTGAGGGGATTCAGAATATATGGCTCCCCTTGGTAAGCAGGTTTTTAAGCATACATAAAAAAAATATTGTTGATTGCTATCACATCAGCCATTTTGTCTGCATCAGCTGTATTTGGATTGCTGTGCTAGGAAGAAAAGTAACACTCACTTTGATAAAGTTTTTATATTTTCTTGCAATGAATCATTCCTGTGACAAAATAATGTACTGTACTGTGGGTATGGTTAACCAAATAATGATGGGGAAAAAGATGGCATGCTCTTCAAACTCTCAGCCAGGAGCAGTTGCTTAACAGTCCATGCAGGGGACTTTTGTGTCATAAAATATGTTTTCTATCCTTGGTGAGTTTATTTATTTACAGGTTAATCTTATTGCAAGGGTACATTCTTTTGAGAATTTCCATCCTGCAGATAATATTGGAAGTTCATTAGTGTATACAGTAGTCATTTAACTCAGTGAGCTTATTTCAGCAACTCTGAGGGTCTTTTATTGCATATCCCTCAGAATCTTACTTTCTTTTTTAAAGTAATAGCTTTCCTCAAGGTCTAGCTGAGCTTCTAAAGTCAACAACTCAGTGGCAGCTTAATATTTGAAGAATTTTGTTCTACTGCATAGTGAACACTTAGAATCCTTGACAGTATCGGGGCAGATGGACTTTAGTTCCCAACTTCCTTGTATGTGCTGCTTCTGTGTCTCTTACTTATGTCCCATTGCTGTTTATTATTTCTGCTGATACGCCTGTAAATTGGATCTTTTGTGAGCATTTGGTACATGTTTAAAAAAAGAAAAAATGTATTTTAAAAGGCAGGGTTTTAAGGGAATATATTATTCTTCCTTTTAACATCACATCTGGCTGAAATGTAGCAAACAAGTTGTCAAACCTGATGCATATACCCAGACGTGAATTTTCAGTGTGAATAAACTGTGAAATCTCTTGGATTTTTTTCTTTTTTAATGAAAATTGGCTTTTTCCCATTTGGTTACTTGAGATGGTTGTTAATTTTGTCTAAGCTTATTATTCTACATTTGTCTAGATTAGTTTTTCCCTCTTAAATGCACCCTTCTCTTTCTCCCTCTCAGACTTCCAGATCTTTCTGGGTTTTTTTCAACCTACCAACATGCTGTGTTGTAGTTCATCTTCCTCTTGTGTGTACAATATATGCAGTCAATGTGCAGTTTACTTAATTTTCCAAATTATTTGGGAAGATGTTAGATGGCATCAGTCCCAATATTAACTTCTGAGAAATGCCACTTGGCATCTTTTCCATTTTGATGTTCAACTGTAAATACTGTAATTATGTTCTGTTTACAATATGTCTGGCAACCTCATATCTTCATTGCCATGTTCATAACCAGGCACCATATTTCCAGTGTCAGTAATAATTTTCCAGGCAGTGAAGTACCAAAAGTCTCATGGAAGTCTAGAGAAATTAAATTAAACAAAACACTATCTATAAAGTAGCACTATGTACAGGCCAAAGAGAACCACTTGAACTTCCTGTGTGTGATTAGATCTGCAAAAACCTGTTGAGAAAACCTTTTGTCTAGCCACTAACCCATAAATAATGTTTCTGTAAAATCAGCTCTACCACATTCCCTTTGTTCACAAATCATGTCACTCTGTACAAGTTGCCTGAGCTATCTGCCATGATCTATCCTTCAAGTAAAAAGAATGTTTTCCATCTTTTCTGCAACTCCAGGTCACAGCTACACTTCCACACTCCATCTTTTACAATGCTGCTAAATCATCTCCCACCCCATTATGGTCCAGGAAGTTGAGTGTTGCGAGGTTTCCTGAAGATATTTGCTTTCTCCATCTGGGAGAGAGTCTTGATGAGAGTCTTCCAGCCAAACTGAGTTTTTTTGCTCGCTATTCAGCAATGCTGAATGAAGTTTCCATGCCAATTGATGACATGTCCAGTGGAAACATCAACAGTAGCACTTAGAGCCCTTCATCAATCTATCAGGGCAGCAGATGCAGAGTCCCATCAGCCAGGCCACCAGTCAGAAAGCTTGGGAAGACAAACAGCTCTTGTGTGGGGGTATGACTAGCTGCTGCTGGATTTCAGGCTGTGGTACACTCCTGTGCCTAATGAGCACCACTCCTCTTTGATATTTCTGCTGCTATACTTTGTTTGCCCTAAAAGGACAGGTTTGTCGTAGCCTCTCTGGGAAATCAATCTCAGTTTCTTTCTTCATCATAGTAATGTAATCTCTAAAAAGATACAGAAATTTGTTGAACTTTACATGGTGAATATTTTTTTTGACCTAGCATTAAAAAGCTAGTCCACTAGAAAATATTTATGAACATAGTCAAGACTTCAAAATTTAAAGTTCTTTAAGGTCTCAGAACTCCATAAGAAACTCAAATTTCATGCAGTTGCTTGTCTAATATCCTAAAATAATTTTCTTTTTCTGTTTTGAAAATATGCACTTAAACTTGCCATTTCTAATTGCAGCGCTGACCTTCTGACTTACATCACCTTTTGTAGAAATAATTAGAAGCTAGAAAGATCCCTCATTCATAAAATGTGTTGATCAGTAGTTGCAAAGTGCTTTGAGAACACTGGAGTAAGGTCTGAGGGAAAGCCAAGCGGCATTAACTTAGTGTCTTTTACCTGTAGCCATCTGCATTTTTATATGTAACCTGCACACATTGGATTTTACTTATATTTGAAATGTTTTAGTTGCAAATTAAACCATGAGAGCTTGATTAGTGTGTATAACATGCCAGCCTCTAAGGTCTTTTAAATATATACCACTTGTGTGTGGGTAAATACTTTTAATAGCACTTGGTATTTTGTCCTCTATTATTATCTAAAACCAAGTGGTTATTTTTAATCACACAGAAGAAATGGGACAGTGTTTTGTCTCAGAAACCAATGCTCTAACTCTCCTGGGCTCCAAGGGCAAGAATTCAAGTGCCAGATCGAGCCTCTACTCACTAACGAAAATTTAACTGTCTTAATTGTTAATTACACAAGTATTATCATTGAGCAGGGAGCAGCCATTTTGAAATGCCACTTGCAATGCACAAAAGCAGCTACTTAGGAATTAGTACTTGCAAAAGCCATATCTTGGACCATGGATTATCAGGATAGATGATAAGGAGAAGTGTGAAAACATTAGAAGTTTCATGAGAAACTCAAGAATACCAAGATTTTAAATGTGTCCAGAGCAATGCTGAATGCAATGGGTAGCTGTTAGGCCTAGGGGCATGATGCTTTTCACAGTGCATATGGGGCTGGCTGCCAGATCTGGATGAGCAGGGCACCAGTAGGAATGCAATGTGCTTCACAGAATCCCAGGATAGCTCAGGCTGGAAGGGACCACAGTGGGGCAGCTGGTCTCACCTCCCTGCTCCAGCAGGGCCATCCCAGAGCACAGAGCACAGGACTGTGCCCAGATGGTTCTGGAATATCTCCAGTGAGGAGACCCCACACCCACTCTGGACAATCTGTTCAGTGCTTGGTCACTGCCCAGGGAAGAAGTTCTGTCTCCTGCCCAGGTGGAACCTCCTGGGATCAGTCCCTGCCTGTTCCTCTGGTGCCATTGCTGGGCCCCCAGGGCAGAGCCTGGGCCCTACTTGGAGCCCTCTCTGCAGACAGGGACACTCAGGGATGCGGGCCCCTCTCAGCTGAGGCTCCTCTTGAGGCTGGACAGCCCCAGCTCCCTCAGCCTTTCCCTGCCAGAGATGATCCAGGCCCTAAATCGTCTCTGTATCCTCTGCTGGCCCCAGTCCAGGAGCTCCCTGTCCCTCCTGTGCTGAGGAGCCCAGAGCTGGACACAGCTCTGCAGATGCGCCTCACAGGGCTGGGCAGAGGGGCAGGATCACTATCTGACCTGTTGGCACTGCTCTTAATGCACTTCCTTCAGTACAGCCCAGATGCTGGGAAGTGTTGGGTCTTCTTCAGCATAAAGGCTGGACACCCTGATATTTTTTTTTTTTTGCAAAAACTAGTCACAGGAAAATGCACTCTGGTTTCATCCCAGCAAAAACCAGGGCATGGTTTATGCCATGGGCATGGCCAGAACATATTCACAGACTTGGGAACAATCTTGTGCAGACAGCAGCCGTAGTTGCTGTGAATGTAAAAGAGAAGACTTTAGTTCCTCAATAACATTTACTGTAAAATGGAAAGCTTCTAGTTGAAAAGTACTTTTAAACTCCCCTTTTGTTCTGAACTGTTAGGAAGCTAGACAAACTGTCAGATAGAATAACTCAAATGATTCTGTGTAATAATTCCATATAATGTACTTGGGACTGCTAAGAATTCCCAAGGATGAAGCCATTTTCTAGAGGGTTTTAATTTATTTTTCAGTAACAAAAAAAAAAATCATGTAATAGAAGAAAAAATATAGTAAGCGGGAACACCAGCTAGGTGGCAGAGAAAACACCCTTAGGTGTTTCCAAGACTTGGCTAGACAGTCATGGCTGACCAGATCTAGTGGTAGTGAGAGGTAGTGAGTGGTAGGTTGGACAGGAGATCTCCAGAAGTCCTTTTTGAGCCATCTTTTTTTGATTCTGTCAGTCCCACTATGGAGCTAGAACTGTGTGTGAGCAGACACCTGAAATGGGCAGGTATCAACAAAGGCCTTGCAACAGGGAGTTTGCTGTTGTTATCACACTCACTACAAGCAGTAGATGGTCCCAACAGGTGGTTCAGAAGTCAGGAAACTGAGATAACAAAGGAAGTTTGAATTTGGATTTGAAGCAGAAAGTCTTTGTCATCAGACAGTATTCTGTGTTATCAGACAAGGTATTAACTCTATGATGACATCATTCATGGAAAAATACTAATAATTTATTAGTATTTGAGTTACAGATTTTCAGCTTTCTGTTGTAGTTCGTCACCCCCCCCCAGTACTATTTTGCAGGTAAGAGTTTTAGTACTAGCCACAGCTTGAAGATAAACTATACCATCCACTCTTGTTTCTGTAATTGCCAAAGATTTTAATTGCACAATTGCACGCTGTATTTGCACAAAAAGACCTGATGCATTCAGTGCTGTGCTTGCTGAATGAGTCCACTGTATATTAATCCTTTTGCAGTTGTTATTCAGAAATGCCCTGGAAAAACAAATGCCTATAAATTTGCTTGTGAATTTATGTATCGACATGAGAACAGGTCTCTGAGGTTTGTAGAAAAGATGTGCATCTGCTAAAGGACAAGTATTCTGTGTGTATACTCTGATCTGGTGGAAAATAACAAGTGGCCTTTCTATTAATAAGTGGATGATTGTGCATTAGTGACAGGATACGAGTACGCATTTTATTTGATAGTGCAAAAGAAATTCAAGTAGCAGAAGGAGATCTTTTTCCTAGCTTTCCATAATAGTTGTAAGCAGATGCACACAGCTGCAGGAGAAACTTTGGTCCTCCTGCTTTCAAACAGGCATGGAAGGTGGCGGAGAGCATTTTATCTCTTTCAGCACTTTTTTCCATTTTCCACCATGTGGGAAAGGAAGGGACAATCACAACTCTCTTGCAAACATATGACAGTTTCATTATTCTAAATGACATATTGGTCTGGATAACTTAAAGAAGCCCTTTTGGATGAGATTGCCTCCAGACTCATTATCTAGAGTGGATTTTTACTTGGCTTCAATTTTCTGGAGGCATCTATTCCTGTGAAACAGAACCTCATTTTTCTTTTTGCAGAAGTAAATATTTTTTCTGGTGTCTATGTATTCTCATTTCCTCCTTCATTCTTTCTTAAAGGCCTTCTGAACTCCAGAAACTCTTAATTTCCCAGTCAGAGAAGATGTGAGAGCAAATATTAATGTCAGTCTAGAAAGGTATTTGTGATAGAAAGGTATTTGTGACCATTTGTCCTGCAGTGACAGATGCCTGGGCTGGACTCCTGGGGTTTTTTAGCTTCCCTCCAATGGAGCATTGATTAGATTTGGCCTGGCATGTTTACACATGGACCAACAGCTTTGGTGCCACAATATTTTTCCAAAATTGGGAACTGAGGGAAGAAAGTTAAAGTATGTGGGGAGCAGTTTCTTTCTGTTCAAACCTTGTTTTTATTGAGTTTAGCAAACTGGGTGAGGCCCATCCTGTGAGCTCTGGCTTCGTCAGAGAAGACGGATGAATTCCTTCCAGTCTAAAGGACATCAACATGTAGGTTGCATTAGTGAGTATCAGTCCAAAGCAGCCTCGACAGGGGCCTTATTCTCCAAATCATCATTCCCCTTTGGCTGGAGAGCTGGAAATTGGTGCCAACCTGTTGTCCCTTTCTTGGTCCACTGCAGTTGTCTGGACTATTCCAGCCAAGTGTCTTTACTTAAGTTGTGCATCCAGTGTGGTCATGCTTAGCCATAGGTGTGTAACTCTTGTCTCAGTTGTTATCTTCTTGTCTGATTTGTGTTTTACCACAGAGTAGGTGACTTTGTTATTTGACTCCTTGTCAAATGTTCTCTTCCTTCTGTGTGTGTGTGCACGTATGCATGTGCACTTTGCATAGAAAGGCTGGTAACTTCCATGTGTAATCAAAACTGTTTCAAAAAGCATTCAAAGAGCCAAACTGAGGCAACCTTATTTTGGTTCCATGCAGACTCCAGGCCTAGGTCTCCATTTCAGTGCCTTCTTCCTCCATCTTTTCAAGAACAGCTCTTTCATTCCTCACTGAACTCAGTTTCCATCAGCGAAGATTTATAGATTCATTTCATGAGAGGTACACACTTTCATTTTGCCAGTGATGAATCACCTAATGTTTACTTTCTGGGACCTTGTACAAATTTTTAGTCATTGAGGTGAATATCAATTAAAATGAAACTGTATTAAAATAAAATATTGACTTCATTTAACATAATAAACCTCCCAAGCTGGGAGTGTGGCTTCCATATAGAACAGCAGCAGCAGCTCAAGGTGTTGCACTGTGGGTTTCACGCCCCAGAATTCACAGAGAGTAAGAACTTCTGCCTCAAAGTGACCATTCCAATTCTTAGTTCTTATGTCCCCTTTCAAATCAAAAAACCTATTTAGCATCCTCCACATTACAAAAATATATAGGGAATAAAATTTCTTATTACTGGACAAAACCATACTAGATGTTTTTCTTAGTAAAATACCTGATCCTTTTATGTTCTTTTCATGCTGCACCCTCACTTGGTCAAAAGATGAAAATACACATAACTGAAATGCACTTGCTTCTGTACTGTTTCTTGAGGAAAATTCCCTCTGAAACTCTTCCAAACTTCAGATTAAGTAGATTTCTGAGCAGGTGGCTTGTTTGCATGTCTGTGCTACAGTTTTGTTTGGACAGATGCAGAAATCCTGGATGTGGATGAATTATAGACTGCTGGGTTTTGCCTGCTCAGAAATATGTTTTAGAAGTGGTAGATGTTTCCTGATTGTTAAAATTGGGAACTATTTGGAGTTGTTTTAGTGACTTTGAGGCAGGCAACAGAAGTGAGTAATTTAGGTAAACCTGACGTGGTTCTTGAAAAAAATGAATGTAGTCAGTGGGAATAGTAGACTCTACTCACTATTTAGAAATGAGGCATCTCAGGTTTCAGAAATTTTTGAGAGAAGTTTGGCATCTAAGCCTACCTGATGTGGCTGTTTTACTGTGGTGAGATTGCTGAAGATATTTTATTTCAGGCATTCAGTATAAGCTAGGTAAGACATGACAGATGTGTAAGAAATAGCAACATGTTCAGAAGAGAGAAAGAAAAGTTCATCATCCTGTTAAAATATATTATCAATCTGAGACACATAGATATAGGTTTAATTGTATTTTAACAGAATGCTGGAGGGATATATTTTTTTCCTCTTTCATACTTACAAGAAGCCATTTTTCATTTTGGAAGTGGTGCTTCTAAAACTACTTAAAGCCACAATGCATTTGTAGTTTAGTCTGCAGCATATGGAAGATCATAAGCATGGTTTTTCCTGAAAAAATATTTTGATCTGTTAAGCTCAGCTGTTCAGGGAAGGTGGTGTGGAGAACTGAACGATACTGAACTTCTGGAGTGTGAAAGGTCTTCCAGTGGCAGAAAGTGAGATTTAACATTCTGGCTGTTTTAGCATCAGGAATGAATCACTAGATTATTTTTCTCCTTATTTTTCCTTTTGTTAAAAAAAAAAAAAAAAAAAAAAAAGCACTTAAATTGGTGCATTTGATGTGATAAATTTGTCTTGGAAAGCATATCATTTTCTGCATGACTTGAAAATATAGGAGATGTGAATGTCATTCAGCAGGCTCTGAGTGTACAAGTGCTATTGCTTGTGTGAGCAATCATACTGAATTCAGGAGAGGTCTTTTTAATGAATGCTTCCATATAAATTAAGTGACTGAAATGAATTAGCAAGAATTGTTAACATTTCTCAAAAAAGTGCATGGAAGAAAATTAAAATTTGCTAACTCCAAGTGAATTTTCTATATCATGTTGAACGAGCATAGTTGTTATTAACTATATAAACTCTGCAATAGGTATGTGAACAAATGAAAATGTAGACTGAACTACACTTATTGTAGTCCATTAATACCATCACAGTCAAACCAATGCAATAAATTTTAGTTATTAGGTATTCCTGAGTCACAGCAGTTAAGAATATAGCTTTTTTTTTTTTATTTTCTTGTTGATGAACATTCCAGAAAATATTTTCTCTCAAATAAAATTTCTTCTCAGCATTGCCTGGGGCTGAGGAGTCTGGAACAGTTCAATCCCAGAGCATCACAACAGAGGAAAATCAGTACTTTAGACACCTCTTGCATGTTGTGTATTAGGGATATGGATCAGTTCCTTAACAAATTTCACTGTGACCTCTTGCAGGGGGAGTTTAAGCAGTTAATGAAGCCAAAAGTGCTTTGCATGCACTTTGCAGTAGAGCTCTTCCACCTTGTCTGTACAAGTGTGCAGGACACACACGTGCATATATGCTGAATATAGACCAGAAATTGTGTTGATTTCAACATAACAATATTGGGCAAATCCTATTTCTTGTAATGTCTGAATACTTTGTGTGGCTTTGGATTTCTTCATGTGAGTGGAGATTTGCACTTGCATTTCGATGTTCCTCACTTTAGTTAAATTTGAGAGCAGTTGAAAAATATATTGCTTTAGTTTAATTAGCTTGGTAGGAAAAAGTCCTTTCTTGGGCAGTAATTATTAGTTGTATATTATTAAAAGGAAGTAATTCACATTCAGTTACTTAGCAGAAATAATTGAATCTTCTGATCCAGTAAACTAGCTCACTTTGGATTCAGCTGGTTTTTAATTTAAGACCTGTAGATGAGGAGACCTGTAATCTCACTGTGGGGAATTGGCTTCACTTTCCCGCAGTTCATAAACCACAAGACTGAAATTGCTATCCCCTACAGCAGTTTTCTCTTTATTTTTCACATTTGCTTGAAAGTTTAATTTTATGAGACGGAGCTGATTTTAAAGTGCCTTTTTTGGTGGTTGTTTTGCTGCTTCCCCCCCCCCCCCCCCCTTTTTTTTTTTCTCCTTGAACAAAAGGACTACCAGCTCTATCTGTAGTCTGAGCTGTAGTCCCAGACAGCAGCAATTTCAGGATGTTTCAAAGATGTAAACACAGTTGGGCACTGTGATGAGGCCTTTGGCAATATTCCAAGAGAAACACAAATAGCCAGCTAGTTTGGAGTGGGTCTGTGTGGAGCTGATTCTCAGCTGGAGTAGCTGGCAGTGCTCCACCAGCTTTTGAGCCATTTACACCTGGTGAGAATCAGCCTCCCTACTCTGTTGTAGCTGGTATGTGTGCATTTTTGCCAGGTTTTGACACAGTAAAGGTGTTACTACTTCAAGAAGGGAATGGTGGCTCTACATGAAGAACTGTAAATAGAGCCACTGGCACAGGAATGAATTGTAAACAAAGCTGTCTGAGTTCTTTCTTTTTTCCCTGACAGAATTTTAAGGGGAAAAGTAATTTACCACTTGTGAAATTGCTTTAACATCAGAACACTTCCTTTGGAATTGCTGTTCATAAATTATTTCATTTAATAAATTAGCATTGTTCAAAATGAATTAAAATGAGGATTGTTCTTCACCTCTAAGAAAGTAGAGAAAATTGGAAGCAATCATAGAATTGTTGAGGTTGGGAAAGGCCTCTAAGATCAAGTCCAAACATAAAACAAGCACTGCCAGGGCCAACACTAAACACTGTCCCTAAGATCCCAGAAGATCTCATCTTCTGACCCTCCAGGGCTGGTGACTCAACCACCTCCCTAGGCAGCCCCTCTCCAATGCCTGAGCACCCTTTCCATGACAAAATTCCTCCTGATGTCCAACCTGACCCTCCCCTGGCACAGCTTAAGTCCATTTCCTCTTGTCCTGTCCCTGTTCCCTGGGGGCAGAGCCCAACCCCCCCCCCCCCCCCCCCCCAACTGTCCTGTCCCCTTCTGTCAGGAAGTTGTGCAGAGACAGAAGATCCCCCGTGAGCCTCCTTTTCTCAAGGCTGAGCCCCCCCCCCCAGCTCCCTCAGCCCCTCCTGGTGCTCCAGCCCCTTCCCCAGCTCCATTCCCTTCTCTGGACACGCTCCAGCCCCTACATGTCTTTCTTGTCCTGAGGTTCCCAGAAGTGCCCCAGGATCTGAGGTGTGGCCCCAGCAGTGCCAGCACAGGGGACAGTCACTGCCCTGGTCCTGCTGCCACATCATGGCTGGCACAGCCCAGGTGCCATTGGCCTCCTGCCCTGCTGGGCACACCTGGCTCCTGTCCAGCTGCTGTCCCCAGCGCCCCCAGGGCCTTTCCCAGCTTTCCAGCCCCTCTGCCCAGCCTGGAGCTGCAGGGGGTTGGTGTGAGCTAAGGCAGGACTGGGCCCTAGGCCATGTTGACCCTCAGAGCGCTGGCCTGGGCCCATGGATCCAGCCTGTCCAGATCCCTCTGCAGAGCCTTCCTGCCCTCCAGCAGATCCACAGTCCCACCCGCTGGGTGCTGTCCATGAACTGACTGGGTGTGCCCTCAATCCCCTTGTCCAGATCATCAATAAAGACATGAAACAGGACTGGCCCCAGTGCTCAGCCCTGGTGACCCCACTGATGCCGGCCCCACCTGGCTGTGGCTCCATTCCCCAGCAGCCCAGTTTTACAGCCAGTGAAGCAGGGCCCACCCAGGTTGTCAGCAGCTGGTGTCCCCAGAAGAAGTGTGGGACACAGTGTCAAAGGCTTTCTAAAGACCAGGGAAACACATCCACGGTCTTTCCTTCACCGGCTGAGGGGGCCACCCTGTCACAGATGGAGCTCGAGTGGGGCAAGCAGGAGCTGCCTGCCTCAAACCTGCCTTGGCTGGGGCTGGTTGTCCTGCATGTGAAGACACTCAGCTCTTGGGTGGATCCCATCCATCCCTGCTGACTTGGGTGTGTCTCAGTGCTGAAGCAGTCACTGACTCTTTCCCCCTGGATTATGGGGTTCCATTCTGCTCCCTGTCCCTGTCTTCCAGCTCAGGGGCTCGGTACAATGGGAACAACCAGTCTGGCTGTTAAAGAGTGAGGCAGAGAAAGTACTGAGTACCTCAGGCTTTTCCTCAATTCTTGTCACCATGTTTCCCCCTGCATCCAATAAAAGATGGAGATTCTCCTTGGCCATCCTTTTGTTGCTGATTTTTTTTTTGTTTGTTTGTTTTGTTTTTTTTTTTTTTTTTTTTACTGTCTTTTACATCAATAGGCATATTAGGCTCTATCTGGGAATTGGCCTTTCTCTTTTTTCCCTGCATAACCCACAACATCCTTGTAGTCCTCTTGAGTTTCTTGTCCTTCTTCAGGAGGTCCTAAATTCCTTTTTTTTTTTTCCCTGAGTTCAGACAAATCTCTCTGAATATTACAACACAGGGTTGCACCTGTGCATGTCAAATATTTCTAATTGTGTAAGCTACATCAGATAAGTACATTTTAAGGTGTCTCAGATTCCTAGATAGCTGAAGGATAGCTGTTAAACATGTTCATTTTGGTATAGAAAGCTATATTGCAGCAGTTTGTTTCTACCACTGCACTGTGGAGTGAATTTAGGACTGTGGAAAAATGTAAACATGCAATTTAGGATTGCTTGGATTTTATTTACTTCAAGTAGACACATGGCATATGAAGTATGAGTATGTGCTTTTTTAAACAAGAAGTAAGTTCATCTGTTGCTAGATTGGAAACATTAATAATAATGCACTTCATGCATATATGCACACGTTGCATTAATTTATTCGTTTTGGAAGAGTTTTCATGCTTGTTTAAATCAAAATTTGAATTTTCTAAGTAAAAGAAGATAAAAAAAATAAAAAGGGAGGGAAATCAGAGAAGAACTGGCAGATAGTCCATATGGCGTGATCACTCCTGGTGTTTTGAGACAAGAATGTAAACGTGGTGAATTACTAAATGGAGTAACTCTTGGGCCCAACTGTAACTGGGGGGCTCAGCAATTCAGTGGCTACTGTGAGAGCCTTTTTTATTGTTTCTCAAGGCACCTATTACATATCCTACATATTTTACTCATGTTTCATCTGGGAGAGCCCCTAAAAGGGGCATTCCCTCTCCTCAGGTGGCCAACACCTGCAGTGTCTTAGGGGACTACAACAAACACCAGCTAGCTGGAAGTGTGGAAGAACATTATTTTTCTTAACTGTATGGGCATCTGACAGTGAATAACCATAAAGATGTCATGCATAGATGGGCCTCAAATTTTTTTTCCTTCTGGGCTGGCCCCTTCTTGGTAGATTTTACATTTAAATGAGATGGTGACTGTACTAATAACAGAGGGGCTGCTGACTCCTCTCCTAACCCTTCTTTCTGTTACTGCCAGCTATCAGTATCTCAAATATGGGCTGGATAACCTGGCTGTATCTGTAGCTTTACATCCTGAGAATTCAAGAGACTGGAGGAACAGGCTCTGAGACATCAGGAATTCAAGAACTTATCTCTGCATTAAATCCCTAAGACTGTTCTGAAAATCTGTAGAGTTCTACATCTGCACTTTCAGCATTGAATCTTTTGACTATTCCGAATTAGCTTCTACCTTTGTTTGCTTTATTATTTTTAAAAAATATCAGATGGCGTATAATTATTTGCCTTCCAGAAGAATGAGATAAACTATCTGCATTTGGTACTGGCATATTTTAAATTCAGTCTTTCATTAATTTCCCTCCTTACCTGTTACCTTCTTGTTTTCTTATTATGAAGATAAAGTAGATTTAATTTTATTTTTCAATGTTTTATAACAGATTAATATTTAGAAATGATCAGTTCCTATTAGTCATAGCTCATTCTTTTTTGCAGTCAGAGCTGTATGAAATCCTTTACTAAACAAAAGATGAATGATTTCATGTGTAACTCGAATTGCAAGAGAAATAATTACTGACAAAGGACCATACTCAGATTTTTATCCTTCTTTCCTTTTGTGAAAACAATAATTTAATTTGATTCAGAGTTTCAAGAATGACAACCTTGGATGCAAAGCAAGTAAGGCAAACTTCCCCATGGAAGCAGAGTTGTGTGTTATGGCCAGTAGAAGATCTGAGTTGCATCATTTCCATTTATTAGTTATAAGTACTAGGCCTTACCTTTCATTAAAAAATATCTGGCTTCAATATTAAGAATGAAAAAAATTAAATTTCTTTTTTGCATAGTTTAATTCTTTTTGCACACTGCTGTTCTCTAAAAATCACACCACCCTTGCATCTCTTACATGGAAGTTACTCATAATATAAATCTTCTCATGCTCCTGAAGATTTCTGAAACATGTTTTTCCTTAGATCTCAGTTATGTTTGGCTCAGATGCCCAGGTGCTGAATGAAATTTCAAAGCCTATAAACAAACAGTGCCCTGCCAGTCATTCTTAGCACCAATGACCTGATAGCTGCTTTTGTCCTTTCCCTTCCTGCTTTGGATGGCCCTTTTGCATGCAAGGAAGAAAAGATAAAAAGGTCTGTGTTATTTCATAACTACTTTAGACGAAATGGCCAATACCAAAAAAACCCAAAAATAAGAACTTTTGCGAATGCTTACTTGGAGAGAAAGTAGAGTTAAAAATAATATAAATGCTCAGTAACATAGTTAATTACTTACTGAGGAAAGGCTAAAAAGACAAATGCAGTGATTGGTTAAATTCAGCTTATGCAGTGGTGGGGAATGTAAAAATATTAACACCTGAAGAACTTGCATACCAGGTAAGGTAAGCAGTGTGTATAGTGCTGTACACCCATGTTCACAGGACTGTAGCTAGTTATGATAGTAAGAGGATATCAAGACCAGGAAAAATTAGACTTAAATGTCCAACAGGGAGTTTTCTTGGGCTGGGAATCAGGATGTGTTGATGTTTTGCTTGTGTTTGCCACTGTGGAATCTGCTTTTCATACTCCGTGGCCTTTAACCAGTCACTTGTGCCAATATGGCTTTCAGTCCAGTCTTAGAAATATGGAATATTTGCTTCTTTCAGGAAGAGGAGCAGGATTGAGAAAGGTGATTTGGTCCATTCTTTTCCCACTGAGCTTCTTGACAGTCACCAACCAATATCTGTTTATTTTCCTGTAGGAGAAAAATGACAACTGTTGTGGAGAAAAGACTGGAGCAAGTTGCATGTGTTTGTGAACCTTTGAAATTTATTTGGTAAGCAAAGGAATTCTAGTGAGAGAACTTGCCTTTCAGCTGCAGAAAAATAAAATATTTTTATAGGAAAAAATAGAAATTAGGAGGTACAACGTGTTTCAGTTCTGCACTTTTTGCTACCACGGTGTTTGCAAGATGCTGCCACCAATCCCATTGAAACACCACTGCTGTTCAGTCAAACCACCCATAGCTCCCTGTGGCTCCTGGGCTTTCCCATTGAAGTCAAAGAGGGTAATTGGTGCCTACTGGTGGCAAGATTTGTGTTACTCAGCTGGGCAGCCTAAAGGCAGCTGCTGCAGTAAATCTTGCAGCTCTTGTGCTAAGCTGACACCTCCCAGCCCTGCAGGCAGTGCCAAGGGGGGGATGTTTCTGAGAGTGCCACTGGTTTCCTGCCCTGTTTATTTGCAGGGTTGTCCAGGTACTGTGAGGAGTCCCCTTGAGCTGGAAAGGAAGGAAGCCATTCTTTGAGTTAAAAGGTTTAAATTGAATCAAGGAAAAGAAGAATCAAATTTCAGTCTTTCATTGCTTGTAATAGAAAAATCCATGTGCATTGATAGTTCTCCCCAGTCAAGTGTCCCTTGTTTGTAGGGCTGCCTGTCAGATTCAGATGGTCACTACTGGTTTGAAAATGAAAAACCTTTAGTTTTCACATAAAGGGCAGGTCAGATATGTGTGGTGCGTCCCCACCTTTTGCAGTAGATCACATGTAAAACTAAGTAAAGCTCCATTTAAATGACAAAAGAATTCTTGGACTGCATGTTAGTGCTTTCCCGTAGTAGCAGAATAAAAGAAAAAAAAACCTAATAAATAATTAGGGTGGTAATATGTTTGACCATTATTTTTTTAGTATGACTTTTTTCTGTTACTATTATAACAGAAATGATCCTTTCAAAGACAACTAAAGTGCTAATGATAACTAAGAAGGTCATTTCTAGGAGGTTAAACTGGTTTAATTAGAATTTATGAGAAGGTTACTATGGGAGTGCAGAAAGATGTTAAGGGGTTAACCTATAAGAGATTACATTGTAGTCAGTGTTCTGTTAAAGTTTGAATTAATTTTTCCCATGGGTTTTTCACATTCTAATTTTCAACTAAATGAGACATCTGTTTCAGAAAAGGAAAATTTGCTATGGTTGTCATAGCAACTATCATTCTGTAAGAAAATTATTCCAATGGTTACTTTAGAACAGAAAGACAGAAATTCAGTACATGAAGCAACATCCGATTCTAGCACAAACTCTGATAATTCAGCCCTTTTTGTGTGGCAGATTATTTGGCCTGCAAAACTTGTTCAAATGTTTTAAACATAAGGTTAATTTTGCTGTAAACAA
Source organism: Vidua macroura (assembly GCF_024509145.1). Taxonomy (NCBI): domain Eukaryota; kingdom Metazoa; phylum Chordata; class Aves; order Passeriformes; family Viduidae; genus Vidua; species Vidua macroura. Next base: position 31,401,195 of record NC_071575.1, read on the forward strand.
ATTCATCTCTGATATATTTTCCCCCTTGAATCTTACATGTAGACAATCATTATTCTTATCAAAATAATAAACCAGTTGAATTTCAGTAGAGTGCTGGAGACAGTCAAACTGTTCGCTTGGAAAAGGTAAGACCTAAATCAAAGTACATTTCTACAGATGAGTGCTTCACTTCAAAGGTGAAATACATTAATGATGTATGTCTTTAATTGCCAAATAAATTTTTCTTGGGTTGGTTTCTTTTTTTTTCTGGTGATAGTAGATTTTTCTCTTGTAGAACATACATGACAATATCTTCCTTGTCAAATGTAATATTATTGAAAAATACATTATAAAAATAATTACACTTTTCCTGAGTAAGCACTAACTGGGAATACAGAAACTCAGTACTCGATATAAAGGATTTAACTTTGTTTTCAGGTTCTATCATAAATGCAAATTTTAGACAAATTTGCCTTTGCATGATATCCAGGTCTTGTTAGTGAGTGTTAGAGAAGTAGGCTTTTTTCCTACTCAGAAACTTTGATAGCTGTTTTGTAAAAAATTTTCAGAAGAAGGGGCTTGGGGATTTATAAAATCCCTATATGCTTATAAAGATAGTTTTTGCTTTGGGGGTGGGGGGACTGAAGTGTGTGATTTGTCTTTCTTCTCTCCAATGAAAAGCATGCCAACATTCTCTGCTGAATCCTTTCTTGGACCTAGGATATTTTTTTCTTTTTTTTTTTTTTTTTTTTTTTTTCCAGAAATATTCCAGACATTTCCTTCCATCTCAGGATTGTCAAAAAAGACAGCATAATGGCAAATCACACAAGTTCTAACATCTCCCCTTCACAAAAGAACAGCTCCAGCATGCATAACTTACCAGCCTTGCTACAGTCACCACAAAGGGAGCGAGGGAGGGAGGGAGGAAGGAGGGACGGGGGAAAGTGCTTCTTGTCTTAATAAGCAGGTCATGCCTATTCATAAGGGGAAATGGGATATTTTAGAAAGTGGCCATGTGTAGTCCAGCCCTGGTAGAGGCAGGCAGAGGCTCTCACAGCTGCCTATGTGGTTTGTGGCTGTCTGGATTTCAGCAGGATTGAGCTGACTTCTGGTGAGACCTATGGCAGTCGTGATTATTTCTCTTGAAAAATGCTTCATTATAGTCTTGAAATAATTATTCTGTGAGTTTTTGACCTGTGCTTTTTGGGCAAACACTGGTCTTCCCCCTTAGTTTCTTTTCTGTGTCTGGCACACCTGTGGGATGGTGCCTCCCCTCGCTTCCCATCAGGGACCCGGGCACAGTCTTGTCCCTGTCTACCCCAGGCATATCCATTGAAACTGTCAGTGACTTAAAACACATAAGTTACTGTGGTGACACTTCTTTGCCACCTATTTGCCCTTGCAAATATTTTGACAGTGAGATCTTGCTTCTGGAAAATGTGCCCTGGGCTTATGGACAATTTGCCCAACAATTGTATATTTTCATCTTGGTGAAGAATAATACGTGGCATGTTAAGTGTGGAAGGCAATCCCAAGGCAGGAAAGGATGAAGAGTTTAGAAAAAGCCAACCACTGTATATTTTTATGAAGCCTCCTACTTTTGTAATATCCAAGCACCTCACAAACTTCAGGTTTTTTATTTTTGAGGTATTCCTGTGTGGTAAAAATAATTTCCTTATCTCAGTGGTGAGCTGAATGTAAGGAGGGGTAGATCCAGCTCCACAGAATTTGTGTGGTTGCTGTGTGGCAATGTCACATGGTAACATTGCTGGTACCTTGCTGCACAATGAGCCAGTCAGGAGAATCCCATAATTGTTTAGGAAAAGACCTCTGAGATGATCGAGTCCAGCCATGAACCTGATGCCATTAATCCATGTCTGCAAGTGCCACATCATCTTTTAAATGCTTCCAGACATGGTGACTTAGACACTTGACCTATCAGTGAAGAATTTTTCCCAATATCGAATCTAAACCTCCCCTGGTGCAACTTTAGGCCATTTCCTCTTCTTCTATTTATTATTACCTGAGAGAAGAGACCAAATCACCACCTTTCTAAAACCTCCTCTCTGGATTCTTTGGACAGATAAGGTCTCCCCTGAGCTTCCTTCTAGACCCTGGCAGGAGGAAGGTGAGAAAAGGCTGCTTGGAATGCCGAACATGTAACCAGAAAAGTGTGTTTGTGGCCTGATGTAGGGATGTGTCTTTTTCTTAGCCAGCTGCCTTGGCCTGAGCAATGTTACTCAGAATAAGATTTGTGCTTCACTGCTTGTACTGTTGGCATCTCTCCTTCACACACCTTCTTCACCTCCCTCATCACAGCTTCTGGAGGCTGGGATATATATTTCTGGTCCCAAAAGCAGATGTTCAAAGTTTCACCTTTTTTTTCCCCTGGGTCACCTGTTTCTCAAGACCCTGGTTATCCAGGGCATGTGATGAAGAGGCAGGGGATGAGAAAGAAAGCCTTTCAGTCATCAGTAGTTGAGCCTCTTGTTGTCTGTGCAAGAAAAACCTTTTTGTTCATTGCTCTTCAAATATGGGTATGGCCACAGGATGTCAGTCAAGAAATTATTGAAACTTCCAGCCTCAATTTTATGACCTAGAATTGGAGCCTAGTCAGCAAAACATAATTTAACACTGTGATATAACTGCTGTGAAATATAGTTTTTTAATCAATGCGATAGCAAGATACAGATAAATTATGTTCTGACTGGCAGTGTTACAGTCCCGCTGCTCCATGATGAGCTGCTCCATGAATACGTTTTAAAAAATGTAAATGCCTGTCTGATAAGGAATCCTGAATATGGAAAGTCTTACTTAAAAGCAAGTCAACACACCAGAGGACAGAAGAAATTTGTGTGTAAGAGAAGCAGCAGCATTCTTGTTCTGATGGGATGTATCCAATTAGGGAAATACAGCAGCAGAGATGAATTCTCTGACTTTGGAGCAGGATCTGTCATGGTGCCAGGGTCTGTCCTTGCCCAGCTGGTCATAGGCTAAGGGCCAAACGTGCTGGGAGCCAATGTGAAATATAAATCACGTGGAGGTGTCTGGGACAGCTGTTCTAAATGTTGTGAGAGTCCACACATGGAGATCTTGGTATCCAGGGCTTGCAAATAGTTGCAGCAATACTGTGAATATTTTACTCTATGCTGTCTACTGAAAGCGGGGAGGACTGCTCGTGTTTGCCATACAAGTTAAACTGCACTGCTTGTATGGAAAGAGGGGATTACTGTGCACACAAAGAAGAAAATGAATGCTATTTGTGTCTTCAAATTCCATGGTAGTAAAGAGTCAACCTCAGTATTTTAATTAGATGACCAGTACATGGAAGTAGCACTGAAGACATTCTTCTCCTCTCTTGGCAGGCAACCTTGGTTTTATGGCTGGGGCTTTAATCTTCCACGAGGCCAAGCACTACTAGAGAAATGGAACCTTATTCCAGATGGCATAGATATTCTTATAACACATGGACCACCTCTCGGTAAGAAAATAATAGTGCTCTTCGCTGTGTATTTCAGTTGATTATATGGTAACTGATGGCTTTCCTTAGAAAAAGAGTGCAGTCCTGACTTGCAAAAGTCAAAAGCAACATGCATACTGATTTCAGCAGCATCAGGACTTCAGCTCATGATTACTTATGATATCTCTGCTCAATGGCAGGGAATTAAATAATGGCTTTAAAAATAAAATGTTAACACATAAAGCCATAATGAGCTTTACAAATAAGCAGAGTCTAGTTTTCCTATGCACATCTCCAATCTGCCATTGGTGAAATTACTAGATTGAAAGCATGGAGCCTATTTGAAGAGAAATGCAGGATTAGGATTTTATTTTTTATCACTTTCTACCTGACTTGCTGCTGCATTCTCCTACCAACAAGTACCCAGAATCTCTTTTCCCCCTCATCATGTTGACTTGGTGTGCCTTCTGCCTCACAACCCAGATGCTCCCCATTGTTTGCCTGTTCTTTGGACAGGATGGTTGAATTGCTTATCTTTAATACAATTTGGCAACATGAACAGATCAAAAAGAAACAGTTTCACATGTGCATTTTCCAATTATTATTAATATAGGCGATATAAAAGCTATCTATCTATAAGAGATTTCTCATATTCCTAGAAAATTTTGACATTACCTTTGCTACAGAAATAATACAATCACACAAACTTGCCCAGATTCAGTAAAAGCTTAAGGCTTTTAAGCTTTTTTTCAATGCATTTAACATATAGGAGTCTGTATTTAATGTGACTGTGTGTTTGACTCTCACTAATTTAATAAATGGACATGAACGAGAAGCATTTCACTCAAGTGCTCTGCTGAGCGTTACTGTGCTTTGCGTGAAATGAAGGCAGTTGGTTTCTTTAAACCTTTAGATTCCCCAATTTCCTGAAGCTAAGCCCCTCATCTTCCACCCTTTCTTCTCTTTCAGAGGTTGGAGGAGAAAATATCTAAAGGGTTTGTGTTTTGTTTTCTTTAGAAAGACATGTTTGCATTCCACTGCTCACTAATCCTGGGGGAAAGTAGTTCTTTGTGAGCAGAGTTTCTCACAGTTAGGGGTGTGTGTTTTGATTCTTCACCTAAGTGGAGTCTCATGCCATGCCATGGACTGATTTTAATATGAGCCTGTATTGTAAAAGTGGATGTCAGAAATTAAGTGTTTCAGCCCCAAGATATCTGTTCCAAGCCATTGGTATGGGGGTAATCCCTGCTAGGGTCCAAGGCACAATGCTGTGTCTTTCATGTAGTTTTATTTATAAGTCATATTTAAAACTTTTTCAGAAGCTTTTCCAGCACTTTGAACACCCCTTTTAAAGCCAGCTGGCCAGCTGTTAAACAATCCAACCTTCAGCTGACTGAAGATTCACTTGAAATCTAATGTTGGAAAGTGGAGAGATTGAACCACCTTGCTGCTTTAGCCACCAGGCCTCTCCAGTAGCCCCAGGCATCAGCAGAGGGAGGAGGACCCCTAAAAAGCACTGCAGAGCTGGCACTCAACAGACAGACTTTAGTAATAAATTTAATAGCTAATTTAATAATTGAAAAGTAAATTAATAATTGCAGTAATTCTGAGGAAGGGCCACCCATCTCCAGTGATTGTAATGGAGTAATGTGAATTCCCCCCATCTCCATGGCTCAGTATGTGTTCTTTTTTTTTCTTTTAATTCTTTATCTTCAATCATCCCCCAAGATTTTTTTTTTTCAGAAGTTCCCGTTTCTTTGTCTCTCTCTTATTGATGCATTAATAGATAGCTCAAGCACAGAACCCTCTGCCTGAGGGCAGGAGCTGTTGGTCTCCCTGACACCCATGGCAACAAATATATGACGTTTCGAAGAACGTAACACCCTGCTTAACTTACAGAACCACCTCATTGTGCAGCTCTGTCCACAGACCCTTTGGGAGACAAGATACTTCTTGAGCCTCCCAGCCAATTATTTTAACCAGAAAGCTGATTCCTGTTGTTCTGATCTTGGAACTCACAACCTCACTAGAGTTGTTTCTGATGATCACAAATAGCAATCAGTCCTCTTTCAAATTCTGGGTTTTTTTCTCCAGCATGGCTGCCTAAATTCTGCCCATCATCCATTTTCTGTGCTACTCTCTGATTCCCTCACTTCAAGAGTGTGCATCCTCCTGAACTAATTAATACTAAATTATTACATAGATTTGAAATGGTCTGATTTAGATGCAGAAGCACCATTAAGAGTCAATGAACTTTGTTTTTCATTTAGCCATGTAACAAAAATCCAAGTAATTTTTCTTTTCTGTTTTACAGTAGTGCTTTGGGATGAAATCAGGGCAGAGATAGATGGGAGGTTCACACAGGATGGGAAAAAAAAAAGGTTAAAATGGCTATTTCTGACCATTTTATTAGTAACCTGTTTATTGTTATTAACAGAGATATGCCACGTCTTTCATAGCTTATGAAATATAGAATTTGTGATTATGACATCAGTGTTAATGCTCATTTCCATATCAGCATATTTTTCTTTCCTAAAGATCTCCATTTATGATTCTTTTATTTCTCTTCCAAAAGTTCACTTTCTTTTCTTTGATTTTAATTTTAATTTCACCTTTAAGTCTTCATTTGCAGGTGTCTGCTTGATAGTCTGTGACAAAGATTTATACTTTCCTGACAGCTGCAGAACCCTGTTTCAAGTAATCAAACATTAAAAAATCCCTAAGATGAACTCTAATTGTTAGCTAGGTGTAATTAATTATTCTTAGTCTGTGTAGTCAGGTGTACATAATAAGCTGCAAACATATGGAAAGGCTTCAGAAGGGTGATAATGCATGTAAACAAAAACATTTTCAACATAAATAATGCTTAATTTAATGGAGAAGTTAATTTTATGGATTTTTGTTTGTGAAGTTTTTGAAGTGGAAATACTTTTGGCTTTATGTTCACTGCAGACATTTTGACAATTAACTGTTTCAAATCATTGGAGTAATAAAACCTATGGCTATAATATGTTTATTCTGAAAAAAAAAAAAAAACCCACAAAAAAACCCCACATGACTTTATTCCAGAGGAATTGCTGGCTTCACTTTGACATCATAAATAATGTTTTTCTCTGGTGAATTTTGACCTCCCTTCGATGGCGCATGTGAATTCAGCAGGAGTGAGCATTTCTCAGCCTGGCTGTAGATCAGCAGGGGTTTCGACATTCCCTGACAGGTGCCAAACAGCACCTTCAGGTCTTTGACCATGATCAGAACTTCCTCTTTTTGGCATTTAGGATGCCCCATTCCCAGCCTTTTTTTTTTCTGAAAATTGAACTTAGCTCTCTGAGTAGCTATGAAACAAGTGCAAACTTTTGGCATTTTGGTAAAACTTCACAGTTTACCAAGCCCAGTTTTCAAGCACTGGCAGCTAAAGAGGTACTTCTCAATGTGTGAACCTACCCTGAAGCTCTAGCAAATCAGAGCTTTTCCAAGAGCTTGAATACCACACTTCTGGTCTTTTAAATCAGTTGGTTGGCTGCTTAGTCATGCTTGAGTGGACATCAAAAGTAAATGTATGAAAACCAGGTCCAGGATCTGTACCTCTGGCTAAAAGCACAATATATTCACACTACTGCAGAAAATCCAAGAGATGCAAAGCTATGACAGGCATACAGGGAAAATGTCAGAACAACAAAATAAAACCAGGAAGATTTTATCTTCTAGGTTTCCAAATCTGAGCCTGATGAAAATGAGACTGAACAATAGAGAGAAAACAGATTGATTGTTGCAAACACTCCAATACAACATCCTCCTTATACTACTACTTGGAAAGAAACATGGACTTCAGTTGGCAGTAAACTTCCCCCTGCAGTATTTTTAGACAAAGAGGCAAGTTGATGTAACATTTCTGTCTATTTTCATAAGAAATACATTTTTACACAATTTTTGTGCAAGTAAATGCAGCACTTAAATATATTTTTTGCAAAAGGCCTGAGTTTCTCATCCCATCTGAGATCCATCAGTTTAGGGAAGTGGGGCTTGCTGTGCCATGAACTGGTTTAACTCGAGGATGTAACTTTTTGGGCATGTAGTGGATTCCTCACCTGAGCTCCACTACTGTAGTAGTGATAACAATAGTGATAACAATATAGTTGTAGTATTGGCAGCACAGATTCCATTACATTGGTTCAAGTGTCCAATCTAAAAAAAGTGGGTCCCAGGACTGATTTTAAATTGTTAAATGTTAAATGTTCTTTTAAATTCCTGAGAGGCTCCCTTTGGATTTCCTGCACTTTACACCTCATTCTCTTCAGGAAGAAAAAGGGGTAAAGCATTTAGTTATCCCAGTAATAACAGTGCAAAAAATGCTTTGATTGCTGTGATTATTTTTCTTCTTTGAAAAAAACTGGAAAGAGTTATCATAGTCCTTTTTATCCAGATGAGCTTTTATGGTTTTCAGCCAGTATTTTTCCTTCCTTCCTCTTCTGCATACTAAGGCAGACACAGTTTTTGCCATTTCAATTCTTCTGTGGCTGTTTGTAAAAAGCCATGAGACATGAAATCTCAAAAATGCTGTATAACAGCACAGCTTTGTGGATTACCTGTCTTCTCTTAAAGCTTTCCTTTCTTTTCCCAAGGTTTTCTAGACTGGGTTCCTAAGAAAATGCAACGGGTAGGATGTGTTGAGCTGCTGAACACAGTCCAGCGACGAATACAGCCAAGGCTTCATGTTTTTGGACATATCCATGAAGGTCAGAGCATATGTCTTTTTATATATATGTATTTAGAAATGGCAAACAGAGAAGGCTTAACCAGCATTTTCAAACTTGAATGTCTGAACTGAAGCATTTCTGGAATTCAGATACATATTTAGCTGTATATATAGAGGTGAAATTGGCCGATATCCACATTTTCATACTTGTACTTGAGCTTATCTTTCATTTTCTGCATCTATAAAACAGGTTGATGTTTGCTTCACAGGGATGAGTACTGTGAATTTAAAATAAGAACACAAGTCCAGCAGTTACAGAAAGTGACTAAATATTAGGATGGAGGGATTTATTTTCCTCAGCAGAATCTGTGCTTCACAATAATTCATGTAAGATCTCTGTGTGTCAGCTTCTGTGCTTGTAAAAGGGGTAGGAATGTTTTGAGGGGTGCTTCTAAGGCTTGATCAATAACTGTTGTCTCTCCCCATCAGAGTGTATATGAAGTTGAAATAAAGAGGGATATCACCACTGACTGGTGTAGAAGTTCCAAGATATTTATGGAATGCATTTAGTTGCTTTAACAGGGCAAACATTTTGTGCTCAGACAAAACAAGTGGTTCTATTGACTTTTTGATATTTAACTGGGAAAAAAAATTAGTTCCCTTTGCGCAAGCCAGTAAATGGTGGCAGATATGCTGTGCTGAAGTCAGTGACAGCAGGAGTTCATCTCCAGGCAAAGGGAAAGGTAGATGCTGTCTGTCCTGTTCACAAAGCAAGCCAGCAAGGCTTCAAGCAGCGCCCCCACCCCAAGCAGAAAGCAGTGGGCTGTACAGGAGTGATCCATTGGCGTGTATGTGTGTATCAGCTGCTCCATCTTTGGCAGTGTTAACTTACTGGCAGGAAAATATACTCCACAACTGCCAGTTTTCTGCTTCTGGGTCTGCTCCAGCCTTTGCTATAGGATCTCTGTGGGTCTCAGCAGTGTAGAGATGGAAAAACTGGAGGAGCTGGCATTAATTACTTCTGGTTTTGTGAAGAACCCTTCCCAAGATATCCCTCTCTGACTTGCTGCTGGGGGCTTTCACCACAGCACATTAGAAGTGACATGGCTGGTGGTGTAAAATTAATGGATAAGATGTTCAGATCATTATTTCATAGCTCAAGGATTAGGTCCATTCTCCTCGTGTGTCTCATCTGCGGTGACCTGTTAATGCCTGGTTAATGTCCAAAGTGCTGTTAAATCACAGAATAAACAAATAATGCTGCTAGAGCAGTCTTTGATATTCCAACCAAGAGAGCTGGTGAATATAGTTCAAACTGATTGTCATTTCAGAAATTATAAGCCAAGAGAGTTGCAGGGGATATAAGCAAAGAGCAAGCCATGAAGCTTCAAGCAGGTAAACAAAATCACATCTGCTAAAACCAAGTCCAACTTTGCTCTTGAGGGAACAGAATGGCACCTCCATAGAATAGTAAATCCTGTGAATTAATGTAGTTGGCACAGTAGGTATCAAAACACAGAAACAAGGTACTCTTCTTGTTAACTATCATAATTTAGAGAAAACAAATGGGGAACTGCAGAGCCTGTTTTTCAGTGGGATGCTAAATCTCTGCAGAGGAGAATTCCCATTGCAGGAAGCCTGTGCAAATGAAGCTGCACTTTGTAGAGAGAATGCATGATTTGAACAGATGAGTTCTTCCTCAGAGTGAGCATAGCTACATATGCAGCAGTCATTTACTGAACATCTAGGGGGAAGAGATGCTTCTAAAAAATGTTTCTTCCCTATTCCCTCTCTGCACTATCATGTCTGCCAGAAAATACCTCTGCACATGGGCTTGCTGCTGATCCACCCATGGAAGGGACAAGCAGCATGGCAGGGGCTCTGGCTAAAATTCTGGTTTTCCCAGTATAGCCAGTACTCCACTGAGGTCATGGCCTAGGAAACTCTGCTGGCAGTGGGACAGGAGTGAAAGCTGCAGCATTAGGAATCTTCCAGCAAAAGGAGAGTGTCTGCTCTCTCCAAATGTGTAGCTGAGGAGACAGAAAATCCCAGCCACGGTGCTGACTGTCCTGCATGCATTTTGTGTTTTCCTCAGAACAGTCGTTCTGTGGCAAACAGAAAGGGATTTAAAGAAATGCCTGTGACAGGAACCTGACAGAGTTTTCTTCCCTCCCTGGGCCCTAATTATAGTGTGTTTTTTTTCATGGGAGGTGCAGAAGGCCCTGCATTATTCAGGGTGTTTTAAGAAACCAAAGAGGAAGGGGTTTGGCTACTGTTTTTTGTTTGCAATTTATGCAATTTTCAGTGCTCTGAAAGACAAAAAATTGCATTCAGAAAACACATAGGGTCCTAAGTACCTAGGGTTTGAATAGCAATGAATACATTTCACTATTAACTTTATGAAAGGCAAGATTGAATCTTAGTACAAATGCTTTCTGCCAGGTGATTTCCCCAAAATCACGTATTTCTGATGATGAATGCAGTTCTTCATATTGATCATAATATTTCAGTGAAAGTTTCCAACATTAAGCTTTTAGCCTTCATATAATCAAGCTTATGATTCTCCTAGTGATTCACTTAAAGATTTTTGATAACAGAGAGTGTGTCTTCTCTTTCATAACACCAAGGCTGTCAAAGGGCTTCTTCTTCACTTTTGGAAACAGCATTTCACTGTACTTCTACAGGAATTAGAGCTGAAAGTTTGGTTTTCTGCAGATTTAACTCTGGAATTGTTTGCCTTGGATGTCTAGCCAGACATGAGATGTAGCTGAAGCTTTTTCATTGCTGGTGTGACACACAGATGTGTGTGTTCTCCTGTGGAAATGTTCTGGTTTTAGGGTGTGAATTCACCTTGTCTGTTAGACAATGCATTCAATAATAAAGCCATTTTTTCTCAGCCTCCACAGGCATTTTAGTGCCTTTCCATCAAGTTTGGCCAACATGTTCAAAGACATAGCAAGAAGAGGTTCCTACTAGGCAAATCCTGCCCAGATGCACATGCACACGTACTTGCCTCCGTCAAGCAATGCTTTTTCTTCATTGGTTGCTTAAACAATGTTCAACACAGGGCAGGAAAAAAAAGATGGGAAGATTAAAATTGGCGAAAGTTTGCTGCACTGATGACAGCAAGACTAAACGATCAGAAGCATCCTTTCCAAAACTAAAAAGGTTTTAAGAGAAAAATCTTTGCAGAGAAAAGTATCTCTCTAAGGAGGTTTAGTGTGCTGGCTGCCAGAGATAATAGCCACCAGCTACTGAGGGCCCATTTTGCTTTTCTTATCCAATTTTAAAAGTTCTTCTGTAGGACAAAGATGGTATTGATTCAGGGAACATTTATGTTTTGCACAAAGATAATTTTTAAATTTCTTCTGAGTAATAAAAAATGTGGCACTTATTATTGTATGATAAAGGTAATTAAAAATGAAAGAAGACATTAAGGAATAATGAGAGTAACCGGAATTTTTCTTCCTTTTTAGGTTATGGTGTCATGGCAGATGGAACCACCACCTATGTGAATGCATCTGTGTGCACTGTGAATTACCAGCCACTTAATCCGCCTATAGTTATTGACTTACCTACTCCAAGGAACACATGATTATAATGAGGATTTAAAGTTGTACCCAACACATAAGCAACTTTATAATGCTGGCTGAAAATCCCAATAGGGAACCATTCAACAAAAAAAGCAAAATCCTTCTTTTTTTCCCTGCTAGTTCTTCACAGATAAATTTAGAGTAACAAAAGTGGACAAGGAACAAAGACATTTTGGTGCCAGAAACAGATTAAATACTAACATTTCACCATTAAAATGTTTGTGAACGCAGAAAAGTGAGTGCATTCTACATATCTATATCTATATCTAGATCTAGATCTAGATCTAGATCTATATATATATATATATATGTATATGTATATATATATCTAGTAGGGGCTTTTGTACATACCGTATACTGGACTTATTAAAAGAACGATGTCTTTCAAGGGAGTGTTTCTTTAAGAAAGTTTGCAGTTTAAACGTAAGTGTTTAGACTAGGACTTCTGCATTTCAGATGTTTTTCAGTGAGCTCTTGGTAAAATAAAAATGATGGTAAAGATGTTTTCCCTTAATCAACATGGCAAATATAAAAGATGGTGCACAAATGACAGTCACAGGAGGAAAGCTATTTCTCCAAGTCCTCCAGGTCTAAGTCTTTGCATCTATTCAAAACCAATGCAATACAGGCCCTAATTCACTGTACTGAAACGAAGTTTTACTACATCTGGCATTACAGATGGCAAAGGAAATGGTGCATATTGCCAGCATGCTGTAAACAGCTCAACACTCAAGAAGGGAGACTGTAAAGTGCAGTATAAACTCAGGAATTTGTAACCTAGCCTTGCCTGTGAAAAAAAAAAAAAAAAAAGAAAAAGGATGACATTTCCCTTAAAAAAAAAAAAGAAGAAAAATATAACTGTGTTTTCATGTGGTAAAGCGGTATGTTATTGTATTTAAGGAAAAAAGAAAGAGAAAGAACCTGCAAAGAGCCCACCCAATGATTAGTAATGGCATTTTAAATAAAACCCACTGGGACCATTGGTTTAAAAACTGCTAATGGGACATGCAGCCAATGATGAGATTACTGGTTTGAATTTGGCCCTGGCAGGAGTGGTTAAATGTTATTGTGATCATTTTGTCCTTGGGAAACATGGATGTCAAGGGGAAGGCATCAACCCAAGGTGTAGTTCAGGCACTCGCTCTTGGGTGGCTGTGAGTGATGGGTACACACCAAAGTGTGCAGAGCAGAGGTCACCTCAGGGGACCTGGTACTGCTGTTTGTCCACTCATGGACACTGCTGAGAGAGGCCCAGCACAAACCCAGTAGTGTTGCTTTTGGCACCAGACAAAGCAGGGGATGTGTCAGGAGCTGGTTGAGATGGTCCACAGCCACAGTACTGCCTGTGCAGCTCTCCTGCAGTGCTAGCAGAGGTATTGAAGCTGCTGGAATTTTAGTCCTGTCCTCGGCAGAAGCTTAAGAATTGGTTACAAAGCCACCAAAAAAACCCCAGGGCTTCAGACATGTCCTGCAAGAAATAGATTTCTGCCTTGAACTAACAAACATGTCCTTCTGACTTGATGGAGATAATTTAACTGCTGTATTCTGAATGTGGGCATCCTGAATTTGGGGCTGACAGCATCTAGACATTAATCTTGTTCACATACATTGGGCACACCACAGCACTGCCAGCTCAGAGCTGGTTGCAGGTCTGTGCATAGCCCACACCTGCACACAGGCATTGGAGAATTGTGTGTGTTACATGGATGTAAATGTAAGTTTTATGTAGCAGCTGCATGTACATTACACAAATAAACAATTTAAAATACCTGTGTTGCAAAACCAGGCCATGTGAGCTTCGACTCTGAGCAAGGTGGGCAGTCTGCCATTAATTCAGATGGGGCCACTTTTGCCAGAGCTACTGGTGCAGAAATTTCAGGATCAGCTCCTAAATAGTAAGAGCTGCAATTCATAGTTGAATGTGAACTCCTGTCATCATTGGGAAGATGAACAATAGCATGTAGTTAGAATAAAAGTGGCTTGTCTAGTCACAATTCAAGTGGTTTGCAACAAATGTGGCAGGAAATTGGCTGTATGTTAAAGTCTGAAATATTTACATTCACTCACAGCACTTAAATGTTAAAGTGAAGGGAAGAGGTCCTTTTATTAGCCTCAGCAAAATTTCTATGTCAACCATAAAATATTCTCTTAAAAATAATTTTTCTTAAGGTATCTTCCAAATACTGTGTATTTTTATGTGGAAAGGATATGAAAGCAACTGTTACTTCAGAATATCATTTAAAGTACTTGAGGTATGAAAGCTTAAAGATTATTTAATCATTTTGGTATAACTTGAGTGTTGTAATTTTTGGTCAAGCATGTTAGATGAATAAAGTCTTAAAAGAACAAAACAACACACAACAAAAAATAAGGTCTCTTTATGTGAAGCTCATGTGATCAGCTCCATGTTGGAATGACTGCCCTCTTCTCCAGGGGTAGAAGGCAGGCTGTGGGACATTAAAGTTGTTATGGAGGGCAGTCAGCAGAGGGTGCCCTGCTTTGTCCCCCAGCTTCCAGCCACCACATCTCCTGCAGAGGGTAATGGGCTCAAGGTTGGTGTTGCAAAGAGAGGTGAAAACAGGAATCACTGCCTGTAATAGATGTATTTTGGTGGGAGAGTATACCAGATGTGCCTGGGAGGCAGGGAAAAGCTACTGTGGGAGTGCTGCAGCACAGCTCTGGAGAGGTCGGGAACTAGGATGCCAACTTTTGGGAGTGGGCAGCGTTTGAGGGAAGGAGAGTTCCTGCTCTGAGTTTGGTATCAGGACACATCTTCACTGAGAGGGAGGTTAAGGCCAGGTGAATAATTTTGTGGGCACAGAAAGACCTGAGTTTCTGATCTACCTCAGATAAGGGAGGCCATGAAAAGGACAATTTCCACAAATCCAGCTGTGCAGTTTTCAGCTCTATTTAAATTTGGGATGACCTCTTGAGTAATTTCCTGCCCCACCTCCCCTTTGCTGACCTTCTCTGATATTTATCCAGGTAGCAGCGCTCCTGAAGGAAGGTGTGCTGGTGTGTATCACTAATATGTGCACTCCCATCACCAGGCAGAATTGTTGGCTGAGAGTAATTCTGGTTCATTTCAGCAATGAATAGGGGAGATATCACTGCATGTCAATGGAAAAAAAAAAATATGACAAGATTATTTTTACCTCTCTCAGTCACATATGGCTGAGGATGTGAAATGTTCCTTGACTAGAAGGAAGGAGAAGGCTGGAACTCAGCACCCACCCAAGCAGCTGCTTTTGGTGCCCCAGGAAGGATCAAAAACCTTGTCTCAGGGTCATGCTGGGGACACAGCAGGTGGGAAGGTGCTCTGGTCTTGCTGCAGGAGGGAGCAGAGGAGATAAGAAGTGGTTTGTCTTTTCCAGTCACTGACTGCTGCCTACAGCGAAGGCAAATACTTCAGAGGAAGGAGGAATGAGACATCCCTTAGAAGGCAATTTTTGGAATAATCTGCCCAGGGGATCTTTGCCTCCATCCCATTTATTGCTGTTTGTGTGAAAATTTCTCTCTTAAAAGCTATATTATTGCTTTCTGCTCCAGTAACTCACACAGAGCAAATATAACTGCAAATGGTCTTTCCTTTCAGGTACATTCCTGTCCCCTTCTTGCAAGTCTCTCTGCATCTGCAATTTTAGTGATATTTTGGAACAGGGAGCACCCTGGATGATTATGCACAGTGCATTAGAACAACAGTATTTTGCTTATCCTTGTACGTGTGCTGCTGCTGCTTGGGTTTATTGACTGTCCCTTTATGTGAAAAGCGAAAGTAGGAGTACTTATATGCACCTCATTTGTGCCATTTGTTATTTTGTATATTGACCATTATGTTGCTTTTTACTCACTTCATCTAGAAATTAAAATTATTTCAATTCTGGCTAGACTCTGTTTCTAACTTGCTTTCTTTCCTATCTCAGAAATGCTCCCTTCCTCTCTTTTTGATGTGTCATTTGGGAGTTGGTGAGAGGCAGCAGTGCCAGGAGAGGACCTCCTCTTCCTTCCTATCTGACCATTTAGACACAGTTCTCTGCAACTTTCTCCCCTGAGTTTTATCCAATATCTTCATTATTTTTAGGAGTTTTTGGGATAGTAGCATATATTTGTAATCCCCAATGGACCACTGCAGTGAGCTGCCCATGGCCCTAGCTCGGTTTTCTCTTCAAGAGGTGAGAACTGATTTGGACTTACCACAACCACCATCCCTTCCTCTCAGGGAGCCTTACCCAGGCTGTGTCTTTGGTGGGGATCTTCCCCCTCTCTGGCCTGTTCCCCTGGCTTTGGTGATGCCCTTGGAAGTCCTCATCATCCCTGACTGGGCTTTGCTGCTCAAGGGTACCTCATCCACCACATGTGGGGAGCTGAGGGTACTGCTGTCTGGGATAAGGAGCTGTGTGACTTTTGTGCAGCCTTCATCCTGCTTGTGGGGTTTTTGTTTCTTAGCTGCTCCCCAAACCATGACCTTTCTTTGCCTCCCATGAATAGCTCTTCCACAAAGGTCTTTATCAAAATCTTCACAATTGCCTACACCAATTATATCAGCGATAGCTCTTCTGGCCAGGACTTTGATGTACAAAAGCTTTCAAATAGATTAAAGGAACAGGCTTTTCTTCTGCACAAATCAGTCAGCATTCTTTCCCCTCGCCCAGTGAAGTGTATTCCCTCTCCAGAGCACAGTGGACTAAAACTGAGCAGAGCAATTAACCTCACCACATGTCACTGGGTCTGTGCACACCATGTCCTTGTGCTCTTTGCTCTCACCCAGGCCATGGGGGCCTGGTTAGAAGACAGATACTTCCTGCCGTGGGAGAAGAGCCCATTCTCTCCCTCAGAGCTCTGGTCTTGCCTCTGCATGGCCTTGGGGACAGGGGGACAGCCATGGGAAACAACTATGCAGACAGGTTGGCTGTTTCCAGCAGTCTCATTACATTTATCCCATCAATCTTTCTGTGTTCTGAATGGGGTGAGCAACTTGAGCAGGGCCAGATGGGAAAATGCTGCTTGCTATAAACATGTTGCAGTGGCTTGTGGTAGAATGAAGTTTCAAAATCAGAGTAAGGAAAAAGCTTTGCCCAACCACATGAGCTGCCCAACACCCAGGAAAGGCTGGGTGATGTCAAAGGTACACCCTCCTCCCAGTGCAGTCCCAAGTGCCCCTTCCCCGCTGCAGTTAGAGCCTGGCTGTGGGGCTAGGGCTAGCCCTGCTCACTGACAAGTGCAAATTGGGAATACTGGAAGATATCAAGATTGGTGGTATAAACCATTCCACAGAGGAAAGGTGAGAAGGGGTCTCAAAGGGTGCTGAGGTGCCCTCTCACAACGAATGCCCCCTTGTCCACAAAGGAATGGCTGCATGTGTCCTGGTGGGGATGCTGCCTGGGGCAAGTGGGGCTGAAGCTGATAGAGGGGACTAGGGGACTCCATCTGTACCCCTGCAGGGCACAGAGCCAGGTGGCCACGGTGCTGTGTGCTGTGAACTTCAGAGAGGCTTGTCCTGGGTTTCTCTTTCAGCCTGGTGCTGCTGCCGTGCTGAAACACAAGGGACAGGAAGCAACAAGGTCAGGTCCTGCGTGGCCCTGCACCTCCAGTGTGCTGAGAAGGCCTTTGTGCAGACAGACATTCTGTCTGTCCTCTGTGCTGTTTAGTAACCCACAGTGGCAAATTTCAGGGTCTCCTGCCAACTTTACCTCCCACCATGATCACCTGGGCCAAATTTTCTAGAAATCATAAAATTATGCAGGATAAATCAGTTCAATACAGGCAATTAAACCTGTATTTCTATTTTTTTTTTCTACTCTTTTCTAAGGCTGTTTAATGGCACAGCCATTCTGGTTGCATCTGTTATGTGGTATTTTAAAGTGCTGCTTCACTGTGTCAGCTGCTGATTATGTTGCCTTTGTCACCAGCTCCTGTGCTTCCCATGGTCACTCCTGGTGGTCCCTGCCATTTCACAACACTCACATTGGGGTTCCCTGACAAGCATCTTGCCATGGACACCCCCACGCTGGATATCTCTTTGGGGGTTCCCAAGGGTGAGGGTCAACCCATCCTGGCCTTATTTTTGAGCCCACAGACAAAACTCAACACCTTCCCCAGCAGCATTAGCTCCAAAGACCTGCAACAAGCCAGGAGTGGTGTAGGAAAAGGAGACAGGTCCTTCTGCTTGGGATGAGCCTGGGGACAGCTCCTGGCATCACACCAAGCCTCTCTAAGTGAGCCAGTAGCTGCATATGGGGTAGGTTCCCTCCATGGGGAAGGAAGAGCCCTTTTCTGGGAGGAATGAGTTCCAATACCAGACAGAGCAAAGGACAGCAAGGTAAAGAATGGCAGGGCAGGGCAAGTCTCCAGAGAAGTGGCCCAGCGGGGTTCAAGGCATCAGAGCTTGTTCCATCAGTTTGTGAAATAGTACAAACATCTGGCACCCCAATAACCTGGTGGCCTGCCTGTGTGCTTCCCACCCCTCATTCCCACACCATGGGTTGCAGCACCTCTGCCCTTGCTTGCAGTCCTCTGTAGTGACACACACAGGAAAGGGAAAGCTGCCATGGAGCCACCAAGGAGTCCTGAGAAGGAACTGCTTCCAACCTGCTTCCCCATCACCTCAGCCTGTGCTCTCTGGATGCCCATCTCTGAGCAGCGATGGTTTACCCCCAAGCCTTCAAAAGCATCTTCTTTCCCCACCTGTTCCAGCAGTGTAAACATAATTATGTTTATTGCTTGTTCAGAAAGAAAGAAAAGCTCTGAAGAGTTACCTATCCAGTTCATTTCTGCAGACACCCTTAACAATAATTAATCATGTGTATTAACATGGGGTCAAGAGACTTGTCAAAACTGCAGCTCTCAAGTGGTAAACAGAGCTCATGCAATTAGCAGTCCCCACTCTGAAAATGCTTGGATTGATTCATTGTTCTTTCTAACACCTAAGAAAGTCAGGGAAGCAATAAATCATGAAAATATAGATAAAGCACTCAGCAAACTATGATGAAGACACTTCATCAGCTGGCTGCAGCTCTGTATCAGTGTGTTTGCACTGCAGTCAACACTGAGCTGGTTGCATGACAGCTGAAGCCACCAAGCACTCACAAACACTGCAACAAACTCCAAAATTTTGTGCCCTCTTCCGAGTTAAAAGTAGGGGATTTCTTAACTGCTTTTAAACCAACTGCTACCAAGGTTATGCCATCCCTTAAAATAAAGGTACAAGAGCTTCTGGTGCACAGATTTTAATCAGAATAGTGGGACTTTCTCTGCCATCCACAAGGCTGTGTGCATTTGCTGGTCAGGACAGGGTCCTTCCCTCTCTCCATGGACTCAGGATGCCACAGCGCAAGACACTTGTCTCTCTTGGATCCTGGATGTGCTTTGTTAAAGCAGTCCCTTTTAACTTGCAAAAAAAAAAAAAAAAAAAAAAAATCAACATTTTCTAAAGGAATAAAGGAAAAAAAGGACAACACTGGCAGAAAAAGAACAGTTCCTCTAAACTTTGAAGCTGGTGTTATCTATTAGAAACAACAAAAGGAACTCAAAGCTGGGAGATAGAAAGCAACAAAATGTATGAAAGCAAATTACTTGAATGGGGCTCTCAGAAGTGATGGTGATGTTTTGTACTCCCTATTGGCTTTGTTTCTGTTTCTGAGTGAAAAAGGAGAGCTTTAAAGAACAGCCTTGTATTAGTTGTCTCTGCTTGGCATTAATAACAGTGGTTATGTTCTGCAGTTGTGATGTTGGTCTAAAAATCATCAGGAACTCACAGCTCACACGTAGAGTTGAAATAGGAGGGTGGTATGTGGTTTTTAATTTTTTTTTTTAATAAAGAGAAAATAAAGACTTTTTATTCTTTAAAAGGTCCTTGTAGTTGTAAGAGGCAGTTACTTCTCCTGACTCCTTGATGATTTCAGAGGCTTTTCCTTTCCGGTGTACATGACTTCAGAGAGCTGCAAAGCTGTTCCCACAAGAAGAGGGTGCTGGTACCAGTGGAAGTGGCCCTGTCAGAAGCCCAGGGCCCATTGAATCTGGGGAGCAGCTGTGAGGTGCTAAATGACCCAAGTCTCTTTTCCAAGTTGCTCAGGTCAGAGCGCCTCTGGAAATACCCTGTCTAACCTCTTGCTTTCAGCAGTGTCAGCTGCTCAGCGCTACTCCAGCTAAGCTTTGATGATTTGCAAAGGTGCAGATCTGGGCATCCGTGCTGGCGTTTGACCCCCCTCAGGTGTAAAATGCTCTGTCCTGTGGAATGGGAAGCTCAAGCCCTGCATTCCTGAGGGAAGCCACCTGCCCTGCTCCCCAGCCCATGTGGCGACACAGTGGCATCCTTCAGGGTGATGTCCAGAGTGGTGGCCAATGCCAGGCAGCCACTACATCCATCTGGCTACCCCAGCCACTTAATGCACAAGGAGAGCCACAGCAAAACCCTGGCGTCTGCCAGTTCTATTCCTGCTGCTCTGATGTCTTCAGTGCAATAGCTTGATTTGCTTTGGTTGTTTTAGGAGAGCAAAAAGAAAACCCACTCTGAAGAAGCAGGTGCTGGTCTTGGTCCCTCTCAATTCAGCAGAAGAATGAGCACTGAGCTCAGCAAAATGAGTATCTAAATAAGTATAAGTAAAAAAAAACAAACCAAAAAACAACAACAACAACAAAAAAAAACCCCTAAGGTTTATGAAACTTTTCAACATGTTTTCAAGAGAAGCCATGTTCATCTTTGCACTGTGCTCTTTTCTGGCTGAGCTGAAGAAGCCAAGAGTGACACCCACTGTGCTGAACCTTGAACCTTTCCTTTGCTGGGCTGCTTGAGAGCAGCCTCCTTTCCCTGGGGAAGCTTTAGCTGGGATATGAGACTTCAAATGCAGGAACTGGACATATGGCAAGCAAAAAGATCCATTCACTGGGGAAGGGTTTTGCTTTAGAAGTTGTTCAATTGATGATTGATAAGTAAATATGGTGCACAGCCTTCTCGCTATTTCCCCAAGTGAAGTATAAGGAATTTTGTGTACTGGGACAGTGAAAGGCAGATAGCATCCCCTCAGTGGGTACCTGGAAGAAGCAGGAAAAGACAAAACCAGGGAGGAAGATCAGCTCCTGTTGCTTGGAGAATAGGAGGGAAAATATCCAACAAAGGACAGGCTGGCACCAAAATGATGAACTGACAGTGGAACCACAGCACAAAGGACAATACCTCCTGAAAACAGAAGACATTGCTGCACTGATTCATGATCTAACTGTATAAAATTTACACTCTGAATGGGACTGAGGGAGAGGGATGTCTGCTTGGAGGAAAATGAAGGAAATGAGAAGATGCAAGGACCTGACAGTGAAAATGCTGCTTAACTGGGAGGTATAAGTCAAGTAATTTTTGCTTTTTAGGGCACAAGAAAAACTGTATGGCTTGGAAGAGCTCCACTTCTGCAGAAGATAGGGCTGTCTGGAAATGCAAGGGGAGGTTTCAATTAACAGAAATGTCTGAAAAGAAGGGACCACCAAACCCTCAGACTGTTCAAACTCTCGGTGTTGGCAGCATATAATAGAGACAGACTGTGCTGTTCAGAAACTCCTAAATTGATTATGTATCAAGATTAAAAGCCCAGGTAATAAATGCAAGGAATAGAAATTGCCTGTTTAGAACCATGCATTAGAAACTAGCTGACATTAATGAAACCTAATAGGATGATACATGACAGGAATGTTGATTAAGTTGTTTATAATCTCTTTAGAAAAGATCAACTGGGCAAAAGGGAAATGAAACTGGTTCACACTATAAAATGTTGATGCTGGCAACTATGAAGTTAGTCAGCTGGAATATTTATTCCACCTACAAAGCAAAGCTTGTGGTGTCCCTCCAGGTGATACACACTTCACACCATTACACTCAATTGAATCATAGAATATCCTGGGTTGGAAGGGACTTGCAGGGATCATCAAAGTCCAACTCCTGGCCCTGCACAGGACAAAGACAACCCCAAGAATCCCACCATGTGTGTGAGATGTTGTCCAAATATTTCAACTCTGGCAGATTTGTTGCTGTGACCACTGCCCTGGGGAGCCTGTACTAGAGCCCAGCCACCCTCTAGGGAAGAACCTTTTCCAAATATCCAGCCTAACCCTCCCCTGACACAGCCTCATGTCATTCTCTCAGGTACTGTCACTGGTCACCAGTAAGAAGAGATCAACTCCTGATCCCCTGCTTCCCTCGTGAGGAAGCTGCAGACTGCGAGGAGTCTCCCCTCAGTCTCTTCTCCAGCTGAACAGACCAAGTGCCCTCAGCCACTCCTCATAAGGCTGCCTTCCAGACCCTGCCTCATCCTTGTGGCCTCCTTTGGACACTCTCCAAAAGCTTTATGTGTTTTTTATGATTTTTATGTTGTGGCACCCAAACTGCCCCCCAGGACTGGAGGTGAGGCTGCCCCAACCCAGAGCGGAGTGAGAGACAATCCCCTCCCTGGCCCGGCTGGCCATGCTGGACCCAGTGCCCCAGGACAGGGCTCTCCCTCCTGGCTCCAGGTCACTGCTGGCCCATGTCCAGCTGGACACAGCCTGGAGCCCCCAGGTCCCTTCCTGCAGCTGCTCTGCAGCCTCTCTTTCCCAGTCTGTCTATGCAGCCAGGGGTGCCCCATCTCAGGGTCAGAATCCCCTATGGAATCCCACAGGGTGGGGACTGCCCAACCCCATCATTTGTCCAGAGCCTCTCCAGAGCCCTCTGCAGGGCCTCTCTGCCCTCGAGGGAGTCAACAACTCCTCCCAGTTTGGTGTCATTGGCAAAATTACTTAATATTCCTTCAAGTCATTAATGAGTATATTGAACAGCACAGGGCCGAGGATGGAGCCCTGTGGGACCCCACCAGTGACTGCTGCCAGCTCAGTGTCACCCCAGGCACTGTCACCCTGTGTGCCAGACCCCTGAGCCAGCTGCTCACCCATCACAGGATGTGTTTATTCAGCTGTGGGCTGGAAAGCTTGTCCAGAAGGATCCTAGGAGAGGCAGTACTGAAAGCTTTGCTGAGGTCCAAAAAAGTTACATCAACCAGTTTCACTTGATCAACCAGGTGGGTTACCTTGGCATAAAAAGAAATTAAATTGATCTTTTATCCCTATAGAGGAAGACCACTACTTAACCACCTATCAAAATTGTTTGCAGCATACCCCGCACTTGTCATTGTGAGGCAGCTTGTTCTGAACAGTAAAAAGTGGAAATTTCAGTCCGCCAGAATTTCTGAAGTCCCCAGATGGCAATTTTCTGACAGAAAGGCTACTTCCAGCAGGGACATCTACATCACGTCTCATCTTGGAGGACAAGGAGAACTTGTTCACAGAATGACGGTGCTGAAGCAGCTTGAGGTATCAGCAGCACGACTTTGGTCACATCCACTGTGTGAACATAAAATAAGGAGATAAACCATGTCAGATAAACTCTTTATCTTTCAAAAGGGAAATTTCACAAAGCCAAATGTTAACACACCAGTGAGGAGATGTCCTGGTTCAAGGTAAATTTGGGAGAGAATCTCCAAAGGGGTTCCTCTAGAAGGCAGATTCAATTGGCCCCTCCCCCACAACCAGTTCGGGGAAAAATACTTCCCTGGAGAAAAGTGGAAAAAACTGTTTATTAAACAAGAAAACCTAAACAATATTAAACAATGAAATTTCTTGCCACTTTAAAATAGAGACAAACTCAGAAAAATCCCCCCCTGCCCGGGTCGCAGCTCGGCTCACTCAGTCTCTTATCAGTCCCTCTGGTGCTGGAAATGCCACAGCCCAGGCCCGGCCCGCTGGGCCACAGGTGCGAGCTGCCGGTGCTCTTCTTGGTGTTCAGTCCACAGCAGGTTTGAGCAGGTCCAAAGAAAAGGAAAAAACCACAGTCCAGGGAACTTCTTTGCCTCAGCTAGCTGAAACTAACTAAAAAGCAAAGGAGAACTCTGTCTCGCTGTCTGTCCGTCTGCAGACAACACAGTCCAGGAGAAGGAATGTGGAGGAGTGAGTGCAGTTTCTGAAAACAAACTCCGCGCTTCTTCTCCCTCCCTTCACTCCCGGAACAAGTCTTAAAGGTGCAAAACTTATTATTCAGCATAAACAGAACAGACGATTGGGGATAAAAGCATCATACAGTCAACCTAGGACAGGAGGAAAAACATTTAAGCAGGAAAATAGAGATGGTATTTGCAAACTGTTTAATCAAGTTTGCCAAAGAACAGTCCCAGAATAAAAAGAGACTGAAATTAGTTTCAAAAAAAACCCACCCTGCTTGGGAGGGTAAATAAAAGCAGACTCGGAAAAAAGATATATGATGGGAGGAATTTTTGTTAAAAAGGAACAAGTAAAGCAAACACACAAAGGGGCTATCAATAGCTTGAACCAGTAATAATAAGAATACAAAAGCAAATGGAAATGGGAGGTATTATTAAAATGGTGGCATTGGAAGTATCGCTATTGCAGACAAAATGGACTGTGGTGCTGGTGGGACATTGCAAACAGTTACTTCTAAGCCTAGCAGTCCTGAAAGAGCGTGTTAAATGGCAATTGCCAAATGTCTCCATTCAGAATTGTATCTGAGAAGGTAGGTTTTTTAAGCTGCTAATAATGAATGAATGTTCAGACACACTAGGACATGAGAGAAGTCTCAGCAATGCAGAGAAGGCTGAAATTGTGCCAGTATCTTTAAAAGGGAGAGAGAATAGCCAAAGCAAGAGAGCATTACCCAGACTTTGATCTCTGGGAAAAAAAGCAGTGATAGGATTGATTGTGCAAGGCTTTAGCAATAAAGAATTAAAAGAGACTAATAAAATTAAATGCTAATCAAGGTGGGTTTAAGGTAGATGGATCTTCTCAAACTAATTTGATATCTTTTTATGAGATTACAAGGTTGGATGGCAAATGAATTAGTGTTAAGGTAATAGACTTGGTAATAGACTTCTGTAAAGTACATGACTTGGCACCTCTGTTTGGTATTTTAAGAAGGAGAGAAGAATGATATAATTTAGACATGGCACACAATAAATGAATTATTTAATAATAAATGAATAAATGAATTACACCCCAAAGGATGTAATTAAATAAGGAATAATCTTGAAGATGATTCCTTATTTTTTGCAGGGTCTTCCAGGTACGGGTTCCTGCCCTGACATGAATTACGTGCTACATCTTGATCAGGAAACCTGCCTCCCCCACCCCAAAAGGTGTCAATGAAGCTTTCAAAATGAACTAAGTGTTGGACTGCAGGAAATACTGAATGGGATGTCTCACAGAGACACTTTAGCTCAGAGTGTTTTAGAAAATCAGGTACAGCAAATTGGTTCTACATTTCAGCATGGACGTGTATAAACCTGAATCCCTCATCACAAGGACATGGAGTGACTTGCCTCGGGGAGAAGAGCTCTAAAAAAAGAGGCCTTTGTTGTGTGTCTGGCTGGTATAAAGTGTGCCCAGAAGAGCAAATGCAGCAGTTGACTGGGCAAAGCTGGCAGAGGGAGGCTGCACGTCCTCTGCCTTTGGTATCCCCATAGCTGAGATTTGAAAATGCCCAGTTCAGACATCCCTGACTTCAGCATGAATTTGAGGAGCTGAAATTGACTCCAGGAAAGCCTGTGAAAATGGGGAAAGAGACAGAAAATTTATCCTAAGAGGTAAAAATCACTCTGTCTTGCTGAAAACAGAAGAGGTTTAAGTTGATTTTGCTGTGACCTTTATGTAACTGCAGGGTGCACCAGCTGGAAGCTGCACAGAGGCAAATTCATATCTGAGACAAGGACACCATCTTAAAAACTTATGTATTCATATGTATGGATATGGCACTTTCTTTACAAAGTTTAGCCACCAAATCAACCTTTAAATGATTGCACTGAATCTTTGCAACTGGCAATTTTAAAATCAAGGTCCGATGTGTATCTTCAGACAGAAAATAGTTATGGGAGTCCCATTCATTAAAATTAAACAAGCAAACAAACATCCATGTGAATCCTTTCAACTAAAGTGATTTTGATTTGGATCAGGCCCTGCCTTAGCTGTGATAAATGTTGCAAAATGACCAGTGGCCAGAGTGCTTCAGCCTCACTGGGCCTTTGCACACCCCTGCAAAGAAGGAAAATGTTCCTTTACCTAGGCATGTCATTTCACACCCCAACAGGCAATTAAAATGCAAATTAAAAATGTTAATTAGAACTGTTTCAACATCTATTCTAATGCACGAGATGGGAATTCTGTACAGTGTACCAAGAAAGATGCATTGTTCCTTAGGCAAAACCCTCCTGCCACTCTTGCTCTGGAGTGAGCAGAAAGAGCTGCTATTTTTTTTTTTTTAACCTGCAGGAAAAAAAAAAAAAAAAAAGAAAATGGAGTGCTGAGATCTGATCCTGATTTCAAATACTGGCATAAATCTACCAAAGCCAGAGGAGTGGTTGTTGATTTAAGGAGATCAGGAGTCCTGTGAAATTACTTACACTGGTGAAAAAAAAGTATCTACCCCACAATGAAACATCTGTGTAAGAACTCGTTTTTCTGTTTTCCTCCTCTCCTTTTTATAAAACACAGCCAATTTAGGTTTAGTGTCCAAAACAGGCTCCAGCTAACCTGAGGCACTGGAGGCCACCTTGTTTCAATGAGGATTTGGGAGGGAAGGAGGAGGCTGCACTCAGCCTCCATGTCTCTGCCTGCACAGCACTACAAATCTGTTTTTACACTGACAACCATCAGGTCTCCTTTCCACATTAAATATGTAGTTGCTCATCTCATTAAGGCTCATCCCAATACACCCTGATGCTTAAGACAACTTTCTTCCCTTTCCTACTTAAAATCTACCTACATCAAAGATGAAATCTGGATTCTCCCAGAGCTGTGATGAGGTTGCTTTTACAGCTATTTCAGCAGCATGTTATACCTGCTTATTTGAAGATGATGATATTTGTATTGTTGCTAAGAATTCATGCCAAGCATAATTTTGGGGTGTTGTGAAGGTATCATATTTGCATATTTTAAGTATTGATATAATACAAAATTCTCTTTATGACTCTTTTCACAGCATAATAATGCTCTTTCCACTGCATGACAGCCTTAAGCTTAGAAAAATTCAAAAATAGAAGGAAATTATTTTCTGGAAAATGGATCTTTTTTAAAAAATCTGATTTTCATTTTCCCGTGTTTGGAGCATCCCTTACTGCTCATGACCTGCTGCACATCATTCTGATAAAAACAGTAATTGCACAAAGATACAAGCACTTCACATAGTAATGTCTCAATCAAACAAATGACTGCATTTGAAGGAAGTTTGATCTTTTTTCCTGAAGCACACTCTATTTTTAGCCTTGCAGACCCCATGCCAGTTGTCCATGCAGAAGATGGCTCACATGAATCTCAGGATGGAAGCACAGGGGTTCTCTCCAGCCCCTCCTGGCTGCATGGCTGACCCTTGGAAAACAGGAGCAGCTGCCAAAAAATCCCCAACACCTCTTGTATTACAGAACTTATCCATCCAGCAGTTTGCAATTTTAATATGAAAAATTGCCTTGGTTGTCTCAAAATGCTGGCAATTGAAATTCAGTTTGCTGGGGTTTTGTTGGGGTTTATTTCTTCGAGGTTGTATAAACAGTTGGTAAGTGACATCTCTGCCTTTAAGAACTCAGTAAGAGAACCCAGCATGATTTGATTTGTTTTTACAGTGAAAAGATTGTTCTTTAATCCCTTTGGAATTGTTGGATTTGATACTCCTGCCAGTCGAACTAATGAAAAATCCTCTGGCAGAGTGTGTGTGGAAGCTCAGAGCCATCCATCCCCTTGCTGCATTGCCTGTCCTGAAGATGGTGGAAAACTGCAGAGCAAGGGACAAAACTCCTGCATCCCTCCAAGTAGCTGCACTCCATGTCAGAAACCACTGCAGGGATGGAAATCTTACTGTATTTGATACAAAATTAAAACCAGTTATCAAACAGGAACTACAGGAGATTTGGGGAAGACAAAAAGCAAACAAAGAAAAGGCACACCCAAGCAATTATACCCAATAACCTTGAGTAGTTAATTTTTTCTCCTTGGTTATATGCACTATTGTAAAAATAATTAATGCGGTATTTGTGTTAATCTTGGGTATCAAAGTAGCAATTCATTGTTTAATTAATATGAATGATAAATTCACTATATATACTGCATGGAGTAATAACAGAAACTATTTTTTTATTAATGGAACTAATGAAATTTTTTGTAATGATCTGTTGTGGGAGAACATCCCTAAATAACGTCAGTTTCAGTTTCCTCTGGTAATCAGCTATCTAAGCAGCAATTTCAGGGATGTACAGATAGACATCAATTTTGGGAAAAAAAGTCTAGCAAGCAATTTTTAATGTTTATTTTCCAAATACTTCCAATTCCAAATGTATATATTTTGTAGTAGAGTACTAATTACACAAATTTTAGAAGCTAAAAGAGGAAGAATAGAAAACACCCAACCATAGGCCTTCTTGAAGCTTTTTATTTAAAATCTTCACAGTATTTCCTGAAAAGTTCCAAATGCAAATAAACATTTTCCCAGAAAATAAACCCCTATGTGTAACATTGTTCTGCACTGACAATCTTTCAGATTCATGCAATAGTTCATACAGTCACTAGAAATAATAAGAAAAACAAGATTATATTCCTCTACCCTTCCCCATTCCAAAGACTTTCTTTGAGATATAAATATATATTTTTATGTGTGTTTGTACACCCACAACTTGCTCCATTTTCCCTCCTCATGATATCTGTTGACTTCTCTTTGTGTTGTACCTGGAAGAAAGAAAGATACCAAATCAGCACAGCTGACAAGGGCCCTTTGGTGCTCTGATGAAAACTGATTTAGGAACCAGACAGTAAAATATTTATCAAGTAATTCTTCAGAGTGGGTGTTTAATTGTTGATGATCATGTTAGCCTTTAATTATCACAAGAGTTCAATGGTCAAACAATTATCTTTTCCTTGCCAAGATCGAAGTACCTTATGAGGTATTCAAAGAGGATTTCTTTCTAGAACTGGTAATCTAACCAGAGGTTTTTGTCTGCAATTCAATTTACTGTTTATTGTGTAAATACATATATGTGTGTGTATGTCTATTTATATATTCAATAGACTGTGGTGGGTACATCCCTACCCTGTTCTCCTCCCTTCCCCATCCTTGGACCTGCTTTGTGATCTCAGAAGATCCTGATAAGCCTTGACCAAACTGGTGAATGATGCCTTGAGGAAACCAACAGGGCCATGAGGCATTCACTGATTGTACCAGGAGCTCCTGAATGGCAGAGGTTGGCCCATCAGCTGCCCACCCAAAGTGGGAAACAAAGGATAAGCAACTTTTTTTTCCTACCTGAATTGTGTCCTGAATGAAATAGCACCACTGGGAGTTACAGCCTGAATGAAATGTTACAATTGATGCTGCACTTTGGGCAGGAGAAGTGCAATAGTTACTAGCCTGGGTTACTACCAGGATGGAAACTTAGTGGTGACCAAAGTCATCATCTGGAGACCCTATAAACAGCATTCAGTCCTGAGTGAGGCCCTCTGAGATCTCCTGGATTGCAGTGGCTGTGCCAGCACCTCCCTCTGAGTGGGACCCTTTGTGCGGCTCCAAACCCTCAAGCTTGTGATGCACAAAGGATTGCTAGTGACAACAAGAATATCCCCCCAGCCCACACCTCCACAGGCCTTGAGGTGTAACCCTTCCCTTTGGGAAACTCTGGGGATTTGATGTGAGTATTTCACCCATCCCAGGGGGAACTTTGGGAAGGTGCCTTTGCATACACAGGTTTTACCTGTGTGTGTGTGTGAGCTGATCCTGATATGAATGTTACTGCCTCAAATCCATAGCTAAGGCACTGTTATAATTCTTGTGAATCTTACTGAATTGCTTTGCAAATGTTGAAGTGATTAAATGCTGCTAAAACCTTTTATACCCTTATCTTTGCATCCGTATCCTTTGTGCCCTGACACTATCTTGCATTCCCAGCTTCCTTGTAATTCATTCCAAATTGCTTCTAATTTGATCTTCCTGTGGATGTTTTAATCTGTACAGCAAGTAATGGAGTGGACCTTGCCACTGAGTTTTGTAAAGTCACATTTCCACCAATTCATATTAAACCTTGCTTTTGCCAATACCTTTGATGATGTCTTAAAGCAGCCAGACCACTCATTTGCAACATAGAGAAAGGTGTGGTGTCCACACACAGCTGGCATCTGCCCAGATTTCAGTGCTTGTTCCATATAAACATGTACTTAGGAATACACATATGGCACTGCAAGCAGGGGAAAAAGATGCAGTGAGAAATAGGATCCTTTTTTTTTTTAATAATGAAGGCAAATATATTAGAAGTAGTACAATTGGAAAATGGCAAATGAGAAAATTCAATAGTATGTCTTGTAAACATTTTTTAGTGAAGTTGTGTGTCAGTAATAAAATGCATAAAATTTAAAAATAATTTCCTCAAATTAATTGCTTTTGGAAATGTCTTAGGAAGCATTATTTTGACAATGTTAATTGTTGTCTTTTTCTTTTTTGATAAATGGATTATGCAAAATTAATTCCCTCGCTGTGTAGATTGAATCCACAATACAGGACCACTGTAAGAATTTAAAACTATTTTGAGTTTTCTTATGAATAGATACAAAAAAACCCGTACTCAATTAATTTATTAGTTTGAAATTATAAATCAGTCACTGTCTTTATCTAGAGTTTCCTGCATTTGGCCAAATCCTACTATACAAATGCCCAGAGAAAATAATTATAGGATATTTTTGAAGTTCTATCATAGTATTCTATTAATTGGGTGACTCCCCTTCTATTATATCAGTTCTTTGCTCATGAAGAACCTACAAAACACAGAGACAACTTAAAAACTTATTCCAGTGCTTTAAGTGAGAAAGAAGTAAAACCATTAGTTTACTTCACTAAAATTTCTTTTAAAAAATAACTTGATGATCTAGGTTCACTCTTAATTTTCCCAGACTATTAGAGAATCAAACCTTCCTTTATTATCTCTTACTCTTGCCGTGCTAATACTGTCTCCCTGAATGGACATAAGAACACCAGGATATGGAGGGGTTTTGTCCACTTTCCACTGGGAGTGGGCAGCACCCTGTGCAGAGAAGCTAATTTACAAAAATGAAATATTTAGAGGGCTTTCATTATTGTCTGGATATGAGGTGATGAAAAGGTGAATTATCTTCCTCTCTATCCTCCTTGGGTGATCTGCATTCAGAGAACAGAAAAAATAATCCAATCACCCAAACTGTGCAAAGCCCCAGATACATATCACAGTGTCCATGATGCAATTTTAATTTTAATTTTAGCATTTTTCATGGGAAAAAATGCTCAGCCTTCCTAAGTGAGAACCCAGCTGGAACAGGGTTCACCTGGTTCACCTGATGCTAAAACACGGGTGCATGTGCCTGACATCTTTCAGGTATTTCACCTGGTACATCTTTCAGCACTTCAGCAGTTTTATATATTCTCAGTGCCCTCACATGAAAGAATATATTGCATTAATTTCTGAGGGTTACTTCTGGGTTACACTGAGGAATTTAAACCAGGCAATTGGCCAGCAACCCGATGTGTCCTTGTGTACCTATGCTGGTTGTATTTAGTTTCCTGGTAAACTCAGATTAGTCTGCCCCTTTCCCTGTTCAAACTCAGCATCAGAAATCACTGATTACCTTCTGCAGATAGAACAGCCATAAACAGCAGTGTTAGTAGAAGAAGTTAGTAGAAAGCTAATTTCCCTGATTCAGTAAATTAAGTTACCTAGGAGATAAAGGGATCTCTACAGCCCCAAATCACTTGCTTTTTGTCAAACAGCAGGTTCATACCTGTCTGGTAGGATTTTAGAATCAGAGATTGCTTGTTGATCTAGATCCATGAAGATTTAGTGTTGATTTTGGTTTTTTGGATTTTTTTTTTCTCCCTAGCTTATGTCATGTTAGAGAGCTTGGCTTGAAAGCTGTTGGCATTGCTTTAACCACAAATGGTAATCCTCACGTCCTGGAGGTGTCCTAGCATGCACAGCATTAAATAGCTTCAGGACCCCACTTGATTTCTTTTTCTTGCAATTGAATAGCAAATATTCAGAATTATTCCTAAACAGATAGTGATTATTATTATTAGTTTATTAAAATTGTGGAATTAATAAAGTTAAGTGAAAATCAAAGGTCTCATGGATCTAGATGGAGAATCACTGATAATCAGAATATGTGTATATGTAATTGTTGTTTGAGGAGATATAAGGTACCTGAATATTTGCAGAGGAGACAGTACCCTTACCTAGTAGAAAATAATGAAAATTTTCCATCAGGAAGCTTAGATTAGACAGCTATAATTTTTAGGCTATTATTTATAAATGCAACTGACTTGTCTGAAATCTTCAATATTTAACATTTCATACAACTTTATCATAGAATTTAAAAAAATTCTTCATTGGTGTCCATCAGTGCAGCATTTGGGTCTGAATTGGCTTGTGGTCCAGGACTTTGTGGGCCAACAAAGATGGATGAAAATGACTGGCATTTACTGACAGCATCATGAACACAACTGGGCAGAACTGCAATGCAGAATGAAAAGATGCTGGCTTGTAATAATGCCTTAGTCTGTGACTGGCTGCTGAATACTTGTTTACAAATTATTGCAAGATTCTGTTTACACAAGATTATTTTAACCTATAACATTTTGATATTCTTGGGAAGTGCAGATGGTATATTTACTTAATCACTGTCAAAGCCCTAACTTTTTATTATTTTAAACTGATTCTGAAGTCAGTGTTACTTCTGCTCAGTGTTTTCACATGTGTTACGCTTGCCTTGTTTCAACTCTTTTTTCAGTCATTTTTAATTCTCATCAGTGTTCATTTTTCAGAGTGAAGTTTTGCTTTAAAGTGACTGAATGCATAAGCCAACAGTGGGAGTGGTAAGGCATTTAAAAAAAAAACCCACCCCTTCCTACACTTCTTCCTGTGTTAGCAGTTTTGGAACTTTTCCACTGCTGGGGTTATTTTCCCTTGGGACATGTTGTAACCTGTTGTTTTAATCTGGCTCAACTTGTTACATTGCTTTACCCTGAACTGCAAAATTAATTCCACAACCTTAACACCGGAGTGATGAGTAAGGGGCTTTTCCCAAAGCAAGCTCCGGTCCTCTGGCAGGCTATGGATCTCATCTATCACCTGTTTCTTTCTTTAAAAAATACATCTCCATCTCAGCTTCTCCCATTCTCCTGGTATTTATTGTTGTAATTGGGTGCCAGCTGTACATGTCAGTGGAGCTGTCACAGGCAAAGGAATGAGCAGGTACACAAATAATGCAGTTTCCAGCCCAAAGTACTGAGTACCCCTGCAGACTGAACGGAGGGAGAAAGCAATTTATGGTGACTGCAGCTTGGGATATTTTCATTGCTCAGAGTCTGGATGCTTCCATGAAGCCTTAGGCTGTTTATTCTCTCAGGCTTTTGAGAAAGAGAAGGAATTGTGCATGCCACCAAAAGAAGAGGGCTTTATTTGGGCAATTTTGAGGAAATTTAACTCAGAATATTACCTTATATAAAGGTGCTCAGACATGGATTGAGACCTTCATTATTTTTTTCTGAATAGAATAAATTTTTTAAAATATTGAAACATCTGCATAGGGATTTAAATATTATTGCTTTATCCTCTCCAGAATATTGGGATGGATATTCACAGAGTTTGTGTATAAAGGAAACCTTATGTAAGATAATGAGGTACTTTGAGGCAAAACTTAATGGCTTTACCTTACTCTCCCTACTGGTAGTGAATACTTGATAATTCCTAATGATGCTTTCTTCATACCTTCGTAGCAATATGTTCATTCTACATGTAAAAACAGTTCAGTAATGTAATTTCTCTATAAAATGCTGCTACTAACCGTATCTAAACTAATTAGGCACAGTCAGAAACAGCCTAAAAATGTAGCATGCTCGCTGAATGAGCAGATTTGGAACTTGGCACTGTTCCCACTACAGAACTCGATTGGGATGCTATTACTGACGCCTTCCTTTCTGGGCCACAAGAGCCAGATTTCTGTGTCTCTTCTGATCTCCTGCACCCTGGGGCAGCACTGTGGGCAGAGGGGAACAGCTTGTGTGGGGCTGCTGTGCTGGGGCTCCTCTGCCTCTTCATCACAGCTTGGGGAGCACAACTGTGGGGCATTTCTGGGCACAGTGTGATCTGACCGGTCCTGGCTGCTGGCTTTTAGAGGCCACCAGCAGCGGTGCAAGTGAGAGCCTCCTCTGGGCTTTCCTAACACTGCAGCAGAGGCAAAACTTGCTGAAAGTTGAAGCCATCCTAATATACCCCTCGTGCACTTTTTATTTCTAGCTTGCTTTTTATTTTAACAAAAACTCTTAAACCATTAGCCCTGTGTTTTCCCAAATTTTAGCAAATGTGGCAAATTTACCATGTGACTTTGATTCACAGAGCATGATCCCAAGTAGTTAAATGCTCCAGATGGAGGATTTACCAAATAAATACTAAATCATTAGTATCATGGGACTAAAAAAATAGGAAGGAAAATCCTTGCATAAAGTGACAATAGAATTAGGTCATGAAATATCCTGTTAGTAGAGCAAAAACTTATTCTCCTGTGTGTCCAACTCAGAGTACATAAGCCATTGTAAGCCCTTTTAGAATTCTTGTTAAGTGAGTTGATTGGGACCTTACAACCACTTGAGTCACTTCTAGGTCTGATTTGCATTTGGTCTGCAAAACTCTAAGTAAAAAAAAGTGTATTGTATATTCTTAGTATATTCACAATGACAGTATTCATTTAATGGGCCATGAGCATTTTTATTATTTTGGCTTAATCTGTAAATCATCACAGTTTCCCCGAGCTCTTTGTTATTAAGCAACAGATACCGTGTTCACAAACAGCACTGAAGCCATCTCAGACCAAACACAAACCTGTGCAAAGTCACTGAGTTATGAGATGACTGGTTTGTCACTGGGAGGGCTCAGGGGTTCTGCAGTGATCCTGTGCAGAGCCACAGGAGGAATAGCTTGGGAGGATCCTGATACTCCGTGTCTTACATTGCTGGCTCAGCAGGACCAGGGGAGAGGTAGGAGCAAAACCTCGGCCCAGAACACTACAATATATGCACACATGTTATGTTGGCTTCTAGATCCAATACATAACCTCTATTTTTTAGTGAGATTTCCCAGTGCTGCCTGGAGGGTTTCACTGGTGCAGGCTTGCTGAGGCCTCACAGACATTTCCATGGAATGAATGCTGCAGGAGCATTCATCATGATCAACGTTCAGGCTGGCTGGGATCTTTCCAACAGCTCCAAGTTTCTGGGACACTTAAGTTCTCTTCCTATTGTCTCACACTGCCCGGTCTATATTTCCATTTACAAATAGTAACAAGGAGTTTTCTGTTGCTTTCTCTGAAAGTTGGATCAAATCACAAAGGACACATGCAGCTGATTGTCTGGGCTTCTCTAAGAAAGAACCTACAGTTAATGCAATAATTGAGCTCACAATGGGCCAATGTTTAGATTTACCAGCCCTGGCAATTTGTTTGCATCTTTAATTTGCTCAATCTGTTATTTCTTTTTCAGTAACTAAGCATTTCCATGTAGAAGTAGTCAGAAAACTCAAGCATGTTCCAGGCAATGAAAAATTCTAAATATTTTTTTGTTGTTGTTGCAAGTTTGGTTGGGCTAAAGAACATGGGTGCAACTCTGCAAGGGGGATGTTTCATTTTTCTTCCTGGAATGATTTTCCTACTTTTCTGTGAAGCCTACCACTGGGCTGAGGCCAGCATGGCAGTGGAGAGGACCAAAATGCATTTTTGAAAGGATCTATAAGTGCTCATGCCAAAATGAAATGAAACTACTACTTTCCTAATCCTCTTACCTCTCTCAGATCACTGGTTCTCATGGCAGATCTATCGCTTAGACTCTCAGGCACCAACAGCTGTAGTTTGGCATCCACCAGAAAGTGGGAAAATCCAGCAGCATGTTTTAGGACAGGCCACCAAAAACACCTACTGGAAAACCTCATCTGTCAGCTCTGCCTAGCTTTTTTAGATGACCACAGATAAGCTGCCTGTATTTTTTTTTTTTTTTTATGCTGCTTTTGCAGCTATTAGGTCTTTTTAATTTGGGGTTGTTTTTTTGTTCTCAGAAACCTGATTATGCTTGAACACACAAATTTTGTGTCCAAAGGATATGAAAAAATATATCAAAAAGAAAGGGAGAGGATGCTTTGGAATAGAAAAAAATCTAGGGTCCATCTTATTAAAAAAAAAAAAATACAGTTTATCTGTAGAAGCTTGCACAAAACTGGGAGAACAAGGAAAAAAAGAAAATCCAGAACATTTTTAATTGAATTGAGCCCTTAGTGTGCTGTTTAAACTTCTAAACCTCGTGATTAGACATAGTGATTGAGCTGCAGTATAGAAGAATAATGTTTCAACATGAGATGTAAATAAAATATATGCTGCACTTACATCCTGGCTAAGTACCATTGAGGGGAATTTCTCATGCTGTGGGGTGCACCTGAGTGATGCCACCATCTCAGAAGGCCATTAAAGTTCCTCAGTTATTGTTTTTGCTCCAACAAATTATTTCACCCTGAGGGAAAAAAAAAAAAAGAAAATAAAAGAAAAAAGGAACATAGAAAATCTTCACAGCCTTTAGGATCATGTATATTGTATATGCCAAACAACACTATCTCTACAGAAGAGCTGGCATTCTTGCTCCTGCTGGCCTGGCACTTTCTGAGCCATGTATGGAATTGTAAGGCTGAGGCTGAGCTGATTTTCCACTGAGCAGTGCTTTATTCCACAAGTACGGAGTAAAATGGGTCTCATGACTTAAGCTACTAATCAAAGCAAAGATTACCACAGCCTGCCCTTAAATGAGCTCTTCTCAATTCGTGACTGTTTCGAGAGTTATCAGTATTGCTTTTTAGGGTCTTCATTATTGATTTTTAATATAGAGCTAATTGGGAACCTCAGATTGCTTTTGATTTGATCTTTTTTGGCAGAGATTTAAACCCTAAAGGAAACTAGTCACCTCTTTGATGCATGTGCCAAGCTGTCGTCAGACTTCAAAGGACAAAGGATACATTTTGAATTTCTTTTCAACTTTCCCCCATTGGCCTGGCTGCTACCACATTATGAATTATAAACAATTCTATTTTGTGCTTGTCATTGCACTTCACACGAGGATCTCAAAGTGTATTACAAACTTCAATTAAATAGAGCAATACCCCAATGAACTGGGTTAGCTACAGTTGGAAACTATTCCAACACTCAATGAAGTTTAGCCATTTGAGGGATTGCAGATCGTACAAGCAAGTCAAGGGAGCTGAAGTAGAGAGAAGAAGACTGCCTGTGGTAAAAAAAGGATGTCATTAGGTGAGATATTAATCAACACCTCACTTGCAGTGTGTTTACCATCCTTACCATCCTTAGCTTCACAGTATCAAATTCAGAAGACCAAGAAGCCAAATTCAGAAAGAGATTCTTCATCTACTACTTGAGACAGACTCCAGCTGAGCCTTGCTAATGGCAAACAGTAAGTGGCCATCATCCAGGAAAGGATAAAAGAAGACATTTTCTGTGAAGTCACCCTGACTATGACTGTCAGCAATGCTTCTGTAAAAGCTCTGAGCCATGAGAACAGTCAGAATGGCAGGGGTTTGGATTAGCTGTGGCAAAACCTCTACCCAGATTGGAAGGCTCTCCTGGGGCATCTTCATATAGATCTATGTAGGCATATCTTTGAGGGGCCTGTCAAAATCAAAATATCTCTGGAAAT
The DNA here is from genome assembly GCF_024509145.1 of Vidua macroura. Lineage (NCBI taxonomy): Eukaryota > Metazoa > Chordata > Aves > Passeriformes > Viduidae > Vidua > Vidua macroura. Next base: position 31,438,682 of record NC_071575.1, read on the forward strand.
ACAGGGCTTGAATCTCACTCACACAGAGGCTGGTGCTTATATAAATGAAGCTCCTCAGGCCTGCCTCTAGTTACTATTATGGATGACAGTTTCTATCAAGATTTTTTTCTTCACTTGACTGAAGTTCTTTTTAGTATAAAATAGCTCCTGTGTCCTTTTGCTTCTTCTTGAGTGTAAAGTAGACAAGATCTAGCCTGGAGGACTCTTCAGCTGCCTCACTGCTTCCAAAAGGGAAAGCACCAAAGAGATCTTCCACAGCTCAGGAAGGCAGTTGTTCTCCTGCCTCAGCCAAGGTCAGCCTTAGGCCCACCCTGGCATTTCTGCCTGGTATTTCAGAGTGAGGAGCAAAGAGCAGGACCACGCTGCCACTTTTGTTTCACCTGACCTTGAGGCTTCAGGTTCTGTTCAGCACTTGCACTTGGGAGCTCACCAGAAGTGTGGCTATTGGGACGAGAGCACACAGGCTGTTTTAGGGGGGTTTTATGCTATTTTCAAGGGGGAAAAGGAAAATATTTTTAGTTTGTTTTCAGTGCTTCCATCTGCAATTTTGCACTTCCATAGCAGTGTCTGATAACATGGCAGACTCTGCAACCACACTGCTGTAATTACAAAGCAGGCCCTTACTGCCTGCCATTTATAGTCCAAAATGTTGGAACAAGAGCTCAGAGGGTGTATCTGCAATAAGCAAAGTACCAGAGCAGTGGTTTGTAGTCGTGTACAAGCCTGAAGGCTCTGTGTCCTGTCCTTCAGTTTGCTTCCCAATGGCAATGATGAATTCATGGGCAGGAAGGTGAGAGTGATTTTAAATAAAACCTGAAATCTTTCAGTCAAGGTTCCCTCTGCTTCACCTTAGTGAAAGGAAAAAAAAAATCACATTGAACCAACAGTGGCAAAGATAAACAAACATCTTTTTTCATTTTAAGCTCAGGAGAAGCAGACCCTTAGGACAAACCGGCCTCTCAAGGTTCTCCTGAGATAAGCACTGGGCTAATCACATGGTTTGTGCTGCCCTGACTTCAGCAACTCATGGTAATCTTAAGGTTCTGGGAACTATTAATGCTAATCTGGTGGAATCTTTAAGCAGGAAAAGTAACTGAGAGGTGGCCAGGAAGTGTCAAATGCTTGCCCCTTTCTTTGTCCAAGGAGGGCAGGACAAAATAGCTATTGGGAAAAACAAATTTGCATTAGCTCCCATGGAAATACTTTTTATCCCAGGCTTTTTTTCCTCCATCAACTGGAAGTGAATTAATTTAAATTGAGAAAAGGAAACTTTTAAGATAGAAAATACACAGATAAAGAGCTAGAGAAAGAGAACTACTGTGCTTTAAATTCACACTTTCAGTATTAGCAATAGCATCTCCATGACTTTGCTTCAGAAACCCTGTGATTATTATACTTCATAATAATACTCAGAGATAAGGAAAAAAGTAATGTCGCACAAATGCAGCAACAAATGTTCATGGAATGATAGTCTGAAAACATTTTAATTTCATCCAATTTTTTAAACTGCTTGCCTATACACAGGAGTATGCAAACACATGTCTCTAGCCACAGCCAATTTACCCAGTTGTACACTTAAATGAACAAGAAGAAATAATATAGTTTTCTTACTTGTCCTTCAGTCATCCACTGGAAATGTCAGTTACATGCATATGTACTCCTCTTTTTGATACTGTATTATCTTTTGAAGAGTAAATATCTTGAAACTCTTGTGCAACTGTGTTAAAACCAGCAGTGAGTACTTCTGGTATCTGTGAGGGGATGGCTCTCCCTGACAGCTCCCAAGCAGATTTAGGCAGAATGACTTTTTGCCCTTCCTCAGTCTAGACAAGAAACATACACAGAAAATCACTAATGGATCCACTGAATAAATTATAAATCGTTGGTGTGGCATTTAGCCAGTTGAAGAGGGAAATATCCATGGAGGAGGTGGCCTCTGAGATCCTGCAGTAAAATCTGCTTCCACGAATTCTGGCTTGCACCATAAAAGAGAAAAGGGGCTATGCAAGCAGTTAAGGGAAAAAATAGACTATAAGTCTGGTGACAGGCCAACAAAAGCACAGGATTCCAAGACTGACCTAAACTAAAAAAATTGGTCTAAAAAATTTGGTGATCTTACAAAGAGGGTTATTCTGTTAATGCAGAAAAAAAAGGGCAGTGAGTGCTAACTATCCTAAAAAATCCCAAACGTATTCCTCTCATCTGAATAGTCTTTAGCAAGCAGTGGAAATCTCTTTCATTGAAAAGGCACTTCAGTCCTGAGATGAAAGAGAGGGCAATTATGTCCCTTTCCTTTCTAAGGTCAGGATATTTAGGGCAGTACTTTTTCATCTGGTCATCCTCATTAGGGTTAGTGCAGCGAAATGATGCAGCTGAGGGCTGCAAAGGTAGAGAATGTGTGAGAGGGGTGGAGGAAAGTGTGTTAATGTCAGCACAGGATACACACAATTCTCTGTTTTTCAAATCTAACACTGGTGTGTGGCTTTTAAAACCTGCCCCTGGAGCTTATTACTGACTAAACTCCCATTATGCATTCTGCAGGGTGGAAATGCACACTTTGGGTAAATACAGGAGAAGGTCATATGGCAGGCAAAAATAAATAAGACAAAAGGCAATTGGTTGTAACAAACTGCAGAGTAAAGCACTGCTAGGCTGTGACATGAACACACCTGAAAAAGCCAAAAATCTAACTGCGTGCAAAATGTAGCCACATTTTGTAAAGCTAAAAATCAATGAAATCTGTTCAACATTTGCATTCAACCTCCAGAATTAGCAACTTCATTTTTTTTTAAATTAAACCAAGTGTTACTTGTAAAATAAGTCTCAGGAATGGCACAATATTGAAGAATAAGAATAATAACAATTTAAAAAACACTATCAGAATTCTGAAGAAGAAGCTGCTTATTTTTGGGAATGAAAGCTGACTTTCCACCCACTGTGCTGTCTAAACGAAATATGTAAAATATCTTGAAAGCAAAGTTTTCACAAACACAAGTAGCAGCCAGTTTTACTATAGTTGTGGTAAGAGGTCCTGGTAAAAACAACAACAAGAAAAAAAAAAGGCTTTTTGGTTCAAAGTTATTTCTTTACAGCATGTTAAATATTACGATTAAATTTTATACCCCCATGCTGAAGCATAGAATCTTTGCCACCTTCTTTCTCCATGCAATATGAAACACCAAAAAAGAAACAGATGGCTTTTGGTCCTGAACTCCTGTTTCCTTGTCACATCTCACATGATCATTATAGCTTGTTGGAGAAGAAAATGTGTTTCTTACAGAACTGCAAAAAACCTGCTTCCTAATCAGAAAAAAAATCCTCTATCTTGAGATACAAGTACCACTTTTCAGTATTACTGAAAAAAAATCACTATTTCAGTATTATTTTAGAGAAAACATGCATGAGGGACAGGCATTACTTTTGGATTGTGAAGAGAAGAAATAGGAGAAGGGGAATTGTCCATGCAGATGTGAAACTGGACTGTGCACCTTCAACCTGCCTGGCATTGCTGCAACTAAAAAGCACTGTACTGCTGCTTTTAATTCTTTTAATGAAGTCTTGGGGAAAGTGTTACTTCTGTAATGTTTTAAAGAAACATATATTGTAAGTGCAGTCTTTCCTAATTTATTTACTCTCAAGAATTTTTCAGGAGACCCTAGTGCAATTTGATCTTAAAATAGTTGGAGAGCCAATAAAAAAATAAATCACTTGTTCTTGCAAACCATAGATTGAAAATTCCTGTACATTCAGAGTATATCCCTGACTCCATCATCCATGAGCTAAAATAATCACTTTTAGCTGAAATAACAGAGTTGGAGATGAAAATCTCAGACTCTTGACAGGGCACCGGGATATATAAGTGGCATTTCTGCATTTGAAACTAACCTTGTTGTGTGGGTTTTTCTGTCTCTCAGCACATGCATGAAAGGGAGCAGCAGGAATGAGCTTCTTCAAAGCTGTGCAGTGTTTGCCCCAGCAGTGTTTACAGGACATATATAGTGGAATTTCCACAGGATAGAAAAGGGGCTATTCTGTTTCTAGTGATTTTTGGCTATTCACTGCCATGTGCCCAGTTTACCCATCAAGCTCTGTGTTGGTGTCACTTCAAAATCCAGGGCCATGGATTTCCTTATGGGGCACCTTAGGGAGCTTGCTTGTTGTTTCAAGCAGGGCTGTATTTTTCGTCTTTAGAAAGTTCCTTGCACAGCCTCATGTCCTTTTCTATAAATGGCATAACTGTGCTGATTAGTAATAAAAGAAGGTTCTACCACCCACACCTGCTCAGTGAAGTTCCAGTCTTGTAGCTCCTTCCTGTTTCTGGAAGGTTTTCTGTTAAGATGAATTCTTAATTAGTTAGTAAATCTACATCGAGATTTATTAGAATTTTTCTGGACCTGTCCAGAATTGCATTCATTGCCCTGTTACAGGTCTGACCTTCCCTTTCTGGAAAAGCTCAGAAAGCAAAGACCTTGGGAAACAGCTTACATAAAAGGCCCTTGTATCTTCCCCTGAAATAAAATGCATTTTCCTCTTCGTACATGAGAATGACCTTGGCCAGAAGGAATAACCCTTTTGACAGCTCACACAGATTTAGAGGTTTCTGAGCTCAGCCCATGGATCCTCCTTGAACCTCACAGCACAAATCTTCAAGTTATTTTATATAAATGCTCTTCCCTGAAGATGTGTGGAAGCAGTAGGCTTAGTTGCCTGTGCATTGATTGGGGTGGAAATGCATTTTCTTCTCATGTTCATACAACAAGGAATTCACCAGCCAGCCTGTTGCAGCTCTCAGAGTCTCAGCACTGTAGAGAAGCTTGTGTTTTATCCCTGGTTTACACCTGGAGCTGTACCCTCACCTGGCAGTGATCAGTCTGGCTCCATTAACCTGATTGCTGATTTACACCTGTTGAGGATTTGATAGCTGCTGTGCAACAGGAGCTTGCAATAATAAACCCACCTACAAGAAAAAGATGAAAACTCCATTGAGGGTCATTCTGTAATGGACCATTTTCCTTTTGACCAAGTCTTTGCAACACACAGATTGATGTTTTGAGGTCACACTTGTAGGATAAGATATTCTTGGGAGTGTTTGGAATATGCAAAATATATGATGGTTTGACAAAATGATTTGACACAATGAGTCAAAAGTAGCTCACATACCTCTGTCTTGCCTGGGAAAAAAACCCATATTCTTCTAAATGCAATTAAAATAACTTTTGTATTGAATAATACATATAGAAGGGGGTAAAGGAATGGAAGCTACACTGAGGCTCTTTATGTATTCCTGTTGCAATTTCACAGTAGAACAGGTCAGAAAAATCAAATTCATGTCCCCACATCTGAAAGAAGGGCTGGGATAGGATAGTAACCCGAATTTAGGAAGTAAGGTTGTGGAAACACAGATAATGCCTTGTGAAGGCTGACCTAGAACAGAGACTAGACAGAGCTAAAGAACAAAGTAGGTATTTATTAGAAGGCCTCAACTGATACACCTTGGGCAGCACAGGAGCCCAGCCAGGCCCACACCCAAGATGAACCCAAAATGATCACAAAATGGATGACTGGTCACGGGTCTCTCATAAGTTCTGGTCCATTAGCATATTGGAGTTAATTGTACAATTATAGCCTTAGCTTATGAAGTCCCATCCTTCTTGTTTTTCTCCCTTCAGTCCATGTTGTTTATGCTCTTGGGCCTGAAATTTGGATTATTTGTCCTTGGTCCCCAGCTAGAGAAGGAATTGTTTTGTCTCCCTACTCTGTGAAGAGAGCTTACTATCTCCTAATATAAAGCTCAGAACTACACACTAAAGCAGCACAGAATCTGAAAAATATCAAAGCCCAAAGCTGAGGCATCACTGAGGATGTCACTTCTCCCTTGCATGGGGGTTTTGAGTGCTCCAGATTCAGTGTAGAGTTGCACTCTGTGCATTTCATCGCTTGCAGGTGAACGGGTGTTTGGGCAGTCACAGCACAGCCACTCTCCATTCGTGGAGCTGGTGTGTCTGCACTGTTCTCTGTGCTGATTTAGGAATAGTAGGAACTTCAGTCCTTGGACCTGGTACAGTTCTCACAGTGCCAGACTTGAAGAAGAGATGCAAACTTAAGGTACAGGAGGAATCCTCTCACAGGTACGGGTCCAAGGAGAAGCAGGAAGAGCATTATGGATGAACAGACAAGCCTGCAGTTTTGCAGGCAGGTTGATTTGATGGCACTGGCTGAAAACAAAAGGCACTCAGCTGCTGAAGAAGGCACTTGGCAGCATGAGATAGACTGCAAAGAAACTCAGAACAGGAAGGTAAACATGAACAAAAATAGAGAATTTAATGTGGAAATGGGAAGTTCAGGATGAAGCTAAGCCAAATGCCTGATTTGATATTGAAATATTCTGCAAATTTTTCTGCAAAGTCTTGGATTTCAGTCTGATTTCCAAATGTCATTTTAGATGAAAAGACTTTAAAAAAAACCCCCAAAAATATTGCTTAACTGTTTCCATTCATTCCTGTAATTCCCTTTGTAAGCTGAAAGACACAAGTGTCAACAAACCCCTGGTTAGCTCAGTTCCTGCCCTTGAACAGGCAGGAGTGGTTATCTGTCACTTCTGCCTGTCATCTCAACCAGACCTGCCCTCTCTCTCCTCACTGCTGGACTCAACAGTGGCAGGTTTGCTCTGCTTCCAGCAAATCATTCAGCAGCCTCAGCTCCAGGAAGACCAAATACTAAGTTATCTGGCCTTGATCATAATCCATCCTTTCCCCATGCATTCCCCTCTCCAGGCAGCTGTGCTGATCCTGGATGAACACCTGGCTGTTCTAGGCCTGACCAGCATGCCCTGAACTAGTGCTTTTAACACTTTACTTCTTCTGCTTCCACCTCTGGAACAGCTCACACTGGGGAAGGACATTCTGTTCCAGGGGAAGCCTGAATCCTGACTGCAGCTGTCATTAGTTCTGACAGCATTGGCCACTTGTGCCAAAACAGAAGATCTCCACTCAGGCCTTACTAATCCCAAGACTGGCAGACCAGCCAAGAAAAGTGTGTGTTCATAGCTCCAGGGGCTGAGTTCTTACAAATATTCTTAGAGAATCCACCGGTGGTTCCTGGAATCCCACCTAAGCCAGTGCACTGTCTGTCTCCTCCCTCAAGCTCCTCTGCAGTTAGCTGGCAACATCCAAGCCAAATGCCATTGACCATGATTCTTTCCTACTGGAATATTGAGCTGCAGTCACACTACTTAAAAAGTTTTACATTTATTTAATTCTATTTTTGTACAGCACAGCCTTACAGCTCTATACGGATGTATTTCAGTGGGCACCCTGCTCGTATACAGATGCTGTAACATCTATTCTAGAGAGTTAATCATAATGTAAAGCTCATCAACATATGTCAAAGCCATCAGAAGATCCACGTGACACATGAAACATTTAGAAATAATTTCCACAAGATTTTTTTTCATCTCTCCTTATTCAGCTGTTTTCTAGGGAAAAAAAATCCCGCAACTTAAATCTGTATGGCTTTTGGGTTTGTGAATGTTTTCCTTTGTGGTTATGGGTTTTATTTATGAGGTGCCATGTGAGACAAAAGTCATCCCAAGCTCATACTTTACTAGTTCAGTAAATTTTCCATACTTTAATGGTCAAGCTGCATACTTTACTTGTTACTTTTTAATATACTTCAGTGATCAAATTGTATAGCATAATGATCAGTTTTCCTAATGTGCCTGAATGAGTTGCATACCTCATTAATTTACATACATACTTTACAGGCTAAAATTGTAGAGTGTTTGGATGAAGTGAATAATTTAACAAGCAGCCTTTTCTTGCAACCTGCACAGGAGCCCAGGATATGTGTGAACCAGGGTGGGATGAAATTATAGAGGTATGGGTGGGAAATGTTGGTTTGAACTCAAAATGAAAACAAAAGATTTCAGAGCACCTGGAAAGCTGAACCAGCACTGCAAACCTGGTTTGTATTTGCTTTGTCTTTTCAAAAATATTCCCTTATGGACTAATTTTGGATTTTAATGATGGATTATCCGTTCTACCACTACCACAGCACAACAAGCTGTTCAAGGTGAATGCTCAGTATTTTAAAAAGCAGTTCAAGCTCCAGCCCTGTCATGGACCAAGTACCTCTTAAAAGATGTGGAGGCACTTTGTTTTATTGCTTAGTTGAGGTGCAAAGTATTGGGGGACTGTTAAAAGAGACTTCATGTAAAAACACACAGTCCTGTAGAGTTTGACCTCATGGATTATGCAGTTTGAAGAGTTGTTAAGGATGCTTAACACCTCCTTGGAGGAGGAGAAGACATCACAGCCAACCCTGCCCTAACAAAAGCAGCTGCCTGTTCTAAAGGTAGCCCAAGAGCTTGCTGCTGGGTCAATATTACAGGACAAAAATACATTATTTCAATAATTATACAGATACGTTATAGTTTATACCAGTGGTCTTTCTGTTGATATAATTCAGTTGAAACTTTCTTGAATTTATTCCAACATAAAAGCAAGAAAGGGAAATGTGGCATTTGCAACCTTTAGAAGGTATCCTGCTATTTCATACATCAGAACCATATAATCTATTTGTTAAGACTACATTTTAATTTCAATAAGCTGAAAGCATAAATATTTTTAAGTCCCCAGCTATTTTTTAAATAACTATTATTATGGACAAAGTAACAGTTGCACTACTATAAATATTAATGCTGAATTTGCAGAGAATAAAATACATTTAAGCAACCTTATAAAATTTTTAATAAAGCTACACTTACAATAAGCACTTTGGTAAAACTGCCTATTGCCAACTGACACAAAGTCTCTAACCAGCTACAAATGCCTGTAAAACACTACAAACATTTAGAAACACACTACAGACTTTTTGAGCTGTTTATGGATTTTCCTTCATTTGAAACCTGTGGTTCTTCCTCTTCCTTCTCTTGTGCATCACTCAAGCCCTGTAATTTTGATGGACTTTGACTCAGGATTTGGAGAGGCTGAGACAGGTCTCACTGGTTTTCCAGCATCTTCTTTATGACAGAAGGTTTAATCTCTGTATAGCTCTGTTTAGCACAACAATCCAGTATTGCCATAGCAATAGAAATGTACAGCTTGCCATTGGATGATGATGATTATTATTTTTTTCTCATTTTACTTGTGCTTTGAGCATGTACTTTCAAAAATGAAACCTGGTTCCTTTCTTAGGACATAAGATGCAAGCTAATACTCTTTTCTAGTAACCAATTTTCACATCCTTAGCCAGGTTCAGAAATGAGCTGTAAGGAAATATCATTTGGACTCCTGAACTCAGATCTACTCACACCTGCTTCCTCCTGGATGAAGCAGACTGAGAGGGAAGAAGACAGAAGAAAGGACTGTGAAAATTAACAGCACAGAGACTTCTTTGGTTTACACTTTTGATAATGATCCTGTTATTTGTAAACATGGTAAGGATGGCTGCACTGATAACAGGATGTGATTACGAACTACGGTATCTGCTCCTGCAATCTGCACCAAGTGAGACACTCTTGGCACTGACCTCTGCACAGAGGTACAGCAAATCTGGTCTAATCTGTGTTGTTGCAACTCTCATATTCCAAACATCAGAAGATCCTGTCCATGACTGCAGCCAAGATTTTCTCTGTACTTGATTAATCTCTGTATTTGACCTTCCTCCTACACCTGCTCTGCTATTCTAGTTTGGCACCAAGAACCTGGTGAGATTCCCACTCCACTCATTTTTCTGTATGCCCCTGCCAGTCCATCAGGGATCATTTGGCATATTTGGATAGCCCATGTCCTGCATCACCCATGTGGGGCAATCTGGCTGCATCCATGGCCATGCTTCCAGCTTGCTGCATGTCCAAACCAAAATCTGAGTGAGTGTACAACTTAACTTATTAGAGTAGCTTGAAAGAAGGTAAGGGCTTTGTGGATTTAAATAGAAGTCAACAGAAATATATGTGACTTTTTGAAAATATGTGAATATATGTGAATCACATGTTTACTCAGTCATTGCTAACACATCCAATCCTATCTTTTAAAGAAATGTGTTATAGCTTGTTGGCTCTTCTGATGTCTGAAGTAGTTTATATTTCCCAGAACACTTTCCAGTGTACTGTGAAATACTTACAAAAGCTGGGGTTCTTGAGAAGGTGCCTGATCTGTTTGTCTCATCATTTAAAGGGGAAATGGCCAAGTACTTAACGAAATTCCAGTGCTTACTCCCTCCACTGTCATCTTTCCAACAGAGAAAATTCCTGAGAAGCAAGAATTAAAATTATTTAAGCAAACCTAGACATTCCAAAAGAGCAGTCTTTTTTAGCAGTTCACATGGAAACACCTGAGATCAATATGCCTTTTAATTGCAGGTGTTTTTTGCATGAAGAAACAAAACACATTTCTCAGAACCACATTTAACTTGAAGTGTGCTTTTATTTTAAAAATAAGTTGTAATTGTTGAAATGAGCCAAAAATAGTTTGCAGTTCTGTGACGTGTAAATGTAAGTATGGAACTAAACAACAACCTGCGGTAAAGGCTAAAAGGCATCATAGCAAATATCCAGACATTCCAAAGAAGGTAGTAGTTAAGACAAGAGATGAAGCAAACAAAAATATTAGAGGGCTGCCTTTAATAATTTACATAAAAATATTTTTTAATTAAACTCACTTGAGCATATTCTATTTGCCTTCCCCCCCCCCCCCGACTGTTGGTGAGGCAAGTCCATTTTCTGCTCTATAAAGGACTCAGTAGCCTTTCATCCTCATTAACTTCAGCTCATCCTGAAGGCTTACTTTCTTCTCATCCTCTCTTGCACAAAATTCCCAGGCTATTCCTTATGGGAGTTTTCCAGAGGTTTCCCTGGGGAAACAGTTTAGGGAAGAAATTTGGAGACAGCAGTTCAAGAGAGTGGCAGAAATACCAAAGTCTAGAAAAGTCAGTTTGTTGTGGATCAAAGTTGTGGCAATGTGACCCCAATAAATTCGGAATGAACACTCCAGGAGTCTCTGGATAGTGTGAAAAGAAATTTCTGTAAAGCAGCAGCATCTCTTTGGAACTCTTTTCTTTGGGTTCTACTTCCAGGGACATGACTAGCAGTGTGTTTGTTGAAAGTTGTGTTATCCCTGACTGCACAGACTGAGGTTCAGAAATGAAGCCATTGATAATCCATCAATTGATGACAGGGAGTTTCTATCCCCATTGTCCTCCCAGGGACTGTTCCCTTCCCCTCCCCTGTGCAGGCAGCAGGTCTCCCGTGGCCACACACAGCTGGTCAGGCTTTTACAACGTTGATGTTCCTTGCCCCAGGTGACAGCGCCAGGAGAAAATTCTGGTTTTGACCAAGGCAGAAGGCAGGACCACATTGCTGGAGATACAGGGTCTGCCTCTAAAAACATGAGCTGAAACTGGGCCTGAAACTGCAGGTGCAGATGACACGCTCTAGAGTTCTTTGTGATGGCAATGTTTTCTTCAAGGCTTTTCTGATTATTCTTTCCCATGCTTGATAACAATCTTGCTGTGGCTGGAAGAGCTATTTCCTCTAGAGGCTGCTGCATTTCAGTAGGCTGAGACACAATGGTCTAAGACTACTTAGCATACAGCTTTTTTTTTTTTTTTTTTCATTCAGAGCTTTCCAAATTCTAGGGAGAAGTGGTTATTTTTATTGTTCTCATTTTACAGGTGGGGAAACCAGGAAACATGCTGCTTGACAGCTAATGCACCTTATCTGTCTGTGTCAGAATCAGAAGTTGCCCAGAGCATAAATGCAGACACACTTGCAGAGCCCCAGGTGACAGGTGATAACTTCTGCAACCACTATAATGTGCTCACATCTGATCAGATGTCTTTATTCTCAGTTGCTACATGCTTTTTTTGCCTGATAAAACCATAATGCCTGCCTGCAGTAGCACATTATATCTAGTTATAACAAATCTCAGCTTAGAAAAATCAACAGAGTTATTTAGGAGATGTGATATTTACAGGCTTGAGACACAATTTAAAGACAGCTGGAGGAGGAAAGGGTTTTTTTGGGGGGAAGGGAGAGAGGAAGGCCCTGATAATTTGCTATTTGCTTTTTCCTTTCCAAATCTTACTGTCACAAAACCTCTAGGCTTGATTTGATATGTTTGCTTTGTGGAATTGCCAGAATACATTCAATTAAGAAGCCTGCAGTTGTCAGGAGATGGTATTTCTACAAAGGCCAGGATTGTTGGTAGACACTCAATAGTAGAAAAGTTTTGAAGCCTTTGGGGTAGTACACAGCTAGGCAGAAAAAAATAGACATTAAGTAAGATGAAACTTACCTTATACAACAAATCCTAAGATGATGTAACTGTTTCCTTTATCTTTATTAAGGTTTGCTCTACGCTGAGCTCTGCAAAGCTTGCAGGTGGTGCAGCCTGCTTTTGTTTCTGCTGGTATTCAGATGCTCTGCCATCCTCAATTGCTCTCAGGAAATCAAAATAAGAGAGCTTGCTGTCATGAATGCTGATTCCTAAGCTAAGGGAAAAACACAGAATGAGATATCAATTATTTAAAGTCATTATCTCATGTTATCTGAACTGATTAATTATTATGATGCATTATTTGTACTCCAGCAGCACTTAAGGGTATGCTTGTGGTGTCAGTGTATAAATCTTGTTAGTTCCAGCCCAAGCTTTTTATCAGGTCTAAGATACCCATCCTGTCATTTAAATTCAATCACAGTCTCAGATGCAGATCCAGGCCAATCTCCAGATGTTCAGGAGGAGACCTGCTTTAGCCTGGGCCCAAGAGCAAAACCTTCCTGTCCATCAGCAATAACTCCTTGCTTTTTAAACACAGCACAGTGTTTGCATCCCCATTTACTGATGGGCTCACCATCCCTGTTGTGGCTGGAGGCCATGCAGTCTCCCAGCTTTGTCTGTGGAATTCTCTTTCACATCACAGTGCAAAAACAATCTAACAGACTCTGTTGAGGAATGGATGTTCTTGGTGCTAAGTGCTGCTACAGGCCCTTGCCTCTCAGCTTTACAAAAACACCTGTGACTCACAGGTGCTCAAGTGCTGCTTAACCCTCCTAAATATTGTGATCATTCTGAGAGGAAGCAGCAGAACCACAGGCAGCCTTGGAAGCTGCTGCCAGACCTGCACTACAATATCCAGCACCTTTCTGTGGTTGGTTTTCTGGATGTAGCAACACAGATCTATCCTCATGATTTCTCTACCACATGGGAAGTAACCAAACTTTATTCCATACAACACTTCTGCCTATGGTTATGACAAAGGGCTTAACTTCTTTTTCAACCTGCACTTCACTTAGCATGGCCACTAGAGAATTTAACACATTCTTGGCAGGGCTCAGCCTCACTTCTCAGGCACAGGCCCTGCCCTCTTTGGAGTGCCCAGTGAGCTGCACAGAGGGCTGGTGCATTTGGCCCTGCCGCTGGTGCCTTGTGGTGGGAAGTGTCCAGCAAGGGTTTTCTCCCGTTCACTTGTGGTCAGCCCAGAACTGGGAGCCCATCCTGTACCTGGGAGCCTATCCTATACCTGGGAGCCCATCCCATACCTGGGAGCCCATCCCATACCTGGGAGCACATCTTGTACCTGGGAGCCTTTCCTATACCTGGGAACCCATCCCATGGGCACTGCAGGCTGCACTCAGGGCTTCCCAAATTTCTGTCTGTCACATGGAACATCTGCTGGATCAGAGGCACTGGAGAATTCCAGGTTCTGTCACACTGGAAATGGAGTAGGACACAGAGCTGACTGCAGATAGCTCCAGGAAACAACACTGAATATATTTTTGCATCAGATAATCAGCAAGGGGAATCATATGATTTGGGGAATAGGATTTCTTTTTTTTTTTTTTAGAGGACTTTGTTACCAAACTCAATTAATTTTTATTTGCATATTTTACTATAGAAGGACTGGAATTCAGGCAAGTTTCACTTATACATAAAATATGTGACTATAAAAGTTATTTAGCATGAAAAACTAAGACAAGATGAATAGCACTGACCACTGGATGAAAAGCTACTTTCAATGTCCCGTGACTTGTGGTTTCTTAATGAAAAGGCACCTGATATATTTTAAACAAGGACTCCAAACAAGCCCAGTGAGCTTGTAGAGCCCATCACCACAATGGGTACAGGAGCAGGGGCTTGTTCTGCCCTCATTTTCCCTGTATTAAGCCAGTGCAGCCAGACTCTGGAATTTCCTGCTCTTAAAGATTACCAGAATGTCTCCAGAATACCATTTACACCAGGCGTGTTTGATACAGATCCATTGGCTGCCATGGAACTATTCCTTATTCCAGACTGACATTAGAGTTACCATCTTTGGAGAGGTTTATAAAAGACTTTAATAATTTTATAGCCAATTATCAGAACTATGGGTTTTTCAGACACATGTGTATGCTGCAGGGGAAAGCCTGCACTCTTTTTTTTTTTTCAGTTTTGCATTCAGCTTTTTTTTTAGAATTATGGTCATGGCAAGTCCTAGAGAGTCAAGATTTGTCAGAGGAGATGGCCCCACCACACAACCCCGATTTTCTTGTTTAAAAATGAATTACTGTAACACACTTTTATCATCTGTTTCCACAGTAAATCACCAGGGACCAATGCCTCAGCTACTAATCACCAGAATATCCAGTTACAAGAATGTCTAATTAATAGGGAGAGCCAGTAAAACAAAGAGGAAGCTTTATAAAACAAGCTAGAAAAGAAATTAACTATAGACCCCATATCTGCTAGTAAGAAAAAAAAAAAAAAACAAACCATTCAAGAGCCCTGATTTTGCATCTTGCAGCTGCACAGCACTCACACATACTACCCGTGTCAAGCTGGCTCCAATATTGGGGACAGTGTGTGGAAAAGGAAATAATCAACACCATTTCAGTGGAGAAATAAATTGCCAAGTAGGCATTAAAATTTTAGTAATACAACTAAATGCATATGCTAATCTACTCTGTATTATTTAGAAAAGACTATTTTGGATCAAGAAAGGAATAATCTGAACAAAATTACAATGAATGGAGGTGTTTATCATCAAGAGGTCTTTGAGAAAGAAACAAGCAGCAGATTCCTATTAAGGTTTCAATTCATAAAAAGTTGATCACCCAATTAAAGGTGAACTGTGAAAAGACTTTGTTAATTTTATTTCAAAAATTAGTCTGGTGTGGCAGGCACTGGAGAACAAAACCCAGTGCTGCCAGGCATATGACCTCTGGGGGCTGGCTTGGTGCAGAGAACTGCAGTACTCAATGTTGGAGCAAGTCCTTTGTGTTCTTCAGCTTCTACAATAGAGATTTTTCTTCTTTCTCATATTAATACAGAGAATGAAAAGCATAGCTTGTCATGGCAGCAGCCCTTGATCATTTGAAAGCTAATGTTATCTTGTAGCCTGATTTAATTGTGTTTCCAGTTTGAACAAGATGTTGCACACCCTTGCTCAGTTAAACTGAAATAAAGCAAGTGAAACAACCTAGCAAACAAATGCACATACTCAAAGAATACTTTAAAAAAAAAAAGAAAAAGAAAAAAAAAGAAAAAAAAAGTAAGAAGCCATTTAACTTTTTTTTGCCTGCAAAATCAATTCATTATGCAAAAATATTTTTCACACATCTGCAGCTTTAAACCTGTGGGTATTTCCATTAGCTTTGACAGAGTTTTTCCATTTACTGAACACTCAGTAGAAGCTTACGGGCTTTGATGGGTGTGAACAAAGAGGTCCTAAGGAGATAATCATACAAATCTGTTTAGAAAACTGCTGAAATCATCATCATCAAGATGAGGCTTGAATTCTTATAATGTCTTGTGCAGGCCACATGCTTTTACACAGCCATCTCTATTTTTATCCTTTATGAAAGGCTTTATACAAATCTTGAAAGAAATCCCTGAATTTATCCCTGAAAGACAGCAAAAGTTTATTTTCGCTCCTTTATCAAATGGGCTAAAAAGATACAAATACACAAAACAAGGGTGGAGGGGCAGGGGAAGATTTTGAGCTTTTTTATCTGGGTGTGGTAAGTTCATAAAATTTATTCAAAGACTGCCAAATTGTTCAGAAATAAACTTTAAATCCAATATGCCCTCCATTTAATTTGTACATGGAATTGTATGGCTCAGGCCTCTTGTTATAAAGAAATGTTACTTGGGAAATGAACTGGTTCCTCTCTCCATTCAGAACTGCAGATACAATACATAGTTCTCTCTTTTAAAACCTGTCCTGATCAGAGTTACAAAATGTTTATTATTACTACAGCTATTAAAATTACAAGGGTTTGGCACCATAACTGTCTGCAATTCTTGAGGCTCCTGAAACTCTGACGCAGCAAAACAACTTCAACAAAACCTGTGGACCTGACCAAAACCTGTAGCAGAACAAGGCCTGGTCCATGTCCATGTGCTGGACTTCAGATCAGAACCTTCAGACCTCTCTGAGATATCACTTCTTGCACATGATTGAATTCCAGCCTCAAAGTCTTGACTTCTTCTCCCCCTTCATTTTGTCACTTACATTTCACTGACATCAAGGATTTGGATCAAATTTGGAAACTCAAGTAATGTGATTCTCTGCATCTTGACTCAATCAAAAGCCTCTCTGCAATTTGTTCTCAGCTGTTTTCCTCTCAGCTTTGCAGAATCCTTGGTTTTCTATTTGTTTTCAAGAAGCTGTAAGTTCAGTCTAGCCTTTACAAGGACAATATCTTTTCCTTGCCTAGTTTTTCTCCTAAGAATCCGAACTTTTGTAGTTTGCACTTCACAGGAACAAAGAGCAATTTCCCCATAGCCCTCAGGGTCCAGGAAACACCACTGTGTAAGCAATCACCCACCTTTAAAAAGTCTGAATTATAATATGACTTAGGTGAGTTGTTAACACTTTATATATTATGTGCTTCAGATCCACTGTACCTTTCACTGTTATGTGGACTAACTCTCTCCTTAACCAAGTTTCACTGGCAAGAAACCATTTTTCAACATTTTTCTCAAGTTCAGCTGAAAAGTATGGATTACTTCTCAGCTTCACAGCTTGCTTGAACTGTATTTTAACAGCTTTGGCTCAGCTCAGCATTGTATTCAAAATATCTGGAGACTCCTTGAATGCTCTTTAAAGTGTCTTTGATGAGTAGTAGGTATTTCTCCAACCTTATTATCAGGCTGAATAGTTTTACCTAAAAAAAAAAAAAACCAAACCACCAGAAGTCACACTATTTTTACATTCTGGAAGCTGGTCTTTCCTTTGCCTGCAGAGTGGTTTGTCTCAGCTCTGACCATACAGGTGGATTAGCAAATATGTGACATTCCTTACAACCAGAGAGCAGAGCCAGAGTACTGCTGATTATAGAAATATTCCATATTAGTGAGAGCCAGAGCTTTGCTCTCAGTCTGGGCCCCAGTCAGGTGTCCTATAAACACAAGAACACAAGTGACACATTTCCTTTTTTTTTTTTTTTTTTTTTTTAACAATACTGCCTGTAAGCCATCTTTTGAAGACTTCAAGTGTCTTCTGGTACCACTATATGTAAGGCCAGGGGTTGTCTCTGTTAATGCTTTTAATGCTCAGTAAGTCCATTTTGTGTCCTAAACCAAAAGCTACTTGCACAGATTTCCTGTGAAATGAACTCTCACGTAACTTTCCTGTGCAAAGTGGCCACTGGAGACCTTTGTTATCCATGTGGGTGGCATTGATGTAATGGCTTGGGCTTGTATTGTAGACAGTTCATCTTTTATGATATTTCTCCTCCCTTACATTTGCATTCTTTGTCTAATCACATTCTCAGGCCTTCAGATGGTTGTTTCAGATTCCTTAATGGCTTTCTCACTACTCAACATCTCCAGTTTAAGCAGGACAGTTTCTTCAAGTGATTGGCTCTCCCTGTGAAAACTCAAGAATGAACTTTAAGCCCAAAGGAAGTCTTTGAAAGCAAAACCTCTTGTCCAGTGGTCTAAAAATGCAAGGTGTTAAACACCTTGGCAGACACAAGGAAGTTTGCTTAGATCCAGCAGAACAATCTGGATTTTAAATTTTTGTAAAAAAATTACTGATATTTATAAAAAGGTATGCAGCCCTTTTACCTGAAAACATCCTTTACAGGACAGTGGCTGTCCTGAAGCAGATACTTGGTCCCAAGAACAATCTCAGTCACTTCTCTTTTCATCTTGCTGCTGCTCACTAGCTCATTTTCAAACTTCCCACTATTACTCCTAAAGAATGCAGTGCCTTTATGAGCTTCTCTCTCACAACCAGAGGGATGCCCCTAGCAGCACACACTGTTGTGAAAATACAGCTCTGCAATTTGTGTCTCCTTTTTATAGATCTTTCCTCAACTCAATGCTTTAACCAGGGATAGGCATATTTAAAAAATCAAACACTACTCTTTCTGCTTATAAATTTAAATTGCTCTGTTTACTTTTTCAAATTAAGATCATTCAGTCCTTTGATACAAGTCAGATTCTTGCTAGACATCCTCAGTTTCAATAGTCTTTCCTCTACATTGAGAGATTCCTGGGTCAGATATTTTGCAGTGTGTTTGGAGGTAGCAGTGACTGAGCACCAGTTTTAAATTTAAAGGTTGTTTATATTCTTAGTCTGCTGCCTACTTTTGAAGCTTTTGCACAGTATTTCTTTGTGATATTTTGTTGCATTGCATGACATAGATCTGGGGATATGGGGATATTCTCTTTTGCCTCTGCTTTTTCAGTGGCAAGATCCTGCAAAATAACTGTATTTCCTAACTGTATTTCCTATAGCTGCTGCAGAGTTTTTAAACTCCTGAACATCATGTGAATCTATAAATTTTCACATATATCACTTTGGCTATTTGCAAATAGCTCTAAGAGTCTTTAAAATTTTCTTGTTTCCTTTTCTGACAGACAGTATGTCCTTCTCCCCTTCTCCTTTTTTCCATATTGTCCCTTACAACTGTCCTAGCTTGACTAAATACATTTTTCTAGCATACTTTTTTTTTTATCCTACTTTTCTAGGATCTTTTCTGTATCTTTGGATCTTTGATTTGATCCTTTAAAATGGAATCTCTGAAATGTCATAGGTACTTGACTGATCTGTTATTTTAAGATCAGCCAAAAATTCCTCAAAGGATTCCTCCCTCTGAATTCTTATATGAAATCTGTGTCTTTCAAAAGTTCAAGTTTCCTTGTGAGTGCAATATTCCTTCAACTTACTTTCTGTAACTGCATGGATTGCCCTCTCACCCTGGCTTAGTTTTATGCCATTAAAAACTTTGATAGCTCCTACTCCTGCAATATTCCAGAAAATAGTTGTGAGGTTCATTATGATTAATCTGGGCACTGGATATAAGTTCCAAGGCATGATGTGAGGCTTTTCAAGGAAACTGCAATAATGCCCATGTGATTTAGAGGCTCTAAAAGCCCCTAAAGAGCTCTCACTTTTTCTCCCACTTTCAAATCTCTCTTTTTCTATGTAATTCCTTCCTCTCTTTCACATCCTGCTCCTGATACTGTGTGGCACTGGGCTTACACTCACAGCAAGACTCGTGTTGGGAAGAGTATGGAAGAGCTCTGCAATCAAGGTGCATTTGCAATGCATTCCTGCTGGCTTTGCCCTCCCCAATCTCCATGTTCCTAATTACTGACTAACCAGCTCTAACTCAGCCTCCTCATAGATACCCGACCCTAGAGATCCAACATCTGCTAATTACATCTCTACATTTCAAATTTTATTATGTTCAGAAGCCTGCAGACTTTCCAGCAGAGAAACAAATCTAAAATCTCCTGTCAGAGGAGGGTTTGCTTTTTTAGAGCTGACGTGCTGCTGCTTAAATCCCACAGCTTTACAGCAATGGGGCAGTGGTAGAGGAAGATGGGGACTGAGGCCCAGCAAGAGACCAGGAGAGCCACACCAAGGAAGCAGGGCATAATCCTAAAAACCATAGCCAGGACAATTTGTGATTTCGGCCAAACACTGATCTCTGCCAGCCCCAAAGTCTGTTCAGCACAGCCCCTTCCATCTTGTAGGGGTGGGTTTTGAAAGGTTGATACGTTGGGTCCACGTTGGACCCTCATTGCAGGAAAATTCAGCAACCCCTTTTCAACTATATTTACTTTCAGAGCCACTCTTCATCGCTGCTGTCATCTTCCACTTAAATCTTCACAGAATAGTCCCAATGAAAGTAGAGGCTGAGATTTTGAGATTTGAGATTTTGAGATTTTCATATTTATGGAAAATTGAAGCATTCAACATTTTTTGGTCTAATAAAAGATTTCCAGGTGGTAATTATTCCACTCACAGCAATAAATATCTACATGGGGAAAATGAGGATTAAAACCATAGATCAAGCTGCAATGCCAAAAAAATAATATTTTCTTGCAAATGTTTCATATTTTTTCTTGAAGAGCTGCAGAGCCACTGCACACTGTTCAATGTCAGTTTCTAATTTGGGCAATTTGTTCCAAAAGCAAAAGAAAAAAAAAAGTGCAAGGCAGTATGTTTTGAATTGTAAGATGCCCAGAGCTTTTGTCTGCCTCACAGTGTGCAATCACAAGGCCCTGAAACTGCTCCAAAGTTGGGAGGGTGAGGTACACAGCCCTTGCAGGAAGACAGGAGAAGAACACAGGCTGGAGGCAGTCACTGGCAGGGAAAAACACCAGGGCTTGGGCAAGGAAGGGGGAGTGGGTGCTGTTCCCAGTGCTGCTGAAGTAGGTCCTGCAAACAGCAAATCCACACTGCAGGCAAAGATCTCCTCCTAGTCCAAATGGGGAAGGTGAAAGGGATCAGCTTCCCAGCACACTGAGAAGGAAGTGTGGGCTGAGGCCCATGTGCAGCACCCTGGCTGGGTTTTGCAGCCCCTTCATCGCTTTTGCTGACCAAGAGCCAATCTCCTTACACCCACCTTAGAGCCAGAGGGGTGGTCCCCACCTCTGCTTCTCACAGCTCAACTTTCTGAGGGGCTTCTGGAGCAGGAGGCTGACACACACATGGATGTTTTCATCCACTTACAATTACTCCAGCTCTAGAGTAATTTATGGCGTTCCACAGCCTTACATGAAATCTGAGAAGTTCAGAGGTCTGGATTCCACTTCTCTTGCAATTCAGATATCCAGGAAAGAAAACCAGACAGGCACTGCTAGCACAGGACTGCTGCCAGTATCCAGGAGGTGGGTGAGGAATGTGGGAGGCAAAAAGGGAATATTCAGCAAAACTGAAAGGTGGTGATAATCAATAACAAGACTTACTTTTGCAGACCATGAGTGATTAAGCAGTGAACTCATTCCCAGACAAAGCTGCAGATGACACATTTCAAAATATTAAAATCAGAACTGGGTATCCTATATATAAAAATCAAGAAAATCAGAATCTAATAAATAATTAGAATGCAATTTTGGAAAGGGTTATGAAAGTCCCTTCTGCAAACTGTCAGCACTCAGGACGAGGGAGTCTCCAGTGCAGGGATCAGAATATTCCACGTCCATCTATTAGAACGCTGCTCAACCTCAGCCAGGAGCATCTGGCTCCAGCTGCTAATACATAACTGCATCCAGGTCTATGTGCCCCAGTCTCCAATTTCTGTTTCTCCAAATAAAGGCTAAGCAATGTGGATCTGTGAATATTGTTGCAGTTCTGACCATGGTTGTTGCTACAATAGGTTGACAACAGTAAATAACTCTGAAGGATGCAGACCTGCCAACATCACACATCACGACTATTTCATTTTTACCTGGCGTGTCTTCTCCACTGATTTAATGACTCTCCAGCTGCTTCAAAAGGAGTATTTGCCTCTTGGAGCCACACTGTATAATTTCTGCTTGCAGCACACAGAATCTTCCTGACTTGCAGAGCTGAATCTTATTTATAGCAATGCAGGCAGGGCTGCCTTGTACTTGGCATTGCACTAACAGGAAAGAAATAGAAGGTTCCTGACCAGAAGAGCTCTTCATCCAAGTCAGACTAGAGATAACAGGCTGGTACAAAAAAATGGAGTGGAAAAGCCCAGTACGAGGCAGTTTCACATCAAACACAATAATAAACAATGCCTGCAACACAGCAGCTGCCTCACCATCTCTGCTTTATATTATACAATTCTTTATAGGTGGAACTCTTGTTGATACGTGCGGGTGTCATAAGTGCAGTTTATGCCAGAGAGCTGCAATGCAGGTGGGAGAGACATGATGCTGGAAAAAAAAAGGGGCAGTTTTGCTCTTATTCTTTCAGACAATCTGGGATACTGAAAAACAGAATTTTAAAAAGAAGGAAAAAAGGCTTACAGGTTTCTGTCTCAGCTTACAGGTTTCTGTCTTTCTTTTGTGGGGCAGTTGTGAGCTGATTTCCCAAGCTAGCTCTTCATCTGCAAGACAAGGATGCTCTTCTCTGTTTATGAGTGCATCAACTTTACCAACAATGTCATTGGGAGTTATCATTCTTATAAACAATAATTTATTAGTTTCTAGAACTTCCAGACCTTTTCCAAGCACAAAAGAAAAAAAATCTATGCTCCTGGGGATATATTTTTACATGGATTTTGCTCCTGAGGGTTTATACTCCTAAATAATAAATAAAAAATATAATACATTTCAGGAGAAGAGTGAAAGCACAAGCAAGAAACATGAAAAGCATCCAGGTGGTGTTTGTTCACAGAAAGATGAAATTTTTACAGCACTGTCGTGGGGCAGAGGATTCTCCTGCTGCTTCAATCTGCTGGCAGGTGCAGGGATCTTATAGGAGTAGGAGCAGCAGGCTGATCACTGCTGACTCACTGGGGCAAGCACTCCACTGCACGTGGGATATCATTTTGTCATTTGTCTGTCAAATGCTCTTCAGGAGCAGTGACCTCTTAACAGTGAACTGTGAGTGTTGATTTTGTTTCAGACAGAGACTCAGACACAAGGTGCTTGTTCCTGTCACATGGAGCCAGGGTCCATCCTTGTCAAGCCTGGTTCTGCTGCACTCCAGAGCCATTTCCTAGCAGTTTAAGGAGCTGCTAGAGGTACATGAAGCTGAGTGTGATTGTCACCCATCCCTCATCCAAGGGACAGGAAGTGAGATGGGACCACAGCATCCTACACAGCCACCCAGTCCAGCTGCAAGGAAAGCCCCTGGTGAGCATAAGCAGGTCCAACCCAAGGTTGTCTGAAGCAGTCTGGTGGGGAGAGACCTGCTCTTGCTCTTCTCCTTCAGTCTGAGCTGATAGCAGTATTGGGACTAGAACCACGAGCTGATACCAATCAACAGGCCAGAGAGTTGCCCAGGCACAGGGGACACCTGGCACATCTCTGCCAGTGAATCTTCTCAGCCACCCAAAGAGAGCAGCTGCCTCCAAACTGCCCAGGAGAAGCTGTTCTTGAGGCATTCTTGCTCCCAAGCAGTGCTGGGAGGGAGCACGGGGAACATTAGCTCTCACAAGTGAGAGGTGTGGCAGTCCAGCAGCAGTCTGGGAATGTCTCTGGACGTTCTGCTTTGCCAGTAGAGATGCTGCCATGAGATGAAGTCTGTGTGGTAAAATATACAGCCCATGGAGAGTATCTGTGAAAGAACAGTGCACACAAACTAGGCTCATCTCCAGCAAATCAAGGGAATAACACTACAGCTAAAATTGGTCCAGCACCTTCCAAGACTCTCTTTCAGAGCCTTTTTTTTTTAGTAACATTGTGTTTGTGTTGCTCACCGTGTCATCTTGACAAACTAAACACAAACACTGAGAGTTAAATGCTAAGTTAGTCTGACTTAAATCAGTCTTACTTAGTCTGATTTGTAATTTCTTTTACATGCTGAGTATGTATCTTTTTTTTATAGAAAAAAAAGAGCAGCTGGTCCTGCTGCTCTTTCAGTTTTAAATGCTTCTTTTGTTTATTATTCTAATAATAAACAAAATTAATGCTTGTAAATGTGCATGGCTGTCATCTGTGATGTGTCAGTGGATGGAAACTCTATCCCCATTTTATTAAAAAATCTTAGTGAGTTAGTTATCCTTTTTCATCTGTATCATACCTTGAAAAAGAAATGCTCTTTTTAAATATTCATGTGTTCCCCATAGAAAGGCATTACAGATGTCCTTAACTGACTTAACAGCTTAGCTCTCACAGAGGTGCCATACCACACTGAAAATGAATGAGTGTCTTTACATGAGGCTCAAAAGATGGGGCTTATGCATTGTAATCACAGAGTCACTTCTAAAAATACTACCCTGAGGAGCAAATTGCTGGGAGTATTCTCCAGCTCTCAGTGCTGCAGTCTTTCAGAGTCTGGTTTGAGATGCAGATCTCTAAGAAATCCATTCTCAAGTGTCTCAAAGTGGCCACACAAGATGGTCAGAGTTGTAATCGTCCGTCAGAAACATCAGGTTAGCTTTATAAACACTTTTCATATTTTCTTAGGTATAAATCCTTCCATAGGCTGTTTCCTCTGGAGTTTCTCTCTCTGTCAGTGCTCTGATGCATGGCAATGCCTAATTTAGCTTCAGCTTCACTCTAATTCCTTTATTCAAGTTACAAACATATCAGGCATGCAAGAGATTTTAGCTGTTCTCTAAAAGGAGTGGCTAACGGGAGTGAAGCTATGCAGCAGATAACTGCATGAAAAGGACACTCTTCAATGTGCCATAGGAATAAGGAATAATAATGGGAAGTAAAATATAATGGAGTAGAAAATAATTCATAAATGAATCAATGCTAAGAAAAATTGATAGAGTTAATGCAGTTTGTAACCAAACTAATACACTGAGATTCTATATATTAGAGTGATTACTTTTCAAAATAGACCTGTAATGAAGGTAGCTTTTTATATAATGTCACATACAGCTGACATCTGTCCCACTATAAACATAGTTTATAGAGCAACTCCTCTTTGTTCAGGGCAGACAAGCTCTCCCCCACTTCGCAACAAATTACTTTATAAAAACATTTCACGATATTTCTTGAAATCTTTACACAGCATGAACCTGCCTTACTTTCTTTTGTTAAGTATTTGGTAAGTGGCATTTTTCTTTTGACTGTGTTGGTTTTATTTAGATTGAAAGTATTGCAAGTAAATGTACTGCTCTGAAAAGAAGACTTTGTGCCTTCATCCAGGTGTGCAATGTGGACTGTCCCCAGAACTCCTGGATGGAAGCTGTGTTTGCACTTCCCACCTGACCTGAGATATCTGGAATTGACTTCAACCCAGAACACCCTGAGCTGGGCATTTGTGTGTATAAGAAAAACTGCTGGAAAATAAGTTAATTTAACGAGTGACCTATAGTCCCATCTCAGAAGAAAATGCATGTTCAATTAAAGGGATCAAAAATACTGAAGCCAAGAGGAAGTTCTTTCTTTGAATTCATTGGAAACTGATGGATCTAACTGAACTTAGTATGATAAGACATAGCCTCCTGTAACAAAGTGTTGTGTACTGAGGTCACAATTGTAGCAAAATAAAGATTTCTTGTGCAGAGTAATCTATTGTCATTCACTGCACTACCAAAGGCTCTGTAATCCTATAAAAGATGCATTATTGCAAGACCTAATCATTGAGAGTAGTTATACCTTGCCCAAAGCTGCTTCAATCCTTCCAGGGTGATGGGAATGCCAAATGGGAACAAGAACTTCTTCAAGTCCCTTGGCTGTATAATGCCATTTCCTTCACTGTCAAACCTTTTAAAATTCTGGAATGCAAAAGAAATCATCACTAACAAGAACCAACAAGTTTGGCAAAAGGTCTGATCTCTCTACGAGCTGAATAAATAATGGGAATTGAGAAAGAAACAGAAAATAATAGAATAATAGAATACTTTGGGTTGGAAGGGACTTTCAAAAGCCATCTAGTCCAATCCCCTGCAATGAGCAGGGATACCTTTGACTAGATCAGGTAATGGGCTGAAAAATGACAGACCTGCAGATTTTCTCTCCAACTCATTCTATATCTAATACTAATTAGATTTTGCTCTAGGTTTGAGGTGGTTGCTTGAGTTTGTTGGTGGTTTTACCAGTCAATTTGTAAACTTAGTTTATCAATACTACTGTTTAATGTACACAGTTAGTGAAAAAATCATATTCATTTTTTTCTTCTGCTGACCAAATATTTCAACTATTGAAATATATTTCTTGTTGACCAAATATTTCAACTATTTGAGAAGTTTAAAAAGATGGGAATATTTTTATAGGATAGATTTATGAGTCTTTTTTGCATGGTGTAAGCATGACTCTCAATGGCTCTCTGTGTTGGGAAGCACTGAGTGTCAGCAGAGCAGAAAGCTGTGTTTGTGTACAGCCTCAGTAGTCAGGCCTCAGGTGTAGCCCATTACCCTTCTTTACAGCAGAAACAATAAATAAAATTAACAGTAGAACATGAAGAAAGTTTTAGAAATAACCATAATAGCATCTACTACGTAATGGATGTTGCAAAAATTGCATATTATTCAGACAGTGGATTTCTTTTTAATTACAGAGTAAGTTTTTATCATTAATGAGCTATTTTTCACAGGTCTCTTTGAATATTTATAGAATCTGAAGATCATCATTGCATGATGTTCTGAAATCTATTAGTGCTGCTTATTTATTTAAAGAAAACATTCTTCTTATCCTTACCAGGTCATACCATCTGGTTCTTGCTTTGATAACAAGATAGTAATGAGCGTGATCACAAGCTAGCTCTGCATCCGTTATCATCTGTTTTTTTCACAGAGAAGAAAAAAAAATAAAATAACAACTAAGTATGTTTTACATTAGTGGGAGCTTTAATCCCCACAAGTTTCCTTCCCTTTTGTTTTTCTCTATGTTGTTAGTGGTTTTGTTTTCTAATTTCTAAGATACACATTAAAGACTGTTACTTCACATCTGTGTAAATTTAATTCTTTAAGTATTGCCTTATTTCCCTGGCGGCAGGTTAGCAAAGATGTTTTAAATTTTGTAATTCCCTATTTATTTTCAAATCAATGCTGTTCAATTCTCCCTCAAACTCAAGAGCCAGCATGGATCATTTATACACATAGAAGGAAATGTTAATTATCTCAGAAACAATTATATCCTGGAGTGACTCCAGGAAAATTTTCCTTGATTTACATCAATTATGTAGACCAAAACTATCTCTGTGAGTCACCAAGACATGGCTAGAAATGGGGAGAAAAGCAAAAAACATTTGCAAATTCAGCCATCATTGCAAGTGCCTAAATTTTTGGAGCTGGCAGTTCTGATTGAATCCAAGCACACAGAGGAATACAGGAGACTCAGGTTGTGACACTGCACAGAAATCTGACTAAATCCATGTGCTGCACAAGGACTGCCACACCTGGGAAGCAATTCTTGAGAGGAGGGTCCATAAACATAAATAATTGACCAATAAAATAGCCTGAAAACTTAACTGTGAAAATGCAAGTGCTCTTCAGGCTTCCCATTACTGTGTACTCTTTGTTAAACTTCTGAATCAGCAAGAATATTTGAAATGGGGAAGTTCTGGAGCTAAAGTAAAAATATTTCAATTTCTAGCTAAGTATAAACTGAAACAGAAATAAGAGCACAACAGTAATTAGTAATCTTAGATTCCAACTGGTAGGAAGATTCAATTATCATTTGGGAGGTACAAGTGGGATAACAGGAAAAATTTCTTCACTGAAAGGGTAGTTGAGCATTGGAACAGGCTTCCCAAGGAAGTGGCGGACTCCCTGTCCCTTGAAATGTTCAAAAAATGAGCAAATGTAGTAGCACTGTGATATGGTTTAGTTGCCATGGTGGTGTTGGGTCAGAGGGTAGATTCAATGATTTTGGAAGTTTTTTCCCAGCTTTAATGATTCTGTGGACATCAGTTTCCTTTCTTACTTTAGACTGATGTCTT
This sequence comes from Vidua macroura, assembly GCF_024509145.1. NCBI lineage: Eukaryota > Metazoa > Chordata > Aves > Passeriformes > Viduidae > Vidua > Vidua macroura. The sequence continues at coordinate 31,466,432 of NC_071575.1, forward strand.
TGATTCACTCAGTTGTCCAATTCAGCAAAAAATAAAAACAAACCAAGCAGATAAATATTACTACCATTAGAGCCAACAGTAAAGCAGTAAGAGACAAATAAAAACTGGGAAATAAGCCTCATCATCACTGCTACAGTGGAGATGAGTTGCTGATCAGGAGCTTTCCAGTCCTGTTGTATCTTGTCATTATTTTTATGAATTTGTCTCTCTTTTCATATCTAAACAGAGTTTAACACTGAGCTTTTAGGATGATTTTTTAGTAAAAAAATTTACATTTTGTTTATCACAGAATTTAAGCTCAAACTTTAAAATTCCAGACATTTTAAGCAGTATTGTTTCTCACAGGAAAGGAAGATGTGACTCTCACTATCCTCCACCCACTCCATGGGGCCTCTGCACATCTCTCCTCATCTTGTCTGCTCCTGGTGCTCTGCTGGCTTAAAACTCTGGAGCACGAGGCTCCACTGTTGTGCAATACTCTGGCAGCAATATTTGTGCCAGAACTCACAGACAGGTAATACCCTGCCTGCACTTCCCTCCAAAAGGACAGCTGATTCCCAAACCATGTTCCCAGCCCCAAGATGCAACAAAGTTGTCCAGTTTGGAGGCTCACTCAGGTCTAAGGCTTCAGCTCAGGCGCCAATTTATATGTACGACCTCACAGATTGAAACAGCCACCAGGGGTAGTTCTGCCATTTTAATCCAGACTCAAAGGACTCAATGACTAATCAAATGGAGCCATAAATCACTGAGAACTTGGTAGAGGTCCCCACTTAAGCTTGATAAAGATGTATTTTAATACCACATCTTTATACCCACTACGAGTGTTCACACTGTATATTCATTTCTGTAAACACAGCAGGTTACTGTAGGTGCTGTGCAACTTTTTCTTGCTTGTGAGATGGCAAGAGCCAAGGAAGTACTTCCTTAGCTGCTTGGGTGTGAAACAGTCGACAGAATTCTTGCTAATGTAACGTGGAGGTCAGGTTCCTTCCCAACAAACCCAGTGGGTACAGGAATTCCTCAAGGCAAGCAAAAAGCTGTTTAGGACTTGCTAATACTGTCACCATTGTTGTCTGCTTCACAGAAGGCAGAATAGGTGTCCTAACAAGGAATATTTAACTAAATATATTAAACTAAATATATTTAACTGGTCTACTGCATATTTATTAAACATAAATAGCAAAGGTTTGCTCTCGACTTGTACTGGCAACCGGCAAGTGTTTTAATGCAGTTTAAGAATGCAAAGCATTTGTAGCTTTGCCCTACAGAAAATAACAACCAAATGTAGAAAAGCTGGAAAATCAAGTCTTGATTAAGATCGCCATCTTGCAAACTTTGGGGGCTAAGAACACCTTCTTGAAGGACCATTCTCATGAATAGATGGGCTGTTCCATGAATGAGTAGTGCAGAGATACTCTTTTCTAATTGCAGAATACTTAATAGCTATGCTCACAAAAGGATGGGAAAAAATAACCCAGAATGTATTTTCCTGGCAGAGACTGCAGAGAAAACAATTAGGAATAAAAAAAAAGGTTTTGCATTGAAAACTGAATGTATTTGAACTGGAAGTTTCTGAGAACACTGAAGCCTTGAAATCCAACATAATTTTTAGAGCCACTTTCCCAACAGCTCCTCCAAACCAAGTTTTAAAACAAATGTTTGGCTCAAAATAGCTACCAGCTTCACTGACAAAAGCGAGCCAAAGCTCAATGTATTTACCCCACAGACATCCATCAGCATATCATTAAGGTGGTTGAAATATTCCTCAGCAGTCATGCAGTGATATTTAGTATCATTTGCTCTGTGGTTTGGGCTGTTACATAATGTAGCTCCTGGCCCATTCAACCTCCCATCTGCAAGAATGAAATTGAAGCGTAGCAAATATTGAAAGTATATTACAGATAAATAGCACAGTAATAAAGCATAAACAAACCAAGCAATTCTGCAACTGAATTCTTTACAGCACAGCTTGACAAAGTCCAGCAGCTTCCTGCAGCATTAGTGGTGTCCACCCAATTTGCTGTAATGGCTTCAGCTGCTGTAATTTCCCCAGCACAAGATGAAGAAGGAAATCTCAAGCTGAAGAAATCCCTGCTGCAGTCCTAACCAATGTGAGCTGTATCAGGGAATTTGCCCTCAAAACCCCTTGGCTTAACAGAGCATCACCCCTGAAACTCTCCTGCCTGATGTTTTGGCAAGGATCAGTCCCACACAAACAGCTTTGCATTGTCACAAGTTTATTATCCCACAGCCACTTTCCCAGCAGGGCACTCATGTACTTCCAGTCCTAAAGGACTAAGGTTCTTTTTTGGCCATAGAAAATCTATTTTGGTGACTGACTGAGATCTGATCCCTTCTGCTCATTGTGTAGTGGTACTCTAGGAGCCTGTTTTGCCTTGCTTCTGTGGGGAAAAAGAGAAAAGGCATCTTGTGTAACCTCTTGAGCATTTTAGGAGTCTTCTGCAATATATGAGTCACAAAGGGGAGTGAAGAAATTCATGACAGATTTTAAACTGGGAAAAACTTGCAAAGAAAAATATACACACTGACATTTCACTACACCCAACTCTTGATTGTGATAAAAAAACCCACTAAGATAATGGTCTTTCATAAAGAAATGTTTCATTTCTTTTTAAAAGATTTCCATACGCTGGCATACAGAGCCTGTACAACTGCTCAAAAAAAAAAAAAAATAAAAAAAAAATCACTAAATAGTTTTCACTGCATCATTTTAACTTCTCCTAATTTTACCCTTTAAACCCTGTTCTCCCCTATAGACTTGACTATCCTTTCTTTTTTTTTTTTTTTTTTTAATTTGAGTTTCTGTTGAAATATAGTCAAGAACATTTGCACTTATGTTATCTTCCTACTAGAGATTATAAGAAGAAGATCAGGTCTCCTTTTCTGTAACTACAGACCACCCTCTACCCCAGTGAATCACAAATCATAAAAAAAGAAAAAAGTTAGGAGCGTTTTTTCCTTTGCCTTCTGGTTTCTGAGACTTACTTTATATTAAACGTGGGTCACACTTCCTTTTACAACTATGTGATATAGTAACATATGGAAAGAAAAGCTGTGATTCTCATAATTGGCAAAAGCTTTAAATACAGACAAAACACTGTTGATCCTTGATTTAAATCGAAGAGCTGGCACACTCATTTTCCCTGAGGTCAACCTGTTTCAAAAATCTTTTATTGTGCTCCTGGATGTAAAGGTGCACATGGTTTGGTAGATACCTGATTAGCTGGCTGCATTCACAAACTATATTCACAAACTTCTAAACTTCCAGATCTGAATAAGGAAAAACCTGAATATTATGTCAGCCACCCACAAGTCAGCTCTTTCTCTTGCCTTACTCCTAAAAGAGAAATAATGACAGCAGAATGTAGTAGAAACAGCATGAAAAAAGTAAATGCAGAGAAAAAATTACAGAGGGACAATACAGAAGCTAAAACAGGCCTTGAAACCAATGACAAAAGTGTCTTCAGTGGCACCAGAATTTCACCCACAAAATTAAACCTGAAACATAAATTAAAAAAAAAAAAAAAAAGAGGAATGGATAATTACTTACTAACTCTAGTCTACACTGAGGCTTCCACTCCTAACAATTGGCTGAGACTCCATGAATTTCGTCTTTAAGGGCTGAAAATGAAAGCCCTTGACTGCAGTGCCTTGAAAACATTGAAATGACTGATGGGGTAAGGCAAGCAGCTGAGATTTTAAAAAATGTGCTCCCAAACTATGAATATACTCTTATTCACTCTTTAGCAACTGTAAATCAATGAAGACCACATCCTCATTATATGGGTGGACAACACATCTGTACCTATACCAACAGCAAACCTTGCCTTCTTACTGGGATTCTTGATACACTAATAAAACCATCAATTGCATTATAGGCAACAGCATTTCAGCTTTCTCTAGTAGCAACATTCCTTAACAGCTTAAACACCCAAAAGCAGTATTTTAAATTAAACCCAGGCCACACCACAGAGTTCTCACTGTATGTACTACCCATAGAACTGGGCATAAATGTCTTTCTTTCCTTGAAGGACTGGTTACTGTCTTCTGGCCTTTTACACAGAGTAGAAAAAGCTGTTGAACATCACTACTATAAACCATGGAGTATAATTTAGGATATAATATAATTCCATGGCTGTGAGTAAGAGTTTCAAAATGCTGAGGACGAAGATCTTCTGAAGGCAGAGCAATCAGTCATTTACTTTTTGCAATCTGTTAGTGGTGACAACTTCTTAGCAACTACCTGTGGATCTTCATTCCCATCCCACAGGTTTCAGCCTCCCTCTTGGCCTGATCAGCAGCTTAGCTGGATCAGGAGCCAAAGCATACAAGCAGTGTGCTAAAAATCATATCACTGATCTCTTCCTAATTTCACCAATAACCTTCACTTGAAATAGAAAACTTCTATATCTCTCAGGAAAGGTTTTTTTCATGCTTTATTGCTGTTAACTTTTTTTTTAAACTTCCAGTATTGCCACAAAATCCAGATAACTCAGCCCTCCATCTGGTAACCCTAACTTCAATCAACTAACAGTAATTTAAATTGACTGTCATCCATTGGCATGCCATGATCTTCCAACACATGTTAGATGAGAAATTAAGTAATTCCTATAACTACTCTATTTTCTTCTAAATATGCTGGTTTTGAGTAATAAATATCTATGTGTTTTATACTATGGCTCCATTTTAAATTACACTGAAAATTATCTCTCTTCCTTGCATCGACAGTAAGGTATTTAAATAGAGTTCTATTGTGTATAACTTCAAATCTGTCCAGGAAGAGCCAGAGAGCAAAATTTGGCTATATTTCTGAGACTTTCAGCAAAAGCACTGAGCGACAGGCTAAGATAAAACTTCACCTGGAAAGCAACAAGTGCCAGAAGAAATCACATTAATTCATTTAGCAAACTTGAGGAAAAGTGTCATTTGTAGAATTTGCTGCTGTCCCTGTTCCTCATGAGCCATAATTAATAATTAATTGGACAAGAAATGCTGCAGAATGGATTCAGATCCCAGAACCACACAGAACTGCAGGGAGGTGGGAAGCATGATTCCTTCAAAGTAGACTTAGGGATCCATTTGAGGTAACTGTTTTGGCAAGGAACGTTCTCATCTTCCTTCCATGTGCCCTTCTCTTTCTTTTCTCTGTCTTTCTGCACCTAAGAGGAGCGGCAGTCTTGAGTGGTAGCAGTCTCCCATTGTGCCCCTCTTAGTGTTACCTATCCCTGTTTTTCTTGCACTTCTCTCACCTCCTGTTTCCCCAAAATGTTGTAGTTGCAGCCCCTCCTGCTGCTGAGGGTTTTCTCCATAATTCTTTGTTGCCTTCAGCTGCTTTGGACCTCCTGATTTGGATGTATTTTTTATAACTATCCTGCACAGCTCTGTCCTAACTTCCCAAGTGTTCCTACAGTGATTATTCTTGCCATTATATTTCACTTAATTATACAGATTAAAAGAAAAAAAAATCACTAAATAACTGAACAGCATAAGGAATGCTAAAAATTTGAGAATAATTAGCAAATTATCATTCCTTTCTATGAATGTAAAGCTTCTGGATAAGCAAGCACATTTTATGTTCAGTTGAACAAGTATTTACCATCAGATCAAATGCTTAATAGCAGTGATAAAGAAATCTGGCTGCACAAATCCAATCAAAGCTGGAGAGAATCAGCCACAATAGTAATGTGACAACAGTCACAACTATGAGCACTTTCATCTGGAGAAAAAAAAACCTGATAAAACTCTGCTGAAATTGCATGCACAATTAATTCATATTAAACTGTGTGACTAGGTCATTGTTCTGTGCTCACAAAAGGCAAAGTGTCTGTTTATTTAAAAGAAAGGGATTGAGGATGACCTTACAGGGAGGAGGTACTGGAAACCTTTACCGGAATGAAGTCACACATAGAAATGGTGATGTTATCTCAGGGTCCTTAACACAGCTGCAGTTACCATCTTTCTGATTTTGAACTGCATTAAAAGTCAGATAAGTCCAAGGGTGCAAAGGTAAGGTCTGCACCTACTTGCCCAGTTCCTAGAAAAGCCAGGTCAGCCAAGCCAGAGATACTAAGGTGCTCTTTGGAAAAGGAGCTGAGCTTGGCATCCTCCTTCACCAACATGCCTCACACAGAATCCCAGAATGGCTCAGGCTGGGAGGGATCTCAGTGCTTCCCCTGCTCCAGCCCTCTTGTTCCAGCAGGATAGGGCTGTCTGTGCAGGACTGCCCTCTCAGGGCAGTCTGTTCCAGTGCTCAGGAAAGAATTGCTTCCTCGTGTTCAAGTGGAACTTCCTGGGCATCAGTTCCTGTCTGTTCCTCTTGTGCCATTGCTAGACCCCATGGAGCAGAGCCTGGGCCCTTCTTGGATGCCCTCCATTAAAAAACAAACAAACAAACAAACAAACAAACAAAAAACCACAAAAAAAAAAAAAAAAAACAACCCAGGAAGAACCAAGAGTATAACCCTGCAAAGCCTAACTGGTGATGTTATGTCTGCATTTCTGGGTTGTTCAGGCATGCCAAGATAATTACCCCTCAGAGGGTGCATTCTGACCACTCCTGCAATGCCACTGTAGCATAATGTTATTCAGATAAACAAAGCTTACCCAGTTCCATGCTGGGAACAGCTTTTGCCCACTTCTGTGGCTTGGTCTGGAATAATAAATCAGAAAACAGGTATGGTATTATGTTTCCCACTGTCACACCAGGCTACTGCTGTTGGAGTGACCTGTGTCACCTCTGAGGAAAAGCAGCTCTGCCCAGCCATGCAGCAGCTGCCTGGCTGCTCCAAATGAAGCTTTGGGTGAGAGCAGCAGTGGCAAACATACCACCAAGGTGGGCAATGGCCTTGGCTCACCTGCTCAGCTACAGAGCCAGGATGAAAAGCAGCTGTGCTGCCAGGGCAGGGATTGATGAACCTCTTGTTGGAAGTGTCAGGGAAATCAAAGCAGGAAGAATGTAAAAACTCCCAGGTGGAATACTACCTAGACTACGAAGTGCAAGCCCTCTTTCTTTTACCAAAGTTGCAGAGATCCTTAAAGACCACAAGTGATGGAGAATCAGTTTCAGACTGCATTTCCTCTGAAAACATACATGCCCAGGCAGTTACCAGAGACATAAGGTAGTCTGCCACTTCAGTTCTGACAAGGAAACTTATTTAACCACTTTATTCACACAGAGCTCCCATCCCTATTCATTCCAGGTTTATTTCACTCAGCACAAGCAGGGCAGAACATGACTGTTGCAGGGAAGCACATCCCATTTGAATGATCATAAACAGCAGCAGGAAGACAGTTTCTGGGCAGTCTTAGAATCATAGAATCATAGAATGATTTGGTTTGGAAAGAGCTTTAAAGATCAGCACATTCCAACCCATTTGGCACAGGCAGGGACACCTTCCACTAGACCACAGTATTCAGAGCCCTATCCAACCTGGCCTGGAACACTGCCAGGGATGGGGCAGCCATAGCTGTTCTGGGCAACCTGTGCCAGAGCCTCACCACCCTCACAGGGAAGAATTTTCTCCCAGTATCCAATCTAAACCTGTCAGTGTGAAGCCTGCTCTCTGTCAGAGAATGAAGCCATTCCCCCTTGTCCTGTCACCCCAGGCCTATGTCAAGAGTCTCTCTCCCTCTTTCCTGTGGACTCCCTTCAGGCACTGCAAGGCCACAGTGAGATCACCCCGAAGCCTTCTCCTCTCCAGCCTGAACAATCCCAGTTCCCTCAGCCTTTCCTCCCAGCAGAGCTGCTCCATCCCTCTGATCCCCTTGGTGTCCCTGCTCTAGCCTGGCTCCAGCAGCTCCCTGTCCTTCCTGTGCTGGGCCCAGGGCTGGATGCAGCCCTGCAGGGGGGTCTCAGCAGAGCGGGGCAGAGGGGCAGAATCCCCCCTGCCCTGCTGCCCTGGGGCTCTGGGTGCAGCCCAGCTCAGGGGGTTCTGGCTTGGGGCAGGGCCAGCTCTCACCCACAGCAACCCCAAGTCCTTCTGCCAGGGCTGCTTAGTCTGCTCATCCCCAGCCTGGATTGATCCCAGGGGTTGCCCTGACATTGTTCTTACCAAACCTTATGAGTTTTCCATGGAATTGGACTCTGCTGAGCTCGCACAATCCAAGAACGTCACAAAATAGTGATGTATATCCCTGGCTGCATGTACATGGTGACGTTTTATCCTTTATGCATTGCCAAAACTTGAGAAATGCATCATCCCCAGTGTAATAAAAGAACAAATAGATCACAAATATTCACTGTTCAGTGGCTTCTGGTGCTACTGTCTTTAATAGTTGCTGCCTGTTGTATCTCTCTGTCCTTCAGCCTTTTAATTACTTCAACAGTTGTATCCTGGGCATATTTGTTGGTTTGGTCTTCAACCTGTTTGATTACAAAATTGAAAGATCATGCATGATCGTCACTTATTTTGTAGTTTCAAACATTTGATTCAGCAATAATGAGCAAGAACTTCTCTAATGGCAAACAAGACATAGCCATGGAAGAAACCTGGATGCAAAACAAAATTATAGGTTCATCAAGTTAGAACACACATTGATCCCAAGGCCTGTGTTGTGCAAACATTTCTTTTACAGAGAAAAAAATTAAAGAATGACTAATAGTGTTCTGAATGATTTCCTTTGCTAACGGAGATACTCGACCCCCAAATCACAGGCTTAGTTTCTAATGAGCCCAAGTTTCCCCATCAGCTAAGGAGCCATCTTGATCCTTTAATACCTCCTCAGTTAGCATGAGATGGCTAAGCTAACATGAAAGAAGTTAATGAAAGTGTTTCCATTGAATTTAAAAGGAAAAAAAAATATCTTTTGACATTTTCTGTCCTTTGGGATTCCAAGTAAATCACTTCCACGCTTTTTCCCTCTGAAGGAATGTTCATAATACTTTTCCTTCTTGGGCCCTATAAGAAAGTGCATAGATATGGACTATATACCGTTCTTGCTGAAATACCACAAGCTGCATCACTGAGCCATTAAAATATATAACAATTAAATATTTAATGAATGAAATTAAATTAAAGTGTATGCAATGTGTCCCACTTGTATCTATTTTACATCCATTGTGGATTTACTATAACCCATGAAAAGGAAAGTTAGAACAATTATTTTTGTTACATTTTAGAGCATGTATTTCCATATAAGCAAAATGCAGAAATATTCAGCAGTCTCATTTTATAGATTTATTAAGTGTGTTTTATAGTATTCCCTAAATTAGAAGATAATCTTAACATTTTAACACTTATTCTAAAAATATGCTAATGAGAAGAGTCTTGCTTTCATCTGAGTAGCGCACAGCAGATTAAGCCTCCAAAACTGGGATCAGAAGATGACAGTGACTGGTGACTCCCTCACGAGGATCTCAGATGAACTCATGTGCTGGAGGCCCCTGGTCTTCTGACATATCTGCTACCCTGACTGACTGGGAGAGGTGGCCAAAACATCACCAGCTGTTCTATGATGCTTCTGCCTGTTAATATGGGCCTTGCCATGGATATCCCTGAGCAAAATGAACAGGTAATTAAAGGACAGGTGATGAAGACAAACTCAAATGTCCTTTATACCCCTTCTCCCTGCTGAAGTTCAAGCCCGAGCCTTGTGTTCTGGAAGTGAGTGAGTGACACTCAGGGTGTCACCTAAAATCCACCTTCCCTGTCAGGATCTTGTTCACAGAAGAGCTCTCTTCGTCCATCAGCTTTATAACCTAGGAGGCAAGCCTTAGACCAGACTGAGGAAAGGAGCTGCCAGAAAAGCTCGCAAGAAGGGATTAATCACAGCCACTTAGCTGAGGACCTAAAATTAATTGGACTTGGATTATGTATCACAGGGGCATAGAGGAGACAAAACAAGACAGAACAGATCAAGCATGCTGGTTTTCAGCACATGAATATAAGAAATGTGGCATAAGGAGCAGGATCTGGAAGTCTTTATGGTTCTTGGTAGATCCTGGAATCATACAGTTAAGCCTTATTTAGAGTTCTATGGATAAAAACCTATGAGAATATCAGTGCTACAGTGGTGGGATGACTACTGCACATTAGCCACAGGGACAATAGCATTTCGATTTGAAGCTCTTGGAGATTTGGAGATATTTTTCCCCTAAGGGTAAAAGAGCTGTTTGTAGTTGGTTGAGTAATGATTACAGCAGAACAGGGGTTGTCCAAAAGATCCTTAGAATGTGGCAGTTGACATCCTGTTGATCCACAAAATCCAGCGAAGGGTAAGTCTTTCTATATTTTAGCCTAGTTAACGCAGAGAAACTATTTGAAATGGTGAAATACAGCTTAGGCAGGAATGATGATGGAATGAAAATGTTATGACATTTACAAATGGAAGGCAGAAGGAGACGGGGGAAAAATTTAGATTTCTACCTTCTCAAGGAACTGTAGTCTCATGGGATATGAGTCTAAAAAAAAAAATAACTTGAGGATACCTGGAGGTGCAGCAGTGAAGCATACCAGCACAGTATATATGGACAGAATATGAAAGCCCAGAACACAATGTGAGATTCAATTAAAAAAAAAAAAAAAAAAAAGGAATAATAAGAATTCTTATTAGTGAAGCATTTGTAAAATAAGAGGGATCAGGAAAATTTTGGCTTTCTAGCCAACAAAGAAAGTACACTACCAACAGATTGCATTAAGGGTATGAAACACTTAGAGCCTCTTTTGTATCCAATTTTAATAAAAGTCAAATATCAGCAGGTTTCTTGAACAATGAATATCAATAACAAATAGGGAAAGAACAAATTACAGAATATTGCTATGTATTCATATTAGCTCTTAAAGAACTAGCAAAAATTGTCTCCTATATCTATGCAGAAATGCAAAGGCACTACCTACCTTTAAAAAGAGGGAAGAAGAAGAACTGGAAAGTTACTGACATATTTCTAGGAAATTTATTCCTGCTTTCAGGCAGTAATTACAGAGTCACAAAAAGTTCAAAGCTTGTTAAGAAACTCAAGAGTCACTGGGGATCCTTGAGATCTATCCTGAGTTCGGGCAAGCTTATATTTTAAATTATATTCCCCTCCAACATGCACCACTTTCCCCCTACCTTCCTAGGAAAACAAGAACAACACAATCAGCTTTTTCATTCACATCTGTCAGCCTTTCCCCTGAATTTGGTGCCCATTTAGCAATTTCAGTCAAACTGGAGAGTGCTAGGGGCCTTCAGACACAGTTATTACAAGTCCTGTGAAATTGACAGTCACAAAAGGAAGAGAAACTCTTCATGCTTCTAGCTGGGAAAGCAGATCCATTATTTTTTCCATGCATTAGCATCTAGCCAAGCAACCAGCATATGTGCTCCTCTGGGCTAGCCACAGACTGTGTCTTGCCCAGCTGCTTGAAGTGTGCAGTGAGAGGAATGTTGCTTTTCCACCTTGAAGTAATAAGCCACAAGCACATTTCCCAGCTGTGTCAGGCACCAGACTGCCTCCTTGCACATTCCCATCTCACTGAGGCTGGCTCACAGAGTTCTTCTCTCAGGCCTAAGCAACCCAGCCTAACCCTCTGCTCTGACACACCAGTTCTGGGTGCCAGGAAGCTTGTTGAAGGTGTGGATAAAGCTCCAGGTGGTGGCTCAGGAGAAGTTGGGGATGGAGCTGTTTATTAGTGAGGTCAGTGATTTATGTTGAATTTAGTGTACTGGGTCCTAGTGGCAGCTATATTCCATCTTGGTGAGTCATCTGCATTTTTTGTATCTTGCCAGCTCTCTGCTTTGACAGGCTTTCAGTAAGGATGGTGTTGGACCTCAGTTAAAAATAACTTTGAGGAATTTCTCAAAGATCTTTTGACCTCAGGAACAGAAAGGACAAACTCAGCTCACTGAAAAAAAAAAAAAAAAAAGTTTGATTTCTTGACTAAAGTACAGCTCATATTGGAGGCAATCTTGGAAGGCATCTGCAGGAACACTCAGTGCCCAAAAATACCAAAAATATTACATAGAAGGAGCCAACCATAAGGTCTTAGATATATCCTAGTTTCTTGCAAACTTAGAAAGCATTTCAGAGACAGAGGCAGCCTGCTAGAAGTTTTGAGGATTAATGAGGGTCATGTGGAACAGGATTTTTAAGCACTCCAACCTGTTAAAGAACTTACAGGTGGAAAAATGTGGAAATATCAAGATTCCACCCATCACAGACCATTGGTCCAAAATCACCACTGTAGTAGCAGAGGCCAGATCTGCCTTTCTAGAGACTTCATGTAATGTTAATTTCCATTACTGGTCACAAATTCTCACTCAAGAGAGGAGCTGGAGGACTAAAGAAACACAAAAAGATCACATAATTGAAGAGGAAATTAGGAAGAATGAGGAGAATCTGGGGCAAGACAGGGTATACTCCTGTCTTGAAAGCTGTTGACAGAAAAGTGAGCATTGCATAGGGTTCTGTTTTATGGAATTCCATATGTTTTATAGAATTCTGTTTATGGAATACCAAAAACCAAGGGAAGATAGAGAGTGCCTTCAAGGACATATCAGAGTAAAGCATTAGGTCAGGGGAAAGGAAAGGCCTGTGTCCTGGCTCTAACCCCACATGGAGGTTAGCATGCAACTACAAGAATAAATACTTTTAGGAGAAGGTCACCCTATAACAAGGGACAATTTGTTGGTGTCTGCTGTGTCATTGTTCCCCATTCCCCCATGATTAGGCAGGCATTTTAAATTTAGGCATATTTAAATTTAAAAGAGAGGCAAATCAATAGGTGGTACCTATGTGTAGCCTGGGCACCAGTATTGGTGCCACAGGTGCCATGGGGGTGTGGCTGTGGCTTGCAGCAGTCACAGCCATCAGATGTGTCACAGCTCCTGATCCTCTGAGAACATTCAAATCCATGTCCTGAACCATGAGCTGTGCTGATTCTGCTGAAGACCACAAGCTTTCTCTTCAGCTGTCATCATTGGCAAAACCCCAATTTTTGAGTGAGGCACTGAGATATAATCCTTGTGGGCCCTGTAAAGTGAGCTCAACATTTGTACCTGAATCCCAGAGTCTTTGGTGAATGATATATGTATTTTCTCTCCTGCTGCAATGCTTTGAGAGTTGTAAAATTTTGAATACATCTCTGTGAAATGAGAGATCAGCCCAGGACAGTACTTACCATTAGAAAAACAACATGTATCCTCAGTCTACCTGAAAGTCTCATTTCTACACATATTTTTTCCTTATATTAAGCAGAAAATTGTCTATAATAACAGTAACTTTTAAAAGCTATGTTTGCCTTTTTTCTTCTCTTTGGTGCATTTATTTTGATATATGTGAGCTGCTACCACTTAAAGTCACCAGGAAGAACAGCAATTTTTAAGTTATCCAAAAGCATCTTATAAAAGATTCTACAAGAAGAGTTATCCTTCTATTTATTATATAACATGGAAAAATAGGAAGATAAAATAATTTGGGAAGTTGAGAACAATATATAATACAAATGTCTTAAGGCAAAGATGATCAAAGCAATAAATTTCCTTTCAATACACAGTGAAGGGCATTACTAAGAAAGCCATCCTTGGAAACTTGCCTTTCCAGGCTCCTTCTGTTAACTACAGAGATAACAGGAACCTAATTTAAGCACTGTATCATTACCTGAAAGAGCTCTATTGCCTCTAGTAGGGGCCTAAGGATACAAACCTTTGCGAATACCCTGTATAATTAAAGCTTAAATTGTGTGGTGGATACTGGGAAGAAGCTTCGCTCACCTGACACTGAACTGTCAAATCAGCTGCATTGGTGGCAGAGGGAGCTAAGATCACAGGCACTGCACAAATAAATCAGTTGGAAATAATGAATGAAAGCCCTTGTTTGCCTTCATTCAATGCCTGGTGTATGAATATAAACTGAAATCCCTGGCAGGCTAAGTCAGTGCTCCTGGCTTTAACCAGGCACGCTGTTTGCTCAGCCCCTCATGTTATCCTGAGGGGAGCTTCCAATGGAGAGTTGGAGCTGATATTCCCTGTTAAATGACCCTCTGAAATCACTCCTGTGTAAATTAGCAGTGCTCAAGGATCAGAGCCCTGGTTATCACTGTGCCACTGCTTTCCTGAGCTGTTTAACCTTCCAGGATTTCATTCACGTTCATGAAGCTTTGGAGCAGTCTTGGATGAAAGCAGAAGGCTCCTGTGGACACATGCCATTCTCAACATTTCACTTACTCAATTTCTATTTAGAAGACACTAAAAAAATACCTGTGGTAAAAGATCCCACTTGTAACTGAACATGTCAAGTGCCTCCTTCCTATGCATTCCTTCAGGGGAAAAATAAGAAGATAAAAGAAATCAAAGCTTTCATTTCTTTTCAGAAATCAAATCCACACCATATATACTGCAGGAGAGGAAGTGTCAGGAGGGTGACAAGGAGGGGAAAGAATCACCATTTTCCAGCAGTGAAAGCTGTAAGTGTGAAGTGTGAAGCTCTGTTTAGCTAAAACAAGTGTAGCCTTCACACAGAAAATGGCTGTGAACACTACACAGCAACATCTGCTTTGTGATTCTAATCCATAAAAGGCTTCCAAACGCCCTTAAAAATTGTTCCCTCTTTTCCCCAGTCTGAATGCCATCTCCCAGGAAGCCATCTGGGACAAGCATGCCAGTTATTCTGCTGTAGCGATGGCAGCATTGTCCTCAAGTGCCTCCGGATGAGTCACATCAATGCAAAAGTCCAATTATAGCAGGAGCCCCCCAAAGCAGAAGTATAATTTCAAATAAATAAGACTGATGTAGCTGAACCACTGGAATTCAGAATGTAATTCAGTCACTGCATCACCTTTTGCTCAAAACCCCTGCATCCCTTAAAGCACCCGTGCTAAATCCCCAATCTGGTTACAGCATTCCCAGCACAAATGTGATAGTCTTAAGCCAGTGTGTATGCATTTAGAGGAGTCAATTACTTTTCTTTTTTTTCTTTCTCCTTATTATTTTAAAATACAGCCTTTTTAAATCTGGTATTTCTTACCACATTAGAGTAGCGAATGAACAGTGCCATCCACTGTTTCTCTACATAATCCACAACATTTTCCTAGGATGTCTTAAATAAGATTTAACATAAAAATTAATGCCACACTTGGAACTAAGATTGATAAAAAGGTATGAGGCAAAATGCATGTTTAAGAGGTCAGGCTAAATATAGAGTGAGAAGTCTAAAAGGAGATTAAACAAAGGGGATTTTATGAAATATCTCCTCACCCATGGGTGAGCCATTCTAACCTAATTAGCTATACCAAATACTACTCCAATCAAGTAGATAATTTTTATCTTGCTGAGTGTGAATTCTCTCTTCATCTTATTCTAAGAACCACATCTCTTCTCCAGAGCAGTCATCAGCTGCCTAGACCATGACCCTGATGAACAATATTGCTATGAGCGGGTGCCTTAAGAGATGTTTACTACAGAAGAATTAATGATATGGTGTGAAGGAGACCCTGTTTTCTAAACATGGCCAGTAGAAGACTGTATGTCCCTGAATGCCCCTGGCAACAGAGCACAAGCCCTGTCTTTCAGATGTGTAATTCAGAGGCTGTTCCTATAGGAGGATTCCAAACTCATCCCATCTACGACGCTGCGCATGGGAGAATACCTGCACTTTTCAGCAATGCCACTACTTAATAATGCAAATATGCAAATGTGCTCCATGTTCACCCCAACAGAATCTTGATCATCTTGAATCTTGTCATACCCACACCTCCCTGCAGTTTGCTGGAGCAGTCTCCATGCCCAGCGTTTTCCTAGAAGGATCTCATAAGGCTTCTGGTTCATCCTGTTAAAACAAAAGCAGAACAGCCATTGACCACAGTGATGAATGAATTAAACCACAACAGTTTGCCTCTTAGTTCCTTACTGTATATTATTTTCTTAGAGGTAATGTTTTGAATTTCAAGGAAGGGCTGCTTTCCGATTCAAAGTGGCTACAATTCCTGACTTTTCTTACAGTACAGATCTCTCATTGACACAAATAATGGTAGAAACATTATTTAGAAAATTGTATAACTGTCGAATCTCAGGTAATTCAAAGGATAATTACTTGTTCATGATCAATGACTAATTATATACTACACAACACAGAGCTATAAAACTGACAAATGGTGAAAGCACATAGTTATTGCACACTGTGCTGGGAACATGATTTTCATGAACCTGGTGCATTACACCCTAAGTTTTCTCTTAAGATATTTATACAATGGAAAATGTGTGTGGTAGAATTGGTTGCACTGATCACGCTCAGGCTCATTCATATTTCAGGATAAAAGATTGTTTTCCAAAAACCATTTCCTATTGATGCTGTTGTGTTTGGTCCTCACTCAGAATGATCAGCAGGACACCAGGCTGTAAGAGTCACACTGGAAATTATTTCTTTGATTTTTCTACTATGTTTTCAAAGGTAAGAGAGAGCTCTACATCCTTTTGAAAGTCACTGGCTGTAAGAAGGGAAAATCAGAGCTCCTGAGAGAGTAGATTAGACCTGATTATAAACTGACCTGATCATGTAACTGAAATATGTGGACGGAAGGGTGGAGAGAAGCGGAGATGCCTTTGTCCCCCCACCAGAGGGAAAGAGACAGAGAGCCTGGCGGCACCTGGAGATTTGCCAGCAGAGGAGAAGGAGAAAGGGGGGGGGATGATGCCCAGTGTGGGAGTTGGGAATGCTGAGCAGAGATTTCAGCCATCCAGGGAATCTGAACTTTTAACCCTTTCTGGGAAATGAGGGCTTTGTAAAATATTACTCCTCCTCGATTTGTAGTGGAAGAGAGACAGTCCAGGACCTGAGATGTTAGAAGAAGAAATATTTAGGTGGGAGGAGATGATGAAGTAGCTTTTGGCTGGACTTTTCTTGTTAGCCATAGACTGAACCAAATTCTCCTGCAATAGAAACTGCATTTTAGGGGGATGCAGTGGTGACCCAAGGAGACCTGCTTCAGCAACTAACAGCACAGGAATGGCAAGAACAGAGGAAAGCTGAGGAGGGAATGGTGATGCCCTCTGTCTTCAGAAAGAAGATGATCTCTGTTCCTGGACCCTTGGCCGCAGGGGAAAATGGGGGGGACTGTAGTCCCAAGATGAGAAGCTGAACTGTTGTCTCTTTGGGTCCGTGGCAAAGCATCCTTAAAGGAGCCCTATGAGCAGTCTGTCCATGCACGGTGGTGAGAGCACTGTGACATGGAAAGGAGAGTGTCACACTGGCAGATTTTCTCCGGGCAGTTGCCATGTGTGACATGGAAACACAGGAGGTGGCAACTGTGTTTCCTGGGGGGTCTGTGGTGCAAGAGAGACTTCTGCCTCCCTTGATAGATTGCGTATTGATTATCTGAAGGGTGGTAATTTGATCAGGAATCCCGGGTGATGTTTCACAGTGGGTGTTTTGGAAATTGGGAGGAGGAGGTGTGTTTTAAAAGGTCTTCA
Organism: Vidua macroura; assembly: GCF_024509145.1. Lineage (NCBI taxonomy): Eukaryota > Metazoa > Chordata > Aves > Passeriformes > Viduidae > Vidua > Vidua macroura. The sequence continues at coordinate 31,483,838 of NC_071575.1, forward strand.
TCCTGGATTTAGTCCGTGTGTCTTTTGTAGTAGTAGTTTAATAAAGTTTTTTTTCCTTTGTTATTAAGCTTGGGCTTGCTCTGCTCTATTCCTGATAACATCTCACAGCATTTATTTGGGAAGGTGTATTTTCATGGGGGCGCTGGCATTGCGCCAGTGTCAAACCATGATAACTCCTCACTTTGAGAACCCTGTTTATATTGAAAATTACATTTTATGTTGAGAATATTAAATTTCAAATCCTTGTTCTTTACAACAACAGTCTACTGAAGAAAGACTATTTAATTTTGATTTCTTTGTGTTTGTTAATGCTAAATAATATTTGATAATGTCATGGATCTGCAGCATGGATTTCCTTTGTTGAGAATAGGCTTGTCTCACCTCTGAAATGCTGAAATAATGTCAAACTCACAAGTTTCCAACATTCAAAGACTAAATAATTCACAAGCTGATCACATGAGGAATGGGGAGTCTCTTCCACCAATCTTCTCTTCCTGATATGCCTAAGGCAAACCAAAAGACTCAATACCTTCAGCTATACCTGCCATATTAAAAGACAGGAAGAAAGTTATGGTAAAAAAGAACTTACCTTAAGCCTGTTACAACTCACACACCATCAACTTGCCTCCCAAATTGTTGATCTGGCAAAGAGGGACAACACAGCTGTAGGACTTTGTTCATCGTGCCAGTACACTCAGGATCACAGGACTGCAAAACCTTCTGAAAATCTTTCCAGTTTTCCACAAACTCATCTGAAAGGATCTCCTCCACCTAAAAGACAACTTGTAATGCTGGTAAGGAAAAAAAAAAAAAAGTGTTCCTGTAGTTTTGATAGCATTACCACATGGAAAAATAAACTAAAATGACAAATTTTACACTTAAAATGACCTGGGGTTTTGCTTACAGTATTACAAGAAAGGCAGGTTTCTTTAGTTCATATGTTCCATTAAGATATTTGTAAATCATCTAAGTTAAAACAAAATTATGTTCCCCCTTGTCGTAGTTTGACATGAAAGTAAATTTTTTCAAGAAGTTGAGTCAAACCAATCAGTAGTCAAGTTTAGATTTTAGCGCCTAGAGTGACCACTGAAATTATAAACATGCCTCTGAGAACACAGGGGGTTAAAAGCAAGAACTCCCAAGAAAACTATCTCTTTAGTTCCAGTCGTCAAAGAGTGCAAACTCTCCCCTGCCCAGCCACGGGCTGGGTGGGGGAGGGGAAGCCATGCGGCCTGAGGGAGGTAGGCCGAGGGGGCTGGAGAACTGGAGCTGGGCCAGCTCCTACAGACAGAAAAGTAGAGAGAAGCAGAGATGCCTTTGTTCCCCCCCTGCCCTCCCCAGAGGGAAAGAGACAGAGAGCTTGACAACACCTAAAGATTTGCCAGCAGAAGAGAAAAAAAAGGGGGGGGAAGATGCCCGGTAGGGAAGTTAGAGTTCTAGGCAGAGATTTCAGAGATTTCCATCCAGAGAGACTAAACTTTTAACCCTATCCTAGAAAATGAATACTATAAAATATTACTCCTCCTCAATTTATAGTAGAAGAGAGACAGTTCGGGACCTGAGATGTTAGAAGAAAAAATTTTAGGTAGGAAGAGATGATAGAGTAGCTTTTAGCTAGACTTTTCTTGTTAACCATAAACTGAACCAAATTCTCCTGCAATAGAAACTGCATTTTAGCGGGATGCAGTAGTGAACCAAAGAGACCTGCTTCAACAACCACCAGCACAAGAATAGCAAGAACAGGGAAAAGCTGAAAAAAGAATAGTGATGCCCTCTGTCTTCAGGAAAAAGATGATCTCTGTTCTTAAACCCTTGGCCCCAGGGGGGGAAATGGAGAAGGACTGTAGTCCCAAGATGAGAAGTTGAACTGTCTCTTTTAGTCCATAGCAAAGCATCCTTAAAAGAGCCCTAGAAACAGTCTGTCTGTGCATAGTAGTGAGAGCACTGTGACATAGAAAAGAAAGTGTCCCACTAGCAGATTTTCTCCGGTTGGTTGCCATGTGTGACATAAAAACACAAGAAATAGCAACTGTGTTTCCTGCGGGGATCTATGGTGCAAGAGAGACTCCTCTCTCCCTTAATAGACTGAGTGTTAATTATCTAAAAAGTATCAACTTAATCAAGAATCCCAGGTAATGTTTCATAGTAGTTGTTTTAGAAATTGGGTGGGAGGAAGAGTGTTTTAGAAAGTCTTCATCCTAGATTTAGTGTGTGTGTCTTTTATAGTAGTAGTAGTTTAATAAAGTTTTTTTTTCCTTTGTTATTAAACTTAAGCCTGCTCTACTCTATTCCTGATACCAGCTCACAGCATTTATATTAAGAAAGTATATTTTCATAGGGGTGCTGGCATTACACCAATATCAAACCATAACATCCCCAAAAAAAATTAGCGTACTAATTTCAAAGCATCATGCAACATCAGGCCCAAAAGTCACCCATGAAAATACTTGTTCTGAAAACAGACTGGAAAGGCTGCAGGAAATCATCCCCTCATCTCCCTTCATAGATGTGCTTCTGTAAGTGACTGAAGAGGCAGGTCTGTGACTGCTGAGGACACTGAGCTTTTGCTGTCTGCTCCTCCTCTCATCTCTGTAAAACAAAACCCACTAGGACTGAGCGCATTGCAAGTGGCACTCAAGTTACTCAGGGCATAATTTGAAGACAATGGCTTTGCTCAAGGGAAAATTATGATGAAATTTGGCTTAGTGAACCTGCTTTAGAATCTGTCTGTAGCAATAGCACTTGGTTTAAAAGTGTTTTTTCATGCGTAAATTGGGTGTGTTAAAAACAGAAGGTTCTGAGAAGAAACAAAACCAGGATCCTGTTTGGATTTAAAAAGTCTCAGCATAATTATAGATCTGACCAAACATTGTACTATGCAAAATTTCAGGTGACCTTGAAGGAGGTCAAGAAACCCCTTGGGTTGTCTTAGCTGGCTGGGGACCTAGATTGGTTCCAGGTTCTGATTCTACCAAAAACCAGCTGGAATGGACTTGAGCAGCTGCATCAAATGTTGCTGTTATTGGAGCCACCAGAGTAGAAAACTAGCCTGTTTCAGCTCCTAATATCTAAATATTTCAAAGCAAAGCACACTATTCAGGGCTGCTCAATGGAACCTTCTTTTTGTGCGTTTAGTATCTCTCTTGACACCTGTGTACTCCTTTGGTGTCTCTGTTATCTCTCTTGACAATGGTATCTCTCAACAACACTCTCCAGAGTACCTAAGACAAAGCTAAATATGAAGTCTGTTCGCACACTAATGCAAACCTATAAGAGAGTTGATATTCAAAATTATGAAGAGCTTCTTTACACTGGGTAGTAGATTTGCAAACTGCAGCTTAGGTTAATTCTTGGAATAGTTCATTGAGAAAAAGAGTATTTATTTCTTTCAGGGAAACCAGACTAAGTGTTGCCTGTGGGTTTCAGCAAATAACCTCTCTGTACCTTGGATGAACGGTTCCAAAGGAAAGCATGTAAGGCAGCTGGAAATTCAGAGGTGTCAAAGCTGTGCCCAGGGAAATATGCAATGTCTGTGTAGTGCACAGAATATATTTTCATGGAATCACAGAATATCATGAGCTGGAAGGGACTCACAAGGACCATCAGCTCCTGGTGCTGCCCAGGCACCCAAACAATCCCATCCTGTGCATCCCTGAGAGTGCTGTCCAAGTGCTCTTAGAGCTCTGGCAGTCTTGGGGCCATGACCATTCCCTGGGGAGCCTGTTCTCTGCCCCAGCACCCTCTGGGGGAAGAACCTTTTCCTGATATCCACCCTAACCCTCCCCTGACACAGCTCCATGATGTTCTCTCGGATCCATTTGAATCTATGTACATTATAAAGAATAATAGATATAATAAGAAACAGCAAAATATCAGAAAAACAGATCTGACAACAAAAAGCTAAGAAATGCTACTACTGTTCCTCTGCTGCATTCACATGAATGAGCTAGAGATTCTGCTGGAGTTTTCAAAAACTTCTAGCAACCATGAGATTGCTTTGCAGTTGATGCTTCACAAATAGTCTAGAAGCAATGATTAGGACTTTTGATTGCTAGAATTAATGTGAACCTACTACCTTAGCTAAAAACTGTACACAGAGCATAACATTTTACAAAAACACAGTCCAGCATTTTGCCACAGTCATTATAAAAGAGGCTATGATTACAGAATTAAAAAAAAAAAACAAAACAATTACTACTTGTTCTTCTTCTTCAAACAAGTCTTTAAATTTATGATAGTCAAGCTACTCAGTCTGCTTTGGATCAATTAATTAAGTCGTGGAAGGCTCTATTTTTAATTTCAAATACCAGGTTCTGTAAAAGCTGATGAAAGTAACTACTTGTGGTCTTTTCCCCACAAGCATAAAAAAGGAATAAACACTTACCAAAGCAATGCTGATTCCAGCATGTCACTCCACACTGCCAGATCATCCTGACCTACAATAACTGAGAGGGTGCACATGTTTCAGTAGCCTGCATATTTTTTCAGATTGATTTTTTAATTTTCTTTAAAGAACCTGAGGAGACATAACAGGCGGAAAGAAGAAAGAGTGGAATAAAGGCTTTGGAACAATAACAGAAAAATTAGGAGTAAATAGTTCCTTCAGTGATTCGTTTTTTTTGGCTAAGCACTAGACAAATATCTTTCTGTTCATAAAATTCACCCTAAGAAAATTCTGTTTCCCTTTAGTCCTCCACAGAGATCCAAGGTGGCAGTAATAATATAGAGGATGAGCAATTATTTACTTCATCAGTTGGTCTGGGAAATACTTTAAAGTTTGGCAATCAAAAGATAATGGTCTTGTGAAACTGCTATCGGGTATTTGAATTTTCTTTAGAGACTCTTGTCACTGCATTAAATCATATGGAAGCAAAACCTGATAATGCACCTACCTCCCCCAGTAAATAACTTGGGGAATCTGGTACTGAAGCTACAAAGACAGCTTGTACTTCAAAAGAAACAATTGTACAGACTGGCTAGATCTTACCCATGAAAGTGAAATATCTATTATGATAAAAAGAAATTGCATTTTGTTCAAAACTCACATAATATGGGAATGTTAAGACATACTACTTCAGGATTTATTAAACATTTGCTTAGTTGGCCACCTTGCAAGCTCAACTCTATGTAGTCAAAAGGATTTAATTGTTGCCCAGATCATTATCTAAGTCAGTCCAGCATCAGTGATGTGACTGGAGATGTACTGATCTATTCCAACAAAAAAAAAAAAAATCATAATGTTATGTGTAAATATAAACTATTTTACTTGTACTTCTTTCACAGTGGGAACCTCCAGATGCTGGGGATTAAATAGCTCTTTCTTCTGCCTGTCTTTCCACCATCTCCAATACCTCTGCCTTTGTTAAGAACTGCATTCAGTAATGCTCCTGTTCAGTAAATGAATAAAAATCATAGTAGTAAAGTGCTTTACTGAATCATTGCCTGAATGTTGTAAGCATTATTATTATTATCTACTGCAATGTATGAAACTGATTTTCTTTTCCTATAAATTCCTAAATGAATTCTTTCCCTCTGAGGTCACACATGCATATGTATATGGATGAAATACTGCAGAGCTAAAGTGAACAGTTTTTATGTAATTATATTAGAAAGGAATTGTGATATATCATCTGTATAAAACCATCTAATAAAAATGCCAAGAGTACTTCTGAAGATATGCCCAGTGCTTCCTTTGCTTGTGTCAACCAGACTGAGAGCTTTAATTTTTTCAGACTATTATTTGCTCACTCAATTTAGAAATACAGAGCCTACAAGTTAAGGAGTGCAATACGTAGCAAATCAAAGTAATAAAAAAATACAGCTTGTCCACCAAAGGGATGATCACCCAAGCCAGTGTGGGACACACATATCATGGCACTCCATCAGCACAGACAGAAAAGCATCCCAGCACAGCTCTGTGCAGTGTGAGGGCTATGGAACTGGCAAAGACAGGCAGTTCTTATCAGAGCTCATCTTCCAGAACTAAACACAAAAAGGAATCCAGAGTCTAGGAATGCCAGATGAAGGTACTCATGAAAATGGAGGGAGCTGTGGGACAGCAGGTTTGGCACTGCAAGTGTCACACACAGTGTTACAGTCCAGCTGTCAGATGGGAAACTGCAAACACAAACCTTTTACAAACATGAGAGAGAGCACTTTGTTTACAGTATTCCATAATATTATCTTACAATAATTACTACACGGTTCTGACTCTCATTAACTTTGTCTGCCACGCTCATTTATCTCTTCATCTGAAGAGCTTTGCATGTCTGTGGTACCTCCCCTGTGCTTGGGGACCAAGGGGGTGTACATCCATTGCTGAGTGCCAATCTGGGTGTACACACCCATGACACCTGCCCTGCTTCTCCAAAATGCTCTTTCTCAGGTCAAGGTGTAGCTTTATCCTGCACATTTTAATGCCTGCCTTTAACTGCAATGTCAATCACAACCCATTGGTCTCCTTCAGCACGTGACTTTAATAGGTGTTCACACTCTGTAGTTTTAAGAGATAATATTAAACCCACTGTGCTCCTTGAAACATTTTAGAACTCTCTGAACACTAAAGTTTACCTCATGCCATGTTTCAGAACTGGAGACAAACCAGATTTGTTCCTCTGGTGAACCTGATGCATTTAAGGGCAAGAACAAGGCGATTTTCCAATACCACCTGAATTCCTTGCCCTGAGATGAACAATCTCCTCTTAGAAGAAACTGAGAGGGAAAAAAAAAATCAGGTGAAAGGTTACAGCTTTATACTGCAATTCCAAATTCCAAAATTTTCAGGAGTTGCAACAATATGACTCTGAAAGTAATTTAAAAAATGATGTCTCATCTCCAAATGACACAAGTGCCAATATTTTGGGTGACTGAGAAACCATATATTAACAACACAAGGAATACAAAATAATTCACTTCATATAATGCAATATATAAAAATAATAGATACAGCAAGAATATTTTTAGTTTAAAAAAGCACAACTGATTTATACTCAAAAATATTGCCCACTCAAATTATTTTCATACCTTTTGGTTTCTGTGTCTCCATAAACATGAGAAACTCTCTGAAAATAGGAGGCTAGAGAAGTTGTTTATTGCTGCTTCTTTGGTGTTGAAACACTTGTATCACAATTATTTTCTAGGATCTGAGATTTTAAGTAAATCACAAAATATTACAAGACTCACAATAGAATATCAAAGGGTGCTTCACTCATCCTTTTATAAAACATCAATCTCATTCAACATTTTAAATTCAAATTTGTAGTACAGCTAGAGGGAATATTATATTTCTAGCTTCCACATTAGAAAGTCACAATACTAGGCTGGTGTTTTGCTTTCAGGATATGGATTGAAAAGGTTGGGACCAGTGGCAATTTAGACTCCAACACACTGAGGACAATTTGGAAAGAACATCAGCTGGAAGAAAAGGGAGCAGGCCATTACTTGTGGGTTGGGCAGTGATGTGATGGAAAATTAGAAGGTTGCTGCATGAGCCTTTTAAAATCTTTTAGGTAAGAACATGAATGGATGTAAGTCCTGGAACAGAAGACATTCAAGTTCAAATCTACTTCTATCTCCTGGAAAAAAAAAAAAAAAAAAAAAAAAAAAAAAAAAAAAAAAAAAAAAAAAGAAGAGCAAGAAGCTTCCTTTTGTTGTCTCTAAGACAGGAAGAAATATCTTTATTTTTTCACAATAGCTGAAAACTTACATTAACATAAATTTTTAAGAATAATACAGCAGCTGAGCAGGAGAACAGTATCTGTTAAATGTTACTGTGCAGATCTTAGTGTGAACAGAAAATGTGATGTCCAAGAGGACTTTTCTTGTGTTGATCATGTGTGTCTGAATATTTTTCATAGAACTCCTTCTCCATTAAGTGTCAAAGCCAGTAGATACTGCATTTCCTTTCACCTACAAGAGAGTCAGCTTTTCTGGGAGCTACCACACTTCATGGTACAGCACAGATAATAATGGTGGAGTCAACAAAGAGACGTCAACAGCTGTAAATTTACACATCTGGATCCCTCTTTTGGCAGTAGCAGATACCAAAGTGTTGGTGAGTAACAGAACCAGATAAGAGAAACCATCAAATAGATTTGTGGACAATAACCCATTCTCAGCTAGGTCTGTTTCTAATGAGGTTTTGCAGGGGCTGATTTTTAGCCCTGTCCTATCCATACATTTTCTGCACACATGTCCATGTATATGTGTGTCTGTGTGTGTGAGGGTGTATAAACAGAGTAAACACATCCCTCTCCATAGATATCTATATAAATATATACATACACACATCCACAAATAACCTGAAAAAAAAACCCTCTCCAAAACTTTGAAAGACTGGTTGACCACAGATAACTGAAAAATTAGTGGAATGGTAAAACAATAAAGAGAAAATTTCACTAACACAGCACAAGTGGGAAGAATAAGGAAAGAACAAGCTTTCTAATGAAGTCCTGCAATGAGGAACAGAGAAAATATACCAGAATGGAAAGGGAAGCTTGATTACAAGCTTTATTAAGAGATTTACAGTTAATAACATATAATCAAAGCATAAATAAATTGCCAGTATGATGCTAGGCACAAGGGACTCAGGCAGCCCTTGGCTGTAGAAACAGAGGAATACACAGCAGTACCTGAGAAGTTATATTATTTATTTTTCTCATACCAATGTAACTTCTGTGAAAGCACCAACTCTCATTTCTGGCATAACATTTCATGAAATGTACAGAAAAACTAGCAGGAGTTCAAAGGCAGCCACAGGGAGGATTAAAGTACTGGCCAACATAACTTGAAGAGAAATTGTAGGAGGTCAAAAATTTTTGGTCATCAGGGAAGTTGTTACAGATTATTTAGTCCCCAGCTGCACATATCTATGCTAAAGAAACTTGAAAAACAGACTATGGGTGTTGCTCTAACAGGAAACAAACACTGGCAACCACCAGATGACTTTGAAGAAGATATGAGACAAACGCTTAGCTGTAATAGTAATTAACAGAGGCAGCACCTAAAAATAATTGCTCCTACCTCATCGAGCATAAAGGAAACCTGCTTTAAAGAGGGATAAACATCTTGGATGTATCTGCACAGCTTCTGAAGAACAGTGTCACTAGAGAAATGTTCATCTCCTTTAGCTGGATCTATTTTGCTAGAGGAAAAAAGAGTGCAATGCTTTCATGTCTCACCCTCTTTCACTCACTGTATTCTTCTCAGAGCAGGAAAAATAAATGACCTAATTAAGACTTTAGGTTTGATAGGATTTGAAATAAGAATGCACAGAGGAAGCATTGCCAAGAGATTTTTTAACTGAATTTAATCAAGGGTGATCTCTGTGTAGATACAGGTCTCTTTTTCAATAAATATGTAGCCACAGGTGACTCACATAACAAATAGGAACTTTCAGCTTACTTATGCTTGCTTTTTCTCAAAGAAATGGTCTGCTTTTCAAAGGTGCTCCCAGGACCCTGGAGTTTTTATCAAAATTGTTGCCACACAATTTTACCTGTGGCTTTCAGTCCAAATCTGTTTTTTAAAAAAAGAAAAGTGCTTTCTAGAGACTTTCTTATAAAAGTACCCCATGTTCCAATAAAAATTTTGAACTAAAACATCACATCATCACTATGATGCCAATGTGTGCAACTCTCATCATTAGAGTAAGCTTGCATAGCTTTTCTTTGTTGCTAAATATGTAAACTGAGCCAACTTATTTTCTCCATTCCAAGTGCCTGACTGTGGAATTCATCTAACCAAATGTACATGCCTGCACCTGAGCGAGCCACTCTCAGGTCCCTTTATGGTCATTGGGGAGGAACAGACCCTTTCTGGGCAGGATTCATCTCATCCTAAAGCAGACATCTCTCACCGATTAGATGAATCCCGCCTATTGTTCCTCTCCAGTGACTATAAAACAGAGTCCAGGAGGGGCATTTCAGGCATAGACATTCACAATAGAGATGTCTACAATGAGATAGTATTTAATGCATCTCTTCTCATTATTTACACATAACAGTAGAGAAACTAACTAGGGGGAATAGGATATTGCTCTGTTTTTAACGTTATGATGTACATTGTACCCAAATTTGAAAACATCAAAAGTACTGGAAACATTAAACAATGTTAAAAATTCTGGGAACTTAACTAGTATAATATTTCATGGGTAATTATTTTAAAATCAGTAAGGACCTGTCCACGCAATCCCTCAAACCATTGGCATATCTCCTATTCAGTTTCAATGGTTCTGCAGAAAGATCCAATGGCTAAATGCACCCCTGCTTCAGATGGTTTTTGTAGGCAGCTACATAGCTCAGGTATTATCAGAAACGTGCTGACTTCCTACTACAGTCATCTCAGAAAAGCTTTTAAAACTCCTAATGCTCCTTAAAATGGTGGCAGATGGTATTAAGAGCATTTGCTAATCCAGGATGCAAAGGACAAAACTAAAAAGCTACCAGAGGTATACAAAGCTTCCAGGATCTTTTACAAGAAACCTCCTGCTTTTCGACTGCCCAGCAGTTTGCTAAGCTCAGCCTAAACAGCCAACAAAGCTTTAACACAAGTTAGAAAAATCACAGCATTCAGGCTCCGGTCAACTGCAACCTGACAGCACAGGGTGTGGAGGGAACCTGACTTTTTCCAGGGGTGATGCCTGTGAGCAGAGACACCCCACGGCTCAGGGGCTGAGCATCTTCCACTGCCCAGAGCCCAAAACAGGGGCTGGGAAGGGCCAAGAAACAAAGACTCAAGATAAATGAAGACAGAGGCAGTGCTGGCATTCAGATTTCACTAGGGGACTCATTTCATTCCCTGCAGGGAAGAGCTTTCCCAGCAATGCTGTTGAGGAATGGGTTATTTGAAAAAAAAAAAAAAAAAAAAAAAAAACCAAAACTGTGGGAAGGATAGATATTTCATGTCTGATTATTGTCTTGGATAAATGAATATGAAACAAACAGTATGAAATAACAGATTATTTTTAAAATTAAGGCCAAGATAACAACAGTTATTTTGAGCCCCCAGCTGAGATTTCTTCACACTCAAAAGTCTATGGGCTCCTAAATCCCCCAAATCACACTGTAGAGAGCAATTCTACACTGAAAATGAACAACCAGGCAAAGCTGTGTCAGTCAGAGCAGCAGACCGCTCCACTTCCACCTCCTTGCTCAGTAATCCCACAGTTGCCTCTCAGATTCAGCAGTGACAGCTGCCAAAATCCTGGGAGAGGTGCAGGGAACTCAGGAGGGAACACCAGTGAGGAGGTGTGAAGCTCTGGCATTCCTCACTCCAATTTGTGGTGCCATTGATCAGTCCACAAGGTGCAGTGGTTTTGCCACATATTGCAGATTGAGGAGTGGATTGTGGAGCTCTTTCAGGGCTGCCTGGGTCTGGCCAACAGAGCACATTTCTCTTGCAGATTTTATCACAGAAAGGGATGAATTTGGTCCTTCCAGGAGCCGGGGTGGGGAGCTCAGGGAGGAACTCACCAGCGTTAAGCTTTGGTTTTAGATAAAGCTGAATCAGTTGGAATAAAAACTGAGAAGGGACTTCAGAGCATTTGTATTTTTATTTTCAAAACATTTCCTCTTTATAGTTATACAACTGGCCTTCAGATTTCAGGCTGTGCTAGAAAGGCAATAAGTACAATACTTAGATGCCATAGGTAGAAATACTGAGAAATAGAAATATTGCTCCACTGTAGGGCCAGATAAAAATGTGCATTCTTTTTGAGGGATAATCCAGCATTTTATCTACTGTAGGAGGCCAGCTAAATTACAAAACTAATAAGAATAATTCTGCATGGTATGGCTTTTTGGAAGCATGCTTATGGATATGTCCGAGTTCAGAAGAATATATCTCCAAGAGAATTGAGTGATTAGAGCCATAACAGCATGGATAGCTGGCAAAACCATGTGATATATAATCCCATACTGGTCCTTGACAAAATACTAGGAATTTAGGCATTTTTAATCATCAGTGCCTTAGCATCTGATACTTTTATACAAATCATAAATCAAAGAAATGAAGCATGAAGGTAACACAAAAACTACTTCGGCTGCTGAAAACTGTTTTTTTAACTGATATTATGTTCATCAGAGTCCTGACCAACTGAGAATAATGATTTACCTCCTATCACAAATAAGAGTCACCAATTAAAAATTCTGGCAGCCATGAGAAAAGAGTCTTAGAAGTCTGCTGGCAAAGCCTTCACATTGGCCATGTATGATTTGCTCCCAGCCACTGTCAAGAGCACCCTTCACTCACACCTCTCACTCATCAAGGGGCAAAATCCACAGCAAAGCTCAAAGACACAACCTCAATGTTTCCCACATGGGAATGCTGAAAGATTTTGTGGAATTAATTCCTTCAGTTTATGCAGCCCTTTACAGAGTCTCAAGTGATAATGTTGTGTTTCTAAATGAAGGAAATTTGGAGAGTAAAAGTGATGGAATTCAGGACTCAGATTAGTGATGTTCTCTGAGGGAAGAACACCTCACTGGTGCCTTGGATGTGCTTGATTATGCTGCAGAGGGAACATACACAGAGAAAAATGTGTGGGTGATCTGGTCCTAAACCAGGCAAGCATAAAATTGTAAGCTGAAGTCTCCAGGCAAAATTGAATCCACTTCAACTGGCCCTGAATTTTATATCAGGAGCCCATGAGATGTAAATACCTCAAACAACTATCAAACACTGTCATGTATTATTTCTTACAAACAGGTCCCTGGCACAACAAATGTCATATTATATAAATAAAATTTAAAAACCTTGAAATCATGTCCCTAGCCCATTAATTCCTTTTATATTTATTATCAAGTACTATTAATTAGTACTATAAAATTAGATGATGAGGAAAAGCTTTTGCTGATGTTCCATTCACCTGGTGGAGCTTTTGAATTGTATTGTCTGAGAAATATCACCTAAGAGATACAGTATGCATAGGCTCAAACATTTCTGTTTACAGCATCATTGAAATGTCACTATATTTTTCAATGCTAGAATAAAGCTCCAGTGGAAGGATACATGCAGAAATCTTTCCATTATGCAACTGCACTTAAGAGTAAGATTTACTTGAAGATTTAAACAAGTGACATTAATTGAAAAAAAAAAAAACAAACCTGCATAATAGCAATTTTTTGACAAAGTAATAGTCGATCATTGTTATACCCCACTGTGAATGATTAGAAGCAAATCAGATTTATCTGCTGAATGCACAAAGCAATATGGTTACTGCAGATGACACTCTCATACAGCACCTGCTGTTGCAAAATGTATATCTGCACTGAGCTCTGTGCAGCTAACTAGTGTATAGACAGAAAAAATTAAAATTCCCAACTTGTTACGTACATGGACAATTCCATTCTTTTAACAGGTTAAATGGATAAACTCTGAGTTGTGGAATCATTATCCAGTCATTCCTGGTTACTGACCTCCTCACACTGTTTGATTTGGGTGCCTGGGTATGCCTAAAGCAATATTTTGGAGTTAAAATGCTGTGTAAGAGTTAAGTTGTTCTCCCTTTCTCCTTGACTGGCCATATGCCCTCGGCACTGTTGCCAACAAGTATAAAGTCTATTCTGTCAGTTTTCTTCTCACAGCTTTTGGTTTCTGAGTACAAGAGATTAATAATGAGAGATACTGGACTAGATTTAACCAAAAGCCACAAAAATTTCATTCCTATGGTATTTTGGCTTTGAAAAAGAGAATATGAATTTAGGAAGCTAGTCAGTGTATGACAGTGATTCTATTCAAGAAATCACATTTTGGAAAATGTGTTGTGGCCTAAAATCTGTCTTGTGAGATCCTTGAATCTGGGCTGTAAAGTGTTTTCTCTCTGTTTATATTCTGTACATTATTCTGCCCATAAGGTGATTTGGGTTTTGCTCACAGTACTACAAAAATGCCTGGTTGAAGTAAAATAGTACATTGACTTGAATTCAGTAGTTAGCATGATTTCTCAGTCTTCAAATAAGCCTCAATTAAAATATTTACAATTTCAGAACCTAAGTTCAAAAGAGTTTTGCCTCTTTTTGGCTTATTCCCAGGTATGAAGTTCTTTGTTATGCAGCACAGAAGTGCCCCTTCATTTTTCTTTCCCAGTGACTGACAGTGAGCAGTAGAGAATGAAAGCTTTCACCATAAGTTCATATATTCACTTTAGTTTCACTTTTTTCTTTCCTTTCCTTGCTACACCACTGTATTTAAAATGGAGAGGCTTGCAGAGCCACATTGTCACCACACAAGTATGGTGCAAATAGTTGTGAAGCTACTCTTCCAGCAAATTTACACCAGCCCACACCACTAGTCATTTGAATGCAAGAAAGCAAAGCTTCCTTTAGGAAATTAAATACAAATTAATGAGAAAATGAAATTAGAAAGCGGTAACTTAAAGCTTCTACTCCATTAAACCTATGTATGTCACTGTATGGGGGAAAAAAAGAGGGTTTTTTACCCTGCTGTATCAGCTTTTGCATACTGTGCCATATATACTGCAACACAGGCACAAGTAAGATGAATTAATGATGGTAGTCACAGGAAGCAATAATAAAGTTATAAGACAGCAGTGCTAAAAAATGTCCCCTAAGAAAATAATATGATTCTTACCTATTCATTAGCTCTTGAAAAATTTCATTTGGCAAGGAAATATAAAGCCATTTATGACTGACTTCAAGTAATCCAAAGACACAAATCCACTCTGACTGCTATAAATTTCACTGAAGGGTTTCTCAATGTCCTGATAGGTTGAACACAGCTGTAATGAATACAATTTATAGTGTTTTGTTTAGAAAAACCAAGTTCATAAAGCTTTTAAAATGGTGGTGCACTTTTTACAAGAACTTTTCAAATGTTCTTCGTTGTGAACTGATCAAATAGGTTACCCTGACATGCTCTGATGGTCAGATGTTTAATTAATAAGCTCACTACACAACAGTATTCCCAGTCACATGCTCTCAAATGACAAGTCAGACAAGTTTCTCAAATAATAACTCTGCTTCAAAATTCAGAGATAAAAATGCTTTTTGGATCAGCTTGGTAACAGCTATCTCAGTGTAACCTTAAAGCCACCCATGGCATAAGCTAGTATGAAAGTTCTCATTATTAAAATGAGTTGTTAGCACAATTAATAATGGACAATGTTAGAAGACGTAGATTAGTTAAAAGAGATGTTCAAATATATCACACATTTCTTTGGTTGGTTTTTATTTTAATTCAAGGGTTGTTGCAAAGGAGCTATGTGGATGTGGGGTGTTTTTCTTATGGGACTTGTAAAATGCCTGAAAGTTGACTTACTGCAGATTTTAAAAAGGTTCATGAAGCAATAGGAAGACTAGTCTGTTTTTCTGAAATGTTAGTTCACATTGGGCTGTTGAATACTGAGAGCATCCCTGAGGCTTTTCTCCCCCCACCATTTTTGACAAGTACCTCACCTGCTTCTAAGCTGATTATTGTTCATTCCAAACTGCTGAAATTGAAGGGTGAATGTTACAGTGCGCTTGGGCTATACTTTCCTCCCTTTCGGGGACCCCTGTGACTGGAATCAGGTAAACAGGGTCCCTTCCTTCCTGCTCCCCTGGGGTTGGTGGAGAGCCAGAAAGCCCTCCCTGTCCAGAGCCTAGATAAGGCCATGACCCTTCCTGTTCGGTCTCTCTTTTCCCCTCCATCTCATGGATTAAACAAGCTGGGAGAACCACATCGGGAATTGGAGCCTCTTTTGTACCTGTGCCCATCTCCTGACATGCCTTCCCTCAAGGCCCCATATATCTGGGCTGGCCTGGTGATTAGGGGGGGCTGAAAGGGTAGTCTCGTAAGGTGAAGATACAGGATAGGGAGACCTGAAAAAGCTCAAATTAATCATCCAGCACTGCAAGTGCACTGTGCTTCCAGTCCAGGCTGGGACCTCCCTATCAAAGATCTCACAGAATATTCTGGGCTGGAAGGGCCCCACAAGGATCATTGAGCCCAACTCTCACACGAGCACAGGCCCATACAGGGATCAAAGCCTCACCTTGGCATCATTAGCACCCTGCTCCAGCCAAGATGGATGAGAAGAAAGAGGATCAAGGTGTTGAAGGTCCCTGCAGCCTTGTTTTTCCCTACTCTCCTGGATTTTCAAGGTTGAGAAAAGCCATTTACACTGCTGTATAACTGAGCCTGTAGCAGAATAATCCTGATTCTCTTCCCTTAGAAAGTCAGGAATTTTCATGACATAAAGGCAAAATATTGAATACTGTAAAACTTTGTTTCTCTTCACCTTCCCATGAAGCAGGTAGAACACAGTTATGTTCCATCATCACACTCCACAGCCACCTTCTGTTAAATTAATATTTAAGGGCATGTGGAGAGGTCATTTGCCATATCTATTCCAGCTCCTCTCTCTCTATTCTAAGCTTGCCACCACATTTTAAAAATGTGTTTCTGCAATAGCACCTATCTGCTAAAAATTTATTTCAGAAAACAATTGTCAGACTGACACTAGCTGTTTCTCAAAGTCATTAATCTGATAGAGTGATCTAGCTACTCACATCTTGAAACACAGCTTTGATGCACTCCCATTTTGTGTTTGCCCAAGGAATCTGGAGTTCCAATACTTATGTTTCAATGCTGTGAGTCAAAGCAAGACTGAAACACACAAAATAAAACAGAACTGCTGCTTTTGCTAACCAGCTGTAAACTCAGACAAGAAACCCTATGCATGGAATTGGTTCATAAAAGAAGTGAGTATAATTACCAGGCCTCAAAGCTTGGCAATTTTCTTTTCCTGTGATGCCTGGCTCAGCTTTGCTGTCTGCCAAAATATTGCAAAGCATTAATGGCATTCCCTTACCCTTTCTGTGGGTGCCCTCTCAGTGTAACCAGACTGTACTCTGGCATGCAACACTCAGCTGCTGGGGACTGGAGGAAAGGTTTTGCTGTATAACAAAAACGTTTCTGCCTCTGCTCCTTCCCTTTTATTTTCTGGAAGATTAGTGCTGTTAAGGAAACTGTCTCAGCAAAAATCCAGAGCTTTGTCATCTTCAAAGAAATAAAGGCATCTAAAACTCTTCAAGACAGCTTTTGTTAGTTGAATATATTTTTGTTTACAAACAGGCTAAACCAAACCTGAAACATAACTTTCTTGTATTTCAAACTTGATTAGTAGTTCAAAATTATTCTAAGTAATCTGAGCATGTGGGGTTTTTTTAAGCTTAATATTAATACAGTTAGCTCACAATCCCAACAGGCAAATTTATTAGATTTAATATCAGAAGGTACCACTAGAAAATAACTCCCTCTCCTTGTCTGTATGTTTCCAGAATGATCCATCACTAAAAGTATATTTTCAGGAAATGGAAGACAGTATTCTGAATGGTCTTTGATAATAAACATGCCTGTTGACTTTCCCTTGGTCAAGGAGGGTTGGTTTAGGGAACATCCAGGCAAATTTGACAGCTACAAGTCCATGGGCCCTGACAGGATGCATCCACAAATGCTGAGGGAGCTGCTGGATGCTACAGCATGGCTACTCCCAATCCTGGCAGTCAGGAGAGGTCTGAGTCTGAGGACTGGAAGAGAGCAAATGTCACCTCAGTCTTCAAAAGGGCAAGAAGAAGGACCCAGGGAACTGCTGGCAAGTCAGCCACCCTCAAATCCCTGCCAGGTGAGGGAGTGCCTTATTCTAGAGGCCATCTGTGTGCACAGGGAGGACAAAAAGGTGACCAGGAGTAGTCAGCAAGGATTCACTGAAGAGGAGTCATGTTTGACCAACCTGATTGCCTTCTATGATGAAACTACCTGGCTAGAAGAGGGGAGGAGCAGTGGAAGGTGTCTGCCTTGACTTCAGCGGGGCTTTTGACATTGTCTCTCACACCATCTTCCTGGGCAAACCCAGGAAGTGTGAACTGCATGAGTGGACAGTGAGGTAGACTGAGAATTGGCTGAACATTAAATCCCAGAGGATCATAAACACTGGCACAGGGTCTGGCTGGGGGCCTGTCACCAGTGGTGTCCCCCAGGATTAATTTTTTAATATATTCATCACGCCTTGGTTGAAGGAGTCGGTGGTGGCACAGAGCTGGGAGGAGCAGCCAGTCCCCCTGGGGCTGCACAGCCCTTCCCAAGGACCTCAACAGGGTGGAGGGATGGCCAGAGGGGCTGTCTGAAATCCAGAAAAGGCAAATGCAGGGTCCTGCACCTGGGGAAGGACAATCCCAGGGGTGCTGGTGGAAAACAAGCTGTCCCCAAGCCAGCAGTGTGTCCTGAGGGCAAGGAGGCCAATGGGGTCCTGAGAACATTCAAATCCTACATAAGGTGCTGCTTTCTTGGCCATCTACATGAAGATGAATTTTAATATATCTGCACATTTCTCTTCCATTAATGTTATGGTATTATGATAAATTCCAGTGTAACTTATGGCAAGTCATACCTATACTCTGTAGCAAATTGTCTGGATCTCACTGTGGGCTGGAAAATTTGCAGCAGCTTCATCTGGATTAAATGGAAACCTCACTTTGCAGCTAGAACTCATTTCGACATATTAACTTTCACAGCTTGATTGCAGCATTTACTTTTTAGATATTTCCCTTGATTGGCAGTGAAGTTGCTGCATACACCTTTTAGAATGGAAGGTTATTCAAAAAACACTGCTGTGACTCAAGCTCATTATTTATGTTACTAAACAAGGAGCCTACAGAGATGTAGTTTTTAAAATGAAAATTAGAATTCTGTCACATAAAGAGGATCCATAAAGTCTACAGCTAAAATGGCACCATAGCACATCTTGTGTATCACAGGCAACTAACTTTCTCTTGATTTGTTGCATTTAGACTGATAATTAGGCTCTAAATACAATAAATCTTGCATTTGATTCACCGTGTCTTACAAAAATGTGTCTAGTTAGTCCTGATGAATTTATTCTGAGAAGAACTGATTGCTTTACTTTTTAATTTGAATTTATCTACCGAAGATGCTTCACCATATGATGCAGACACCTCTTAAACTCCCTTCTCAAAGGTTAAACAGATTGTCTGCTAACTTTAAGCTCTAAAGGATTCACACCACCCCTTGAATCACAATTATGGTGCTTTGGGGTTTTTTTTGCACAGTTTTCCAGCATTCTGGGAATGAGAGCAGCTGATGTGAAGCTGTGTTCTGGTTTTGACTTTCAACAATAGATGAAAACAAAAGTTCTATTTCTTTCAGACATTTTCTGGACAGCTTTGGGACATTAACCCTTTAGAAGTCCCTCAGAGCAGAAGCCAAGATCTTAAGGAAAAAAAAAACAAATACCACCCACATATAACCCTCCAATTGCATCAACATGGCAGACAGGAAAAGGCAGGGGAATTCTACTTGCAGTTTTTGGGACTATTTAAGTGATAATGAGAAAAGAACCTCGTTAACCAATTATCAAATTCCATTTGTGACATGAAACGAGAGCTGCACTGACATACCCTGTTTTCCTCTCTATTCTTTGGGTTGTTTGCCAAAACATAAAGTTGTACTTCGCTGCTAAGATCATCATAATTCCATTGCTTTTGTGGGGTACTGAAAGACAGGAATTCACCATCACAACTTTAAATTTACTTAATAAACTTAGGAAGTTATTTACTTGCCTCTTGTTTCAGTTTCCCATTTGTAGCAATCAACTGGAAACAATTAAAATTTGTAACAATTAATTGTAATTAATTAATTTAATAAAAATATCATCCTGGCCAACCCAGAGGGCTCTTCTGTTTGTGACAGTAAACCACACACCTGTTTCTGATGCAGGTAAAATGTGGGTCTTTGCATAATTCATAGAGGACTTTAATGCTTTTCCCCTGAAATTCCCCCCACATCCTATTTCCCCCCAAGACTTCTCTTTGTGCCTTGCTAGAGGGTGAGAACTATCTGAGAATTAATTTTCAAGGAAATCTAAAAGGGATTAAGATTGTTTTAGCTGGGAGTTATACACATGGAAATACAGAATTAACATACAGGCAGTACTCTGACATATGTGAAACATGGTGGAAACATAAAATAAAATTGAGAGATTCAGTTCACTTTGAGCAAACTTTTCATGCCTACAGTCAAAATTAAAGGCATACTTCAAAAGTGTTTGTGATTGGATTATTTGGGGATGGACACTTGGATTTTACTAAGAGAATTTTATGAGAAAGATCAGGTAAACAGTAAGTCTTAGCATCAGGAATGATTATCTGGCATAATTTTGGAGTGTCTGAAACTCTCTCCTGATCACAGTTTAGTTTTTGGTCTACTGAAATAGCTACAACATAAAGAGATACATTCACAAATTATCACGGCCTTATTACTAAATAGGAATGCTCTTCAGTCAAGATCCTCCATTTGTGACCCTTCCCATGGGGATTGTCCCATGAAAACAGTATCATTCCTTCCCTCAGGAACTTTCCACTAGTTCATTCCTTCAATTCCTGCTGCTTTGAACCAAATGGCTTATTATGAACCTATAAATATCATGGCTGGAAAAAGAATCCCATTTGATTAACAAATAGGAATACAGAAGGAACAACTGGTTTAAAATGGTACTTTTGCCCTCTGTTTGTGCTCCTGTTTCTTACACAGGATCCCATGGCTAGGCCAGGATCACCACCATGCCTTGCACACCATGAAACAAATCCCTGCAGAAGGGCATGGGACAATTTGGACCTGTAATGAATGAAGATTAAGCTGGTTTTGGCAGCAGCCATTAAACCTGGGCCAGAGCTTGTTATCATAATAAAAATGAATGGAATTTTTATTGCCTTCACCTGGGAGTATGAAGAGACCTTAATTAAACCCCCAAATTCTTGCTTCTAATAATGGCAATGGTTGGTTCACTTTCACAGATTTATTGACCAAGAAAAGTATTCCCAAAGACTGGCTTTGGACACAGCAGTCTCTTCCATCCTTCTCCACAGTGAGATGGAAGAAAATAAGAAACTCTAAATTATTGTTCTCATCTGCTTGTTCCCTGGATATACTATTATATTTTCACTTACTAGGAAGGGCAACAAGCCATGGGTACTTCAAATTAGCTTTTGGATGGCCTTGCTCTTTCTGTCATTAAATAATTTCCCTGTTTATTTCTATGACTTCTCTACTTACATAACCTAAACCAGTTCACAGGTTATAATCGAAAAAAATATTCCAGTACCTGTTTATGTTCTACACTTGCTTGATTTTGGACACTGTTTCTGCATCTTTGCACAAATTTTCCCTAAAAGCTACCTCAGTGCTGGTAAGACTTGAACAGGTATTGTTGTACACATTTTAAAGTCTGGGTTTACTTTCAACTTCAATATATATTCCTTAAGCAAGACTTCATCTGAAATTATTTTTTTAGGTAGTAATTTTCAAAAATGTTGAACCAGACAATGCACATTTCATAAGCATAGAAATGGCTTCTGGTATTCTAAGTATCAAAATATGCTAATTATAATTACTACTATTCATTATTTTCCTGCTTCCTATTTTTACACCCATACAGATACTCCTAATTGATAAAATTGAAAAACAAACAAATGTACCCATTATACTTTTTATGAATCCAACCCATTGTTCAAGGAAAAGAAATCATTCTTTACACAAAGATTTGCTCTGAAATTGCTGCCAAAGAGAATAACCTTGAGTTATTTGCTGCATAACTGCCACATGAGAACATTAAAGATGCCTAGGGACAGCTTCATCTTGAGCATGTGACTTTTAAGAAAAAGCTTTTAAGTTCAACATTTTAAAATTGCTGCTGTGTCCTTTTTCTTCCTCTGATCTTTAAATTAAACCCAGTTATCACATATAGGAAGAATCTGGGTGTTTTTTGTTTCTATGGTTCTGGCCATTTATCTAAAAATGAAAGTTTGTATCTCCTGGTTGCCATAAATTCAAGATATCACTGGAATGTTAAGGAAATAGGTACGTGTGTATATATATATATATAGATATGGATATTTCATGGTGGCTTTTCCCCAGAAAAACTGGAGAATGAGGTGAGGCCCTGATGTGAAACCTGAATAACTTTCCTGACCATTAAGACTAATTGACCAAGCCCAACTCCAAAACCCTCAAAGTTGATTTGGTCTTAGGGAGAGTGATATTTTCCACATAATCAAGTGGATCTTTAGATGGAAGGTCCATTCAAAAAGGGTTCACTGCTTCCTAGACAAAGCTGGGTTTCAGAACTGTCAGACTTTTTGGGTTTTTCCACAGATTTTTTAATAACCTTTTGGTAAGGTAAAACAATTGCTCCATCTCTCTGGCATTGGTCTGACTTATCTGAAATAAATGCTATGAGTGCAAACAGGGTTCTCTGCCTGAGTTTGTGGATCCACATCTCTAAAAATGAATATTTCCCCCATACTACATAGTATATTTCCTCAGCCCAAAAGATACATATGAGCCATGCCTCAGGTCAGGACCCTGACAGAAAAACCCTCTTAATAATTATAGGACTGGTCCAAAGTCCATTAAAGTTAATTGAGAGACTTGACACCATGGCCCAGAGCAGCCATAATAAAAAAATATTTGTTAATTGATCCAAGGCAAATATTTGGCAGGCTCTGGCTTGAATCAGAAACAGCTGCAGAGTCCAAAAAGCAGAAATCAATTCAGAAGACCACACTGTGAAGGGACAGCAGGAAGAAAGTTGGTGGCAGAACTTGGGCTAAAGAACAGGACTGGGTTTGGTTTTGTCTTTTTGGGTTTTTTTATAACATATCAATGCAGCAAGAATAATTTAAAATTGATTATATTATGCTATAACTCAAAACTAGAAACCTGGAGATCAGCAGGAGCACAGGCCCTATCAAATAAGATGCATTTTCTCTAAAAGCCACAGCCACAGGTCCATGGTGTGAGAGGTGCACTGTCCTGGGGAATGCTGAGTATGAAGTACCCTGGAATGTCCCTGGACACGCAGCATTGAAGCAGAGGCTCCTTACATTCACAGAAACCTCAACAGCAGCCTCAAAAGTAGAGGAATCAAAATTTTTGCCCTGCTGGCTTTGGAATAGGTATTCCAATCTTTTGCTTGAGGATGAGAGTTGGGTGGGAAGAAAAGGATTTCCTTGGCCTCCCTAGTTATCTGCTCTGGATGAGCTAAACAAACTCCTTAGAAGCCTAAGTGCTGCTGATCAAGGAATTCCAGAGATGAAAATTTGGAGAACCCAGATATTCCATGGGAATATCCAGATTTTGCGTTCACATTGGATTTCCCCAGTTTCACAGCCATTATTTTTCCTGTCAGCAGTACAGATTTTTGGAGCAGTTGAGAAACTCACTAAAGTTCCCAAAAAGCAAATAAAGTATTGTCCTTGCCCAATACAACAGAAATTCAGAAGACATGGATATACTTGAAATTGCAGGAATTCAGGGGGACACATGAATATATGTGAAATAGCAGAGGCCATTTAGATTCCAAGTTCTTGACTTGCCCATGTCTCCCCAACTATTATACAGACAAAATAAGTCAACAGAACTCTTTTTGGGCATGATGATTACAGAGCATTCAGCATTTTGCATTAACAAATGTGCAAACAGAGGAGCAGAGCTCTGTTTTGTCTTGTCACTGAGATTTAACTGGACCTGAGCAAAATTTTCAGCAGAGAAATGTGATCCACGATTTTAATGACACTTTGAAATAAATCAAAACACTTTATTCCTTTGACTTGGGCAGTAATATCCTCCTTTAAACATACTATTAACTGTCTCACAGTTTGTACTTTGAGAAGGAAATATACTTTCATTTGCTTTATGGCTCATCCATAAAAAGAAATTCAGATATAATTTAAACACCCTCAAATTTCATAGACTTCTTCTAAAGTTGCTTGTGTGATTTTCCATCAGTAAGAAAATTAACTAAAGGTTACATTTTATTTCTGCATTTTGTCTGGTATCCTCTTTCATACAAAAGTGACCCAGGACCATTATTTAAATCTGTCAAGCTTCAGAAGTTTTTCTGATAAAACTTCATTTTAGAGCTTTAATCCCCAAAATGAATATTTGCGTTCTTTTATATCATTCAGCACTTACGGGATGTTGCAACATTTTTATAAATTTATTACCTTTCAGATTGCAATGCCAAACATAAGGTTTATTGCCAAATAAAGCATAATTTTTGTTTTTGATTGCCTGCTTTGGAAGAGTATTGCTTCTGCTCTAAAATTGCCTCCACCAAATTATTTAACTGGTTTTGTTGATAATTATGGAAAGTATCCCAACCAGAAAAAAATACACAAAGTGAAATAGTGTAGTCAGGCAATATGAAATGAGAAAAAATACTTTTGAAGTCTCTCACAATGAAATTAACATACAAGTAAAAATGAAAACCTGAACAAACCCCCAAACAATAAAAAACCATCCTAATTTGCTTCATTTTCTTTTAGATCTCTATCCACCAAAAAGTACCTCAGGTGGTATTTCATGATGGATATCACAGACTCCAAAATCCACAGAAATTCATTTGAAATCATAAGACACTAAACATTCTTTGGAAACAGAGTGTGTAGGATCATGCAGCCATAGAATAGTTTTGTTGGACAGGATTTTTAAAGCTCATCCAGTCCAAAGTCCCTGTAATGACAAGGGACATCTCTGACTAAAGCAAGATGCCCAGAGCCCCATCCAACCTGACACTGAATGTTTCCAAGGATGGGCATCCGCCACTGCTCTGGGTAACCAGTGCTAGTGCTTCACCACCCTTGCCATGAAAAATTTCTTCCTTAAATCAAGTCTGATTCTCCTCTCTTTTCATTAAAACCATTACCTTTTGTCCTACTGCAACTGATCCTGCAAAAGAGTCTGTTCCCATCTTTCTTATAGGCACCTTAAAGTCCAGAAATGCTACAAAAAAGACTTCCCTAGTGCAGGCATTGCTGGACTCCAGGATGGTTTGGATGGGTGGTGGCGAAGGATCTCTGAGGCCCAGTCTTTAGAGCATATGGTTTATTGTAAAGGATGAAGGGCCCTGCTTAGAGTTGCTAGCCGCAACTCGTGGCAGGCCCAGGGAGAGCAGGGGGGCAGAGAGAGAGAGAGAGAGAGAGAGAGTGCCAGGTGGGCGTCCCAGCAGGAGGGTCCCAGAGAGAGCGTCCAGTCCCTCGGCCACACCTTATCAGGGGGCTTCAAGGTGGGCTGGGACAGGACTTGGGCCAATGGGGTTACAGACATCGGATACTTCAGGGGAGGGTTACAGGTATGGGATGAACCATACATTGGGGGGTGATACAGAACATTCCATTTGACCTTAGGATCTATCAGAAAGGGGGGATTGCTTTCAGCTTGGCTGTATTATTGTTTTCGGGATGCTCAGTAATGAAGGTTTGGTATTTCAAACCTTGTTTTCATCTCGATATCTGTATTCTCTGATTCTTTTGCCAGGTCATCATATTTATAGGGCCTTGCTATTTCATCTTCCCCAACACCTAGAACCTTCTCTTCTCCAGGCTGAGCAACTCCAATTCTCCCAGCCTGTCTCCGTGGCAGAAGTGCCCCAGCTCTACTTGGTGCCTCCTCTGGACTCACTCCAGGAGATCAAAGAATCATGGAATGGTTTGGGTCGGAAGGGGACCTTGAAGCCCATCCAGTTCCACCCTCCTGCCATGGGCAAGGACACCTTCCACTAGCCCAGGTTTCTCAGAGCCCCATCCAGCCTGGTCTGGAACAGTGCCAGGGATGGGGCAGCCACAGCTGTTCGGGGCAGCCACAGCTGTTCTGGGCAACCTGTGCCAGGGCGTCACCACCCTCACAGGGAAGAATTTCTTCCTTATAGCCAATCTAAACTTGTTCTCTGTCAGTGTGAAGCCATTTACCCCTGTCCTGTCATTCCAGGCCCTTGTAGATTATTTCTCTCCATCCCTTCAGGTACTGCAAGGCCACAGTGAGATCACCCCAAAGCCTTCTCCTCTCCAGCCTGAACAATCCCAGTTCCCTCAGCCTTTCCTCCCAGCAGAGCTGCTCCATCCCTCTGATCCCCTTGGTGTCCCTGCTCTGGCCTGGCTCCAGCAGCTCCCTGTCCTTCCTGTGCTGGGCCCAGGGCTGGATGCAGCCCTGTAGGGGGTCTCAGCAGAGCGGGGCAGAGGGGCAGAATCCCCCCTGCCCTGCTGCCCTGGGGCTCTAGGTGCAGCCCAGCACAGGGGGGTTCTGGCTTGGGGCAGGGCCAGCTCTCACCCACAGCATCCCCAAGTCCTTCTGCCAGGGCTGCTCCCTCTGCTCATCCCCAGCCTGGATTGATCCCAGGGGTTGCTCTGACCCAGGTGCAGCACCAGCAGCTGGTCTTGTTAAACTTAACGAGATTCAATGATTCAAAACTCTGTGAGTTTTCATTTCACCAGACTGCTTCACATGAGAACCGTGCTAAAGCAAGAGGAAGAACATCCCAGTGTCTGTGATATGACATTTCCCTGTTCACTGCCTCAAGCTGCACAGGACGTGAAGATGTGCAATGTTTAAATACCACAGTGTTTAAATAACAGCATTCCTCCACCCCAGGGGAAAAAACCAGCCATATTCAAGCCTCTTGCAGTAATTCAGCAAAGGCATGAAACACAGCTGATAAGAGATGGTTCCTTTTCCAAAGTCAGGGTTTCACTTGTCACCTGGTTATCAGGATCTTTTTCTCTGTGAGGAGCAGTAGCTCTTGGCTCTCTCCACTCACTGATACCAGCAGGAGGGGGAGCAATTTCTCATTCAGAAACCACCAGCTTCGAATCAGCTGCAAAAGGGATGGCATCTTGGCTCCTGTAGGAATGTCATGCACACACATTCTGTCCTCCTGATATATTGATTCTGCTGAATATTATTTAAAAAAAAATCATATATCCTGTGTTAGACCAAGAAACTGAAGGGGTGAAGCAAAAGGACAGCCTTTTACTTCACCTCTTATAAGCAGAGTAAGGAAAATTCTTTCTTCTTTTCACTATTTCTTGCTCTGGAAGAGCCTCTGTGGTTCTCACTATCTCTTCTGTGCAGCTTTCAGAGTGGAGTAGGCACAAACATCACCATGCAGACTCCCCAACATCATCCTGGATTTGAGGCCAGGAACATCTACCCCCATAGCCACTCAGTGGGACTGCAGGCAAGGACAGTCACACGTCATCTCTCTAGTATCTTAACCTCCATCCTGAAACTCAGGGTGATTGGGATGAATTCAGATGCAGAGACTCATGCCTTTGGAATGAATTACCAACACATTTATCCTTGCATACCATTGCATCCATTAGTCAGAGAAAGGCTGAAGGCTGCAACTTGCATACAGAAGATAAACTGTCAAATTACCCTGCTGTTGCAGCCCACAGCCACTGTCACTCAGAAGATCACAAAGGTTCATTATTTATTGTTGTTTTTACTCCCACAGGAAAATCATGGCTGTTTCTTTACTTACTTTCAAATTCCAAGCCTGTCATCCTAAACCAGCTCCTCTCAAGCTGTGTTCCTCTCTGTCTATCCTGCCTGGCTGCAGCCAAAAGGTCTGCAGCACTTGAGAATGTTTTCCACATCCTCTGCAATCTACAAATCTAAAAATCTACAAAAAGGTGGTTCCAATGAACAGGAATACAGTACAACCTTCCCTGGCACAGTAGGAAATCTTGCAATAGCACCCCATGAGAAATGAGTGGTTTTCATTTATTCAATGTTCTAAGGCAAATTTCTCTTCAAATGGCACTAGTAAACTTCAAGACTGTCTCAGGCAAAAAAATAAATTTTAGATTCATATATTTTAAATGGTAGGCAGAGGATGTTTTTCCTTCAATACTAAAACCTGGAGGTTTGCTGGAAACAATAGATCAAGGCAGGTATACATTTCCAAAGTATTAATGAACTCCAGAATATCAGTGAATTATTTTTTCTATATGCCAAAACATTTTTTTTTTCCACTTCTGCAAAAATTCCCTAAATCAAGAAGAGGTTGAAAGAAAATGGACACATGGGACAAAAGGACAAATATGTTAACATTCCAGCAACTGTAACTGCCTTCTTCAGGTCTGTTAAACATCTCAACAGCCTGGACCTTACAGTAAACTTAAAAACTGAGAACTGACAATAAAAGTAGTATTGGAAGTCTTCCACACTTACTCTGTTCTGTGTTGAATTGTTCAGCTTGCAAGAACAAAGCCTTGTTTAAAAAATATCACTCTTTTACTGCTTTTTTCTGCAGAAACAACTGGGGAATTGAGTCAGGCTGTGTTCTCTCTGGCTCACATAACAGCAGCAATAATAAAGATCCTGCCACTGCTCCTTACTCGCTCATTCGAGTGTGGCTGCCTGAGACAATTACACTCAGCTCAGCTGTATCTGCTCTGCAGTGCTACTTCTAGGAGGAGGAGGAGAGCCCTTGTAAGGAATCCTGATCAGAGAGAAATGACTTCAGTGGAGCCAAGTTTCCACACTTTGAGGTTTTTTTCACCAAAAGAGTTAACAGTCTGAGTCCATACAACATTTCAAGCCCAGTGCTCCCACTGCAGCACATTTTAGGCCTCTTTGTGGCTATAAACAGCCCCTGAGATAAGCAAAGGTTACCCAAAGTAAGAAGATGTGAATCAGGTAGATTTGACTACTCCTTGGCAACTCTGCCTGCCAAAGCAGGGTGGAAGAAGACAAAGCTTATCTAGCTAAAGACATGAAGACAGAAAAATAGATTTTATTCATTAAAAAAAGTATTTTCTTATAATTCTATAGGAATTTATATCTATAGTTCCTAGAGATAAAAATGACAAAGGAATTTGAAATTCAAAGATAGGATTAGACTTCACCAGAGCAGGGATTTCTCTTCCTTGCCATGATTGGCAAAATGTTTCCACCACAAATCCAAGCTGTTCACGGGGAAAGAAAGACAGAGATCATGACTCCTTTCTCCCTGCAATCAGATTTAACCAAAATGTATTATTTAATGAGTGAAGCACAGGTTTGGATGCTGTGATGCCTGGCACCAGTGGCGTGTTTTTCTACCAGTCTGATGTGACCATTTGTCCTTACAGGTTAGAAAGGCCACGAACCCATCAGCTAATGCTATCAGAATGTTCCAGCAGAGCCACTGGAAGCAGTGCTCCTGTTTGTTCTCTGGAATGTTGCTGATATCACACACTTCCAGCAGCCACAAGGCCTTGCCACAGTGTCTTTGGCATAACATGCTCTGTTGTCACCAACACGTGCCAGCTGGCTGCTGCTCCCCACCCCAGCAGTGACTGCATCTCAGCAGCATTTATGCATATAAAACACTCAGGCTTCCCTTGGAAAGCAGGAAGACAATTAATATTTTAAATATTTTCTTATTCTTCGAGAGCATGTAGGATATCCAGTGAAAACAGATCACCTGCAGGCATCACAAGGGGGAAGCTTCCAGGGACTCCCTTCTGCACACTGTGGCTGACTGTGAGATGATTTCCTGCCACAAATCACTGGAATTTGTTTTGTCACCCACACAGGTATTGCCACCCATTGTATCTCCTGGCATTTTCCTCAGCAACTGAGTCTGCCCCATGGATGTGGCCTTGGAAGGAGCACAGAGGAGGCTGGGACAGACCCAGTGGTTCTTCTGAAGGAAACAAGAGCTGCTCGCCCTTGACAAGAGGATCAGAACCAAAATCTATGTTCAAACTTGTGGCTGCTGCCCCTCATTAGAACCATACAGCCACCCTAATAAACAACATATGGGAAATCTGGGGTTCTTATCTGCCAAGAAAGCGAAAATAGGAAAAAATTTTAATGGCAGCATCAAGAAATGTGCTGCAAAGAATAAGTTGGGGATAGAATGGTAAAACATGCTGTGTTCTTCCATTTTTGTGAGAATGTGTCAAAAATACATAAATGAGTAAAGAAAAGCCTGTACTGTAATATTGGTACTCTCTCTAGTAAAAGGACTGGAGCTCAGTTGTGCCTTTGAGGCAAGCCGTGTGACACAGCACAGCTTGGAAGCTCACTGTCCCACAAACTGTCCTTGAGGCGTCTCCAAAACACCCTTCTTGAGAGTGTAGGAGAAGAAGACCCGCAATCACCCTGCTTCCAGGCTGTCTCAGGACAGTCCAGAGCATTTTGCAGCAGCCTCTGTGTCTGACCGTCCCCCTCCCTTCAACCAGCATATCCATGCAGGGACGAACACTTGGATTTCCTGCCCTTGATGGCAGCCTGCTGCACCAGGTACTGCAGGAAGAAAGGGGATGATGGGGAAGATTTTAGAGGTCCTTATTGCCAAATGGGAGATTTCAATCTGCAAAGATCTATCAATCCAGCATATTACATGCAGGGAAATACATCCATCAGATTTTGTTTGTTTTGTTAAAAAGAAAGAAAGGAAATAAATGCCTGAAAAATATTCTTCTCTGTGTTATAAACACATCAGTGTTCATTTTCTCTATATTCTACTTTGGGCCATTCTGTGTAAAATCTTTAATTAAAGTTTTTCTTTGAAATTGTCATCATCAAACCAGAAGAAAGAAAGTAAAAAATGGAAGGACACAGCTGTGCATATATGAAGTGCTATTCAGTACCAAATGTATTGGAACAAAATAAGTATCGTGACTGTTATGCTCTTAGTTTTGGCTCTGTATTCTCAGTAGCACAGTCTAACTTGTCACTTTATATTGATTCCATCTGTTTACACTCTGCAGAGTATTGGCTTCCTACAGTGAACATTTCCTATTTACCAGCTGGTAAAGATAGGCCCAAACCAGATAGAAAAGAATTAGACTATTTTCAGATCCTCATACACATAAAATCAAAAATTAACGGGGGAGGGGAGATAAAAGTAGAGGGAGGGAGTAGAATATATGGGTCTGATGCTTGTTTCATATTGATAGTCCTCTAAAACCCATTAACAATTTTTAGAGACCTGGAAATCTGTGCAATGAGCACGCCAAATAAATCAATTTTCATTCCTCTTTACTTTCTTCTTTATCTGAACAGCCTGATTGTAAATGTGAATCAATCACAGTACTTCAGTAGTCTTTAAATAGAAACAGTTGGGGTCTGAATCTGGCTAATATAATATTCTCAGTTCCACCAGACAGCTCTGAGTTAAGGACTTCAACAGAAAATGGATGTGCACATGCAGTACAGAGCCATCTTTGCACTCTGACAAACTTTCTTTTTCACAGTGGTTGGATTCTTTTCTTAAGGAGACTATAATTTGTAGGAAGTGACTCACTTCAGGAGAGTCTTATTGCTGCCATTAAAAAAAACCAACTGTTGCAAGTTGCAAACTCTTGAACAAAGTTGGGAGATTTTTAATATTCAGGAACACTAAGTCATGAAAATAGAGGCTCCTTTCTATGCCACCACGTTGTTTTGCAAGTGGGAAACAAATACTGTCCCTGCTTTTGGAGTCTTGACAGCCAGGTCAGTGAATCATAGAATCATTAAGGTTGAAAAAGACTTCCAAAATCCTCAACTCCAGCCTCCAACTGAGCACAAGCAACACTGCAAAATACCATGTCCACTCGTTTTCTGAACAGTCCCAGGGATGGTGATTCCACCACTTCCCTGGGCAGACTGTTCCAATGCTTAAGCACATCTTCAGGGCAGAAATTATTCCTAATATCCAACCTGAGCCTTCTGGTGCAGCTTGAGGTCATTTCCCCTTTTCCTGTCACTGGCTGTCTGGGAGAAAAGGCTGATCCTCACCTGGCTGCACCCTCGTGTCAGGAAGTTGGAGAGAGTGAGGAGGTGACCCCTGAGCCTCTTTTCCAGGCTGAACAACTCCAGCTCTCTCAGCCGCTCCTCATTGGACTCCTCATGTTCCAGAGCCTTCACCAGCTCTGTTTCCCTTCTCTGGATATGCTCCAACACTGGAGCAGGGGAATGTCCAAAGGATGCTGCAACTCCATGGAAAGCCCAGGGTCAGGCAGATTTCCTGGCAGGAAAGGGTTGTGGTTTGGGGGGCTTGTTTGTTTGCTTGTTTGTTTGTTTGTTTGATTGTTTATCACACATGTGCAAATTAAAAACTCAGAGTTACGAATATAAATGTATCCTTGATGGATGACATGCATCCAAATAGAAGCAGGATAAGGTTTGGCTTGAGACTAACCACTGGGATAGGTCACAAATAAATATTTCAGAGTAAATGAACTCTTTAGTGCATTTGAATGACTGTGTACATCATGCATCTATACATCTTGCATTTATATTTACTTCTTTAACTGAATTGTTCTTGGGACACATGGGTAGCAGTAACCTTGCCTTAAGAAAATAATTGTTTCTGTTAATATACTAAAATATATGTAACAGCTCTACTTCACAATGCTGTTGAAAAAAATACCACAAGACCTCGTAAAGTAAATATAGCTCTAATTAGAACTTTGGAGGATATTTTCAATTCATAAACTCTGTAACAAAAAAACATTTCAGCAGTTTCTTTTGTGATAGGAAACGCTTAACATGAAAATGTAAATGTTGTTCTTCAGTTAGGTGCATATAGCCAAATGAATAAAAGCTATGGCCTTAATAACAACTATACCAAGTTATGATTGATAGGCTTTTCTAGAGCAAGAAAAGATTGTCTTGGATACCATATGTCCTAACAACCTCGCGATATGTTAATATTTTATTCAGGCTAGAGTGAGGATATATTCAGATGTCCTACTCGATGGAAGAGAAGCAAATGGGTTGCAAATACAACTGCAGCCCTGAGGTGCCATAACAGCTGTGAAACCAGAAAGATTTTATTTCCTTCTCCAAAATTACAGGCCAAGTCCATGCCAAACACAGCAGGAGGTTGGATTTTCCTAGGAATTTACATCAGGTTATGTTTAATGTATTTCTTCTTCTATGAGCAGTTTTAGGGTAGAGCCAGCAGACTGTCACACAGTGCTGTGAAAGGCATGGAATACTCTTTCTGTGTCCTGGTAAATAATAACTATTATTGAGTTGCTAGTGATACGTGACATTAGATGATAGTGATATGTGTTGTTAGTGATATGTGACATTAGGTAAACTTGCAAATGCCTAACATACTAAAATACCGTGTGTTGGGGAAGATGAAATAGGAAAGCCTTATAAATATGATTGCCTGGCAAAATATTTCTAAAATAGAGATATTGATATGAGAACAAGACTTGAGATACCAAACCTTAATTACTGAGCAACTAGAAAACAATAGTATAGCCAGATTGAAAGCAATGCCCCCTTCTGATTAAACAATGCCCTTTACCTACTGATAGGTCCATAGGTCAAATGGAATGTTCTGTCTCACCCCCCAGTGTATGGTTCGTCCCACACCTGTAAACCTCCCCTAAAGTATCAGGTATCTGTAACCCCATTTACCCAAGTCCTGTTCCAGCCCACCTTGAAGCCCCCTGATAAGGTGTGCCTGGGGGACCGGATGCTCTCTTGGAACTTCCTCTTGGGACCCTCACCTGGAACCCTCTCTCCCTCTCTCTCCCTGGGCCTGCCACGAGTTGCGGCTAGCAACTCCATGCAAGGCCCTTCACCCTTTATAATAAACCACATCTTCTAAGACCTGACTTCAGAGATCTCTCGTCTCCATCCATCCAAACCGTCCTGGAGTCCTGCGCTCTCTACAACCATGATTATAAACAAATTTTCATAGCTCCGTTTGTGCAAAGATAAAATACTAAAAATACAGATTTCCCACAGTCACACGACCACTTTCTCCTTGGTTGGTAAGAGAGGGTTTGTGCTGTTCACATTTGTGTTGAGATTTAAGTATCTGGATGTAAAAAAGAGAGCAAAATGCCTAAAATACCATTCTTGTGATGTGACAGTATGTTTTACACAAGCCTTGCAAAGGGCTGGGCAATTACAGAAGTTGTGCTGCCATGGAGAATCTAGTCTCTTAAAAAAGTCAAATGTCTTTGCTCAAGACACAAACACATAATGAAATAAAATCACAGTGGGACTATGTCACTCCTACACCAGAGATTTGTAGCAAGACTGCTTGAAAGAGGACAGCTCTTAGGGTTCTGATGCTAAAAAGGGAATCACAGTGGGGATAAAAGAGGCTTTTAAAATATTCCTTGAGCTGAATAAAAAATGCCCAAACAACAACAATCCCTTTAATCATACAAGTATTAATAGATCTTCATGGTATAACAACAGGGCAACATCCTTTAAAACTTGTTACTAAATTGATATCAGTACATCAAGAATACCATCTACTTATCTGAAATGAATTACTACCCCTGCATGTGGTTTCTTTTATTACCCTGGTCAACATACTTTCTCCTTCAGCAGCGATTCCAGCTGACTTAATGTCATTGTTTGGCAGCTGTGGCTGCTCAGCCTGAAAATAAATACAATAAAAAGGACTAGGTGAACATAAACCGCATGTCATCGACAGACAAAACCCACAAGTGCTCCACAGTACCATTGACCACTGTAAGAACATCAGTGGCAGGATTTTGTTTTAGCATGTGAGCAACTACAAATGGAAGAAAGTGGCTTGATCCTGCCTTTTTTTTTTTTTTTTTTTGTGGCTGCTCTTCATAGCTCTGCTCTGCTCTTGGAGAAAATCACCACAAATCTGAATCCTTGAGAAATGTGGCTCCTCAACCACAGGTGTAATAACTGTTAGTGTAAAATAACTTCTCTTGAAGGATTTTTTTTTTTGGCTGCTATACATAACACAAAGGACCATCTGAAGCTTGATCTGACCTTTGGAATGACAGCATACTCATGAGTCCCAAGGTCAAGAAATTACAGCACAAGTTCTCCTCTCTGCTCTGCTCAAGTGTTCTTCAATCATATTTTCTCCTCCTCTTCTCTCCAGCACACACCTCCAATCCATTTGTCACCAGTAAGTTTTAAAGCCTTTTAAAAGGTGAAAATACATCACCTTGCTTTTGCTTTTGCTTTTTGCTTCCTCATCCTATTGATTTGCATCAAGCACTGTCACAGGTCATTTTCAGAGTCAACTACCAGCCAGGTTTACTTTTGCAAGTAGGTTCTATGTGTGCTAAATTACACTCTCTGCACACCCACCTTTGCTCTCAGCCTCAACTAACCGCTTCTGAAAAGACTTGTGCAATTTGAGTCGGATCTCTTTTTTGGGCAGTGAAGTCCTAGAAGCCAAGCACTGCTGTCAATTCAGCCTCTGAATTCTGAGCTTTAAACAGAAAGCATCTCTGAAAATTTCTCCCATCCCCGCTCCTGGAAAACGGCACCTGCACTGCCCTCCCGTGGAAATCTCACCAATCTGTGCCTGGCAGCTCGAGCAAACTCCAGTGCTGGCATTTCAGCTTCTGTGCAGAGCAGACAGCCCCAGAGAAGTTCCCTAACAAACCAGAGGGCCAAAGGACAAGATTGCCGAAGTGTGATCCTTACTCTCCATGTTTTAATGAGTTTAAGAGGAAGTCAAGAGTAACATATATTCTGCTTGAGCACTGGAAGAAAATCCAACCACAAGCGTACAAAAAAGCTTTACTTTTTATTATATTGCATGTAATAAAGAAAAATATTAATCTTTTATTCCAGGGAAGTTCTGTCATTTGTTATTTAATTAGTTTTCACTAATTAATTACAATTTTTAAGCTTCCCTGTCTCTCCGGGAGAAAGTGGCTTAGGCGCCTCCCTTTTTCTTCTTTTCTTTTGCTGCTCCTCTTCTTCCTCCTGCTTCCTTTCAAAGTCCTAATCCCATTTTTGTATCCTCAGTATTACACTCCCTCATTCTCTCTTTGTCTGAGAGCTTTCTTAGCTTTGCACTTGCTGGGAAAAAAGTTGGACCAGAATTTACAGAAGGTGACCCCTTACTGAAGACCAGATCATATAAACCCAGAAGACAAAATTAAGGAAAAAGAATTTCCCTGCAGATCCTCTTGCAGAATTTCACCCTTTATATTTCACTGGAGGAGTGAAAACCATTTAGTGCTCCACTAAGAAGGCTACTGTGAGAGCACAAATTTGCTCAGGGTTTTTATTTTCATGCAGAATACAACTTTACTCTCAATTTTACTTCATTGAAGGAAGAATCCAAATTTAATGCCAGTTCACACACAGCTGGTGTCTTCACAACCTTATTAATGAAAAATTACAAAATGAAGATGAATGTGAGTTATTTATTACAAAAGTATTGAATCCTGAAATGTTATAACTTTTCCATCAGTGGGTCCCTTGGCTTAACTTCCCTGTTTCACTTAAAGACATGCCAAGCTGAGTGACATGTTTTCAAATCACAATTAAAATCAATCAGTTAAAATTTCTTCCACACACAACAACTTTCCACTGTTACTTTAGTGAGCAGACTGATTAGTCTCAAAGGCTCATGTTTTTCCAGGAGCAGATCAGTGGCTTAGCAGACCATTGCCTTCATCAACCTGGTAACATTCCTATGGCAACTACACTGCTTGCACGTACAGAGAAAGTAATTTTAGGAAAAAATATAGCATATCTCTGTATCACTAGAAGCTCACATTAGCAGCTACATTATGGACTGAGAGATCCACAACCAACAGGTGATTCACAACTACAGTTCAGGAGAAATTTGACTGCAAACTACGGAGCTCTTGCCTACCTTTTGAACATGCTGGTACTTCAGGCAATTTTAGGGAAGTTTGAGAGGAAATCAATATATGGCACAGTAACTTTGAAAATATTTGGGGTCTGTATTTTAGTATACATGGATAAGGACTAAATTAATATCAGATTTTTTAAATACTTCATTTGGACTACTAGTTCCTCAAACTAAGCAAAAATAAATTTCTCTTATAGTTTTGGTTTTATTTTGCACATTATACATTGCTACTTCTCAACAATTTGTCCAGAATTAGGCAGGGCATTAATTTAATATCGACAAGTCCCTCTCAAAAACTTACAACCTACAAGCCTTGCCATCATGTAAGAGAAATTTTTTCAAAGCTTTAGCTCTATGATCTTTCATAATATGAAAACATGTTCATTCTCATCAATCTCACTGATACATCCCTGTCTTCTATGAAAAAACTCTTGAAGTGTTTCAGGAGATAGGTGTCCTCCTAATGGTAATTTACTATTAGCAAAGAAATCAATATCAATTACCCATTACAGACTGATTAGTTTAAAATGCAAATGTAACAGAGCAGTTTACCTAAATTAAACAAACAAAGGACAGTCAAGTACTTCAGGAAAAAAAAATATAAAACTTTTTCACCTCCACATTCAGGACAGAAATTGAAGCGTACAATAATGCTGGTGCAGACTGTACATCCGAATCCTCCTCTGTTTTTGATAGGCATCAGTTATGATATGATATGAACACCCAGTGCTCTTTCAAGTCCAATCTGATGGTGGTTTATAAGGTGACAAATTCCAAAAGTGAGCAGAGAAGCTCTCAATTCAGACAAAATCCAGCTGGTCTCTGACTCAGAGTTCACAACCTAATCTATGCATATTCATAGCACTGCATGTATATGAATTTAAGCTCTGAGATCTTCTCTTAAATAAAAAAAAATCTGCTGGCAAACTACAGCTCTTTCACATAGAGAGACACATTACACAAACAAAATCTCATGCAAACATTCCAGTTGTCAAATTTAGGTCACATTGCTTTTGCAAGTTTTCCAAAACTTTCACTTGAATAGGTTTAGACCATGTCTTGCACTTTTTGATGTTATTGGTCTGGAAACCTGCTCTCACCTGAAATTTTGCTCTTGACATAAACAGGGAGAGCCTCTAAACAGTTATCAACAGCAATGGCACAGTGTGGCCCTGCCAGCACAGCATCAAATTTCACTTCTGCTACACAGAAGAGAAAGGTTTCAACACCTGCTGAACTTTGAGACTGTCAAAGTCTGACCAACATCAAGCATCTGAAATGCTTTCTTTTTCCAGTTCATCTTCTTTGTCAACTGTATTTTGAAGTAAGATCTGTCCAATGTCACAGGAGAAAAATTTGGGATGTGTGACAGAGGTCACAGATGTAGCTGTAAAATGTATTAGGCAGTCATCCAGACACTCCTAAGTTTGGCAAAATCACTTTTGTTTTTGAGAACTCAATATAAATCAGTTCCATTCTATAGATTAAATAATGTATAATGTAATTTCCTGTATGTATATGCAAATCAGTTATTGATAGATCCACATCTTTGAAAGCAATAAATAGCCAAACACAACTGCAAGTAATTAAAGATTCCAGGGTTTCTCTTTCTGATACTACAGACTAAACAGTAAGTTGGAATACACACTTAAGTTTTAAAAGTTAAAAAAATTTTGAGTGCCCAACTGTGTTCCATTACAGCAGCACTCTCACACTTCAAACAACAGAGAAAAAAGCATTGCCCTGTACAATTTAGAGACTTGATTCAATTATTGAGCTTTGGGCAGGGATACCATGTAGCAGTGGGGTCAAAATTCATTGTCTGCATCAGGGATCTGTGCCTGGTATGTATCTCAGCTCCTTTCTCACTAAAAGCACAACCAGCAATAGAGAGTGATGTACCTGGTAGTGCAGTAGAATGTGCAGGGATGATTTATTTTACTTAAGACACCTCTGGCTCTCATGGATTTGGCCTGATGTTTCTTTTGGATTCATGATGAGCCAAATTCAGCCATAGCAATGAGCATTTGTTTACCATCTACTTGGATCAAAGGAGGTTTTGAACACAATTGGAAACTCTAGGAAAATTGGAACTCTAGGGCTAGTTCATAGGTATTTATGTTTTTTCCAAGCTTAGGATCTGCTCTTTAACAAAATATAACTGCCTTCAGAAGAAGCTTTGTTTACAACAAGCAAGATGGCAAAATGCAGCTTTTTGTTATTTACAGCTTTGCTGCAGTTTTACAAGAGGCAATTCTTTTCTTATGCTCATCCCTTCCTTACAATGAAGGTACACAATCACAGATGCCTTGCACATTTCATTTCAACTTCAAGGCATTCTGACAAAAGAAAGCATTCAAATTCACAGCTGGATACAGCTCCAGTGAAATCAATAGAGCTGTCACAGCTTACTCCTACAATGAATCTGACCCTAAATCTAAAACTGCATGGCAAGGAGAGGAGGATAAGTGGCACAAACTGTGATGGAGGAAGCCTTACATGATAATAATTTAAAATTACTTGCAAGAAAAATGTCCGGGTTGGGATTACCAGCAAATTCATATTTGATTGGAGCAAACTATAAGTCTTACTTGTCCAGAAGATTGGCTTTCTTTGGTAAGTGTATTGTCATTCCAAAGGAGTTGTCAAAGGATAAGATGTGTACCGCACCAAATATAATCAGAACCAGTGGTCTTGTAGTGACTTCAGAACAGAAATGAATCCAAAGAAGGCATCTCTCTCAAGTTTCACTGGACTCCAGAGCAGGGAAGGAAATAAAACCCCTGTTTCTTCACATACAAGCAGGAGGAACAAGAGCTGTGTGAGCAGGGTCCTTCTTCCACCCTCTTCTCATCTGCAGAACTAGGGGGGTTTAATTCATTGCACAGGATCTAGCAAACACAGTGTGCCTGACAGATGACTTCTACCCAGGCAGTGGAGAAAGTGTGTCCCACACCCTAAATAGAAATTTTGACCTAAAGTTCCAAGACTGTGGACACAACCTGCAGTTGATTTAATTGAATGTCGCCTGCTGCCACACAACTATTTTGTGTTGTGTGTAAAGTGAGGTCCTGTGGGGAGTGTGATGTCTTGGCAGGGGTGTGCCAGGCACTGAGTTCTTCTGCAGCCTGCACCCTGGCCATGGTCTCCCCGGGGTTATGAGACTACAACAGGGTATAGGACACCAAAAGGAGCAGTGTGGCTGGCACAGCAACAAGGGGGACAAAACTGAATTCTTGACATGGGATCTAATCTGCTAATAAAAGAATAGACTGAGATATGCCTTGCTGACAGCAGTGACCAAATGAGAGGAGCTTACAATTTCTGTGGTTGTGCTGGATGCTATCTCCTATGTCAGCACTTTCAGATATGCAGTTTAGAGTAGGAAGGTGGAGTTTTAGCCTAACTCCTTTGCCACAGAATTATACCTGGAAATGTTTTCTGCCGTTATCTTGAAGTCTGTGCACATTAAAGTACTCTAAAAGTATTTAAACCCACTACCTTTTAGTTGAGAAAGCCTGCTATTTTATTAAGCAGCACAGCTGCTTTAAATGTTGATATTGAGTTTCAGGGTTTGGGGGAGAAAAACACATGTACCAGACACAAGCTCATTACACTAATTACTCTGTTTCATGAAGAGATAGTATTAATTTTCCAGGAAATCTGCAACAAACTACACTGTAAGTACAAACAGAAGAGTGAAGTGGGGAAACAGCAATCAGACATGGCATTTGCAGAGTGCTGTCAGTGTGGCTCCACGGAGGCAAAGCTGAGGGATCTGCATCTGCTACGTGCACCCACCCAGCTCCAACTGCTCCTTCAAGCAATGCTCTCAGCTCCAGGGAAGAATCCAAGAGCCCAGGGCAATCTAGAGACCAAAACCTTGGCAGAGGCCTGATGCCTAAAATTTTTCTTCTGATTTTAGGCAACAGGCTGCTCCAAAGCTTACTCAGGTAGGATGAGGCACTCGTTTTTCCCCCTGTGTAAAGGGTTTAAGTGCTGACAAAAGAAGGGTGATCCAGGGGATGGTACTATCATCCAATCTGTTCCATAGTGTTTTATAATCATTAGTCACAAACCACTTTTGAATATTGACATTCTTATGCACTAGATCACATTGTAGTTCTAGTGATACTTATAAGGTTAACCCAATCAGTCTTCAGAGGAAATATTTCAAGACCTTGTTTTCTCTATTACAAATGTAATTCAAAATCAGACATTTGGTTTCTCTCCAAGCTGTGTGACAGTCAGAGAGTATAACATATTTCCTCTTCTCTCTGATATGTGCCAATCAACTGCACCGTGCTCCTGCCATTCAATTATCACAGTATAGAAAGCAAATGATAGCACAGGGAATTGTGTGAGCTCTGCAGCCTTTGAGTTGTTTTCTATCCTTTGTCTCCCCTGTCCAGCTGAGAAGGGGGAGTGACAGAAAGGATTGGTGGCATCCAGTCAAGGCCAACTCACCACTCAGTCAATTACAACTCGGTAAAGAGAGATACAAAAAAAAAGCAGATATTGAACAGCCAGGTGGAAAACAGCAGGACAAGAGCAAAACTTACTAGCCACCCATTGAAAGTGCAGCACTGTGCAGCACTTTGCATAGGTAGAAAAGCCCTTCTGCCTCCCACCCTGAAAAAATTCACCCAAAATGAATAAGCAAACGAGCCCAGCACAGTGGCTGATACACTGGCACTGGGACCCGTGCAGGTTTGGCTCCTTAGAAACCATGAACAGGGAGGATCCATTTCTTAGAGACCAAGAACTCAAATGAACCAGTTCTGCCTGCAAGACCTACCCCATCATAAATATGGGCAGTAACCCATGTTTCAGACAACAAAAATGTTTCAGACAAACACACACACGATGATTCTATCACCTGCTCAGATACTTGTACCAGCCCAGGGAAATTCAGAGACCAGTCAGAGGGAAATTCATAGACCTTTCAATACTACTCAGTTCCTTTTACCACATCAACAGATATATTTGAATCAATTTGTTAGCAAAAGGACTGCCCAAAAGGTAGATGCAGCAGCAGCTCTGTGGCTCAGTAACTGGACTACAACAGGAATATGGTAGGCAGTAGCACATCCTAATGCTGCTGAACTCATTAGCAAAGCTTTCTTTGGCTCCAGAAAATCAGGATGAAGCTCTGAAACACTCCTGTAAAGTCAGCTGGCATTTTTCTGGACTCTAAAACATTTTCTGGTTGGAGTAGATGTGCATCAGGTCTAAGCTTGTCTTTCTCACAGACCCTTCAAAAACAGCACATGATCCATAAGAAGTCAAAGTTACTGATACAAAGCAAACAGATTTCAAGTTCCATCAAATACTGCGCCTGGTTCTCTCTCACTTACATTGCCTGTATACCTGCGAAATATCAGTGCACGAATCAAGAACAACTTACCTGCACTGAATAGCTCCTGATTTATGTGTTACTTGGAATTCACAGCAGTGCATAAAAAGTCATAAATCAGACCCACTGCTTATATTTTTAAGTACATTCCTACTAGTGTGAGAGCAAGATCCTCAGTTATCATAAATCAGAACAGCTCTGCTTGCTTTCCTATCTTAAGAAGAATTACAGCATTTATAGCCACTAAGAGATTTGGCTCTCATTTCCATAATTTAATTGATAGGAGTTTCCCAAGTGTCTGTAGGCGTAGCTCCTGCAGCTGAGCCATGTTTCACTATAGCTACAAGATGGATGAATCTTGCAAATGTTGTATTTCTGGTCAGCTTAGATAGAAATGTCTATGTGCCTCTCTGCCACTCCTTCCCCCTCACACTTTTCCCCTGCTCCAGTGTGTGTCCTTCCCTCTGGCTAGAGTCCTTCACAGAGAGTTCCTGCACGGGCTCCTCTCCAAGGGCCACAGCTCCTGCCAGGAATCTTTTCCAGCACAGAGCAGCTTCCTTCAGGCCTCTGCACAAGCTGCAGCTTCCTTCAGGCCATGGCTACCTGGAGGTTGGCAAAATGTGGGTCCAGAATGGTGTCTGCCCCAGCACAGTCCTCTCCATGGCTGCAGTGAAATCTCTGGTTTCCCATGGGTCTGCAGGGGAGCCGCTCCTTCACTGCCCAGGGCACCTCCACCACCTCCTCCTCCTCCTCCTCCTCTCTGACTTTGGGATCTGTAGGGTGGTTTCTCACACTGCTTTCTTTCCCCTTGCTCCTTTCTCTCAGCACAGCTTTGCACACCTACACATAGCACAAACACACAGGGCAAGTCACCCAGAAATATAAATACTTGGTGAAGCAGGAGTTTCCTGCAAAATGATTCCCACCTCCCAACTCTTCCTGGAGCTGTGTATTGGAAGCAGGCAGCATCTTCGCCAGTGTTCAGCAGCCAGAGGGAAAATCCTGACATGTAAATCAGACTATCCACAGTATAGATGGTGTCTCCTCACTGCCTTCCTTTTGGCACCTCGCTAACTCCAGTTATGAAATCCTTCATCAATCCAAACTGTTCTCAGTTTGCAGTTGCTACTTTTCCCTGTTTCCATGGCTTGAGGGGAAAAGGATCATTCTAGAAGTATCAACTACTTACAGCCAGCCTTTGCCCTGCTCAGAGGAGGACCAAAGAACTTTCCTCCTCACTTCATACAATGCAGGGAAAACAGCAGTGGCACTTGCTTTATGGAACATACAAAATGGAAGCAAATAAACATGACAGCATTCTCTAGAAAGAATGAGCAATCCTACAGATACCATGTCCTCTCTCACATGTCATCTGAATCTGTGTGACAGTTTTCTGGATTCCAGCACAATGTCATTCGTTTGGACAAATCACCTCCAAGAGACCTGCCCAGTAATGCAGCAGACTGAAATCACCTAGAGGAGGTGCTATTTATTTTAGAGAAAAAGAGAATTTTGTATGTAGTGACTAAGTAATTTTGTGTCCCAAAGGCAGAAATACTCACAAAGTGAAAGCCAACCTGCAACACATCACATAAGGAGGTTCAGTAGCACACAGCCTGCCTCCTGGTCTGCCCTGCTGCCTCTGGCTCCTCTTCCTCAGTGTGCAGCAGCTCATTCTGATTATCAGGACATGCTCTAAGCTGGGCTGCAGGGACAGACTACTGGACTATAAAGGTCCTGAGCTATAAAACATCTCTGTTTCAGCAAGTGCCACTTAAAGCAAGTGCCACTGCTGCATTGTATGAAGTGAGGAGGAAAGTTCTTTGGTCCTCCTCTGAGCAGGACAAAGGCTGGCTGTAAGTAGTTGATACTTCTAGAATGATCCTTTTCCCCTCAAGCCATGGTACTTCAGTGGAAAGGTGAAAGAACTCCTGTCAAGCAGAACTGTGGCTTAAACTACACATAAAGCACATTCTTCTTCATTGGGAGCAGTTAGGGATGACCTCCTGGACATTCTAAAGTGCTACATAAATCACTGCAGTCCAATACAAAAAAAAAGAATAAAAGGGCCTTATTCTATGTCTGTCCCTAAGTTTTGGGGCATTTTTTTAATAGGTTGAGGGAGATTACTTGAAAACTATACTGCAGCCACATTTTGGAATAAAAGGCAATGCCTTGCAGGATCCAGACACACTGGCCATGCATCAGCAACCAAATGATAATGCTGTTTTCCAACATCCATGAACAAATTCATTATTTCAGTAGTTCTTGATACAGATAATGCCCTACAGGGCACATTAAAACTTTGTTTCCCCCAAATATTTGTGTATGTAGCCTACCTTCAATGTAGTCCCTTTGAATTGTGATAGTTCTCATTTAGAGACAATAACTTGAGCAGAATTGTGTAGGATCACAGAAATGTGATGGCTGCACACAGCAACATATTTATTGTTAGAATAAAAGAACAGTTTTGAAATTACTTCTTTATTTCAAAGACTTCATGTAAATTGCTGCAGATTACTCAGTAAAAGAGTGACCAAATGATCCATACTTGCATGGTTAAAACCTAAATGTTTACAACTTGAATTGACCCATGCCATATTTTTGTTTATATTCCTTTTTCATCCTGTTTAGAGTACACAGGCTTATACAGATCTTTAATACTAAAAACAAATCAGAACTATTTTAGCCTCTAATCTCTCTGGTATTTACTGAAGAGGGAACAAAGAATGTGTCTGAAAGGGTCTGGCTGCTGAGATCAACCCCTCAGCATGTATGGCTGGAGCAGGGTGGTTATAAAACGGAAACTGGAGACCCACTGTGGGTCTTTCTTTGTGAGTTTAAATCCTACCTGCTATGGAGTGGTAGCAATCGCAGCTACTGAAAATCTCCTGCAGCATTTCCAGGATTATCTGTTTCTGTAGGGTTAGAACTGCCTTTGGGGGGAGGGGGCTGTAGAATAAGGTGCAGAGGAAAACAAGAGTGGTACCTGGGAAAAAATATGGGGTTTTTTTCTTTTGAAACAAAAGAGCAGTCTTCCGAGTGGAGCTTGAAATCTAAACATTTTCCTTAGTTCTTGTTTTGTTCCAATTGATTCACTTTTTCTGAGCCCTTAGAGCTCTCC
The DNA here is from genome assembly GCF_024509145.1 of Vidua macroura. Taxonomy (NCBI): domain Eukaryota; kingdom Metazoa; phylum Chordata; class Aves; order Passeriformes; family Viduidae; genus Vidua; species Vidua macroura. The sequence goes on from NC_071575.1 coordinate 31,528,730, forward strand.
CATATTTTATGGGTGACTCTCCTCCAAAGCCGAAAGGAAGCAGAGGTAAGGCCTACAAGGGCTGCAGTCTTAACACACTGTACCACCAGCTGCGAGGATTAAATTATCATCTTATGTTCAGTGCTGGCAAAAGCTGAGCATGTGACAGAGATGGTGACAGTGGATTGAATGTCTGGGTGGCAGTTACTTTGAATATCACTCGTACCACACACATCAAGCCAGTCAGCACATTAGTGCCTATGACTGGGATCAGTCTGAGCAGTCATTACGTTGCCTTTCTTCCTTCATCTTGTGTGCTGTCATACATTGCAGCACTCCCTCCTACAAAACAGCATGCCTCCCAAAAGCAGGTTTTAGTTCACACACCGTGTGGCAGAGGGGATCTGTCTCTCCTTCTCTCTCAAGGACACAGCTCTACCTTCACAGACAATATTTCACAGGTGAAACTCAGCCTGTGTGTGAAGCAGACTGCTCCCAAGCAGAGACCTCTGGCCAATGGCAGGGCTGGTGCAGAGGAGCTCAGACGAGGACCTGGGAGAACACCTCCAAGCCAGGGCAGCACCTGAGGATGTGCTTTGGCTCTTGGCACAGCCCATTATCTGCCACCACCATCCATGTTGGTTCCAGTTAACATCAGCCTGCAAATCACAGCAGCTGAGGAACCAGCACACATTTGCTTCTGCTGTCTCTCCTCCGTGGTGGCCGTTCCTGGCAGAGAGGCAGCGTGGACAGCTGGAGGTGGCAGCTTCTCAAACTACTCTAGCTTGCACTGCCAGGGCTTATCATCTGTACACAGAGAGAACTCCAGCAAAAGTTGTTGCGTGCCTTTACAATTTTGCCCGTGGATGAAGCGGCAAAATCCAGAAAAATTATGCTGGCATGGTACAGCCCACCAAAAGAACCTAATGTTCCTGCATTAGCTCTTCACCCTTTTTAAAACAAACTTATGCTAAGGAGTCCTGAGCTGCTAATAGTTATTCTGACATGTCAGGGCTCTAAAGCACAAAGATTTTCCCTGCATTTTTGTGAACTTTTCTCACATTCATTTCTAAAGACCACACAGCTCAGATGCTGTCAAAAGGACATGTTACATGCATCCAAGTGTGATTCAAGCCTGAGAGCTGTTCCAGTCTGCCTGTAGAATTTGCCATCACTCTCCTATCTTTAAGAGAGGTGGTTTTTAAGCTGATAGACCAGCTGATAGAGATCAGTGGCATCAGTTTTCTTGATTTCCTTGCCACTCTCTGAAGCTAAACCAGCAGTTTGTACTGGAGCATGACTTGGCACTCGAGGTCTAAACGTCATTAAGCTGAAAGCCAGGTATGTTCTATTTTTTAAAAGTGCTCATTTTTGCTGATTCTCTTTCCATTGCCAGAATGAAGCTGATTATTAGTTGCATTTCTGTTCTACGTGACACACACTATGACAGGTAGCAGAAAATACTCATCTGCACATGTTTTATGATTCAAAAACTAGAGGATACCAGTCTGGTGATCCTGCAGTAAAGAAATCAAATTGATTATGTAGTGAGATTACACATCATTTCTGTACTGTGCCTTTCCCACAGGTGTGCTCACTGTGTTTGTGATTTTTTTAATATTATTTGATTCAGTTGATTTTCTGTTTAAGCTTTTTTTTTTTTTTTTTTTTTTTTTTTTTTTTTTGACTGAAGCAGCAGAAGTGGTTCCTTAATCCTCTCTTTAAACCTTTGCTGGTAACTACTAAGTGGTGTTATTTATAGCCCAGGCAAGACTAGATGGTCTATTATAATGGTGACTCAAGCCTATACACCTTTATAATTATTGCCAGGAATATGGATGCCATGTTGTGTTGTGAGGCTTATACAAAAGTGCTGAGAACCTTTACTAGCTATTCCTCAGCTTTCTTCTCTTTACTCTGTCCTGCCCAACTTCGATGCAATAAACACTTGAACCTTCAGGACTCTGACAAATCTGGATGGCACAAACTTTGCAGCAGCTCCCTCAGCAGAAGCAGCTCACCAAATTGGAATGTTGAGGGGAGAAAAAAAGAAATTCTCTTGGTTTTCTGGTATTTTTGTTCTTCATTTGCAGTGCTTTGGTACCATGAGGCATTCTCTCCACAGACAATTTGGGCCAAGGGGTGTCTGTGTTTGTGCAGAGTCTTGGTAACATTGGGCTGAGTCCTGAAAGTTCAACCTGTCAAAAAGAGGAAGGAGCTTTCTACCACTGGATTTTTATAGAAAAACTCAAATGCTTTCAAGTACCAGCGATCCAAAGGTAGAATTTCAGCACAGGTTACGTGGCCTGGCAGCTGGTGCCCCCTCTGCACAGGCAATGGCATATGGATGGACCTGGCTGTTAGAAATGTGGTTGTGGGACATTCCTGGTTTTTGGGCATTGGCTGCAGCAAAGGAAAGCAGCTCTGGGCCAGAGCAGGATTCCCTGGTGCCTTCAGAAATGTTAGAAATGTTAGGTTGTATTGCTCGTACATCCTCAGGATTAAGTGATTTAAGTAGATTTTTTTGTGCTAATGAAATTTTCTTCTGACTCTAATCTGCAGAAACTGTGGGGGAATTTTGGCTTCCTCTGTAGCAAGAGGAAATTCTCCTTCTCCCATGTTCCTGCAGTTTGTTGTAGTTTGTCTGCAAAGACCACCTGGCCTGAGCGGGAGGTGTAGAAAATGAGCAGCCACAATGCACAGAACACATCTTTTATTCAGTAAGCAAGCAAACACAGAAGTATAATGTGTAGTGCTTAATATTCATACAGTACTAAAAATATAAAAATAGAAATAAAATTTCACTGAAAGCATTTTCACTCACAAATATACAAGGAAAAGTGCTGTCAAGCCACATCATGCTACACCACTTGCCAGTGCTGAACTGACAGTTTCCCAACAGAACTGAAACACTAAAAACTAGTCCTTCCTCACAGTTTTTGGTGAGCCTGAACATTTGACTAGAAAAAATGGGCCTCCTGCAGCTGGGAACCTAAAAAGCATAGATGTCATTACATAATGGAACAATAAAATAATTTGGGAGAGTCCTGTAGTGATAGTAGCCTGCTTCAGGCTGTTTGCGTAGACACCAAAAAAAGATAAGATAAATAAACTTGAATCCTGATTATAATCCAGATCAGTCATGGCTAACAATTCCTGGAACTTATTGTGCATGGATATTTGTGCAATACTCCCACCTGCTGGCATAGCCATCAACTGTCTTCCTCGGGTGCTGCAGTTCCCTTTGCCTGCTTTACACTGGCACAGATCTTCCCCTTAGGTCTGCTGGAGTCCAGGAGAACAACCCATAAACAGAGCTAAATGCCCTCAACTTTTGGTGGAACTGGAGCTTTTCCAGCACCTTAACTTCTGGGGCTGTCCCTAAAGGGAGAAATTCACACAGCAAAGTGACATAGGTTGGTGACTGGTTCTTCAGCAAAGTCCCTGCACCAGATTCCTGGCTTTTAAGGCCCATTTTGAGGGAGTGACCTAGAGCTGAAGGCTTAAGAATCTTCTAAGATCTGCCGTCCCTGGGCAAGGAGCTGAACTGCCTCTATCAGGAAGCCAGCTCTGAGCTGTGTCCATAAAGGCATGGTGGGATTTGGGATCAGGCTGACAATCACAGCTGTAAACCAGAACAAGCCCTGTCTCCCAGAGTGTGCCAGTGCACAGAACCTGCTCAAATCACACAGATAAGGGTGTGCAGAACCTAACGTGAACCCCACTTGGATCAGTTCCTATTTTGGAATGGGATTTATTTATACTTGGTTATACCTGCTATAAAAATAAATGTGACGATTAACCCCTGAGATCATTCTAACATACTGTTTTGGCCTGTTACTCGTTTCCCTCAGAAATAAATTTTTATTTGGTTTACGGATGTTTATTTAGGTTCTAGTGACAAGCTTATGTAAAACACAATAAATAATCAATGTAGGGCTGAAAAGGTGTACATTCTAGTTGCATATATGATACATACCTTATACGTATATAATACATTCCACAACAGCTGAATGTTCTAGTTTTGTCTGGGAAGTTCTTGCTGTGGACAAAGGACTTTAATGCTAGAAAATAAACAGCTGTTCGGGATCAAAGATAATTGCATCTGATATGGTTTACTTAGATTGTTTTTCTTTCTTTAAATCTTATTACACATAATAGCTACAGTAGCTTGTTCAGCAGGTAATAAATGAATGCATAAAGAACTTCTAGCTATATCTGGATATCATATGCATGCATTTTTTATAAATAAAAATCAAATGTGAGGTCACATTTTCCCATCTTCTGTTTATAAACTAAATCAAATTTCTCATTCATTGAAACAGTGAAGATGTCTTTCCATAGCCCAACTCGTCCTGAAACACAGAGAAAGAACACAAGTCAGAGAGTGGATGTAACAGAATACCAAATACCTACAGTCTAATTGTGCTGGGCACCAAGTATCAGCTGCGAGATTCTGATCAGTCTGGGCTTTCTCTGAAAGCTTAATGAGACCTAAAGCTGTTCATTGTCTCACCCAGTTACTCTGGCACTACCCTTGCAATGCCTTTAAATAAAACACGTCTTCAGCTGCACCAGCCCAGTTTTACACAGGAGGAATTCAGATTTGTCTGGGACTTTACTCTGGACTTAACCAAAAATAAACACAGATTTTGGGTTGGCTGTTCACTTAAATGTGGATTTCTTCTTTCAGTGCAAGCTGTGGCTGTTTAGTAATTCCAACAGCTAACAACACATTTCAAAATCACCGTGCCTCCAGCACCTGCTGCTTAGATAACTATCCAAAAGGTACAGAGAATGTGGGGCATAAAACTGACTATTGGAGTGTAATATTTTCATTGCTAATTTCTATTATTTTGTGTCTAGAGATAAGTCCAACAGATGAATTTCCATTTCTCAACATGGAGAGATTTGTTTGTTAAATACGAGTTTCCATCTCTGAAAGAGAACAAGTGCAATGTACTCAATGACACTCAGTGCCACTGACATTTTAATTTTGAACACGAGGAGTAGGAAGATTTGGGGGATGCAATAGGGACACTGAACACCTTCCTCATATGAATTAATCTATGGAACCCAACCAATAACATAACATAATCTGGTGACCCTGCTGAACCTACCAGCCAAAGGCAGCAGCCCCCTTAACAAGTGTTTCAATACAGCCCAAAATATATTTAATTCAATGTCAGCCAGGGTTACTTGTGGCTGAATAAGCCCCATGGAATAACCAGACTGAGAGGCCCAATTCTCTTCTAATTTATGCTGGAGATAAAGACAAAATCCAGACTTGTTCAACTGGAAGAAATGAAAGGAGAATTGAGACTGTGCTACCAGAGTTTAATCATAACTGCAAGAACAAAGCTACTTGCAGGGAGCTTAATTATGCATTTGATGCATAAGAAGAATACCCATTTAATTCAATTACCATTGCTTTTATGCAGAAACTTTGTAATTGAGACCAAAGACAAAACTGTCTGAAACATCTACATATTACTTATTAATCTTATGGCATAGCATGTGTGTAAAGGGCCATTTTATGAAATCAGGGCTTTTTTATAATTCCTGAAAGTATGAAAGGGTCCTGGTTCTTTTCAGGATCCAAAGACCAAAATAACCTGACACTGAAAATGCCATTTATTGTTTTCACCAAATTTCTCATATATTTTTTAAAAAATAAATTAATGCTTACAATCATAACATCTGATACTAACTTAAATCATGCTCTGGCAACTATAACAGCAAAAAGTACAGCATGAAAACACGAAACCCTGTATTTACCATTCAATAATGAATATTTTCTTCCTCTGCTCAGTAAAAAAAAAAAAAAAAATCCTTTTATTTCTGAGTCTCCCTAAAAACACATATGGACAAATGACAAGTTTTACAAATGACATACATACACAGTGGATTATTTGTAACCATTATTTTCTTTTTTACCATATCAATTGATAGTTTGTCAAAAAGTCACCCACCTGGTTTATGATTTGAATCATGCAACTGCGTAAATTATGATGTGATAAGAGTCAAATACAAGTAACATATCTAATCATTGTTCTGCTTTCACAGCAGTTCAGGGTTATCTTCAGAGTAAAGATCAATGTGCTAAAAGAAAAAAAAATATGAAGAACTAAAATAAAGCAAAATAATAAAGTAAATGTAACTAATGACAAATTAAAATATTTGAAAGTAATTACAATCAGCTGTCATGTCATTGCCACCATTCTTTGTCACAGAAACAAACAGAGAAGGAACAAAGCACTGCTAATGAAGCTACATTCTGGGGTAACAAAATATTGTAAAAGCCAAAGACAACAAAAAAAAGAAATTCAAAATAAGGATATTTATACTAAAAAGCACACAGTGAACAAATGACAAAGTATCACATTAACTGCTGTAGCTCCCTTCCTTCTCTATTACAACATGAAGGCTTATTTATGAAACACTTGTAGACAGTAAAAATAAGAGACTATGTGAGGGCCAACAAGGAGAACACAATCCTGCTGTTTGCAAAGCCTTGCATCCACATGAGTGCTTTATCCAAGGACTTTGGGATGTCCCAACCAAACATGTGATAATTGAATAAATAACCAGCTAATACAGAATTAGTAGTCAAGAGGGATTGGTAATATTTGGCATTTTCATCAGAGATTTGAAAATAATTATAAAAATTGCACCTGGTATAATTTGCAGATCACATGAAGGCTGGCTGAAAGTGGTAATATGGAAAGGGCTCCTACAGACAGAAATGTAAGACCAAAGTATTCCTGTCATAATCCCTGAGTAAGGGACAACAACCTGCAAATCGATTCCTCTGAGAAACTTTGTGGTCATGATAAACATGTGCTTCATGTGTGATGCTGTATCATAAAGTGCTACCACCAGTGCCTTGGTGGAAAACAAGGCAAAGGTCCAAATAGAACTGGATTAAATTAGTGTATGAAGTGATTTTATGTTTGGGTAAGACATAAGTAGGGGCAACATAGGAACTGACCATCTTGACATGGTTCCTTCATTTTTAAAAGTGATGTAGAGCAGCCCACAGAAAATAATTTGAGGGAGCCTCAAATTAAGAGGCTCTCTTATGCTTCTCAAAGGCAACTTTCTTATCAAAGGACAGATGATAAGAATAACAGATCACATGGCACCGTCAGGCTCCTAGAAAGAATCTCACCAGAATAAACATCTGGAAGATAAACACATTTTAAACAGCTGAGGTAGGAAATGAAAATAAAAAGCTTATAAGGGAAGCTTTGGTTCCTTGTCATTTTATGCCTTCCATATGAGAAATATCTGCTATTCTAGAAAACCTAATCTACTTAAACCCCAGGGCTCAGGCCAGGATAAACTGTGTGACATGGTGTGGGCTTTGGCATGTCAGAGGTCAGAAGGAGCAGCGCAGAGTTCTCAGCACGAAGAGCTGAATCCATCGAAGTGAGACGAAGACTCTCTGGTGGAGTAGTCTGCTATTACCCTGTTCATCTTGGATTCTTCCATAATTTTCAGTCACTTCTACCGAACCTGATTGCAAAACAACCCAGCCATCAAATTGCACCAACAGTCAGCTCCCTCCCATCCTTTACATGGCAATAATATTTTGACAACATCTAACACACCCTAGGGGTTACTTGCAACTTCTCCAAGAAGAGTTTTGCTGTGGGTTTTAAACATACCCCTGCCAACAGGAAGAGCCTCTGCATTACAGCACTGATCAATGAGTTGATGGCAGTGCTCCACCATGGATTCCAACTGTGCTTTGTCATAAGAAACTCCTAAGAACCTCACCAGCTGCTCAACCATTGTCGCTAGGTCCTGCAAGACAGCATTTAAAACCTGGGTTATTTCACAATAATTAAAATCACATTTTTATTGAGCTTAAATATTGCAAAGTAAGTTATATCCCGCTGAGTGTGAAAAATACAAGTGCAGAAGTTGTAGAAATACCATTGCCTTGAAGTTTTGTCCCATTCCAATTTGCTGAAAAGAAACACATTCTGAGTAATTAGAGTAAGATAGGCTGGCAGAAAGCATGGCCATGTAACCTTCAGATGCTGGAACAGGGAACAACTGAAAAGTAGTTGTGATGCTTCCCACTTCAGGGAACACCCCACCCTTAACTGATCCCTTTGGAACACTAGTGCATTTCAGAGGATTTAAAAGTTACTTTGATTTTGACCTTAGTCAAATAAATGACTAAAAATGTTAGGAGAGCCTTTCTTCCTTTACCAGCTTCTGGGACTGCATTCATGTAGATGGGAAGGATCTGGGGAATTGGCCTCTGAGAACACCATTAATTTACATCTCCAGAATTCCAGGGTTCCTCAGTATGAGTTGCAAGGACAAAACAGTAATATTTATTAGGAAGCAGAAGGATGCTGTGATGCCACCAGCTGGTGACCATAGCTAGGAATACATTAATTACTCAAAACCATGGAATTGAAATGATTTACACTAAACTTTATTTACTCTGATGGTATTACACCTTCTTGTAGAATGTCACTCCATCAGAAGGCTCAGTAAAGCTGAAATTATCATTTACCCAGCTTTATTGAGTCTTGTCCTGATTTCCTCTTCTTACAACTTTGGAAACAGGAGCTGGGTTTTTCCTATGTTTGCATTAGTTTTCCAGTCTAATAAACATTCTGAAGTATTTTCATTAGTTGTCAAAAAGATATTACTGCAATAAGAAATATGTAGTAGTTCCACTAGATTTCTGATTTAAGTGGAATTATTAGCCAGCATACTGTAAGGACTCAATAATTATATCTACCTTACACTACATGATCATACCTTCATTGTTTTCAGATTTGTTTCACAGAAACCAGTAAAAACAACCAAATAATTCCAATAAATGACAAATACAAAGGACAAAATAGTGATTATATATATTTTTTTTCCTCATTGATACAGCACATAGAGCAAGACATTTCTTTTAAATGAATGCCCAGGGCTGAGTGTAGCAAGTACCGAACAGTTTCACATCACTATCTTCTGTGCAAGTAGTTCAGTGCCTATACATGCAGGCAGACTCCCCAGTAAATTAATATGGATATGAAAATGCCTAAAGTCCATAGAAGCTACTGAATTTTTAAAGCCAGTGCTTTAAAAATGGTATCAGGCATTAGGGAGCCAAAATATGGACATAAGAATGTAATTTTGTGCTTTATGTATTTTAAAAACTAGGGTGCTAGATGTGATAAAAACACCATTTTGCTACATCTAACCTACCTTATGCATATCTTCATACTTGAGAAAAAGTACATTGGCATCCATGTGGTGTTCCCAAAACTCTTGCACATGTTCAAACCACGAACCATATCCTACTGCAAAAACATTATGATTGCATGAGGAAAATGAACACTTTGGTTATTAAGCTGTATTCAAAAAGGAAAAAAAAAAAAAAAGAAAAATGAAATAACTGGAGTGATTCATAGCCCCAGGAGAGCAGTGTCTCATTTTGACCCATGTAATGGGAGACCTAACCCTGCCCCCAAAACTTTACTGATTTGTTTTCCAGTTTTCTGATTAAGTCCACATTTGCACTGATTTCAGTCAATCTATGTGTCTCTACCAGAGGTTCAGCCACTGGTACTTGGTATTTACAACCTCAAGAATCTCTTTTGTTGCCAGTATTAGAAGACAAGCCCACGAGCAATGCATTCTGCATTTTTCTCTGTTACCAGTGACAAATTGTCACAAAGTGCTTCACATAATCAAGGTAGGAGTTAGGCAAATAAGGAGTTTCTCAATTCTTCCCTAATTTTTTCTTGATCAATTTTATCTTTTTGGTAAAGCAGCTATAGAAAAATTATAAAACAAACTTCTTAGGTTTGTATTTTGAAGCCACCTTTTCTCTTTGAAAAAGAATTGTTTCATTCTGGTAACTGGAACACTGACGTATTACCTTCATGCATCCATTTCTTATGGAATGGGAATAACAAAAATGGAATCTCAGTGCCTTTATGAATATTGAAAATTGATCAGTTGAATAAAATTGTTTTCCTATGAAACTGATCTCTTTTTCCATTGGACACGTTCAAGTTGCCAGGATTCTGCTGAGATGTAAACATGCAGCTGAATGCTAAATTTCCTGTGCATTACAAACCTCCCATTTGTACAGTTATGGCAAAAAAACACTGTAATAATGGCAAATATGGCAAATAATACTGTAAGGCAAATATTTACAGCAGCACGGAACATGCTGTGATGTTTTATTGACTCTGGGAGGTTGTGATAAAGTCAGGTGGCTGCTACAAGATAAAGAGACAAGTAACTCTTGGGATACTTACATGGAAAAGAGTGCCCAACCTTTCTATCTTAGAAGACCTTCTAATGTGTCTTTCTTATGTCTCTGGTCTAGAAGTTCCTGATCAGGGGCTACAGGCAAACATTCCATTCCCAGGGAATGCAAATGGAAAACTGAAGGTGGGCTGGAATGGGAGGAGAGCATTAATCCTGCTCAAGCTTGCAAGATAAGGAGCAGCAAAGGTTTTTTAAGGCCTGTTAAATAACCTCCATTGGTAGGCTTTACTTTTTTCTTCCCTTTGGTATTACACATCTCCTTCAGCATCAGCTCCCCTAAATTCCAGGTTTGCTGCTCTGGATCTAGAGAAGATCCTGCTCTCAGAGCTCAAGGTACCTGGTGAATTCTTAGTGTCACATTAAGGTATCAGAGGAGATATTGCAGAGAAATAAAAGGCAGGAGGAGTTTTTGTCTTGTTTAGCTAGAGAGTGTGGCAATCCCTTGGTTATTGCAGTCTCCTCACAGAGCTGCATTTTTCAGGCAGCAACAGCCTGCAGCTGCCTTCTCATGGGGTCTCACTTGAGCTCACTGGTGCACTCCAGATAAGGCCCATGCAAACTGGAGAATTTTGTGTTAATTTCCAAGGTATGAACCTTGAGTTTTTGGCTGAAATTTAAATATTAAAGGAATTACCAGGAAAATAACCCCAAACCTGAGGACCAGAAATACTCCTGAGAAGTAGCTGATAGTGAGGCATAACTGAAATCAAATGATGCTGGGAGTATTCACTCCTTTTTAGGAGTTACCTGGCAGCTTGCAAACTGAATTTCAGAAGAGTACACCAGAGTTTTGCTCTGCTTCAGGTGGAAAACTGCTGTACCCAGGGGGTCAAATACTGTAAGGCAAATATTTACAAAAAGCACAGCTCATAGTTTACATGGACAAATCTCAATCCCCGCAGCACTATCCGCAGCAACCTCCTTGCTGTATATGCAAAACAAATGCACCTTTATCCAGTTCACTTCTGTACTTGCAGAAGGAATGCAGAGATGAAAATAAATGTGTGCAGAGAGAACAGCTCCTTACACTTGTCATTCATAAACCTTCTGCAGAACTCCTGAAACGTTCCTCTGTAGCTCATGGTCCTTAGGGAGCGGTGGAACTGGTAATAAGACACCACCAGGTCTTTGGGGTTTCGAGCCATGTATATTACCTGTGATGGGGGGAAAATCATCTTGTTGAAAGCTTTTTCCTCATCCCAAAGTACTCACACAACTGCTGCCAGCAGAGTTAAAACAAACACAAGCTCATTTTCACCTTTGAGTTGCCGTTGTGGAGGTCCGAAGGCAAAAACCGGTAGGGCAGGTGGCTTTTGATGAGGCGAGGGGACGTCAGCTCCTAAAATAAAGCAGAGAGAATTGTTTCCTATTGAGCACTACTTCAGGGCACATTCTGAGCTGGCCTGCACTGTCACACTTGAGGCCCTCTACTACACTGACTTCTATTCACAAATTCGCTTCCTAAAATTAACAGGAGTCTGGGACTCAAAATCAGGTCAGGGGGTTACATCTGGTTTTTAAATATCAAAAGGTTGGATAATGTGTTGGGGATTTTGTCATATTGGGGTGTAATCCCTTTTGTTTTCAAAGTAGGTCCATTTGCAGGACCTTATCAGAAAGAAAATATCACCATTGAAGGTTCTTAATATCAAACTCACTTTATTTCCAGTGATGCCTCCACTAAAACTCCTTGAAAAATACTAGAAGCTCTGAAAATATGACCCCTAACTTCTTCCAAATTTTACCCTTGCATTTTATTTTATCCTCAGAATTAGGCCCAAAGGTTTATGAGTGTGTGAACATCTTTTAAACAATATTTTTTCTGTAATTTGATACAAAATTGTCTCATGACACGAATCATGCTCTGCTATTAAAAATTGAATAAATCCATATTGAATCAAGCTTCTAGCACATGGCATAGATAAGAATGTATAATCTCAAACTAAACCTCTTACTACTGCCACCACTGTTTTTGCAACAGAGTAGCACCGAGGTCTCGCTGGATTAGGCATCACAGATGAAAAAGAAGAGCAATCTCTGACCTCTAAATACTCTCAGCCTAAAGTAGGCTGAGGCTGCAGTTGTCATTGACCACAAGCAGCTTAATTCTATCCCTGCCAGCCTCAGCTTGCTCAGCCCAAGCAGCACTGCAGCTGTTACAGGATGGCCCTGTATAGTTTTCCTAATAATTCCAAGACGTGCCTCTGTCAGAAGTGGTTGCAGCAAGGACAAGATCACACTCATGTGCCATGCAGCTGGACTTCAAGGGACTCTTAATAGTGTGAAATTTCATGCAGGCTATTCTAGATCCCTCAAACTACATCCTACAGTGTCTGTAGAGAGCCAGGATCTGTGGATCTAAAGATTGAGATGTGTAAATTCGGAGCAGTGGGAATACAGATACATGGATATCTGCATTTTTGTTACTTTTTCACAATTTAAGGGAAGGAATCAAAGCAAATTTGCCTCATTTGGCCAGCTCTTATTTACGTAGGCAAAAGAGGCCTGGAACCTTGATTCAGAAAACCCACTGCCACGATATTTAGAACATGGAGACACATTTAAAGTATTAAACAGAACACAGTGAAGCTTAATAAATGCCATTTAAAATAACCTATTAACACTTTGAATCATTGCAACATTCTGGACAAGTCCACTGACATGAAGGACACAGGATGAAATGAAGCGATAAACATGGAATTGAGAATAAAGACACCCAAATGCTGGAAGACTTCCTTTGCAATAAATTGTACCTTGATGATGTCCAGACCGGGCTGAGGGTACTCTAGGACTGGAAGTTGCTCATCTATATTCATTAGTCCAATCTCATCTGGATCAGCTCCCTGACTCACTAGATACACCACTTCCTGCAGCAAGCCTGTGCCTGCACAAACCAAACAATGAGAGAGAACAGACTGTATTACAGTTCTTATCTAAACACAGCCATATGAAGGGACACCTAAACAGGGAAATAATGGCAACTTTTGTCCTCAACAGTCTGCTGTGAGCTAAGTCTATTACAACTGTTTTAATGTAGTGTGGCAGCTGTCTTGGTTTTATTTTAAATACATGCAGATCTTTCACGCAAAAGACCTGAGATTTTTTTCTTCAGTAACAATTTAAATACACTTCTGTCTCCAAATCACTTATCTGGTGAATTGCAAAGCATTTAACAAAAGGTTTTACCTCTGTAAACGTTACTTTGGCAAAACACTATTTTCACTTTAGAAACTAAAAAATGAGGTGAACAGAGGTCATCCAAGTTCACAAAATGCATAAGTGGCTGTGCTGAGAGACCTTTATTCTAAATTGCAGGCAAGGCCCCCATTATGCAATGATTTGGGAGTCTATTTATGCCTCCAGGTTATGGAGTGGATAAAGCCCCAAGCACATCCATGCACAGTGAGTCAGGCACGAGCTTTAGAAACCTCAGTTATGCATCTCTCCCCAATCTGAGGACATTTACAAAGCAACCATTAGATATCATGGCCAGTGACTGCACTTTGGAAAATTGGTAGGTACTTCAATTAGACCTTTGGACAGGAAAACCATTTCAAAATTACTTTACCTTCAGGCAGGTAGGGAACCCTCAGAACAGAGATATTTGACAGAGGGTTATGAAGAGAAAGGCTCTTGGTGAGATGGAGGAACAGAATGGGGAGAGATCACAGTGAGCCAGGGGAGGGACCTCACAGTTTAGGCGAAAAGTCCCAAGAGTGTGGGACACCCTGGAAACTGCAAAAGACAGACCCATCATTTAACCCATTATTAATTATTTATTGTGAGCAGTAAGGGAAATGAGACCAGGATTTATCCACTCTCTCGTGTTGCCTAAAGGAGCAAGTAATGGTTCCAGAGCTGGTTACAAAGCCCAGGCCTGCTCCTGCATCCCAGTTCTTGGAATAAAGAGCTGTAAACTCTGGGATCATGACCATTTGAACTTGGAAATAATCTGTGAGTTTGCAAGTCACTTGTAACAGTCACTAGTTAATTCATGTTAACTAACAAGACAGTACACACAAACAGGCACCTTTGTACCAATCCTGTATATTGCTCCAACACAAAAAAAAAAAAAAAAACCCAAACAAACAAACAAAAAAAACCTACTGTATCTTTATTCTGGTTATTTTTTAATCTGAGACAGAAACAGTTAAGTGAAGCCGATGGTTGGAGTGAACACAGCCTGGATATAATGTGAAAGAACCCACACCTCCAAGAATTGTCTTGGATAGCAAGCACTTCAAAATTCCACTGTTCCCTTACTGATTGATGGGTAAATTTAAAAGGTTTGGGACAGGAGAAAAAAAAAAAATACGCTTTTATATTATCATCACCCACAGAGCCGTCACACACTTAATACACACTTGCCCCCAAGGCTGTTCACTCTGCATTCTTAAGTTCAAACATATATTTTATGCATTAAAATTAACATTCAAGCAGTACTTTAGTATCAGTGCTTGTGACTCTGAATGAACACAACCCTTGTTCTCATTAAACATTTATTCTCACCGGAAACATCCTGGTTCTCCATAATTTATTTCAGTATTTCCAATTCCACCTGCAAAGAGAAGTGTATCATAGCAGCCCTGTTTCCCTGAAAGAAAAAGAAATAACTCTATGGGGATACACAATAAACTATTTTTTCATTGCTCAGCTGCTCTCCAGGCAGAAAGCTGCCATCTCTATTGCTTCTGAATACAGAAGGGCTGCAGGGCTGAGGCAGAACCACACTCTCCACAAAGTCCATCAGAAAAGTTAAAAGTGAGGACAGGGAGCACAGCCCCCATGGGGAGCACCCCTTACCTGGCTCTGCCCAGACCTGTGGCTGTGCACCAGACTTGGCTTGATTATGTCAAATTCATGGAGAACTGCAGAGGTGGGAAATTACATATTTCCCATCCAAAGTGGGAGTTTAGATGGAGACTCAAAAGTCTCCATCTAAAAGTGTTTCTACCAAAACCGGTGACACGCTGAAAGAGAAATGCCGGGACTATCCAGTAGCTGGAATTTCTCCTCCCTACACCTGCGGTAGGATCACTGATCTCAATTTCCCTCAGCCATGAACTTTGTGCTAGTTTTCTCTTTTGTCAGTAACTGTGTTTTTTCCCTGATTTTTCTTTTAGCCTGATTTTTTTCCCACATTAGCACTCAAGTTACTGTGCTTTGGAATTTCAGAGTCTTAATGTAAATGAAAACTAGGAAATTAACTTTTGAGGGAACGGTGTTTTTTTTTTAACTTGTCACCCTTAATCAATTATTATTTACCACACACACACACATATTCCAAAAGCTCCACATAAAAAATTTATCATTAACCTGGTTTCCTGTTTAAAAGAACAAATTAAATCATCACATGCTTAAGTAAAAAAAAAAAAAAATCTAAAAGCTTTTATATGTATAATTAGACAGTTATGACTTTCTCACATCTCTACTAGGACTAAAACTAACTCAAATTAAATGTATCAGAGCTTAATGTTCTTTTGGTTTAGGAAGGATGACTTAACCTAGCAACAGGAGGCCCAAATTTCAGACCTGGCTGCTAGGGCAACATCTTCAACCTTGGGAACACCAGCTGGCTGAAAAGCCAAATAAAGAGGGATACTGTGCCTATCCACAAGATGAAAAGCCCAAGCTTAGACCTGGGCTAGCAGAATTTATTAAAATGCCATAGTATGATAGGATGTGAGTCTTCTGCTGCATCCCCATCTGTGTGTAACACATACAGAAATCTGCCATTTGACCCAGCTGACTTAGTGATGCAAGAACCATCATTTTATGGATGGAAAGTAGAGTAAATTCCTGAAAGTGAGATTATCAAAGGAGATGATGTGAATAACTCCGGCAATCCCAATCTATCACAAAACCTGGCCAGATCTAAATGTCACAGAGACTTTCTAAGAAAAAGGAAAACTATGATACCTGTTGGACAGAAGAAAAAGGTGAGGCAAGCTAAATAAAAAAAAGAAAATAAAATTGTGCAGAGCCTCTTTCTGTATTCCCTAGATTTCTGACCCTGCCGAGGCAATGGATGTTGTGTGTCCCCAGTATCTTCACTGCTTCATCCCTGTGCTTCTGAACACCTGTACAGGTACATGTACATCTCACTTGGGATGGTACAGAAGGATAAACACAATAGGACAATCACTGAAAAACAGGATTAACTGCCAGCCTTTGGACATGAGGCACCGAATGCCACATTAATAAGTTCCCAGCAATTCTATCCTTTCTTCTTTAATCTGCAGCATATCATTGAGGAGGAAGACTGCTCACCCTGCTACTTCTAAGGTCCTATTGCCAAAACAGACATGGAATTCATGAACACTTATCCAATTCCAGCTAAAATGCAAGCAGTCAGCATCTGAGGAACTTCAGTGCAAAGTACCTGAGAAATGCTCTTCCTGACAAACTCCTCTGCTATGTCAAAAAACACTTCAGGAGAACAGAGTGTTCCAGTTTACCACACAATATCTGGAAAGAGAAGGGGTGGGAAACAGCTGCGAGAAGCTACTGCCTGCCAGAATCTGCAGGTGTCTTTAGGAGATCTTTTTAAATTATCTGTGAGCCTGGATTTCTACCCTGCATAATGGGAGCGTGCTGGTGGGGATGCACTGTGCTTCCCTGGGCTACCTAATGAAGCACAGGAACCAGGACTCATTAAAAATCCCACCACGCCCCAGCAGTCCCTGTGACTGGGAACTCTTCCTTTGTGCCCTTTCCATGGCCAATGCCTCCAGCAGCAAGAGCAAAGTCAGACCAGGGCCACTCTGCCTCTGCTCCTCAGGAGCTGCTGCAGCAGCAACCAGGCAGCACAGCGAGACAGACACGACTTGGAAACACCACAGCTGCTCCTTCTGCTTTCTGTGTGTTAGATGTCTGCCAATGTCAAATTTAGTCACTGTTGAAGGGAGAAATATTCTCTAGAGCAGATGTCCTCTGGCTTCTCTTAACTCTTTCTGGCCACTGGCACTCCTGCAAAGTCACCTGATATCACAGATGTGTTCAAAGGGAAGTGGCAGATATAAATCCACAAGATTTCCGGTGAAATTTCGCTTCTCTATGTGGTTTCTAAGGTAATTTCTTTCAGTTTCTCCTCTCTTATCAGCTAAGACAGGACAAACCTGCAGCCCAAGGATGCAAAGGCCTTGGTATATTCCCTTTATTCACTCCTTGTATGGAAACCACATGGAAAATTAAAATAAAGAAATACTAATGCTAGTAATCTAGCAACCCCAATTAGCTGTACTTTGTTTCATCTGCCAGTGCTTGACCAAATTTTGGCTAATCCAGTGCAGCAGATCCATTATGACTCATAACTTCTTTATAGCATTGGTAGATGTAAGTGCTCATTAAAAATGAGGGCTGCCAAAGCTGCCAGACTGGTCTGCAAGTACTGTAGAGCAGAGCCTCACACCGTTGTTCTAATTGCCTGCAAGCTCATTCCCCTTGGTCAATTGCAGTGTATGCTGAAGTTCTCCTACTCATTGAAATTCCACCTGGCTTATGAATAGAGGTTTTCATTAACAACTGTGGTTTTAAAAATAAAAATAATGTATATACCTTGATACCATATTTTCCAATTCTTCTGTTTTCCTAAATGAGACTGGGTATTCAGAATAAAGACTGAAATTGTGATGTTATATTGCCACACTATTTTTTTTTGACTGACCAATTAAATATTTATCAGAGGGCCCAATCTTCAGAAAGGACTGAATATTCATCCTTTAAGACTAATGCCCCCCTTATATGGCCTAAGTGCCACATAGTCAATAGTGACCCATCAAGGGAGTCTGGGACACAAAGAACCTGAATTCAGACCTTCTAAGAGTAAAGAGGAAAACTCAAGTAAGACTGGATTTATAAGAAGTTAAATACACAATTTCCAGCACCATTCAGTAAGCACAGTATTAGATTTTTAGACTTCCTAAGCCATTTCTTTTTTTGCTTGCAGCTACCAGCTTTTAAACCAAAACCAAAGGGCTAAATTCTGCAGACATGGGTCCATTAATTCTGAGTTGTGTTTTGAGTATGTTTTGCCAGAGGCTATAAACAGCACACTATGAAAACCCTATTCTATTTAGGAGGAAAACCTACTTTCTGTTTGGTAAAAATGCTGTCACTGAACTGTTTACACACATATATTATCCACAGAATTATTGCTATTGTGTCCGATTTTGCTTTAGTATCCTAAAGCACTGCTTTAATGAACTGGTTACAAAGCAGAGCTATTTTTGGCTAATGCATTAATACTATTTTTTTAAAAAGTGGCCTGAGTCGTGATTCTCCCTTACATTAGCACACTAACTACTCAACAGAGGACAGGATGAGAAGTGGACATCGACCACAGAGTGTGTGGGACCTGGCACTGACAGCTGGGCCAGCCCCCCTCCCACACAGCGAGGGTGCCCACATCAAACACCGGCCTGGAGAAAGACCTCTCCTTTGGAGCATGCTGGATCCTAAAACTATAGTAACACTAGTAAATAAAACACACCAGGACATGTTCTCTGGGAGATCTGTGGCACAGCCAAACCCACACCCACAGAGATTGATTCCCTGAAGAAGAGATTCATCTGTTTCTTGCTGGCAGAAGTCTCTTGCTGAGGAGAGCTGGTGCAAAAAGCCT
Source organism: Vidua macroura (assembly GCF_024509145.1). Classification (NCBI taxonomy): domain Eukaryota; kingdom Metazoa; phylum Chordata; class Aves; order Passeriformes; family Viduidae; genus Vidua; species Vidua macroura. Next base: position 31,547,631 of record NC_071575.1, read on the forward strand.
TTATTCTCTATCCTTGTTAATAATCCACAACACCCTCATGTGCTCTGCAGCAAGGGCTGGATAAGTAGCATCCTAACAACTCTAAGAACTCTGAGTCAGGTCCATAGATCTATTGTCAAAGACATCAACAGGCCAAAAGTTTGCCTTAATTTGCCTTCTGATTGAAGAGTCAGGATTTGTGCCTTCAAGCTTGTCTCGACATCCATGACTTCATCATATCCAGGTGTCCTGGATTTTGTCACAGGTCCTTCAGAGACAGCTGCTACTGGCTGGTTACAGACATCTCTTGGTATCAGATATTCAAAGGGAAAATGGTTTTACTCTTCTCTTGAAGCTTTAGCTGCGATGTCCATATCTGGATGCTCATCCTGTCTTGCACCAGGTGTCAACACTAATGGAGTAAATTCACACAAACTGCTCCAATCCACTCAAAATTAGATCTGCCAAATCAGCTGAAGGAGTTTCTATTTTTGGCATCAACTCCTGTAGCAAATTTTGCGTGGGACAAACCAGAATGCATCCACACAAAATACTCTGTGCGTTATTTTTCTACCAGGAATGATGAACATCAGGCTAAGGGCACTAACAATCCTGCTGTAGCACAGGCACCTTTAAAAGCAGATATCTGCCCATATCCTTGGGTTAATTTTTCTTCCAGTTTCTACTCACCAACCAAACACACTCCCACGGTAAAAGAGAGCACAACATCTATCAGGCTAAACCAAAAAGCCATAACATACAACATGTGGGAACACAAAAATAACAGATAAGCCTGCTTGCTCTGACAGAATGACATTTCTTCTCCCCCTTTCCACATCTATTCAAGGCTGACCAGGTCTAAAGCCAGGCCAGCACAGTAAGTTGTTACCTCAGTTGTAGCCTGCCCTCCTGCATGCATCCTTCAGCAGCTCTATTCTCCCATTTTTTTAGAGCCCACATCAAAAAACATGCTTAAATTGCATAATACATTACCCCAGCAGGAGCTCACAATCTCCAGCTGAAAGTCTTCCCACTGTGCCTAATTTCCCTTTGTTTTCACACACTGAACCAAGGACAACACTGCAGGAAAGAACTTTGCTGTGATGACAAGTCACTGGGTTTTAAAATCACGCTCAAGGACTTCATTGCATCAAAAAGAGCTGCATAGTTACCCTTAGCTCCATTGATTTCTAGGACAACTCTATCACTCTGTGTTCTGTTCTACAGTCATAATATGGTCTGTGGGTAAATGCAGAGTTTCACAGTGAGCTCTGCTGACTGAGATAGGATCAGAATTCAGGAAACAACAGGGCACCCCTATCAGGCACTCGTGTTCAGGTAGATCTCATACCCTTGGCTGTGAACATACTCCTCTCCCCACAAAATAATGTCAGAAGATATCTGTCACCACTCAAAAGGCAATTCTCCGCCTCAGCTTCAACCTCTTCCAGGTAAATTGTTAGGCAAAACCTGCCTACACATTAATGTGCATTGGACATACTAGGTGGTTAAGTTTCAGGAGTGCAGCACAGCAACAATATAATGTGAAACAGCTGCAGGTGCCGATTATACATTAAAAAAACCACAACTTGTCCAGTCAGCTATTGCTTGTCTAAGGTCAGGGAATAAAGCATTTTGACCCACACAAAATCTCACTCAAGTTATAGCTGCACTAACCAGAACCATTCTTCTCAAGGTACCTATGTCCCCCGTCATTGAGCTGGACTGCAGTTTTATGCCAGCTACAGCCCTTTCCATTGCTGCTCTTCAGACTCAGAAATGGAAAGAAATCTGTTTGGGATTTCTTTCTTTTGGGATCAGCCAACCAATATCATCATGGGTTTGATGCCTAAAGATTTTAGCTTATATTTTTCATATATTCATAGATAGATATTCATAGATTTGTGGACTGATAATACATGGTTATATAGCTCCTGGTATGTTTCCTACCCTTTCTCTTAGATTTTAGAGTAATAAGCTAATAAGCTAATAGAGTAATAAGCTAATCTTCTAACACATTCCTGAGAGACTGGTTTTCAAGTAGAGAACCTTCAAGGACATTTTGTTTTCCAACCAGAATCTGAGAAGACACAACAAGAAACAGGGCAAAGAAGCCCCTAGACCAACTCTAATGGGGCAGAACCTGGGGGAAAACTACCTAACCAACTGCTCTTCTAATTGGACAATATTTGTTAGATATGATCATTTGTGAAACTTATAAAAATTGTGGAAATCTGATGCTGGGTGTACTCATAACCAAGGGGGAACCTGGAAGCTTCCAATAAAGACCTGCTTTTTTATCTTACCATTTTAATACTGTTACAAGGCTTTTCCCTTTCAGGCAACAGGGTTTACAGTGTTGCAGCAAAATGGTTGAAGAGAAGGCACTTTTTCTGACAGAAAGCACTGGTGACGCCATATAAGCACTGACATTGATCATTACTAATGTGCATTTCAGCTCTGCATGCAAAGAGCAATCCAGCTTCAGCAATGCCTGCAGCTGTTCTGTGCTGCTTTGGCAATCCTGACCAGCAGCGCATAGGCTTTGAACTGCATGGTTAAGCTGTGTTTCTCATGGCCTTGCATCAACAGGTGGCCAAGAGCACCTGGGCTGTGCCAGCCATGGTGTGGCAGCAGGGCCAGGGCAGTGACTGTCCCTGTGCTGGCACTGCTGGGGCCACACCTCAGATCCTGGGGCACTTCTGGGAACCTCAGGACAAGAAAGACATGGAGGGGCTGGAGCGTGTCCAGAGAATGGAACGGAGCTGGGGAAGGGGCTGGAGCACCAGGAGGGGGTGAGGGAGCTGGGGGGGCTCAGCCTGGAGAAAAGGAGGCTCAGGGGGGACCTTGTGGCTCTGCACAACTCCCTGAGAGGAAAAAAATAAATATGGTAGGTGACATCTGTTTGCCCATGAGAACGGCTTACCATTATATATGAAAACTTCTGGTAGAGAAGAAACACATCCAATAGAAAACATAGACAAGAAGATTATATGATTTATCCCAGGTCACAGAATCTGCAGCCACAAAGTCACATTGCATGCCTAGTGTCCCAAAGCTTGCATCACTTCTAAAGCAGCATTTTTGGGACAAAACAGGGGGTCGTTCCTTCCCTTCAGCATGGGTGTATGAGTCCCTACTGTACCCAACAAGAGAAAAGCCTTCGTTTAATAAGACTGCATAGTAAGAATAAAAAATTAAGCATTTTGTTTCATTAATATCTTTACTGTGACAAATGAACATTAACATGAAATGAGAATGACTGGCTGGTGGGTTTGGCTGATCTACATAATTTTCTAATTCTTTAGTCTTTGAGGTCATTATCATTTAATACAATCAATAATGATTTCAGAATACACTTTTTACCAAGGGTAAAACCTTTTTTCTTTTTTTTTTTCCTATGCCTGTTTAAAAAGAAAAAAAAAAAAAGCAAGTTGAGTTTTGTACTACTTAAGAGCAGGGAAGTAATTATGCTACATTTCAAAAGACCCAGCAGAACCTATTAGATAACTGGAGAATTCTTCATCTTCTGAACCATTTGTTCTGCCCCTAGTAACATCTCTTCACTGGTTTGATAAAAGGGTCATGAGAGAAACACTGCTATCTAGATAAAAAAAGGAGTTTCCCTTAACCTCAGATCTTTTTTTCTCTGCTCTTATTTCAAGTTTGAGACATACAAGGACCTATTCAATTCTACTCACATTGAAATCAAGTTGAATGCATCAGTGGCAAACTTAACATTGTCTTCAATTACTTTTTTTTTGATAGTTTTATTTATAATTTCTTTGCCTAGCAGCATTTAAGAGTGAGTCAATACCTGAAGGTATTTTGAGCTATATATGAATAAAAAGATACACCCATTTCAGAAGGACCTTCAAAGCACAGGAACCCAGTGGCTCTAATTCCCGGAAGTATTAATGTACAGAAGTCACTTTCTGCACCTGAATGGTCCTCAATGGAGTGAATTTAGGCTGTGGAGTATTTACTCTTCTCAGGGGTGGAAAGAAGATTATTTGAGTAATCAGGAACATTAAACCAAATAGATCTGATTTCTATCAAAGATTCAAATATAGACCCTGTCCATCAGGCCCTAAAGAGACAGCTCAAAAAGCATATCTCTATCACACAATGCAGTTTGCTCTTTTCTTCCTGTTTGAAAAAGAATTCCATTCATTCTGGCCAGTTGGTATGGGAATTGATGCACATTCATCTGTCATTAAAACAGAACAATATCTGAGCTTTTTACATTGCTTAAAGAAACCAAATAACTGTGATGTTACTGTCAGAGAGAAAAAGTTACATGCTCTATTCTGATTTTAAAGATATCAACTCGTTCATCCAGATTCATGAAATTAACAGAGGATTCTCATCATTCCATGTCACAGAGCATAATATTGTTTCAAAAACCAGAGGTGAAAGAAAAAGAATCCCAAATGTATTTTGTGTAAAAATTTGATTTTTAAGCCAGCCTCATGATTTCTTGAGGCATGCCTCTGGGCCAGTAATATTTGCATTAATTCTCTAAATGAAAATTATTTAAGCCCAAGGCAACAAAATTCTGCAGAGGTTATAGCACTATAAATCCAGCACTGCAGAATCTGGCTCTTTTGCAACTGCAAAGCTGTTGTTTAAAATAATGCCAAAAAAACTGCTGGGAGAAGTTCCATATGAGAACATTGGAAATTAAGGCAATTAATTTAACACATGTGGATGCCTGTGTCCCCCAAGGAGCCTTTGCTACAAAGGCCACTCAGACCTGCCATTAGGAGGGAAACCTCTGCAATCCACCGCAGCTGCCACCCATTCCTCTGCCAGCTCCCAGACGAGCCTCCACGGCTCATGAACATCCTTGGGCAACCCTTCAGCCTGATTCTCCTCTCAGTTATGACTGTGCAAATCAGGACTGACTGTCAGTAGTGTTCAACCTGTGCCCATCTGGGTATCTGCAGCCACAGAAACTTAGTCAAGCAATAATATTCTGTGTATTGAGTAATAAGACTGTTCCTGTGAAGTACAGTAATACCAATATCACCTGGAAATATAACCTCATTGCCAGGAGATTTTTACAGTCTGTGGAAAACATGAAAAGTAGGATTGAACAAGATAAACAAAGCAAGATTTTGGCATACTTACTCGGTACATTTTCTTTGTAACGCATTTTTTCTTTACTCAAGATTTTGCCAATCTATTTTATAACATGGTCCCACAGTCAGCTAAGGCTCATTGGAAGGAGAAGAAACAAGAGGTCAAAGATAAGAAATCCTTAAACCAACTTCATATCCAAAGGAAAAGCACGTATGTCTACATCTTCAATGATTCAAGCCTTTCTTTGCCTTAAGTGCAGCAACTTTTGAGTGCCAAGTCTAATAAAAAAATATTTAGATGTTGATGAGCTGAAGTCTATTACTTTTACTTGGGAATCAGACAAAGAGGGAAACTGCTGGTTATATTGTACCCTGTGTATCCCACAGTTTAACAGTTGTCACTGTCATAGCTGTAATGGTCAATGCATCCAACAACTCTTTCTCCATAACAGAAGAAAACCCCAGGGCACACAGAGTCCCCGCATGGGAAGAACATAACAGGGATTATGGGATGAGGGAAATGGGCCATGGAAGAACGCAGAGAGACTGTAAGAGAGAGGAAGGACAGAGCTCCTCCATCAGCCAGGGCAGGGACTGGCACATCCTGGTGACCCAGCACGAGGGAGTATTGGACTCAGGGTGCTAGAAATAGGAGGATAAAAGAGCTGTGCACACAGTGGAAGAGACACACAGAACAGGAGGAGAACAGAGAACCGCCCGTGCACAAAATGCACTGCCAGAGGCATGACCTGTACACACAGAACCTCTCAAATTACGAAATGGACAACTCAAACTGACTTTCCCTGGTTCATTTAACGTAACAGCAGAGGTGAATGTGAAAGAATTTCAAAGAGGAGAACTCAGTAAACGCACGCACATGAAAACTGTCCTTGGAATGACCCACAAACTCACTGCTGGCACTTCATTAAGGCAAAGGTCTAGAGCCATCATATTCTCTAGCAGCCAAAGGGTAGTTACAAAAATCCAGTGCTACAAGGGAAATTGAGAATCTATAGAAAGACACCCCCAGACAGGTAAGGCCATAGGCAACACTTGCTCTTTTGACCTGTTGTCTGGCACCAAATCCAAGCTCTCATGAACCAGCTGGACTTGAAGCTGATATTTGCTTGACAATTGACATTTTTTCACACAGAACTCTAAAAACTTATTTGGCAAAATTATCACCATGGGAGAGAGAGCTTCATTATTAATGTAAACAGCTCACTTTCTCAAATTACCAGTTTTGCAAAAGGCATGAACATGTGGGTTTTGACTCAAGAATGCAAAGTACACATCCATTTAGAACACACACGAGATGGTATGAAGGGAGCTGCTGTGCACCACTTCTGAGTAAGGACATGGACAGATCATATCCATTCAGGGTGACACTGTAAGACACAATAAAACACTGAGTGAACCCGAACTAAACACTACACTTTAAAGACTGATTTAATACCTCTGAAATCACTGATGTTTGCAAACAGCTAACCTGGCTCTCAGCACAGTGACTGAGGGAATAGCATGGAGAAGTTTATTCTGTAGCTTAAGTTCACAGACAAGAGTTTTAATTTTCAAGTAGGGTACAGGAAATCCACAGGATGAGAGGGTTCCGCTCAAGTTGTGGCAGAGGCACAGTGCTCCCTATAAACAGTGCCTCTGTATCTCATCTGTGGTGTGAGCTCCAATCATTTAACACTATAGAGAACAGCATTCTGGTTTACATTTTCTCCTGCAAATCTGTGCGTCCCACTCAGCCTGCCCGCTCTACACTACAAAATTATGTGGAAGATGAAACTTTAGACTTCATTTCTTCAGTAGCACACCTGATTTTAAATTATGTATCATGATAAAAAAAGGTTCTCTATAATTACAGTACTCCTATATGCACATAGACACACATCCATATATCTGAGTCTCTGGGTTTTAGGCATAAAGTTTCTCATAGTCTAGAAGCTCCCAAAAGCTGTTACCATTGATTGGGCACAGGTGTTAAGAATAATTAAAGATACAAGGGATATAATTATTCAGCCATCCATCAGTGGAAATCACATTAAAGCAGAGTCGCTTTCCATTAGGCTTATTACATTACTGCCAGTAAGGCCACTGATACATTTGATTTTCCACCATTATTGGAACAGCTTCTTCCTGGGTCACTCCCAATTTACCAATAACTGTAACTATTTCCAAGCACCACCTCCATTTCACATGTTTGGAGCTGCATTGGCTATTCCTGCAGTGTATTGTGTCTTCCAAATGGCTTCCAGACCACTTCACCAGTCCCTGGGACAGCTGAAGCACTCCTGGCCACTTGTGGATTTTCTTTGCCAAATAAGCCACCATATGGTCAACAGCTACTGCTGGAGCCTTCTGCTTGCAGCCACAGGCTCTGGCCTCTCACACATCCAGCAAACAGACTTTTTTGGGTATTTTCCACAATTTGAGCAGATGGAGAGCTGCTGCTACACTGAACAAAGCTGCTTTCCATAGGAACAAGAAAAAAGTTTTCTGTTGGACCTATGCAACATAGGTGCATTTTTCTTTCTTGAAGTATTGCTCAAACACAATTTATTCACAGAAACTAGGTAAGTGGTCCCAGCTGTGTTCTACTTCTAAATATTACCAGAACAAGCCGAACCATTTCACCTCAAATCATTACACTTTGTGCATGAAATCTGTTTTGTGAACCTACATTTTTCATTAGAGCAACATCATGAAAATTCTGATTAGGTCCAGTAAACAAAAAAATCTTTGTCAACACTACTGAGAAGCAGCAAGATGAAGTTGTAGTTTGGGTAATGGCCTTCTGGATTTAATTCCTGGCTTTGCTATAGACTTTCTGCATGACCTTGGCTAAATCAGTGGGAACCATCCTAGGGAAGCCCAGTTTCTGCTGACATGCCTATCCCTAGCCAGCACCCCTCTGAAGCCCTAAATAAGCTGTAAGCCACAGAGGAGCAGCTGACAAAACAAGCTTCCAAGGGTCTTGGTAAACTTTGGGCTACAGGAAGGTGGAGCTTGAAGATGCTATTATTGCTCATTCTCTCAACAAGGACATCAGATTACTCACCACCCAAGCATTCTCTTTCCTGGCAAATAAAACCCTATTTTGATGTCAAGGCTGCTCCTCCAACTCATCCACACAATACTGCACCTTCAGTTTCGGTGCCCCATTTCTCACCCATCTTCTCCTTCTCCCAGTGACTGCCAGTAAACCCTCTTGTAGCATGTCCATTTTCTAAGTGGGCAGTTCCCTGTCACTGGGGCCCCAAAAGATCTAATATTATGTTGCTATATGCACAAACCAGCAAATTAAATATGATTATGCAAGCTAGCTTTCCACAGCCAACTGTCTAGCCATCAAAACTAAGCTACTGCCAGCTATTAATGATATTGTGGCTGGCTGAGATTGGCTGAGGATATTTAACAAGACACCACTATGAAAATGGGGTGCAATTCTAACACAGAAACATTGTTGCCTCAGATTCTTAAAACTGAAATCTTAAATCACAAAGAATTTAAGTGTGTTGGTGTTGCATGCACCATATAAATCTTGAAGAAGACAGTTTAAAAGAACAATTTAAATGTAGCTGTCTACTCTAATACTAGTATTTTGAGGGCCATCCATCTACATATTTTTTCTTATCTAATGTGTTATCTATCAAGCTCTTGCCAGTCTTTAAGAGCACAGTTAGTAACAAAATATCAAAAAAAATTTACAGACAAATGCTTGAAACTGGGAAACTGCTTGAGAAATGATAAAAACATAATAGATGCCATATCATGGAAATGTGCGTGCTTGAAGCAGCACACCAGGAAATTGAAAAGCATTAGCCATTCACACAACAAACAATGAAGTAAGTCAGAAACCTACAGTACTGAAACATGGTTTTACAAGGGCATTTACATCTGTTATCTCCAGTGGATTTTGGATTTCTTAGAAAAGGATCATCTCATTGTCAGGGAAAAAGTCACTTGAGAATGCACTCACAGAAGAGTTTATCTGATTTTATCCGGTGGGGTACAAAGCTCCTATATTGTCTATCTTTTTGCAGGCAGCACTACATCCATGGTAATTCTCTTTAAATATTTTTGCTTGGAAACGGAGAGGATAAAAAAATCAAGAAATATGGCATTACAAGCAGACACCCAAACGGTGTGCAGCAGCCAAGGGATGCATTTGCTGGACAAAACATTCACTTGTACTGTGAACGGGAGGCTCTTCTGTGATTCAGACAGTGCAGCAAGAACCTACTTGGAGCACATGCTCTCCCAAAAGGATCTGGGCAGCCGACTCGGGAGTGCAGCACGGAGGGAAGGCTGTGGAGCAGACACCGAACGTGTGCATCACCGCAGACACTCGCAGCGATGCCACAGCCCTTCCCCATTCGACATCTTTGCTGAGCGAGATTTCCCTTGCCCGGAGCAGCACCGTCATACTCCGGCGGTTCGGGATCATCGAGGCGGGGTCACCGGGGCAGCGCTGGGCGCCCGCGTGTACCCACCCTCCGTGGGTCCCCCACAGGGCCCCCGAACCCCCTCCTTGCCCGGTAGAGGCTCTCAACTCTGCAGAGCTGCGGGGACTGCCGGGCGCAGAGCACCACAGCTGGCCACAGGGCACCATCCTCGGACACAATCCACAGATCCAGGACACAATCTCTGGATCCAGAACACCATCCCTGGATACAGGGTACCATCCTTGGACACAAGGCACTGCACCATGCCCGGCCTCAGGGCCCCATCCCCGGATACAGGGTACCATCCTTGGATACAGAGCACCATCCCCGGGCACACCCGCCCGGGGACGACGGGCTCAGACCTCGCCCCACATCCCGCGGGGGCCGCTGGGGCACCTCTAGCCCCCGCTCCCGGCCCCGGCCGCCCGGTGAGAGAGGAGAGGAGGAAGAGAAGGAGGAGGAGGAGCCACCCCACCAGCCGCGGCAGCCCCGGCCCGCCCGCCTACCTGATTTGGGATAGGTGACAATCCAGACGTCGCTGTCCCTCACCGGGAAATTGGCGATCTCCTCCATCTTCCCGCGGCAGAAGGGAGGCAGCCGCACCCCATTGTACTCAAAGTACTTGCTCTCAAACTCGCATGGCGTGCTGGGGGTCTCGGCCTCGCTCTCCGCCATCCTCTTCCCTGCGGGCCGCGGGGGAGGCCGAGGTGCGCGGGCCGCGGGCGCTCCGGCGGCAGGGAGGGAGGGAGGGAGGGAGGGAGGGAGGGATGGACGTGGGGAGGGAGGAAGGGGAGGGGAGGGGAGGGGAGGAAAGGGAGGGGAGGGGAGGGAAGGGAAGGGAAGGGAAGGGAAGGGAAGGGAAGGGAAGGGAAGGGAAGGGAAGGGAAGGGAAGGGAAGGGAAGGGAAGGGAAGGGAAGGGAAGGGAAGGGAAGGGAAGGGAAGGGAAGGGAAGGGAAGGGAAGGGAAGGGCGAGCGGCAGGCGCGGCAGCCCCGGCCCCCGGAAAAGCCCCACGCACGGCGGGCGGGGGCTCAGCGCACGGTGATGTCATTGCGGGGCAGCCGCGGCCGCGGCCGGGCCGGCAGTGGAGGGGAGGGATGGATGGATGGATGGATGGATGGATGGATGGATGGATGGATGGATGGATGGATGGATGGATGGATGGATGGATGGATGGATGGATGGATGGATGGATGGATGGATGGATGGATGCCCTGCCGGCCCCACCTCCCCACTCTTCTCCGGACACGGTCGCTGCGGAGGCAGCGGGAGTGGAGGCAGGACCTGCCTCCATCCCCGTTTCCACCCAGCCCGCGGCGGTGCGGGCGCTGTGGCAGTGCCAAGGCCTCGGAGAGGGCAGGTGGGAGGCTGGGGAGTACAGGGGAGAGGGATGAGCCGCAGCCGCCAAGTGAACCGGGGGCTCTTTCTCGCCCTTGCACAAAGACAACATAGATTATTTGCTCCTTGCACTACTCACGTTTAAGCCGGCCCCTGCTTTCCACACAGGATACTCTTCATCCTGGCTCCCTCATCCCAAACTCTTGGATGCCACCTCTGTGTATCCGGGCGGGTAACAGCTTTCATTACAGCCTAAGGGCATCGTTCAGATGGGGCTCAGACCTCAGCACTCAGCGGTACCCAACGCACCTAATCTCCCTTAAAATGTGTTTGTGCTACCAAAAGAAAGAGGCCAGTGTGGCTGCCTGGTCTGGCATGAATGAAAAGCCAGCAGTATTTCAACAGAATTAAGATTTCCCTTAGTTCTGGAAGCATCAGTGAAGAACTTTGGTTTAGTTTACTCTTACTTGTCTTATAACAGCTGCTTTATTTTTAATTATGTATCGTTCTGTGATAGCGCTAAAACACAACAGAAATTCTTTAAAAGCTTCAAACCATCTGTAGCAGATTCATACATTTGAAAGAAATAAAATAAGCATATAAAGTAGAAGCAAAGTAAGGGAAGAAGGTACAGTTGCTTGGACAATACATGTCTAAGTACTAGAGAGTAAATTAAAACAGCTAATTTCAATTGAGTTTTCTAAATTGTGGAGTTTGTGTGTCTTGTCAAACTCTCTCTTCTACAGAAGCAACGTCAGGAAAAGTAGCAGCTCAAATGGCTGAGCAGTAACTGCTTTCAGGCTTTGTAGATTTACCCACCAGCATGCATAAGTCACTGCTTTTACTGTAGTTTACTTATGTCTGTTCATACTAAAAATAAACTGCAGATATTAAAGCTGTGGTTAGGGCAGGTAGGAAAAGTATGTCAAAATCTAATCCCAAAAATATTATTTCATTGGCTGGAAATGCTACAGGGATGTGCTAGGAAAAAAAAAATAACAACAGCAGCAACAACAACAACACAAAAAAACACACCCTCAAAACCCAACAATATAATGTTTTAAATGAAAGAGCAATTGGAATGTGGCTGAGAAACCAAGTCCCCTGGACTAACTGCACTTGGGATGACTGTGTCTGTGTTGCAGGTGCAGTAAGTGAGGATGTGGGACCTGTAGTGCAGAAATTGGAGAGCTGATGCATGCCTGTGGATATTAAACATCAGGATTTAATGCCTGTGTGCAGATCACTGGCCCGGTGCTTACTCAGATCTGACATACCTGAGTCACATCAGATCTGCTGGGTATTTCAAGACAACTGAACCACAAAATGCATGGAAACTGTCTAGGAATTCCCTGTTAAAACAGACTGCAGTCAGTAGATTCATCATTCACAAACAGGATGAGGCTGGTAGACTCTCATTCAGGCACCCAAGAGCAAACGACCTGAGGATGATCCAGTGTTAAAGCTAAATAAAAATCAAATGTGCTGTAGCAGATGAACCATCCTGGAGTGTTTCATTTACCCTCAAACTAGACAGGGCAATATGTAGCTTGCAAAGTGATGGAAGTGAAAAAACTTCAGATTCTCTCACAGTGATGTAAACTGGGACCAACCTCAGTAGACCCATCTCTGTATAAAACTTGGCTAAGAGGAAACTGAAGAGTAGATCTTAGAAGAAGAATGAGACACCAGCCTTGGGAAAATGTTGTCATTTTCAGACTTGCAAAAGTAGAATTTAACCCTGGAAAAAAAGCCCGTCTATTCCTGTGCAGCTTTGCTATGTCTGTATTTCTGTGGTCTGTCACTGCACAGAGTGCTCCTATACCTTCGTACTCCTGAAGAGTCAGGAGGGGTCTCCTTGCTGCTGCTGCCAGATGTGCCTAAAGCTGAAGATACTGTAAAGAATGTCCCTGTCTTGAGGTGTGTGCACACTGGTGCTCATACAAAAATGGAGTTTCAGCTTTTGAAATGCATCTGATGAACAAAGCTAAACCTGGCAATATTTTGCCTTACCTTTGTATTAAAACACAGTAATAGAAACTTGCATCAGGGCTGGAGGGGCATGTTCACAGAAAGACAAACTGCAGAGGAAGATAAAAGCTAACTGCAGTTCATCTTTAGACATGACATTTCATGAAGGCTCCTGTAGGTATTACACTACACTGATGTAGTGTTACCCTAATAACAGCATGTGATTATTAATGCACCAGCTTGGTGTTTGCAAAACACTGCTGCCTGCTGGCCACTGGCATTTGTTCAGTGAGAACACGTGGACTTTCAGGAATGTTTCTCACTGACTCACACCAAATGTGAGCTACAACCGTGGGAGGTTTGAGCACATGATCCTAACACAGCATTTAATTCTCCTGCTGTCTATGAGGCTGAGGATCAAGCTGTTAGTCAGCACTCACCATCTTTTTTCTGTTTCTTGTACCTGTAACCAGGAATGGGTGCTCTGGCCTTATAACCAGGATGTTGAGGAATATGGTTTTTTTTCTGCTCTCTTTCTGATTTCTGTGTAACCTTAAAAACTCAGTCTCCCTTTTCTTTAATTTCCACCTGTCAAAATTGTGCAAGGATTGTAATCCACCTCAGGAGGCTGTCTGAAAATAAATCTCTTGCCTCCCATTACCTAATCAAAGATATGTGGTCTTTCTAGGGGACAAGATCGATGGCAATCATGATTTCTTTGATGTGATCCTTATCAATGTGATCGGGATGCAAGGGTTGTTATTTCTCTCTGAAATTTTCTTAGCTGGTACTTGACAGAACCAGCTGGTGAGTGCCCCAGGCTGTAGGAGACACTCAGTGTTACATTCAGGAGCAATACAAATCACTCACTGTGCCAACTCTGAGACAGGTCCTTACCAGAGAATATCTTTCACAATTTACAGTGTTCCTAAAATTATATCCTAGATCATTTCACATCAGCAGACTCGGATCATGATTACATGTAGACATCATGTATCATCCTTACCCTTAACATCACCCTTCCCAACAGGCCAGGTAGAGACATCCAGACAAGATGAGCTTGCTGTGCCACCAGCTTCAACAGAATTAAAAAATCATGTGATCCCTTTGCATCATGTACATTGTGCAAGAAATGAGGGCAGGAACACAAAGAGATGAGTAATGAAAATACACAGCAAGTTGATTTCTTCAACTGGGGATGCATCGATATATTCAGTGTCTCAAAGCAAAGATCATGTGAGGGGAAGAGGAGCAGTGAATAAGTCAGCTCTGCTCTGCTTTCCTGAAAGTTCAAAACTGCTGTTTTTGTAGACCCCCAGCACAAATTGTGTAATGGTAATTCTACTAGACAATATGGTGTGGGATACCTTGCATAGCTTAGTATTGCATAGCTGTAAATATTTTCCCTAGTAGGCTTTAGCTACCTGCACATTTCTGTTTCCATTCCATACCCCTGTGGTGTTGAATTTATTGCTATTTTTAAGAGCAATTTTTATTCAGAAAACAGGCAAAATTTTCAATTTAATTTTTAGTTTCCTTCCCAGGGGCTGGTTTGGGGCTGTGGTTTGGATTTGTGCTGCACACAGGGCTGATAACACAGAGATGTTGCTGTTATTGCTGAGCAGAGATTGCACAGGGCCAAGGCCTTTCCTGCTGCCCCTCAAAGGCCATGCTGGGGAGGGGCTGGGGGTGCCTGGGAGTCTGGGAGGAGACACAGCCGGGACAGTGACCCTGAGTGACCCAAGGGATGCTCCAGACCCTGTGACATCATGTAAAGTATGTAAAGGGAGAGGAAGAAGGAGGAAGGGCAGGGACATTAGGGGTGATGGTCTTCATCTTTCCAAGTCACTATTCCACGGGACACGGCCCTGCTCTTCTGGAGGTGCTGAACACCTGCCTGCCCATGAGAAGCAGGGAATTAATTCCTTGTTTTGCTTTGCTTGTGTGTGCAGCCTTTGCTTCTCCTATTAAGATGTCTTTTTCTCAACACATGGGTTTTCCAGTTTTTACCCTTCTGATTCTCTCCACAATCCCACTGGTGGGGGGGGGGTGAGCGAGCAGCTGCCAAGGGCTTGGGTCTGGCTGGGGTCAAACCATGACATCACCTCAAAAAGTCTGTTCAGTAGGGAGCAGGAAGAGATGTGAGCAATGCCTACCACATCACCTGCTTAAGGATTGCATAAGGCATGGAGAGAACAACAGTCACCCAGGAGTGGCCACTAAAAGAACCTCACTGAACCATCCCTGTGTGTAAGGCACCACAACTGGTTCTGTGAGAGCAGCAGTGTTACTTCACTGTGTCCTCACTGTGCTCAGGAGTCTGTAAGGGGTTAACAAACCACATTCTACTGCACATTTCTGCATGCCAGGCTTCAAGCTCACCCTGCCTTGCAAGTTCTGAAGTGATGCACAAGTGGAAGAGAAGGCTTTTTAACTTGCACTTGCTGTGTTTGGAATTTAGGCAGTTCATCTTTCAGCTGCCAAATCCAGAAGATGACAATTGCAAAGTTAAGAGATTCTTGGTTCCAGACCACCTCCAGCTCCACCCTGATCCTAAT
Organism: Vidua macroura; assembly: GCF_024509145.1. Lineage (NCBI taxonomy): Eukaryota > Metazoa > Chordata > Aves > Passeriformes > Viduidae > Vidua > Vidua macroura. The sequence continues at coordinate 31,563,014 of NC_071575.1, forward strand.
ACTTATAGCTAAGAATATAGTTCTTCAGACAATCAGTCACAAGGACTGTGGTACAGTATCTGCTGGCATGTGGTAGCATCATGATTATTCTGGATACATCATGAGCTGAAAGCACCCGAAAATAGTTCAGATGTAAAGTGTCTTCTGATAAAGGCTGCAGTCATCTCCTGTGGGTGGACTCATAATGAGGAAAGAGGTCACAGGCTTTCAAGAGTATGTCATATGTTCAGATATAGTATGACTTATCTTACCCAGACTCATTAATTAGACTGACAAATTATGTGTGTTTTTCTTACACCATACATTATAACTTCAGATTGCCAAATATAATTTGGAGCCTTTGGAATATAGGTACCTAATTTTTTAATTACTTTTATTATCACAGTTTAAGTACTGAGTGATAAGAGAGCACAGGTGCTGGGTTAAGAAAAAAAAGGGCTACAAAACATTAAGACTGCAATTTAAATTCTCAGTCCTGGGCCTTTTCTCATTCATTTCCATGGGACTGATCATGGGAATTAGAGATGGAAGGTTAATCTCTAAAAAGAGGCCAACACAAAGCAAAGGTACTCCAGGAGAGAGAATATTGTTCTGAAGTTTAAGCATGGCAATGGGAAACAGAAGTCTTAGTTTCTAATCCCAGTTTTGCTCTAATTTACTTGACGTTCTTAAACCTTCTCTTTCTGTACTTATGGTGTGCTAGAAAATTTTTGGGCCTGGAGTAGGGAAAATTCAGAAGTGCAGCTCAGGAGTCTTTGGCTTCTTCCCCCAGTGCTGCACAGAGTGCTGAGGTCATTGGCTGACTTAGTGGTATGGTTGTGATCAGCCTGGGATTTAGTATCTAGCTCTAGGGCCCTGCAGGTAATGCTTTTTTAATTAAATTTGTGGTTTTCACTCTCCTATTTGTTCTTAAAAAAAAACACGGTAGAGAGTTTCTCAAACTGTCTTGAATTGCACTGAGTAGTCATAAGAAATACAGCTCAGGCTGTAACTGAAGGTCTGCTACACAGAATTGAAGATGTTCTATTCAGCAAAATATCAAATAGATAGAAATCATGAAAGATTCAGCTCTCATTGAATCTTTGCCAATACTTTGAGATGGGTAGCAATGGAGATTTCCTTGGATGCTTTTGACAAGTCCACACAAAGTAAGCCAGAAGCCAGTCTTCTAGGTGCTGCATGATCCCATTTTTGTAACTCTTGCTTAAACCATCCTTCAGTTAGACCGTTGCATTTACAAAAGCCAGGCACATGTCAAATGGGGTTGTGGGAATTTAGCAAGAAATTCAACCTGCCAGATTTTGAAAATTTGACCTGAAAGGAAGTGTTCCTTCTTGCCCAACAAACTAAGTCCATTCCTAGTTCTTTTACACCTGGTGTTGATTTCACTTAATTTATACCAGCATTACATTCCATGCTGCTACATGTAAATGAAGCTGGAAAAAAGGATTAATGAGCTAGAGCAATTTGGTTTTATAGGTCTGGCTTTGGAATTGAGAAACCAGCACCCACATTACCTGTGTATGTTCCTTCCAGATACTGAGAGTATAAATTCTCTGTTGGGAAAAGGACTGCATTAATCTATGTTAAACCTGCTTTCCAGATTGCTGTTGCTGTTGGCGTCACAAAGGAAAACGCTGTAGGGAAAAGCAAAACAATATTTACTGGACTACTTGTCACATTTTAATTGTAAATACTTTAACACCGTCCACTTTTTGCTCTATGACAATTTATGTCAGTTAAATACTTGAGCAGCATGCTTTTCCTTCTGTAAATGCAAAGTGACATATTGCCCTTTGGTTCATGACAAAACTTAGTTTTAATTGCACAACCTCAAGAAAAAAAGATCTATTTGTGTAATTTATTGTGGTTTGCACAAACTGGGGGAGCAGTTAGGTCTTAGTCTGCTTTTTGCTCCTCCTCTGTTAAAGGAAGGCAAAAGAGAATGAGAAAAATAGAAGCTATATTTTGATGTTGCACTGATAATAATGAATACAGAGGCAACATCCTATGGTCCTTTGAATCTGCTCTTACATAGAAAAATCAAAGTATTGAAATGCAGAAAATGGACTATGAGTCAAACAACATTCTGAGATTTCAACTGGATCTTATGAGCTGCAGCAAGGATTTTTTAATTAGTATGTAGATTGTACTTGCAGATTCAAATATGCTTGAGATACATGCCTCAAAGAACTCATGAAAATTGCATTATTGAATGGAATGTTCTGCTCTATAGACTGTTTTCTGGTATTTTTAAGAGTTGTTTCAAGATTTAAAGGTCATTTTATACACTCTTTCTCTCTATTGTACCCTTTTCTAATTGTGAAATGTACATTTGACAGGCTTGGTTGCACTGGTTGCTGCTTTGCAGCATTCCATTGAGTGATTTATTAAAGAAACATGGATATTGATCTAGCACCAATATCCAACTGTGACGGACAAAAACTCTCTAACAGTTTTAAAGTTAGAAAGTGTATGTTTATTGCGACGCCGGGCAGCGTGCGGGATAGCTCCCAAATACACACCGCACCTTTCAAATGATTACAGAGTCCTTTTATCCACACAAGAATTGAATACCCAAAATATAAATACATATTCATCATTTTGGTACATCCCATTCCTCGCTTCGTATGGTAATAATTTCAAAAGCTATTAAGCATGCGTAGTTTGTTCTTTGAAGTGGGTCGGTGGTCCCTTTCATGGGGAGGGTTCCCAAAATGAGGAAGTAAATGAAGTCTTCCTCATTCTGACCTTTCTACCTTTTCAATGCAAATATGACAAATGAACCTTGGTAGAACTCCCATTCCTTGTCTTCAGTTGGTTTCAGAACAGAGGAGGCCTACAATTGTCTTATGTTCCTAAAAGCTATTTGTCAGTTTCTATATTCTTCATTATAAACCCAGCTAACTAAACATTGTGTTGACAAGCAATCAATTATGAGTTAACTACTAACTCTTAACTTCATCAAGGCCTACTTACAGAATCCTTTTATTTTAATTAACTCTAGTAAGGCTTGTCTCTAACTAAAATCTTAGCTCCTCTAAAATCTCTAAATCTCTTAAAGTTTATGTTTCATGAGGATGTAGCTTACTTCATCATTCCAGGAAACTACAAATTAATCAAACTTACTTGACATCAGGAATGCTTTTTGAAAAAAAAAAAATTCAACAGAATTAGGACTGTCTCAATCTCAATTAAAGCAGGTATTTTATGTACAATAAGTTTTAACCATTTCTGTTCTGGAGCAGTGTCAGCACATATCCCAGATACCACGAAAAGCTGAAGAACAGTTGCAGATGGCTGTTCCACCACTCTTTCTCTTGGTCAGTTATCTCCCCATCTCCTTCTTTGCTCCAGCCTCAATTGTTCATTCTTGCTAAGTTGCTTCTGTGCCAGCTTCTCAGTTGTGTCGTTTTGGCTGCTTCTGTGGCTCCTCATCCATGTCACAAAATAGACCACAATGACAGAGGATAAGCTGCAATCTCCTGTCAGCCCAAAGCTTTTACTGGGAGGAGGAAATAAAAAGTGTTGACAGCAAGGGCTCAGATGAGAATGCTTTTCTGTTTGGGAGTCAGGCTTCTGATAGGCAGAATATCAGTGGATGTAATATCGAATTTATACAGACCAAGGTTTAAGAAAATCAGAAAAATATCTGTATTAGGAATGTTCTCTCATAGAACTGGTGCCTGTTGGAACTGCAGGGCACTGTTTCTTTGACCTAGACTCTGTGCGCTACTGATGGCCACAGCACAGGGAAACCCACAGAAATCTGGTTTTCTTGGAGACAATTTCATGACCATTCTATTATGGGAAAGTAAAAGGATTTTATAATCTAACACTTAATTAGTAGTACATGGTACTAGGATGAGAATACTGCACAAATTCCCTAGGTTCATTAGGGAGCAGCATGTTGTGGATTCAGTCAAGAGATGTGGCAAATTTTAAGGACAGCTTTGGTCTGGTTTGAATTCTCAGGAATGGAAAAGTAATGATATGATTATATTATATTATATTATATTATATTATATTATATTATATTATATTATATTATATTATATTATATTATACTGGATTTAAACAGAAGACTGAAGCTCTGGATTCACTAAAGCCATCAATACAATAGATAGCAAGGAAGAGAATGGATTCATCCCCTCAGCCGGGGACACCACAGCCAATTCATAGGACTGGGAGTTGAAAGAATTGTTTTATCAGTTTTAGTTGCATTTTTAAAGGCTTTTTGAGGTCTTGGGCTGTGAGGGGAAATTGAGGTCTCTAAAACTCAGGATGAATAAAGAGTGTGAGCTATCTGGGATGTGTGGTGGGAAGGGTATGTACAACGGTCCACCATCTGACATCAGACCTCATATATTTCTAGGATTCGTCAATGAGTGATTAACAGCTGGGCCTTTCCATAAAACTATGGGGAAAAATTCCCACATGATCTTTCTGTGGGACATTGGATTTGAATGTAGATTGTATGAAATCATGTTTTGCAAAGTGACTGGTAACTTCAGACTTGTCTAAAGACTCTTTCAAACTAATTACGCCCCTACCCCACCAATTTAGAAACTGATCCAGGAGGAGTGATTTGCCTTTACAGGCTCTTTAAAAGAATTATAGAATTATAACTTATCTTTTTGACCCATCAATGTGTACCTATATGAAAATACTTTTAGCTGTAAACCAAATAAACCTCTCAAAGCCTCCTTAAGAAGGCATCTATGCAAAGTATTTTTCTGGATTTTTAATTTTTCATGGATCAGACAGTCCTTTGGGTATTGTTACTTTCACAACTTACCCATTTCTAACAGATATTTTCTGTGTAGATATAGATTGCTTGCCCCTGTCAACAGGAGAAAGTCCCATGATTATCAGTGTGTCCACTTTGAAAGCCTTTTGGCCAGATTAATGGGGTCAGGGCTGCAACATGTGCTGAAGGAAGGCTGGAGGGCTGCCTGGTGTTGAAGCAACAGGACAAGCAAGCAAGCAAGCAGGACAAGGAGTGTGCTGCCTACAAAGGCTAAGAGCAAAGGAAAAGGGCAAGGCTTCCAAGGAAAGGCAAGGAAAAGGGGGGCATTCAAGGACTTCACAGCGCACAGCTGTCAAGGACGTCCTCAAGAAATAACCCCTCCTCATGTCTGGTTAACAAATAGAAAGGGGAAGCTTTAGTTCATTTGTTCCCTATTGTAATCTCAATAATGTTAAGGTAAATATACCTTAACATCTGTAACCATGAGATGTGAAATGCATGAGCATATATATACAGAAAAGTGAACAATATAAGCACCAAAATACAGTTTTAGGTCTGTCACTGCATCATAGGTGTTTATAAACTGAGGTTTTATTTTATCACAAACTTAGCATCAATTATTTAATGTTTAATGGCATAGGCACATTTATGCTTTACATTAAGTGTTTCACTTTTCTAACCTTGGTGTCTACTTATATTTTTCAACCTTTTTCTGAGTACCAATGTACATATCTATATCTATCTATATATATATAGATACAGATATATATAAAACATATATGTAGATATCAGTCTATTATTTTTTATGGTATAACAGAGGTAGGCAAAGCCACATGGACATCTGTGAGCAGAGAAATATCAAAATATGTGCCTTTAATTATGCTAGAGAAACAGTTTATCCTGATGATACACTGAAAGTTCCTGTCTATAAGGCATGATTATTTAGCGGAACTTTGAAATGCCCTCAGGAAACCACACCAAGCTTCTAGTTCTGCTTGGCAAATTTAATGCAAAATCGTGAAAAAAATACCACTACTAGGTGTGTTGCCTTTTTGTTTTCTGAGTATGCAGAACTTGGACTTATGCTGATCTTGGCAACAAATAAGATTAAAAGAGGTCATCTAAAGATAAGGTTGCTTATCTCAACTACCTGTATTCTTTCTTCCTCCTAGTCTCCCAGTTAATCTTCACTTATACTCTGCATGCCTAGCATTGAGGGGGGAGGGCAGTAAAGCAGTTGTTTTTCTTCTGAACTGGTATAAATTATCTCCTCCCTTCCACAGAGCATCCAGAGATGATGCAACACTTCAGCTGTGCTAGGAAAATGCCTGTTTCTTGGGTTTGGAGAATAAAAGCTAAGAACTTGCTACAGGATAATGAATCCTCTGCCTGAACATACTGCAGTCTTCATCAGCTTCCTGTGACGTTGCTGTGAATCCTGGGAATAATCAGTATTAGCCTGGTCTCTTGTGGAGCAGGATCCAAATGATCTTTTCTGAGGTGGCAAAGAAGGGGTTGGTCGGCTGGCAGTCAGAACATCATCTTTTGCTGAAAGCAGAAGCACAGTTCAGTTAAATTAGCAGGAAGTGCTGTTTGCCTGTGTGTGTGCACATTTAGGAGGGCTCAGTGGAAATCAGTGGGCAGCAGGCAGGCAGGGACAGTGTTCTCTGGAAAAGGTGTGAATTAAGTTAGAGAGTTTTCTTTTTCAGAACTTGTTCAGTGAGATCAAACTTCATGCTTTGCTTTTGAAATGGACTGAAGGAAATAAACCTTCTTTGGTTGATCAAAGTCAGTATTTAGTTAGGGAAAGGACATTGTATTTACTCCTATTTTTGGAGTATTATTCATTCCACAGGACAAGTCAGGACAGATGTATCACTGTGGGTAAAGTTGAAGTTATGAATTTCTCTGCCTTTACAAGCTAGGAATTAAGATCAGAGTCTGGCTGTTTCAGAACATAACTGACTTTATGCCACAGCCAAATTCCCTACAGCAAGCCAACATTCAGCAGCTGGGAAAGAAGTAGGGGGAATGGGGAGTAAAGGGAAGTGGTGTGACATGGTGGCCTAGATTCCTAAATTAGAATGGGCTAGGGAAGGAGAGAAAATTATTTTGTGCCTTTTCAGTGCATGAACAAGAACTTGAGGCCTGAGAAGATGAGAATTACTGTTTAGTACACAATTTAAGATGGTTAAAAATGTAACCAGAATGGTTCTCAGCAGCATTTCTCAGAAGGCACATGCACAGACATCAGGAGCACATCAGGAACATCTGCCTGGCATATACAGAGACCAGACTGGGTGGATGAGAATGGACAGGCCAAAAAGCCCCCACCCCTTGGTCACGCTTGTCACAGCACAGACAGAAAGTGCAAAAGGCTCTGGACTCCTGAAAGAACAGGCACAGCAGCAGCCTGGTTCCCATGGTATGTTTCTTGGGGAATGGCAGAGGTGAAGGTCAGTCCCTCCCCATGCCAGAGCCAGCTCCCTGACAAGCTAACCAGCTTTAGCTGGCACACAACTGTGCCCTCTCCCTTGCACACCGAGGAGAGGGAAGCAGGGGCTGCCCACAAGTCACAAAATGTTTGGAAATGTGCCTCAGCCTGGACTGACCCCGCTGTAAGGCCACAGACAGAGCCAAGGCACCAGCTGGCTCATGCCAAGGAGGCAGAGCCTCCCTCTGGTACCTGCTTACCCTCTCCAATTCAGCTGTCTAACCCAGATAACTGTTCACTTCTGTCTTTTTGAAGTTAGCTGATAGTGTTGGCTAAGCCTAAAATCAGAGAAGTGGCAGGAGAAGGAAGGGAAGACAGGGAGCATACAAACATGGAAGCAGAGGAGGAAGGAGCAGAGCAATGAGAGCAGGACAAGGGAGAAAAGGGATGAAATACAAAGTAACAGGAAGCAGAGCTGGTAAAGATGTCAACACTCCTGTACAATTTCCGGTACGAATTTTATACTGTTTTTCTTACTGAAAAACATCACTGAAGTAAAAGGGAGCCACTCCAAACAGGTTCAGGCTGAGAAAGGTCACTTAGGACAACTCCTGGCACACAGTGGTGAAACTGTAGCCAGATCTAATGACTTTGGGCACTCTCCTCAAGCTGTATTCTGGAATAGCTGCTCCAAACCTCCAGCTCCACAAACAGGAACTTTGAAGACTTTTAGGGAAAAGACAGGCTTCCTAAAATTGTCTCTTCTTTCTTTCCTCACAATTTTTTGTGGCTACAGAATGAATTTGGTGTAAGGGGCCACAATGGGCAGTGGCAGGTTGTCCAACACCTTCACAACACAAGGGTACCTTTCACTAAGTCCCTCAAACCTGCAGTACAGTTGAGTGAGCAGAAAGGTCCCCAAGTGCTGTGCAGCATGCAAGGACATCACCCCTGCTGAGGCTGCTTCCCCTCCTACCTCAGATCCCCTCCGCTACATGCCAGGGAATGACTTTCCCCAGGTCACCTGGCTTACGTAATCCCTAAGGAGGCTACGCGTGGTTTGCTGTTCAGCAGCTTTAAGTAGGCAAACACAGAGGGAAACAGAGGGGGAAAAAAGTTATTTCCTGGCACTGCAGTTCCTCCACCTAGTTCACTGTGCACTGATGCTCATATGAGCACAGCCAAGGATGGCAGAGGGCTGGCACTGATTGCCTAGGTTGCTATTTGTATTGATTTGGAAAGACAGGTGTCTGCCAAGGAGGGCAGGAGCCTCCCCTGAAATGGAAAAAAAAAATGTAGACATCCCCCCCCCCCAAGTTATTATAAATTTGAAATTAAGGGGGGTTCTCAGGCAAAAATATGGGAGCAGGAATAACAGTTCATTATTAGGGAATAAAAAGATAAAATAAACAATGCAGTGAACCAAAACAACACTGACAGAGTCAGAATACAACCTGACACTCTGTTGGACAGGGTGTTGGTACCAGTCCAGTTGGAATTGTGGCTGCAGTGCTCCTGGAGTGTCAGGTGTGGTTCTACTGGAGCAGTGAACCTGTAGAAAAGGATGCAGTCTTCCTCTGAAGAGGCAGTGGAAGAGGCAGCTGTTCCTCTGGGAAAGCCAGTGCAGAAAAAGCTGTGCTGGTGTTCCAGAAACTCAAGATTATATCCAGGTAGGAATGCTTGGCTCCTCCCTCTGGGCGGAGCATCTCACAATGGGAAGTTATAATTCTTATCAGTCATACAGTGACATTCAATAGCCCATTATCAGCAGATGTCTACCCTGAGAGAGGATTGGTTGTGAAAGAGATAAGAAAAACTGCCACTTAACTGAAGATAACTGCCATACAGATGGCAAATGGAATACATCTTGCCTCACAATCTAGGACACTATTGTTGCCCAAAAGCTTCCTAGAATCTTTTGCTTTTCAAGGCAAACTGCATGAGGTGCTTTAGGCAACTTTCTGTGGCACTTGTGAAGCCCCTGTCCCCTTTGTGCTGGCATTGTGTGGTTCTGTCAACCAGCCTGTGGTTTGGTTTACCCATCTGCAAAGTGCAACATTCTTCGTACAACTTCCTTTCCTTCTCTGACTGGAAGGAAAAAAACCTAGGAATTTCAAATCCCTGGTATTCAAGAATCAAGAGAACCAGGACTGCTCTACCAAAGGCCTATATTTATGCACAGCCCATATGTTTACATCCCACCCACACACTGCTGGCAACATCTTACCTATGTTGAGCTCTATAATCTCCTCTCCAGAATTTCTTAATGCATTTTCAAATGTTAAGAAGGTGCTAATGCATGTTAAGTGGCTTACTGGTCTCTGTTTACACAAATAATAATTTCCTTTTATTACAAATGGTAGGTTCATACTTTTCTCATGAGCTTCCACCTCTCAGGGGTGCTGAATGAAGGACCAGCTGTTTCTCTGAAGAATGTGAACCCCTGCAAAGAGGTGAATATAAAATAATCATGTACATTTCCTGCCTAGTGGATCGCTGTGTGCAAGGCAAGATTCAAATGCATCACAACTCTTGGGAAATATTCTGCCAGAGAAAATGTACATATGTACATATCTATATCTAGAATGATTCCTAAATATTATTGGTGTTAGAGTTGGGAAGACAAACACCTAGTCTTAAGGGCAATTACAGGTTTGAAGTCTTTTCTTAGGTCAAGACCAAAAGTAATTAATAATAAACAGGGTTGCAAGTCAGCACTGGGCATGGTCATTGCTGTATCTCATTAGTACGATGTATAAAGCTGCACGGGATCTTTTGCAAGAAACTGTTGCAACATGCATACCAGGCCACAAAGTTATGAAACAAAAATAAAGTGAAAATATTTTTTTTTAAATGGGCCATGTTCCTGTGAAACAGTATTTGGACCATGTTCATGTGAAATAATTCTAGGCTATTTGTTCCATGCAAGAGTTTTGAAATTATGAAGAGTAAAGGCAATGGCTTTTGATATTAGACCTGAAAAGCAAATTTTAACTCTCAGGACTTTTCTGTTTGGCTTTGAGAAGGAAAAACACAGCTGACACCAAGGAATTCAAGATATGAAAATTCTTTGCTTCTTCTACGTGAACCAGTTACACTGGTTTCCAGCCACCATTGGATATGAAAATGTGCTGAGTGCTGGAGGTTTTTTCCAATAAATTAACAAAGCAAGCCTCTGGTGCCAGCACTCAGTCACTGTTGTCAGTCCTTTAGCACGAGGTGGAAGCTCCTGATGATCAGTGAGAGTGTTACATGCACTGTAATTAAGCAGACCTGGCCAGTGATGCCCCTTGTATGCTGCTTTTCTCTGCCTGCTGTCACAGCCTGTTCTTGAGAGACACCTGTTTGCAAACAAGCTGGCCAAAGGCAAACGTGCTCTGTGAGGTTTTTTTAGTTAACACATCCTTTGGGTTATCTTTTCAAAAGATAACCCTTTTTCTCCCTCCCACATCACCCAGAGGAAGAAAGGGCTGTCAGCAGAATTTGCATTTCAACAGCCAGAATTTTTAGGGCATGGGATGCACGTAGGTCTGAGAACCTCCCCTATATTTTAAGGTTCAGCAACAGTCACAAAATGGTTTGCACAAGTAAACTACAAGCCAGGTAGTAGCACACTAAGTACTAAAGACAAAGCAACCAGAGAAAGTACTTCCAATACAGCTTCCAAAATGAAGATCCCTGTTTTGTAAGAGCATACAGCTTGAAACAGGACCTGTGAAGAGATTTTTTCTAAAGACCTACAACCCCCATGCTTCAGCCACAGAGAGCACAGGACTCTGTCTCTACAGAATGACTTAGTGTTAGATCCTAGCAAAAGGTATGTGAAATGGATGCCTGATTTTTTATTTTCTTTTCCTTAGCAAAAGATCATGGCAGAAACCTCTGGAAAACACCAGAGGTTGCTTTATCTGTCTGGTTTTAGGTTTTGTATTGCCATTTTCATGCAGATCTTCACAGCTGATTTCCCTTTGCCCAGACTGGAGTCTGTTAGTCCACAGTCACAACTTCAAGTGAGAGAAAAGACAGCTTAGTTCAAAGGATTATGCTGTGAAGTTTGGAATGTGCACTAAAACTGCTCAAACGATCATCATCTACTGTATCAGATATGTACAAACCAATGTTTGAGCTCATACTCTCAAGTTTCTTCAGCTTAACTGTACACAAAAATAATGACTTAGAAACAGTCACCAGAACCTTAACCTGAACTCCCAAATCCGTACTCAAATGTTAGAAGATCAGGCCCAAGGGAAAAACAGGTCAGCAGCTTTCACTAAAACAACCTCTGGCCAAAGTAACCTAAGAGTAGAGTACCTAAGACCTCTGCAAGCTTAATGGGCCATAAGACATGCAAAGAGAAAAAAATCCCCACCAAGTGCCTGAGTCTTTGCTGGTCCATATGGTTTGAGCAGAGCTGGAAGCCAGAAATGGAACAGGAAGGATGCTTGTGCCAAGTGTAGTTTCTCTGTGAGGTTCACAATGGATTGTAGTGAGGGGATTTCAGTTGTTGTTGCAAAGGGACTAAAAGCCATTGAAACTTATCTTGGCAGGATGATTTCAATGTCCTTTCTTTGTCCCTGCTCCCCAGTGCACAGCCCTGCCAGTGGTGAGTGTGCACATCGGGCCTTGGCACCAGGGATATAATGAATTCCTTGTCCAGGTTATGGTCTGCATTTGTCTTCAGCTTACCTCCCTCTGTAACTTAACATTTCTCCATTCCTGCCCTGTGGTTCCTCATGTATTTTAAAGAGGAAAAACTGTTTAACAGTCTCCTGGCCACTTATCCAGTAGAATTTCTCTTATTTTATCCAGCCCTGGAAGGATGATCTCATAAAAGGAGTAGAATTAATATCTGTTATTGATTATAATTTCTGTGATAAATTAGTATCTTAAGAGGAACATAAACAGCAGTTACCTGAATAACAAAGACAGCAGAGCTCATATTCTTTCTCCCTTGCATGCACTGAAACAAGAGGAGTAAACTTGCAGCATCATACATAAGAGATCTCAAAGGGAGTGTAAAGCAATCCCTTGGTTTTGCCTTTTGGATTCTTTTAGGCAGAGGAAAGCAAGACTTTCTGTCATGAGCCAAGGCTGCATTACTCACCAAAGGCACATAAACTTTGCCAACAAATGCTTTGTGTTTCTGCAGAAAATTTTCACAGTAGAGCATTCCCAGAAAGGTGTTAGGCAGAGATGAGGCTTGGATATTATTAGATTAGGCAGATGAACACTTGACAAGGTCACTTGACAAGGACACACACACATGAAAGACTGCACTGGCAAGTGTCCTGGGCTCCAGAAATTCTAGCGGGTATCCTTCTGGAGAAGTTCTAGGCTGTAGATCTGGCTTATCTCTCAGTAAGTCAGACTTCCCCTCCAACTTTGAAACTAGACTAATTGAGTGATACTGGGCCCTTTCCACCTCCCCCATGAAAAAGGCTATTGTGATACATCAATCTCTTTTAAAATGCTTTAATAATGAATCCCTGAAAGTAAAAAAAAAAAAAATTAAAAATCATAGAAAACATATACTGTTTCCAAGCAGGGCTTAGCAGTAACTTCTTGAACCTCTTTCTCTGTCCGGTGATAGAAATTGTTGTCAGATTTACAAAGCTGTCCAAGATCGCAGACCTGATACTTTGTCATCTGCCCAGTACTGCTTGTCACTTCCTGCTAATGCTCCATCCTGTGTGGTTCCTTTTCCCATAAATTATGTGCCTTCAGCTACCTGCAGGTACTTAAATGGTACTTTTCTTCTAAGGAGTTAAAGACACCTTACAAGTGCACTATCAGTTTCTCTCTTTTTGCATGAAAGGTTTTATTTAGTCCACATCTTAGGAAAATGGCATGCCTGTATTATAATTAACATAGCTGCTAAATGGAAAGGATGAAGTGTGGTTACATGACAAACAGAAGGTGTGTCTGTTAAGTTTATGTTCCAGACATTGGGTTGGGTCAGTGTCTGCTTACAGAAGTTTGCAAGCTGCATGCAAGTTTCCTGGTAGATCATAACCCCACTGAAATACTGATTTTCCTTACGAGGCCTTTCAGGCCTTACTTCATATTCCTGGAATTATGGGAAAATTATTATGGCCTTGATTCAGTAAAAGATTTAAGGTGTGTATGCAACACAGATTGCAGCATATAGTACATGGAGTGATACTTGATAAAAACACAACTTGATACTTGTCAACAATATTTGATATAAACTATGAACTTGATCAAAAACTTTGTATAAATCTCAAAACTGCATCTTGTACAATTGCAGTAGGGTTGGTAGTGCCTGTGACAAGGCTGTGCCACCTTTCTTGGATGGGATCCATCTTGTCATTATGCACCTCAGCTTACATTTTTTTGTTTGTTGCCATTTTTTTTACAAGAGATGTTATTTGTTAAGCTAGACATGATGTAGTGGAGAAATTGCACTATCTGTTAGAAGCAACCCAAGAAGATACAGATAGTGAAAAAGGCTGGGCATATGTGGGACACCAGTGTTAGAAACTAATTTGGTATTGTGTACTGGAGGAATTGCAATACATTTAAAAACATTGATTTTAATTGAGATAGGGAAGGACCTGGATTTACCAGTTCATCACAGCACAAGTAATCAGAATCTGTGATTCAGCTGCCCTAGCAAGGACTGTGCAGAGCTCTAGAGAAGCCACATCTGAAGGACCAGTTGCTTTACTGGTTGGGGAGCATTTATAGCACCTGTGTCATGAGAGGAAACCAGAGGAGCTCAGCTCCCTGCGTGTGACAGAATGGGGGAGAAAGGGAATAAAACTCAGCATTCTTTCCATTGTCAGTGTTATACAGGAGATAGTAATGTCAAAGGATTCAAAGCAGAGGAGCAGATGGTTATGAACTGGCCATTTTACAGGAGAAATAGGACTCCTCCTGACTATTTGGGAAATGTGGTTCAGGAACAGCCTTCTAGTGATAGTTTAGGGATTGAAAAAACATTTTCAAACAGAATTGATGTCTACCAGCAAAACTGAGCTTAGCCCTGAAAAACCTATTGATGTGATAATGTTCTGAAAATCCCCTGCTTGCCTACCATTTAATTGGCTCTGCCAGACTTCTGTAGATGTCCAGAAATGTCCCTCTCTGAGCACCTTGGTGTCCATTTTCCAAAATATGGATTAAGAAATGGTACTTTGCCACACTTATGGTCTGAGTAAATAGCATGAGAGTACACATGAAGCAAATACAAAATACAGCACAACTGGGCCTTTTCTTTAGAAGAGAATGGAAAAGTTACAGGAGTCACAATCACATTTTTAATGAAAGAAGGCTCTTCTAGGAAGTGTGAAATGTGGTTTCATCTCTCTTTTCGGCTTCTTCCTTCCCTGTGAACTGAAAGGGGTTCAATTCTTTTTCCTAAATAATGGGAAGCACCTTAAAGACAGGCAGGATTTGGATTAGGACACTCCCTGCTCTGCTCATTCAAATGGTGAATGGATGAAGGTGAATGGCCCAACAAGACAGAAGTGGCTAGAGAGCTAACTTAGAAGTGGGAAAATTGGAAATATTGGCTGAGTGCTTGTGGTGCTCACTTAGAGGCAGAATTATGGCTTCAAATCCACTGAAAAAGAGTTTGAATTCTGCTCTCTTCGTGGCAGTGCTTTCTTTAAACTAAAGGTCTCACAACATAAACTCTCCAAGGTGTATTTGGAAAGCATGAACTCCTCTTGGACTCTTCTGAGATGTTATAACATCCTATTGTTATGATGCAATGCTGCAATGCAGGTAGCTAAAGAGGATTTCTGCAGTCCTGAGTGAGGCAATTAAATCTTGGAGGATTTCACAGGTGCTGTTCCTTGTTTTATTTTCATAGTCGAGCATTGGGGAGCTCCCTGCTGGGCAAGGTAATTGTTGTGAATTCCCTTCTGAGCTACTCAATCTCTACCAGCATTGCAGCGTGAGCCTAAGGGGAACTCAGGGATTTGTGGTGACAGAGTCACATACAAATGCCAGTTCTTACAAATTTTAGAGGAAACCTGCCCCTTTTATAGGGAGCTAAACCCTACCTGGACATGTTCAGATGCATTTAAGAGGACTTGAGCAGAAAATTACTTAGAGCATATCTCTGGCCTGCAGTGCAGCACTACACAGAAATATCTGAACTGTTATTTAGGAAAATAAGCCTGCAGAGCTGAAAGCATGAGGTCTTCAGAGTCTTAAAGATTATGTGATCTCCAGAAGTCCACCAGTACCTGACACTTAGTTTTGATGCATCAGTCAGCTGGTACTCTGTCAGATGATGCTGTTCTAGACTTCAGATGGCATTTAGCTGCTTTGCTTGAACTTCTTTCTATAAAATGCTGTTAGAACACCAACACAGAATTGTTTGCAGATTGAAATTGCAACCTGAAAGCAGATTATTCTATCATCTTCCTGCTATAAGCCATGTTACTATCACCATCAATTTTCTTTAAGTTTCAGGAGTATTAAACAGAGAAGATCACGCGATGTGAATGCTTGCACACGCTGGCGCAGTGGATTCCTTTGAGCCGTGGATAATCGGGGTGATTTCTAAGCACGCACCTCCCACGGCTCGCACGGGCTGGGGGAGCGGTGCCGCCTCCCGCTGCCCGCCGTGCCTGGCACATCTCGGGTCCCTTCCTTTCCTACCTGCGGACCACAGCTCATCAACCCGAACCCATTGTGTTCCACCGACTCAGACCCACTGTGCCCCACTGATTCCGGACCCACTATGCCCTACTGATCCCAGACCCCCCTGTGCCGCACTGACCCTGGAGCCCACTGTGCCGCACTGACCCTGGAGCATTGTGTCTCACTGATCCCGGACCCACTGTGCCTCAATGACCCCGGAGCCCAGCGGGCACCGTGCAGCTTTGGAAGCGCGGTGGGCGGGCCGCGCCCCTGTGGACCGCTTCGCTCGGGGCGGGAACTGGAAGACAGGCGGGGCTGGGGTACCGGCGGAGGCTGCCCGAGGCAAGGGATCCGGAGAGTCTGAGGAGACCGACAGGTCAGCGGGAACCGAGGGGAACGAGCGACGCGGGGCCGGGGGCGCGGGTCTCAGCCTCGGGCGCGCGCCCTGCCAAGGGCAGGGTCGCGAGGGGGCGGGGTTCATTTGCATGTGCCCTCTGGTTGGCTGGGGGCACCTTGTGCCACCGTGCGGCGGCGCGGGATTGGCTGCGGCGCGGCCAGCGGCGGGGGCGCGGCCGCCCTGTAACGCGAGGGGCGGCCGCGCTGAGCGCACTCAGTCTCCGGGCAGCGGCCACCGCCGCCGGAGTGCCCTGTCCCCGCTGGCCCCAGCGAGCGTCCCGCCGGCGACCATGCTGGACCGCGAGGGCGGCTGGAGCGTGTCCTTCGCCGGCTGCGGCTTCCTGGGTGTCTACCACATCGGCGCTGCCACCTGCCTGCAGGAGCGTGCCCCGCACGTCATCCGCGACGCGCGGCACATCTACGGCGCCTCCGCCGGGGCGCTCGCCGGCGCCGTCCTCGTCGGGGGCGGCTCTCTGGGTCAGCGGGGCCGGGGGGAGCGGGGCGAGCGCAGGGAAGGGGCAGGGGCAGATGCAGGTGCGGCGGGCAGGGCCTGGTGCGGCGCGGGAGGGCGGGCGCGGCCCCGGGAAGCGCTCGGGCCGCGGGGTTCGCCGGGCCGGGCCGGGCTGGGCCGGACCGGCTCCGAATCTCTGCTTCTCTTCACCCCTAAAATGTGTGCCCGTGGGTGGAATTAAATCCGAGCGGGGTCCGTGGCTCAGGGAGTGGTGTTGGCGATGCCCGATCCGATTCGCACACTTGCGCAGCCGAAAGGTCGGGGTTCCTCCCGTGCATGTTCCCCTGCGGGGCTGCTCTCAGCGCCGCTGGCCAAAGTCCGGGATTTGCCTGGGACAGCGGGGGGCAGTCGAGCCCTAACACCCTCCAGAGCAAGTCGGCCAGCCCTGTCATGGGCTGTAAGCAGTGTTTGCACTTCGTTGGCAAACACAGCATCTCCCTGCACGTGAAGTGCCGGGTAGCTTTATCTTGCTTCCTCCAAAGCTGCTCCTTTCTGGGGTAAGGCTAAGAGAGTTAAGGTCAGGGCTTAGGTTAGCTTTAACGTGCTTTTCCTCTCTAATCTGGGCACGGTGTGTGTTGCAAAGGTCGCTTAGGTGTATGGTTAAAAACAGTAGATTGATTAAAATCACTGATTTTAATTGTCATTTAAATAACGAGGTAATCTTGTGTTGTTTTTATGCCGGATTAAAGATGTTAGTTTGAAATGGAATGTAGTGTGCTTTTTCCCTACTTTTTTCCCTACTGCTATTTTCTAGCAGTAGGAAAAATACATCTTACTTTTACCTACTTAGGGCTCATGAATATACATTTATTCTAATGAATTAAATTTGATAAAAGCTATCAAAATATCAAGGTGCTTAGGATAGCAACAGGATTGCAGTTTAAAAAAACTATCTGAAATATATGAAAATCTGAAAATAGTTTTGTTTCTAAACTAAAGAAATCCACTGAGTAACACCTGTCTAGTTCATGACTCCACACTGGTTTTGGTAGCAGCACCCTTGACTGGTTTAGAACTAGAGGATTTTGTAAATTCAGATTTCGTCTTAGAAGAGGAAGAGAACTATGAGTACCTGTTTTGAATTTGGAGAGGTTTGTGGGTTTTGCTATTAAATTTCTGAGGAAAAAAAATCCACTGACACAAACAAGCAGAAGTTCTCTGTAAGTATAGGACAGCAATGCTTGTCCCTGCTGCTTTAGCCACTGAGCTCTAGCACGTAAGCTTAATTTTTTCAAAGCTTTAGCAGTAAACTTGTGCTGCTTAATTTTGCTGTAATGTCTGAACATGACACACTGGAGTTATGATGAGCCTGCTATCAGCTTTTAAAACAAATAATATTTTTCTCCAATAGCTCATATTTTTAGAACGTATCCAGTTTTAAGTCTTAAGTCATTGTAAATGATTTGAGAAGGAAGCTGTCAAATATTTGAAGCACTCTTAAGCCCAAAAAATGTATATCGTTTATTTGGCAGTATGAGTAAATAACAGCTTTTAAATGGTTTAGCATTTTAATAATTAAGAGTTGTAGATTTCAAATTATTACCTTTCCCAATTATTACCAATCTCATATGCCTACTGAGATTTTTTTTCTCTAATAGAACATGTGTGTGGTCACTGTCCAAGGTTGCAGATTCCATGGGCAAGTGTGTTTCTACTGGGAAAAAAACCAAACAAACAAAGGCATCACTTGGAAGACAATTCAAAACCATGCACATTCTAAAATCTGCAAATTGCTGTAAATTGGTAGAACTAATAAGGTATTCCCATGCTAATTCTCTGAGTTTCTAGCTGCCATTTTTGTGAGCTTGTGTGAAAGCAGAGGATGGTAAATAAGCTGTAAAGAAACACTGTTTTACAATGATAATAAGATACCTTTTGTGAGTTTGTACCCTATGCCTCTCTTACTCTGATAGACTTCAATGTGCAGTATTTGTAGTTCCTGCACCTAGAGGTGTTAGCAAGTCCTATGTTTTTAATCACAGTTGCATTTTCCTGTGGGTAGGCAGAGCCCAGCTCTTCCCAGAAGTGAGAGGAAGGATGAGAGGCAGCAGGCACAAGCTGGAACCTGGTAAATTCACATGAGGTATAAGGAAAAAGACAGTTGCTATGAGAGTGGTAAAATAATAGAACAGCTTCCCAGAGAGGTTGTGGGATCTCCACACTTGGAGATGTTTGGGGCTTGGCAGGACCCAGCCCTGAGCTGCTCTGTGTGCTGGTGCACACAAAACAGGGTGTGCAAATCTGTGAGCAGGTGTTGTGGCTGGAATTGAAGACCATGTTTCATTTCTTACAGCCAGTTGCTTCAAGGGAAGGGTTTTCTCTTTGACTCAGATTACCTGATGGATAGGTGGGGAGTCTGTGGAAATTGAAATGTGGATAAATATAATCATTAGCCATTAAATGGGGAAGAAAAGTGTACTTTTATAGACTGACAAAGAGGTGTCTCTCATTAAATTTGAGGGAGGTTGGGAAGCTTAGTCATGAGTGTTGTTTTGAGGATGAAGTGCATTTCAGGCTACTCCAAACTGGAATGTTAAAGTTGCACTGCTTGGATGTCCTGGAGATCTGGTATTTTGATGGTGCTGTGATCATCCATTTCAGTGGGGCACTTAAAGAGAGCAGGTTTAGTGCAGGCTGCAAATTATAATGTCAGGTTTTACTCTGTGGGGTAAACTTCTCAGGTTTTACTCTGTGAAACAAATGAATAGTTAACAAACAATTAAAAATAGGAATGCAGCACTATAACAAGAAACAGTTCACATTTATTAGCAATATTAATTTCTTTAGCTCTCCTGTATTTCAAAAATAAAACAGATGGACCAAGACCTGCCTAAAATCCCAGTTTGACCTGAGCTCTAGCCCTTAGTCCCTTTTGGAGAAGTTCCTGTTTTGGAATACACCAGTCTAAGGGGTAACTATATTTTAGTCCTGTTAGAAAGGAAGGGAGAAGGAAAAGAAATTGGATTACTTTGAAGTCTGTTGAATTAATAGCAAAAAGCTTTGTAAATTTTCAGTGTTTGAAGATCACATACTCTTAGATAGAACGTCTCCTTTTTTTTTTGTTTGTTTGTTTATTTGTTTTTTTTTTTTTTCCTTGATTTGGAGCCCTTACAGGGTTTAAAATAGGTTACAATAAACAAAATATGTCAGCTTTTTTTTTTTTCCTATGGACTACTTTGAGCATAGAAATTCTTGTATGTGGAGACAATGGGTAACTGCTAAATCAAACTGCATGTATTTGTTTGCTGTTGGTTTGTATTTTAGACAAAGCAAATGACTTGCTTGGTGCATAAGCTTTCAAAACTGTATTTATTTTGGAAAAGGTAAACATTGTATATGCTCCAAGACTGCTCTTCCTGGCCAGAGTTCTGGTAATTCAATATCTCAGACTCCTGCAACACAGCTATTTTTAGAAAGTTTAGAAGATTGAGCATTGCTAAATAAAAAAAAAAAAAAAAAAAAGGGAGTTAGGAACCAATATCTGGATGCAGGGAAAATTAGAACTGCTAGAACTACCTGATTCTGCTTTTGGAAGTAACTTCGTCACTTGTCAGAATGTGACTTGTGCAATATTTTTATTTGCGTGTAAAATGTGTTTTACTAACATATATTTCACCGTATATGGTCAGTGGAACAGTGAGCTGTGTCTAAATTGTTTTCTGTCTTCTGGGGTGGGGGCTACTGGTGTCAGTGGATTTGTGGCCCAAGATTTCCCTCTGTGAGGATGGAATGAAACAATTGAATTAGTAAAAACAAAGTGTGTCTGATACTTCATATTTTGTAGAGATGCTCTTTTGGACATAGATTCTTAGTTGAGAATGATAAATGTTTAGTTATTGCTATTTGAGGAGGGAATAACATTGTAGAAATGTAATATTTTTGGAAACTAATCTGAGCTCAAAGGCTTAAGCAGAGTTGTTGCTAGTGCAGTGCTCACATATAACCTGATAAATTGATATACCCTGATAAATTCTAGTAAGTTCAAGTATGTAAGTTCTGAAAATATTTTTTAGAAGACCTTGTAGCCTATCACTCAGGTTGATAAGATGTTACTTTGACCTTCCCCCCACCTTCTCTACCAAACTGACAAGCAATTTCCTCAAAGTGTGTCCTGGAGAAATGTGACATTCTAAGTTCAAACAAACCATTGCAGGTAGAGGAGCTGCTCTTTCTTCTGTGACTAAATGTTGAAAGGATTTTAGTGTTCTTCAGGAGCAGTCCTGTCTTCTGTAGTGGTTTGAAGTTCCCAAACATAGATCTAATTGGAGAAAAGATTATTGTGTATCTGTTACTGTAAAAATACACCTACCTGGCATTCCTACCAGATCACACTTCATGCTCCCTTTAGTGTGTTTATGTATCAATGAGGAAAAATGGTGCCCTGAAAACTTAAGTTAGGTTCATTTTTTTAAAGGGATTTTTTTGTTTCTCAGAAAACTCCTGAACTCCTTAAACATGCTGAACAGTTACTTAAAAAAAAAGCTCTTGTATTTTCATTCTAGGAATAAAAGAGATAATTTGGAGCTCTAGATATGCTTTATTAGTCCAAGTGTGGATTGTGTTTCTGCTGTTAAATGCAATGTATTTTCTTTCCAGCTCAGGCTTGTGCAGATGTCCTGGCATTAGCCAAAGAAGCTAGAAAGCGAAATCTGGGCCCTCTTCATCCTTCCTTTAATGTGATAAAGATCATAAGAGATGGGCTGATGAGAAATCTTCCAGAAAACACGCACCAGTTGTCATCAGGCAGACTGTGTATTTCACTAACCAGAGTATCAGATGGCAAGAATACCTTGATATCTAATTTTAACTCTAAAGAAGAAGTTATACAGGTATGTTTCTTTTTGGCAACTTTTAGAAACTTCTATAATCCTTGGTCTCTTTAACATTACCTGTTGGGTTTCTGCTTTAAGCATTTCAAGGTATTGTTACTCTGACAATGTTTTAAAGAGGAATTCAAGCTTTTTTACACCAGATTCACACACTGGTTTTCCCAGTCAATGTGTCTGTGAACTGTTTTAGGCAGAGGTGCAAGGGATCAGTCATAAAAAAAGGATAAATGCCTTAAAAGTGCATTGGGTCTAATGAAACTATAGCCGTAGTGAATAAGAATTTATTTTATAAAAATATATGTTTATGTCAGTAATGGAACAGTTAGCATTTAATTTTTATGGTCTTATTTTCTTACAGGCTTTAATCTGTAGTTCGTTTGTCCCTATTTATTGTGGCCTCATTCCACCATCATTTAGAGGTGTGGTAAGTCTCTATTGTTAAGATCTAAAAACAGTTTTAGTTATTCTGAAAATATTAAGAATACTTGTGGGGATTTTTGTTATCCTACTGTAAAGTAATTAATTTCATAATAGCTTCTAGTACTGTAGCTGTAATAACTTTCCAAAAAAAAAGACAGGAACACTAAATGTGTGGAAGATATTATGTGTATTTTAACACACACATATTGTCTCTCTGTCCCTCCTCTGCCCCCTAAAATTCATTAATGAAAGAAAAAGATAAGATAACAAGTATGTAACCTATGGATAAATATTTATTGAAGGAAGTGATGCTCTTTAATCTGCACAAATTTACAGAAAGAGTCACCTATAATTGTTAAAAAAAAAAACCCTTGTAATATAGTTTATTGTATATCTTCATGTTCTGCCTGTAGGGAGATCTGCCTTACAACTGGATTAAAGTTTTGTATTCCGTTAGGTGCAAATAAAGCTTTTTAATGCCTCCTGGCATTTATATTCAGTGTAAGAAAGCTTACTTTTTAGAGGTAAAATATCAGTATATTGGTATGCTCTATTGCTTCCTAGGAGCTGCTGGTTACAAAGCCTCTTAATATTTCATGGCTGTACTGAGCTCTCTAAAATCCCCTGTTTAAGAGACAAAAACTGGAGGAAAGTTGGCATGGTTTGTTGTAGGTGTTAGAACAACAGGTTTAGAAGCAGATCTGCATTTCAAATCAAGGCAGTGACATCAGTGGCTTTTTGTTACCTGTTCTATTCCCTTGCATCTGCTTTCCCTCCAACTCTGGTGCTCCTTGCACAAGGAGAAGGGAAGAAAGAAAGAAAACTTGAAATGCCTTTGATTACATGCTGCCTCAAGACAATTTGCAAGTATTAAAAGGTCAAGAATAGATGTGAAACGTTTTGGTTGGTTTTCTTATTCTTCATGTTGAAATTTAAGCAAAAGTGATTAGAACTGTATAGGGATTTTCTTATCTGTACTTCTAAAGCTTGTATGTCTCCTTAAATTCTTCCAGATTAAAGGTGTTATGAAAACAGGACGTTGGACTGAATCCAAGGTTTAGTTGGATCCAGGCTAATCTGGCTGTTCAGTTCTTGTCACCAGACAACAATGTTATTTTAAAAGGCTTAGTTCAGAGTACAAAAGCATACAAGTAATGCTTTATTTGGCCATATTTTGAGGAAAGGAAGGCATAATTCTATTCTTTTAATCTTTGCAATTATTTTGAGATAATTTTAATGCTTAGGAGGCATTTTTGGATATGATTTGGTAAGAATACCACAGCTGAATATGCTTGGCATGACTCCTATAGGCTTAAACACAATAGAATGTAAAAAATGTAAACTTTGGGGCATCTTGCTGTTTGCTGCTTGGCATACCTGCCAATATACTGTAAAACAAAGGCTTAAGGATAACATTTAAGAGGTGTATCTAACTGCCAATTCAAAATGTTTTGTGTATGGTGGATTTTGTTTGGTTTTTTTTTTACTCCTTTCAAACACAGCAGTGGTTTTAGATTTAAAAAGTGACTTGGAGGAACAGCTGAGCAGATACTCCAAATCATAAAAATCATCTAGATCAGTAGAACTATGACTCAGATATGTACTTCCACCTTTTAATAATTTCATGAGAAAGGTCCTCCTTTGCAAGACCTATTATTTTTTATGTCACAAAGGACTTGGGGATTTCACTTGTTCTTTAGTGATTGCATTACACACCTAAAGTTTGGCAGGATGTGCATGCTGCTGGGTCCAGAGGGTAACCTGGGAAGCTGACAGGCAATGAACTGCCCTCTTCCTAATTCCTAATGTGCTTCTCAGAATGGTCAGGGCCTGAGTATAAGGGCAGCTGAAACTGATAATCCAGGTTGCTCTTGCTCAAATTACTGCTCTGTTACATTTATGTTTGACAAGGACCTACAGTTTAGGTTTTCTGCCCTTTAAGGAAGGAGCAAAATGCAGACTCTGAACCAGCAAAGTTGGTGGTGTGGGAACAAACCAGTTCCACTGGAGAGCTGGCTGCTGTGAGTGAGTAGAGGGGCTGTCTGTAGCTACTGCAGCTAGACAGTAGTTACTAGACAGTAGTTACCCCAAAACACTGAGCACTTTTTGGCTTTGATCTTAAAGTGTCTGAGCTGGTGATGCACTAAAACTCTAGAAATGGGTGATTCAGTGTGAAGGAGACAAAGCATAACCTGGAACTTGCGCACAAAGCACAGTAGATGTCTGTGACTCGGCAACATTTCTGAAGCACTGTCTATTTTTACTCACATTTTCTTTATGTCCAAATCTTTTTTGATGCTTTTCTATCAAATTCTAATTATGGAGAGTACTTTTAAGTTAGAACGGTTTAGAATCTTGGAACTTGAACTTTGAAGCTTGAAGCTTCTTTTCTCTGCACGTTGTGTAGGATTATCATCTTTAAAAAACATACAGAAAGATTCCAGATGGAATATGCTTGTGCTGCCTATGGAGCTATAGGTAGGAATGTTTACTGGCTTTAGAGAACAGATCATGCCACTCAAAATGTTTAGCTTGGGAGCACCAGGCTTAAGCTACAGTCTTAAGTGCCGTTTCATTTTGTGTGGGGGACTCTGCTGGTCAGGCATTGTCAGCCCTTGAGATGTGCTGGTTTTTTTCCTTTTTGTAGCGCTACGTGGATGGAGGAATCAGTGACAACTTGCCTCATTATGAGTGTAAGAACACCATCACAGTGTCCCCTTTCGCTGGGGAATGTGACATCTGTCCCAAGGGCAAGTCAGCCAACTTCCATGAGATGAACGTGACCAACACCAGCATTCAGTTCAGCCTGGGCAACCTTTATCGCTTAACACAGGCGCTCTTTCCACCTGAACCCAAGGTCAGCCCCTGCCTTCCTTTGCTTCATCTCTCCTCATGAAAGTTTCTGCAGAAAGTTGCAGTCTCTTAGCATTTCATCCAGTCACACAAACTTCTCTCGTGATGTGTCTTGTTTCTATTTTTTTTATATTTTGTCTATGTCCTCCTTGGTTTTAGTCTCTCTTGTGCTAAAAATGCATATCCTGCTTCTGGCTTTCAGTATTTATTTGGGAATTGTCACAGGATTCTATCATAAAGTCAACACTGGAAAATTGACAACTGTCAGTTTGTAGTCCTTTCATGTTTGCCTGCTAAGAAATAAGAGGAAGTTCTAAAGTTTCATGATTTTGTAAAGGTCTTAATTAATATTTGGCACAGGCAAGTTGCCTTTAAACTTTGCTCATTGCTGCTAACTGCAGATCTGAAGAGGGAAATGCTCTTGAACTGCTGTGAAAATTGGAAAAATAAAAAAATAAAACCAGATCTTTTCAACTGGCTTGGGATATAGTACAGCAAAGAAGCAATTTTTCTGACTGCTGTAGATATATTTTAACTGAGGGCTTTTTGACCATTTCAAGACAAATTCTAAACAAATTAATTCTAAACAAATTCTAAATCCTACTTATTCAGGGTGTTTTTTTTTTTTTTTGTTTTGTTTTTTTTTTTTTTTTTTTTACTAGTACCCTTGTGTAGGTGAGCTGGTATTGCATCTGGTAAAAGATTTTTTCATAGCTAAGATAAGTCTGAGCCTCTAGCTGAGCATCAGAATTGCACAGCTGATTTTTCAAAGTTTTGGGAAGTGAGAAGCACTGGGAGGGAAGGAGGGGAATTAGCACACTCCAAACACCCTCCTTCATTGTTGCTAGCAGCTTCTGAAGAGCTAATTAAGGAAACGAGGGGAGGGAAGTCTTGCAAACTATTTGAATGCCATCATTCTGTGCATCTTTAACAGCTGAAAGATAAGTTAAATGTACATGATCACGTATGCATCATCACAGTAGCCATATTAACCTGAATCTGCTGTATTCCAGCAATTGCTAAGGTGGCTTTTTTCTTACAATAGTGGAAGGTGGATGAAAGTGGCTTTTCATTCTGCAAACTGTTGATCTGAAGTTGAAACTCCTTTTTAATTTGTCTGACTCATTTACTCTATATTTGCAGGTACTTGGAGAGATCTGTGAGCAGGGATATTTGGATGCTCTTAAATTCTTGAAGGAGAATGGTATGTTAAACTTTCAGATAATTATTGATTATATGGTCTTAACCTAAGTTTAAAAAAACAAACAAAAAAAACCCCCAGATCAAAACAAACAAAAAGGGTGAGGGGGTTGTGTGTAGCTAAGAAGGGGGTTGTTCTTTGAGAATTTTGGAAGGATCATGATAGTTTCATTCTTGTAGAAATGCCACAGTTATAGTTCACCTGAGGTGAATTGTGCCACACAAAAATTGAACTTTGTTTTGTCAAAGGTGTGTGAAGTAAATGTTAAGTGAAATTTCCAAAGAATTCCAGTTATAGGCAAATCATATTATTACTTGGCTTTGTCTTAATTGTGCAGGATGGGCGTAAACTACTGCTTCCCAATCCTCTGAAACCGGTATCTTCTATTACCTCCTCTCTGCTGTCATCCAAGTGATTTTCTAGTAGTCCAGAAGTGGGAGCTGGCTGACAGCTATAAAAACTCAGTCACAGACAAACCCTCTGTGTAAGAAAAGACTTTAGAAGATGACAGCTTATAATGGAGCAGTTGTTGACACCCAGATAAGTTTAGGAAGAAGAATTACAAGTTGTGCTACTCTACTCCTAGAATTCTGATAACATGTTTTATATTGATAAATGTTATTGCTCTGCAAGCTTTGGGACAAAAAATTTGAAAACAATAACTTGATATTAGGATGAAGTTAATCATGTGTTAAATGTGCTTGGGCCCTGTAGTTTTTGGATTCAGAAGCACATTGGTACTGGGTCAGATCACAAGAATGGGAATTTGCACCATTACAGAAAGTACCAGCTGCAGGATGTGAGCAATCTTTGATGTACTCTGCTGATGCCTGGTTACTGAATATTCAAGTTATCCTGAAACCATTCTCTTCACTGAAGAACCTCACAGTTCTGCTTAAGAACTTGATTTTCTGTAATGTTGTTATTATGTATTATTATTATTATTTAATGAGAAAGTCTTGTTTTATAGCTTTTACCATGTGATTAACAGCACAAACTCTACAAAGAGCCTCTGGTTTGTGGTTGTCTGTCCTGAGCTGGGTTCTGTTGCTGTCCTGCACCCACAGGTTCCCTGTGTGCAAGTTCCCATCTGACACTAATATCTGATATTCCTTGCAGTTCTTCCTCAGTCTCTCTACCCCATGTCTTCTCTGGATTGCACTATTATCCTCCTTTTCACACTGCAAATTCTGTGATCAACTTTGTTTTTATTCTGTCACAGGGTTGTTTTGCATCAAGCTTAATCAATGATAATTATAACCCTTCCAAGGTCATTCATTATGCATCACCTTTCTTATTAAGTTATTTCAGCTGTAGGAATTAATTCACACCCCCCCCCCCCCAATCTGTGACACTTCAAATATTTTCCTTTGCTAAATTCACTGTACATTCTTTTGACATTTGTCTTTTACTAGTACTTGCAAGTAGGATATAGGTTCTGTTGTATGTATAGGTTATGTTGTATGCATTTTTTCATTTGTAATTTTATAATGATTTTCTGGAAACCAAGTGTAAATACAATTCTTGTGTTTTTCTCTTTGTACTCATGATCTAGTGCTTGTTTCTAAGGTAGCTATCAGTGCTATTTCTTAATTGGCACCAGTTTTGCAATGCAACCCATGTTGATTTAGATCTGTACTTTGGATATAACAAAAAAAAATTGTATTTTAGCTGCTTTCCTTTTCAACCCTGTTGTAGCAATGCCTCAAAGTACTCACGTGATACCTGCCATGTCAAATTTCCCAAATACCTGAAGTGTTTTAGGTGTTTTCTTTTAAATACATATTAAATCAGCTTTCCTCCTCTCCTTTAATTCCTTTGCTTTCTTGCAGGAAAATAACTTTGGTAAATGAATGTATGTTTCCAGGGCAGTTTCATTTACTTGTTCACTTTTTCCTTTTCTTTAGAACCTGTTTTAAAGTAAGACCTAAATCTTCAGAAGGGTCATCACTGTGATTAAACATTTTTGGGATCCTACATGGGGTAGATGATGGTGTTCCCTCAGGACAGGCCTTTGTTCAGACACGCACACCTCAGGTGTTGTACAGATATTCAGGAGACCTGTGGATCAAACCTAAGTGAAAGCTCTTGACTCTTTCAGGTATTCTGAATGACTCAATTTACATCCACTTGTCCTTCACAAAAAGAAACCCTCATGAGGCTGCACAACAACATCTTGACCATGGGAAGAGAAGAAAATTGACAGAAAACAATAGAGTAGAAACTTTGAAAATGAGCAGCTTAAATGACCAGATAAAGCAAAATTCATGGCCTTTAGAGAAGAGCATATTTGAGAGTCTACCTCCCAGACTTCGTAAAGGTGTGTGCTTCAGGCTGTTTCCTGTAACTCTGAGTGGCAAACATTGACTTTTTGTTAATTTTTTTACATTAATTCTTAGATCTATGGCTTAGAAGTTCTGGATAATGTGTTTTGTCCCTGTGGCATGGGTTTGTGTTAACATATTTTAAAATATCATAGAGAAAATTTATAGTAGGAGTGCTCTGAGATGAATTCTTTCATTTTCTAACTGAGCTTTATTCAGTAACACTTGATAATGTTGATTGGATATTACAAAACTCTGAGAAAATGATTGAAACTGCTTTCAGACAGTGTAACATTTTTTCCCTAATAATTATTCTTAAGCATTGCAGGAAGCTTGCAAAGAACAGAATGGATTCTATGCTCAGTTCTCTAAACTCTT
This sequence comes from Vidua macroura, assembly GCF_024509145.1. NCBI lineage: Eukaryota > Metazoa > Chordata > Aves > Passeriformes > Viduidae > Vidua > Vidua macroura. Next base: position 31,591,726 of record NC_071575.1, read on the forward strand.
CCCCATGCGGGTGATATCCTACCTGATGCTGCCATACACACTCCCAGTGGAGTCTGCTTACTCGGTTGCTTTACGGTAAGGAGCTTGTAAAGACCTCTTCTAGAATTATCATCATTTTGGAAATGTACTCATTGAGAGCTTATTCAGTGTTGGAGACATTCTGGGACTCTGTAATTCAAGCGGTAACTGTCAAAAGGCCCATTATTTCTACCTGTGTGATGCATCCTAAAGCCTATATAATCCAAGGCTAGATAAATAAACACATTAAGAAGATTCTTAAATAACACAGTCATATTGCTATTAACTACCTTGTAATTGCTCAAACAAAGCATCCTTAGTGCTTTCCAGGAGTACATTCTTCATTACTATATTGTGCAGGAGTATCTGAACTCGCTCCACATCCTTCTTGTGCTTCTTTCTGAAGTCTGGAGTGAAATCCACTGTTTACTCACCATATCAATTCTCTTACCAGTTTTGTTTTAGTTGACTGAAAGTTGTGCTCTTGAAGCAGGGCTTAATTTGTTAAGTTTCAATTCTTGACAAGGTGAAGTTATGCTCAATGAATGCACTGTGAATCCTAAGCTTTGTGCTTGCTTAAGGGAATTCCAGTCCTTGAGCAGCAGATGTCATGACTATCTTTAGAAAATCTTGAAAAATCAGTTCTGGTAATCAAATCATATAGAACTCCAGTGGAAGTATTTTGTTTCTGTGTGCCATTTTTGGTGGATGGGGAGGCCGCAAGTTTCTCCAGATGTCTCTCTGAGGTTTTCCTCCTTGTCCCATTCTGATGTAGCTGACTCCTGTTAAGGGGTATCCTAAGGGAAAAAAGTACATTTGGTTCATTGTTCTTGTTTTGCCTTCTCTTTGTTCTTCCATTTTGCTTTTTTTTTTGTTCTTCCTTCCTCTTCCACCTTGCTTTAAACTGAGCAGAAAGTTCCTACCACAAAGGTCTTGGAGACAGGAATATTTTGCAGGATTCCTGTGCTGGTCACAGGGTGTGGAATGCACACACTGGTCAGCCACTCAGAGATGTGGTGATTTTTGGTCCCCCTTTTCTTAGCTTGTAGAAGAGAGATGAGAGGGCTAGATGGGAATTCAGGGAGGCTGGGAAGAAATTGACACCTTGGTTAGGGAAGTTGGTTTGGGGAGAAAAAAGCTGCTTTGGATGTGGGACAGGGTGTGTAAAAACGTAACTCAGATTAAATCTCCTGCTTACAAAAGCTGTGTTTTGGTTTGCCTGCAGGTTGGTGAAGTGGTTTCCAGATATGCCTGCTGACGTTCAATGGATGCAGGAGCAGCTTTTTCGGATTGCTGCTACAGTTTATGCCCAGGCTAAAAGCAAGCTGTTCTGCACAGCCAGGTAAAGTGCAGTGCTGCTGCATGCAAGTGATGCAGTTTTAGAAATTCTCTCTTTTTGAAATCACTTAAAGCCTCTTCTTGAATAACACTAGTTGGCTTTTGAGGCATCTCTCTGAGCAAAAATGTAGCTCTTGGTATATATTTGCTATTCATCCTACTGTCCTCTTCTCAGTTACTTGATAGCACATGTAATCCAGTGTCCTTTCTTCCTTCTTAATTATATTTCTGATTCCTTTCCACAATAAATTTAGGGATTGCCACCTTCCTGCTTTTACCCTTATTTAGCAGTCTCTCCTATTCCAGTCTTACCAGTCCTGAGTCTCTTTATCTGAGACAGGCTTTGGGAAGACACAGAATCACAAGTTCCAGAAATAACTTCTAAGAGGGATTCTTTGTCATTGCATCATGATTAAATGCATACACGGTTTTCCTTGTGGGAAAGCAGCTCAAGCAGTGTTGAAGTGTCTGTGTATGGCAAGTTGAGATATTTTTGTTTGTGAGATGGATTGTGGCATGTTGTTTTGTTGGGTTTTTGTTGTTTCGTTTTTTTTTTTTCCGAAAAGCACTGCAAGAGAGAAGAGAAAACTTTTTAAAAAATAGGGTGTTCTTTGTATAAAACTTCAGTTTCCTGTTTCTTAAATTGGAAAAGGCTAACCTGGTGATTCAGGTGGTGGTTTAGAGCATAGACAAGTTCTGTTCCAGTTTTTCAGGTTGGTGATAACAAGCTGATTGTAAAGTGGAATACAGAGATGGCCTTTGGGAAGGTGAACAACTGTATTTGCTTCTTGTAAACACGATAAAAATGTCATTGAAACACTAATAATCTCCTTTTCCTTCCTTATTTTTTTAACAGGAAAGACAACTATGGATCACTAAGAAAATGTCAAACTGTCCCATCTACTATGGAATTTCGTTCTTCATACTGCCACCTTAAAATGCCTCACTCTGCTGCACACATTGAGAGCTGGCTCTGGGAATCTTAATGCTTCATGCGCTCGGCTATGAAAAATGCTCCTGCTGATATCCGGGAGCAGTCTGACTTAAAGTCCTGTCCTAATTTCCTCACAAATTCTGATGAGTCTGCATTGGAAATAGATGTTGACTCTTCCTCAGAGACGAGTTTCCAAACTGCTCCAGAGTATTAATAGGGAAGTAGGTTCCACAGTTTCCAAAACTGAAATTTGGCAGAGCAAATTAAAACCTAGACTAGGGATCACTTTGTTTGTTGCCAATAAGTCTTGGGAAATTACCTGTTTACAGCTTTCTGACAAATCTGCCTTAGGACTTTTACTGTTTTAAGGATTATAAAAACAGTGGCTGCTATACTAAGTAACAGATTATAGCTCTGTTGAAGCACCAGCTCAATCAACTGTAGTAAGACTTGTTAAACAGTGTCTCTCTGGAAATAAATATTTTTAAAAATTACTTGCAGAATAAAAATGTAAATTCTGTAAACAGATTGTTAGACAAACTAGCATAGATAACAGAACAGTTTTTAAAATTTAAGTCTTAACAATATTGTGTGTTAGGATTACTTTTATAGCACTTAAATGAAATTGGATTTTTACTCCCTTAAGAGGAATACACAAGTGAGTTTGTTAGTAGCCTTCAGTGTCCATTTGCCTTATATTTAAACATACTGTTGTGTTTATGGAAAGTTGTCTGCACAAGATACTGTTGGAACAGTATTATTCAAGGTTGTTGTATGTACTCTGCAGTTCCTGTTACCTTTCCTCTGTGTCTCTTTCCCTCCTGAAATACCTCAGGTGAAAATGACATGAGAAATGGGGCACCTTCCACTGAAGTGTAAACAAGTACAGTTTCAGTGGCTTCAGAGGACTTCTTTTTTTTTTGGAACTTAACATAAAGGCTTAATACTTGATCAAGTATTGAAAAGTAGGTAAAATAGTGACTGTGACAAATTAGTAGCAAGTAGTATGTGGAGAAGGTGTTAAACTTTATAGAAGATGTTAACAAAAATCAATGTATAGCAAGTGGTGAATGATGTTTAGGTTTTCTAATTGTTGCCTGATTGTTTTTTATTTTTCCCCCTCCAGTTTCAGAGACTTTCCTTCTTTCACTTCCCTGTTGCTAATGGAAGAAAAAGAAAGGTGTCCCTCCTGTCTCAGTGAGGTGGGATAACCCAAAGGAAGTTTCCCAAGATTGTCAGGTGCAGCAAAAGTGTAAGGCTTGGTGGAAGTATCAATATTCAGGGAGCTCTGCAGAGGTCTCAAATAACAGGTAGAAATTTAGCCAAATCATACCTCTACTGAGAGTTGGAAGCTTAAACCATTTCCACTACAAAGGTTCTGCATGATTTTAACAAAGACAGTGCATTAGTGGATGAGGGCATCTGGGAAGGAAAGTGATGTTAGGATTAATTACTGTTCTCATGGCTTAGCAGGTCTTGTACAATTTTTAAGTAGAAGGAAACAATAATGGCTTTAAAGTTGATTTGCACATGTGTTTGGGGTGAGCTTGGGAAGCTTCTCATTCAAGAGAGGGAATTCTGTGCAACCCATGGAAGAGCTTATTGAGGCCTCTTGTCCAGGGAGAGGGGTTGGATTGTGATGCTCAGGAGCTGGTATGTGGGAATGTGAGCTTTGGTAAAAATGTAGCACTTGAATTGGGCCTGCCTTTCAAACAGTCTCTCAGTTGTGATTTCCCTAAGCTTGGAGTGCTGCATTTTACAATATTCAAATGGATTTTAGATTGAGGAGGAAGTGCTGAGCTCTCTATTTCCGTACTCAACGAGGCTGGTGCTACTTTACTTCAACTCTTCTATTCGTTTCTTGGGTGTATATATCATCAGACTTGCAAAAAAAAAAATTGGAGTTGTTACTCTAACTACAATTAAAATATACAAGATCTGTTTTAAATTGTCTTCATTCATTAGTTTACCAGTTTCTTTTAGAATTAAATCAGGAATGCCAAATTTTGCTTCTGGTCTTTGTTGGAATACTTCTATTAACTACATTTAAATCAACCTTAACCACTTTTTCTGTTGGGCACAGCTCCCATTTTGTCTCCTTTTTCTGAAATAAAACCACAATCTCTTGTGTTACCATGGTGTCTGAGCTTTCTTGTGTGTAATTCACACCTGTGCAAGTTAAATCAGAATGTGTTGATGTCATTGATGGTTCTGAGGTGTTTTATTTTTTAGGAGTACTACTCTGAAGTTTGAGAGATGCTGGTGCACACTGCAGTTAGACCTGAATGTTACCTCAGTTTAACGTTTTGTGGGTTTTTTGTCCTTTTGTGGTTTCACTGCTATTTTTTGTTTGTTTTCTGCAATCAGTTATTTTACAAATACCTTCTTGCATTTAAACAGAAATAATTAAAAAACAGATAAAGTTGGGTGTGAAGGGAGATAACAAAGGGTGCGTTGTTTCTGAGCAAAAACTAACTTAGCAGATAACTAAATATAAATAATATAATAATAAACTATTAAATCATTTGTTCTATGAATAATAGATGCGCTAAAATATTTATATTTAATAGATATTTAAAAACCAATATAAAATATATCAGTAAAGCATAACTATTATATGATAACTATATTATCTATCAGATATGAAAATTCTGAAAAATGCCAATCACTTGTTTTTTAAATTTTTTAAAGTTTAATAATAATAAAATGGTTATAAAAATAGTAATACAATTAGAGTAATAAAAATTTAGAGTTAGGACAATTACAAGACAATAAAAAGCAAAGAATTACGGACGTCCGAATGCTCTCGGGCACTTAAGCCACGACAAGCATGCCTTGTGAACAAAGGAATCACCTTAAAAGCAATAGCCTGTTGCATATACAAAACACTTCATGATTATGCATATATTTCATTTAAAACAAGAACTTCGTCTGGTACTTGTCAAAAAGTTTCTGTTAATTCCCAGGTGCCTTTGAGTCTCAGTCAGGCTTGAAGAAGTTCGTTTCTGTTGATAAGGAAAGCCATAAATTCCTCTCCTCTGGAAAATGTAGGGGTTTCTGTAATTGTTATCCTTGTGCGAAGAATTCCTTGATTATCTCATCTCTTTCTTGAGATAGTTAAAAAGCATCTTACATAGTATAGTTTCTATTTTAACATTGTGTTATAACCTAAAAATACATTCAACACACTAGTTGAGAGAATTAATACAGCATAACTTTCCAACATTACACATATAATATTCATTGTAACTATTGCATAAAGCCAATCATAAAATATGCATTTTTCACAATCCCTCCTCTTATTCTTTATAAATCATTTGGCTTGAGCAATATTTCTTATCACTTGCATTTTTTTGGACTCTGTTGGTAATTAAATAAAATATGGGATTAAACAAGGAAGAAACATCAAAACAGTTGTAACACATAAAAGGAAGTATCTTAATCCACCATCCCATTCTCAATATATTACCCCACCAGTTAGTTTTTGACTTTGTTTTCCCATTTTTTTGGACTGATACCTGGATTATAATTTTTTTGTGATATCCTTTGTTTTTCTCAGGATGACCTCCCTATTGTCTTCTATTTTCAATGATCTGATATATTAAAGTTTCTACAAACACCCCCTTCGACAGCTAATAAATAGTCTAAAGCTAACCTATTCTGATACACTACAGTTTTTGTTTGGCTTTACTGACTCGATATTAATTCCAATGCCTGAGCGGCTTTGTTTGTTATCATCTTTATAACTACTTAGAGTTCTATAATACGATTCAGTATATAATTTGGGGTCAATATAGAGCTAGATTGCTGTGCTGGTATACTGAATCTTGGATTATATCTCTGAGATCAAATGTAAAACAAATCCATCTCTCTCCTTTTGGACATTCAGTGCCCCATCTATTACCGCTTTTTCCTAAGTTCCTTGTAATCTTGTATTTTTCCCCATTTTGCCTGCAGGTACTTAATTTGGATGGGTTATAACAGTGTCTGTTGACATGGGTGTGTGTAACAAAAAGGAACTTTGGTTTCTTTCTATGTAAAAGACAACAAATGAGAGACAGAAACAGGAATAACAGAGGTCTGGTATGGCTTATACCCCCACCTTCCCTGCCTATGGAGTTGCTTCCCATAGCAGGTATGTGTGATCTTCTCGGTGGCGAGTACAGTGGTCAATCCAGGCTTGCCCTCTGTTTCCCTTGTCACTCCTTTTTACTAATATTTTTTTTTTTTTTTGGCAAGTCCTTTTTGACACTCCTTAACTGTGGTTTCCCACCTTTCCTCAGGTTTCTCTCAGTCAACAGACACGGATAATTCCCATCCACAAAACAAAGTTTTTTTACTTCAGTTGTTTTGAGTTCTATCTGTATAGGGGATAGATTCAGTACTCAATACCTCTTGCAATGAGAACGTAGATTTTGTGAGCTCTAATACCAGTTATTCCCATAATTTGAACATTTACTTATAACCCAATTAACGTGTCCAGTATTGGGATGAATCAAATAAAGTATACAGTATAGTACTAATCGTAATTTCCCTTCTTCCTTGTACAAGTCCCAGGCTAAGGCCGGAATATAAGAACTCTTTGATTAAAATAGTCCTGATCTTCCTGTTTGAAGTGGCAGTATTCCTCTCCCAAGGAGGTGTCGGAGACGTCTCAGGGCTTATTCAGGCAGTCCTTAAAACTAGTGATGTAAGCTTTGCCTTATTTCTCAGTTAGGTGTTATTCTTTGTACCTTCCTTGGATGATTTGGGTCTTCCCAAACCGTTACCACCCAGTCCCAGTTGAAAGTCAATTTGGTATTACCCGGTTTAGATGTGATAGTCCGTCCATTCTTCAAGTTTCTTCACAAGTTCTTTGATTTTGCTGGCATGAATTCACCCTCTTTCTGTGATTTGGATTACTGATTTAGTAGTACCTGGAAAGGACTTCTTAATAACACAGTGTTAAAAGAAAGACAGTACTGCATTAACTTTTACCATTAGTTTTCTTCAAAACTTCTTGGGTTTAACTAAAACTGTTTTTCTACAGCTGCTTCCTGTATCCAGCTGTGTTAATAGCTGCAGAGGCCAATTAAACACTAGGCCAATTCTAACACGAGATGTATCACATCTCTTGCTTTTTACTTTTTGGGTGACATTTAACTGTTTTAGCCTTACAGACCCATTCTTTAGAACAAAAGCCTACTCTTCTTAACAACAACAAAAACCCAGAAAAACTTGTCAAAAAAAAACCCTACTTTGTGAGGTTTTGGAGTGCCAACTATTTTTGCTTTAATCCTTATCTCTTCTTTTTCACAGCTTTGCGTTTAGCTCTGTTCTTGGCCTCTCCCCCTACCTTGTTGTCACTCTATCTGGCGGGGGAGAACTTAAAAGACAGCCACGGTGACTTTGGGGGCTTATTTCACTATCTCTTTCACTCTCGCTCTCTCTCTTTCTCTCCCTTTCTCTCCCTTTCTCTCCCTTTCTTGACTTACATGCTGGGGCAGAGGCTGCTATCCTGGACCCGGGACCCTGGCAGGCTGGGAGCTGCCCCTGGCAGCTCTGCCACTGAGCCGGCCCACTCCTGGGCAGCAAACCCGCACAACCCACGCCCAGCCCCGCTACTGGGCCGGCGAGCACCTCTGGCAACTCCTCGCTCTCTGGGACCTTGGCACAACCCAGCCAGCCTCAAATCCCAGTGGCACCTCGTGCTGTGCCACTTCTACCGGGTGGGCCAAACACTGGGAATTGCTGCGCTAGGTAACCCCCATGAATCAGCTCCTGCCGCAGCCCCTGAGAGCAGCCAAACACTTCCTCTTCTAGCACTAAGACATCATCACTCCACATTCTAACATCCACATTCTAATATCACTCTACATTCTAACATCCCGGAGAGGTGAGTCTGCCAATCACCCCTCCCCCTTTTTCAACTTTACAAATTAAGTTGCCTTTGTTATGTGTGTTCCGTAAGCATGCAATTCACAGCACCCTCCACCAAGGCTACCAGCCACTCACAGCTGACACAGTGCCAAAACTAGCGACTTGCTTTGCTATCACCCTTTTTTTCATTCACAAGCTTGAAAGGGTGGAAGGAACAAGGTAAACTACAACTTACTTTCAAAATGACCCTGCCTGCACAAAAAAATTTGAGGCAATGCTAGTTAGTGCAATGCAATTTGCAACCAGAGTTTTTCCATTCACAGATTTCCAGGCATAGCTTTCAAAAAAATACTTCACTACCTCCATTTTACTGAAACAGGAATTCAAGGAACTCCATCACTAAAAGGCAAAAGAAATGGTCAAACATCAGAACAAGCACTTCTTCCATCACCAATTGCTCAGGATGCTATGAACTCACCCCTGGGCAGAAACACCAGTTCTGATGACACCCTTGCATCAACATCCCAGGGCCTCTGAGGTAAAAAGGTACTGTGGCACCAGATTGGACAAAATATGAGTACAGTGGGGGGACAGCAAGTAAGGCATTTGTCTTTGCATTACCCTCCCTTTGACTGCTAGGAAACACTGTCCAAAGAGGCTCCTGTGGTACAAACAATAACTGGATGGGAAAAGGCACTCTTGACTTTAAACCTTAATGTCTTAATAAGAAATAGCACCTGAGTATTGCAGTGGTGAAACACCTTGCCTGCAAACTCACCAGAGGCAAGCGACTGCTGCCATGCTGCAGGGCTACCTGCAGCACAGAGGGAATCATGGCCAAGCCCTCCGTGCAGGCCTGGATAAACCACACAAGGAACCCACAACTTCTTCACAGCTCTCTAACTCACTCAAGAAATAAAACTACAGCAAGCAGAGATCTCTCCCCACTATCTTTTTTATGTGTGTGTCACACACCCACAGTAATGCTGAAAGTAACAAATTAACAGGTTACATTAGAAGATACTGAAACCTTTTCTTCGTCTAGCTTTGTAGGTTCCCTTTTATTTATGTAGTCACCTCCAATTCTGGGAAAAAAATGAGCCTTATTTTTCAGAAGTGCTATGCATGCACAACTCTAGCCGCTGTTCCAGGTGCACTGCAAGTAATTAGTACTTCTAGAAAAACTAACAAACAAACAAAACAAAAACTAAAAAAGCAAAAACACCTTTAGGTACCTGAAAAAGGATGGCTGGAAGGAAAAATGTTTCTCATTGACCTACTAATCAGCTGGTGTTACTTTTAGTTTAACTTTACACACTGAGAACCACTTGATTGAATAGCCTGGCCTCGACTTAAAATAAATTAAGACTAGGTTTTGCTATGTCACAGCTGTAAACTAGTTTTTCAATCTTAGAGTACAGCAAGTTATGTATTTGAAGATGAAAAATCACAATGCAAATTGGAATAAATAGTTTAAACTACTTGTATACAGCAAAGGGAAAAGAATTAGCTGAATCAACAGCTCCATGAAGACATCTGCTCCATATGAAGCATCCTCCCCTATTTCTTTCTCCGGCCCAAACTTCCTTGTTAATTTTTCTTTATCTTCTTGACTTAATTTTAAAACTCTGGCTGTCATCTTCCCATCTTTTGGGATAACCCCTATTCTTAATTTCACTTGTAAATCTCGTCCTAATAAGTTGCTACCCTCCCCTGGGACTAATAAGACATCCCTTAATTCTTAACAAAGCTTTTCCCACATCAGTTTCAGGATCTATTCTGGAATATTGTTTTATAATTCTCCTAAGTCTGTCTAACCATTTGGTTGGGGTCTCTTCTTTCTCTTGCTGTGCCTCAAAAGCCTTTTTCCTCGAGGTGCTGCCCCTTTGGGCCGGTCGGGCAGCCGCGAGCAACGAGGAGGGGGCCGGCACCGAAGCGGCGGGCGGTGAAAGAGAGAGCGGGGGTGCTGCTGCGGGCAGCGGGGCGGGAACCTGCAGAGCCGCCGCCGCGGGCAGCGAACTCACGCCTGGGACAGAAATTGGGGCATTAACACGAGGCAAGCCAGGACCTGGGGTAGGCTCTGGGACCGGGACAGGCACCGACACCGGGGCCGGCGGAGCTGAAGGGAGCAGCTCGCTGGGACTTGAAACCGGCGCTGGGGCCGCAGGTGGTGCAGGCACGAATGGGAAGGGCGGGGGTAGAACTTGTAAAGGATCCCATCCTCTTTTTTCCTCTTGCTCCCCTCCCTTCTCCTTCCCTTTTTTCTTTTCTTGTTTTGTTTCAGGGATTTCTGCTACCTTAAAAATTTTTATTTTCCTAAAATCCCCTGTCCAACATATGGCATAATCTCTTTCTTCTGGATTAAACGGTTCTTTTGAGTTTACAAATACATTTAGAGCTTGACAAATCCATCTTTCAAAAGAACCATATCTAGGCCAATAAACGTGGTCCGATCTTACTTCCTCTGTTGGCCATTCAAGCGTACAAAATTGTATCATCTTTACTTTGTCCTTTTTTCTTGTACAAGGGTTGTTTTCCCAGTTGGCTAATATAACTCCTAGGGGACTATCCTGGGGTATCTCTGTTGATAATTTCTTACTCCTGGATTTCTTTCCTGTATTCTCTTTACTGGATTTCTGTCCCATTTTTCAAGATTTTATCTATTCACCCCCTGCCTCTGTTTTTCACTTTCCTCTCACTACCTAAATACTACTTTTCTTTCGACTATATTCTCAAAAAAACCCTCCTTTTTCTCACACTACTTTTCAATACAATACACTTTCCTCCGAGGAACTATAATAAAGCTTAAAATAAACAATCTACATTACATATACTTTCATTCGTCCACATTTGCTCAACATTATTTTTTTTTGCTTACTCTCATACACAACAAAACAACCACAACAACAAGGTCACTGGGCAGTCCCGGTGTTCTTGGATACCCCTCAATCTAGCTGTGTTGTTCCCAACCCCAGATCCTCTCAGGCTTATACTCAATCCTGGGTGCTTTTGAATATTAATATCTCGACCCAGCAAACTTAATTCTGGGTGCTCTCGAATATTAATATCTCAACCCAGTAAGCTTGAGTCTGGGTGCTAACAAAACAACCACGACAACAAGGTACCTTTACACCTTTAGGTGTCCCTGGCCAGTCCTGGTGTTCTTGGATACCCCTCAATCTAGCTGTGTTGTTCCCAACCCCAGATCCTCTCAGGCTTATCCTCAAACCAAGGCAAAATTTTTGTCTTCCACTCATTTCCATTTACTCAGCTTTATTTTCCACTCACTCTCGCACACACTCACACCCTCAGACCTGTTCATTCACACTTCTACATTTCCCTTTATTTTATTGCACAGAGGAAGGAAACGTTAGCAAACCTCTTAGACTTACACAAAGGGATTTCTGTTAGCAGAGAATCGCGGATCATGTAAGCCCCATCCTGACCCCTTCCACCTCCCCGAGCTTTGGCTATCCCTCTTCCCTAGAGATAGCCTCAGACTCAGGGGTTCGGACCTCCGTACCTTGCCTGATCTGGACTCCCCACCCCGCCTCCCCCGGGGGAATGGGTTAAACGACTACTTTACGCAGCCGCGGCGCTAAAAGGTCCTACGATACTGAGCCATCCTTGCTTTGGGGGCAGCCTCTCTGGGCTTCAGTACCGCCAGGCCTCTGGGAAGTGCCCTGAATTTAATTGCCTCTGGTGCCAATTCACCTTTGAGGCTGGCTGCATGCGACTCACACCTGGTGCGAGTCACAGCTTCCCCCTCACGCCCGGGGGAACAAGGCTAGGTTTGCGGTGTTTTGCCTAAGCTCCCACGCGCGGGGACTTGTTGGTGCGGGACCCACCCTCGCATACACAACAAGACAACAAGGTATTTTTCTCTGGCCAATCCCAGAGCTCTTGGATATCCCTCAATCCAGCTGCGTTTTCCAACCCCACATTCTCTTGGGCTTATCCTCAAACCGGCAAAATTTTTTATTCCATCCTGAGTACTCTCGAATTTTCCCCAATACCTTTTATTTTTCCCCAATAGATTATGCCAAGAAAACCCTCTTTTAACCTGTTATTAATTTAAATTTTTTCCAATCAATTACCTTTTTATTTTCCTCACCCACCAAGGGGTCCCACTCTTTCCCTGAGACCCAGTCCCAATTTCCCGTGGGGGTTTCTCTCACTCTTTACCACTCGCTTCATCTCTTTACTGGCCGCTTTTCTCGCGAAAAAGACGGAAACGCAGCATGGGAGACTACCGCTCTCGCTTAGTAGGTCTGGGGTAACCAGCCCGCCTCTCATTCACACACGTTCATCCCCCCTTTATCCACTCCGTCCCAATAAATACTTACCTATCCTTTGTCCCTGGTCTTTGTTCTTCGTGTACACTTTAGTCTTAGGGGCTAATTACCGCGTTTTTTAGGGAATCTCTTCCCTTTTCTTTGTTTTATTGTCTCCTTTTGTCCATCTGATCGGAACCTGCGTCTGTCGGTCACACCAGGGGAGCACAGTGAGGCTGCCTAACAGGGCAGGACGCGTCTCCCTCACTCTGACTCTCCTAAGGCACCGGCAGAGACGTGTTAAGAACCATCCTCTGCTACCATAATTGTGAAAAACGCCAATCACTTGTTTTTTAAAATTTTTAAAGTTTAATAATAATAATAAAATGGTTATAAAAATAGTAATACAATTAGAGTAATAAAAATTTAGAGTTAGGACAATTACAAGACAATAAAAAGCAAAGAATTACGGACGTCCGGATGCTCTCGGGCACTTAAGCCACGACAAGCATGCCTTGTGAACAAAGGAATCACCTTAAAAGCAATAGCCTGTTGCATATACAAAACACTTCATGATTATGCATATATTTCATTTAAAACAAGAACTTCGTCTGGTACTTGTCAAAAAGTTTCTGTTAATTCCCAGGTGCCTTTGAGTCTCAGTCAGGCTTGAAGAAGTTCGTTTCTGTTGATAAGGAAAGCCATAAATTCCTCTCCTCTGGAAAATGTAGGGGTTTCTGTAATTGTTATCCTTGTGCGAAGAATTCCTTGATTATCTCATCTCTTTCTTGAGATAGTTAAAAAGCATCTTACATAGTATAGTTTCTATTTTAACATTGTGTTATAACCTAAAAATACATTCAACACACTAGTTGAGAGAATTAATACAGCATAACTTTCCAACATTACACATATAATATTCATTGTAACTATTGCGTAAAGCCAATCATAAAATATGCATTTTTCACAAAAATGAAATACAGAAATACCTAGTGATAACAATTAAATGTAAAATAATAGTAGTAATAATAATCACAATACCAACAATTTTAAGTAATTTACAACACAAGCTTTCAGTTTCAAGTGCCCAATCTAATACCCCGCGTTTGGGGCGAATCCCCTGGGTTTGGGATGAAACATGTGCGTTTGGGGTGAATTCCCTCGGTTTTGGCTGACACAAGTGGGCTTGGGGTGAAACAAACACTTAGGTTCGGGGTGAATCCCCCGGGTTCGGGATGATTCCCGCGGGTTCGGGGTGAATTCCCCCGCTTTGGGTTGAACCCCCCGGGTTCGGGTGACCCCCCGGCCGTGGGAAGCGCTCCCCTGGCCCCGCCCCTTCCGCCTTCCTGGCCAATGGGCGCCGGGCGGGGCCGCCTGTCATGGCCGCCCCCGCGTTGCGGCCCTGAGTGCCCCGAGCTCCCGGAGCCGCCGAGGCCGCGCCTGCGCCGCTGCCGCCGCCATGGGCACCGTGCACGCCCGGGTGAGTGCCGGGGCCCTGGGGATCGGCCGGGTCGGGACCCGCCGGGGGTAGGGCCCGGGCACGCGCCCCGGGGCCACCCAAAGGTCGCAGGGCCCCGCGCTCCCCGCCACGACCTTCGGGCCGGGCACGGCGCGGCCCGGAGCTGGGCTGGGGCTGCGATCGGGGGCCGTGCGCCTCAGCTGCTCCCAGCCCACCGCTTCTGGCACAGTCGGGCCGGGGTAGGGAGAAGGGGTCGGAGCCCGTGCCGGTGCTTGGAGGCGCCTTCCCTTCCCAGCTCATTTCTGGGGGTTTTATAGAGTCGTTGATACTGGCGGCGTGGAAGTGACCTTTTTGGTCATGCGGTCACACGTCCCCGCTGCCAAGGGCAGGGACACTTTTCACTATCTCAGGTTGCTCCAAGCCCCGTCCAGCCTGGCCTTGGACACTTCCAGGGATGGGGCAGCCACAGCTGGTCTGGGAAACCTGTGCCAGGGCCTCACCACCCTCACAAAGGAGAAAAATTTCTTACTAAGTACAAAATTTCTTCCTGTAGAATACCTGGGTCTTTTTCAGGTCTTTCATAAGGCTTTCCCGGAGCTGACCTCTCCAGGCAGGTGGGCTGGCAAGAACAAGGCTGGGGAAATAAAAACGACCCAAACCAAACAAAATCCAAAACCAAGCAGCTGAAAAAAGACAGTGCAAAGAGAAGCGCCCCTGGTGAGAATTGGAGGCTAGAGCCTTGCATTGCTTGGAGAGGGCTGAGGGGCCTCACATGCCTGAAATCATTGTGAATAGATGCACAAATCTCCAAATCCATCTACCAGTGCTTAAAGGAGAAGCATAGAAGTGTAGTTGTTCAGTTTTAAGGCTGAAGAACAGCTGCAGGGAGCTGCCTCCAGTTAAGGCTCTAGAGTATATAAATACCATAACTAATGTAATTTCTGTTTCAAGATTTTTTCTTGTATTCTCTGTTTTGTGTCCATCCGTGGTGTGAACTGCTAGACAGTATTATGTGGATACACAGTGTTTCACACTTGTCTGAAATTTGTGGCAGCGGTAGAAGCTTCTGTCCTCCTTTAACTGGATTTTCATATGCAACAGCAATTTACTCTTCAGGAAAGCAGCTATTCTCATAAGTCTTCTTTATGACTCTTTCAGGTGTAATAAATAAAGCCATGCAGTGTTTCATTGAAGTGTTTGGCTCTGATGGTCAGAACCCGAGGTTCTCGAACTGTATTTGAAAGTTTACCTCTGAAAGAAATACTGAAATATAAAGGCAAGCAAATACATGCAAAGCAAACTAACATTCTGAGAACACCCTTTTTTAAAATTGTTTGACATTCATAGTCTTCTGCCTCCTAAAACCCAAACTAGAGAAGTGACAGCCTGATTTTTTTTTAAGAAGGTGGAATGAATCTTTTTGCACAAAAAGCTTGTCTTAAAAGTTAAGGCTATTTTTTGGAAGAATGCAGAGTATTTTTCAGAAATCATTCCATGTAGAAGCTATTTAGCTTTCATGAAAAATTTCAGCAAGCAGGTAGTTGTCAAGTGTTCTGGTACTTCCTTTCATTTTAGTTCTCTTTTGCTTTTGCCCCTTAGGATTTGATTTGAGAACCACGGGTTTTTCTCATTTACAAAAGGCACCAATCATAAATCTGTGTGCCCTACTAAATGCAGTTTTCTTTTATGTTTTCAGAGTTTGGAGCCTCTTCCAATGGCTGGGCCAGACTTTGGTGCCTTGGGAGAGGAAGCTGAATTGGTTGAAGTTGAACCTGAGAGCAAACAGGATATTCTTGAAAACAAAGATGTAAGTGCCTGAGCAACATCCTGAATTTTGTGGAGAGAAATAAATGCCTTGGCAGTTTTTTTCCAGCAATTGGTAGTAATAGAAGGTTGCTCTTATTTTGCTGTTGTATTATACATGAATGCACAGAGTCATACAGATATTTCTGATAGAGTTATTATAATGTGCTTAGTCTCTTTTACAAACTCTGGTACAGAATCATGGAATTGTTTACGTTGGAAAAGATCTCTAAGATCACAGAGTCTTAACTGTTAACCCAGCACTGTCAAGTCCAGCACTAAACCAAGTGCCACATCCATGTGGTTTTTAATCCCCCCAGGGTTGGTGACTGCCCTGGGCAGTCTGTTCCAATCCTTGATAACTATTTGAAGCAGTTTTTTTTTTTTACATTTGCCCCTAAAATTCACTGAAAATATTTGAAAAATAAGGGAAATGCAGTTGCTCTACTCCATTTGTACTGGAGTGGAAGGTGCTGTGATTTTTACAATGAAACTGTCTCGGGTGATTATGTATCAAAATGAAAGTATAAAACCTCATAATGGGAGTGATTTTCAGTTGCATTTCAAACTTCACTGCTTCTGTGGTAGTGCAGATTTTAATAGAATTTAAATATAGTACATGATTTTAATGGAGTTTAAATATTTGTGGCTTGTACACTTGTTTGATTTTCTTCTTTTAATTCTTTGCTTATGTATAGCTGATAAAAGAAGTAGCAAATAACTACGAATAACTGCATAATTCTATCTTATGTACTTAATACTTTTGTGATTTCTGCAGTTGCTTCTTTGTCCATACAACATTTATAACTAAACCCCAGCAGCTGCAGTTTTTCAGTGTTTCTTCGGCTACAACCAGTGTTAGCTTTGGTGTTAGCGATCTCTTTTCTTTCATTTTTGTGTTATGGGAACAATGTCCCAGAATCTTAGAAAGCAGTCATTTCTGATGATGTAGGTTAGCAGGAATTAGCCCTAGGAATCATCAGGGTTTCTCACAATAATTTTTGTGCATTGTTGACCTCGATCCTCGTTATTAGATGCAAATCCAGTACTTGTGTGTAAAGATTTGGTGTGTTTAGGTGGTGGTTCAGCATGTGCACTTTGATGGACTTGGAAGGACCAAAGATGACATCATCATGTATGAAATCTCTGATGTTTTCAAGGCAAAAAATCTCATTGATGTAAGTGTTGCAGTGAATAACAGACTTGCTGTTAAAAAAATAATTAAATTTTTTCCTCTCTTTTTCCTACTTTGGGCTACTCCCTTCAGACATGGGGCAACTCTGTCAAGAACAGGGGCCCCCTAAATAAGTTGTAACTACTGGCACCTATTTGAATAACTGTTTTAACTATTAAAGTAATTAGGAAGCAAACTAACGAAAGATATGAAGGTATTGAACCTTCATATATGAACCCAGATGCTCTGGGTTTAAATTATTTCTGCAGATGCAAGTGTTAAAGAGGTTGTGTTCTGTTTTGAAGGTGCACATGTGTGTGTCTTTAGATACAAAATCTGTGAATATTTTACAACTTAGCTGCATTTTAACTAATTTATCCTCATTATTTTTTGTTAACCTGAAAGACTCAAAGGGACTAGATTATCTTGAAAGCCCCTTCCAGCCCAAATATCCTCTGATTCTATGACTGAGCTACTTTTCTCATGCTGTAGGTGATGAGAAAATCACATGAAGCTCGTCAGAAGTTGCTTCGTCTCGGAATCTTTAGACAGGTGGATGTTCTGATTGATACCTGCCAAGGTGTGTATTCTCTCATTTATCCTCACCTTTATTTTCATATATTCATACATGTAATATATATTTCCCTGTGTAATAGGTTGGACATTTTTTGTGTGTGTAACTTAGTCTTGTATACCTTTATATATATTTTAGATGAACAGGTGGTGTGCTGTGGATACAGATGTATCTACATCAGTTATCCCTATGAAGGAAATCTATTTGCATGTGTTTGCATATATGTGTATGTCCATGCGTGAATTTTCAGCACTTATAATAATTACAGTAGGATTTCCTTAATCCACAGTTTCAAGGAACATGTGAGGGAAAGCTTGAAAATTTGTCCTGTACTTGTATTGCACGTCAAATTGACATGAAATGATTAAAGCCAGTAATCCTATGACTGAGTCAAATTCTGCACTCGCATCCAAACATCCTTTAACATCCTTTTCTCAACCTATTTCCCTTTGTAGCATGGACTTTTATTATGCCTTAACTCAGTTTTCAAATAATTCAAGTAACCTTCTGTCTGCAATTTTTAAAATATCTCTTTAGAGATAACATGCACTTCATTTATTTCTTTAGGAGATGATGCCCTTCCAAATGGTTTAGATGTGACCTTTGAGGTAACAGAATTGAGAAGGTTAACCGGGAGCTATAACACCATGGTTGGCAACAATGAAGGCAGCATGGTATGGATTATTTCAAATTATTTGTAAGGCCTTTTGATATTCCTCTTACTTTCAGTTTCAAGCTTAGCAAGGAATTTGGTGATCCAGTCTTAATCCAGCCTTACTAAGACTTTGTCAGGCCTTTGTGCCAGGCTTTTATTCAGCAAAAGCCTATTTTGAGCTGGGGGACAATGCTCAGCATGTTAGTTTTTTAATTGTTGAAACTTCGTGAATTATTTTTTGCTACTGTTTAAGATGTTTCATCTAGTGGAGAGATTAGTAAGGAATTTGGCATTGTGCTTCTATGAGATATACTTTAAGTATTCTTCTTCTCTGTCAAAATGCTTTATATTTGACTTAGAAATGTTTCTTGTTTTTCTCTTTTAGCCTGGTATCAATTATTCTGGGCTGTAGGTTTTCATGAATTCTACTAACTTTGGAATTTGTTTTCATATGACTCAATTAAGGATGCATCAGATTAAAATCTTGCGTGAACAATATTTACCAATTGCCCCGGGAAGATTCACATTCACTGCTGCTCTGTGAATGTGCTTTTACCAGAAGTGCTGCTGTGAGAAGGTTGTGCTTTCAGGTGCTCATCCTGCACCCTTTTTGCCTTCTCACTTGCGCAGGGCAGCTGTGCCTGGGGCTGGTTGATAAGCCAGATCAAAGGGCTCATCCTTTTCCTCTTAGGGGTATTTTTAACCTGGATAAGATCCCGCATGACTCAGGTGATGGTGTTTTGCATGTGCAAGCAGAGTTGGAACTGGGTGAATTGAGAGCTGCTTATGCAGCTTCACTGCCAGGAGCCAGGTCCAGGCTGTCGTGGCCTGAAGGAAACCAGCAGGGAATCCTACCTGTTGCTTCCAGTGCTGCTCAGAGCTGACTGAAAGCTGCTTGTGTTTCTCTTTTTGTGCTCAGCTTCCTCTTCTATTTGATTTTAATTTATCACAGAGAAGTAAAACTTGTGAACACTCTAAAAGCATGACTTGTATACACTGATATTGGCAATCCAGATTATGTTTCCTTAAGAGTTGAATAGATTTCTTCTAATCCCTTAAATTCAGCTGAGGCTTATACATCTAGTACTTCATACTAAAAAACTTTTCTCTTTATGTCATAATAACCATCATTACAAAACTACTAGTTTGCTTCCAACAGCTTCAGACAAAGACAGTCAGGATTCTGGAGTTTTTTGATATTCTTTTCCAATAAAACACACAACAATAGTACAGTGGTAGTGTCTGTGTTGGGAGGAAACTTGCTCCATCTTTTCTGCCAGAGGGCCAAGAGCTGCCTGAAGGATGCAAAGAATTTTTGTTAGAATAGGCAAAACTGTTTCAGTAGTTTCTGGAGAATTGTAGAATTGTGTTGTGCTGCCATCAGGTCTGGTTGCTCAAAACAAAACTTGCTCAAAGCAAAACTACAGGGAAGTGGCTCCATAGTGATAATTTTCCCTTGCCTTGGTTTTGATTAACTCTCCCTGACAGGAGTTTTTCCTGAGGATCAGTGGGAGAGTCTGCAGTTGCAGAGCAGCTATTTGTTGTACCAAAGATTTGTTCTCCAGTGCTTTGAGGCAGGCTTGTAGATTTTGCTGGAAGTAACATCAGTACTGATGGCTCAGTGAGAGTGCAGATGAAGTCAGCAGCTACTAAACAGCATTAAAGGTTGGATGTTTTGATTGTAACTTGCACTGTTGGCTTTTGCTGCCAGTGCAGAGAGAAAACTGAGAAAAAACCCATATTCAGTTACAAGTATTTTTAAATACCTTAATTTCTAATTCTCATCTTGTGTCTGTCATCTGGATATGATTAAGATGCAAGACAGCAAACAATATAAAATGTTATGATGTGGGGAGGTTCTTTTTTGTTGGTCTAGTGTTTGGGGGTTTTTTAAATTTATTTTCTGTAGGTGCTTGGGCTCAAGTTTCCAAATCTCCTTGGACGTGCAGAAAAGGTGACCTTCCAGTTCTCCTATGGAACAAAGGAAACTTCATATGGCCTGTCCTTCTTCAAGCCACGGCCTGGAAACTTTGAAAGAAAGTAGGGGATGCATTTTTCACTACTTCTTTTTTTAGTAAAGGAATATAAAACAATTAGTAATTACTTTCATTGAGTAAAAATTACATTTATTCTTTCCTGAGAATCTGGTAATGATGTAGCAGAGCTGGTTTCTTAAATTTTTGTAGTTATTCAGAGCTGTACCTTAAATAGTTTCCCTTTCAAACCTACCAGTAATGTTGTGTTTCAGTTTTTCAGTTAATGTATACAAAGTAACTGGACAGTTCCCGTGGAGCTCTCTTCGAGAAACAGACAGAGGAATATCAGCAGAATTTAATGTGAGTGTAGCACGACTATAACACATGCTTCATTTACATTTCAGTTGGGCTTTTGAAAATATTTGGTTTACTTTTTGAATAATTGAATCATTCATGCACAGGGCTGACTTGTCTTTATTTAAAAGAGGTCAGTGATTTGAAAATGACAGAGATCATGCGTCTTAGATTTTTTTGTTACAATTCAGTCTCATTTTGGCCATATAAAAATGCCACTATGTTTTTCTTCTTTTTTTTTTTAATTATCATTTCAAAGAGGTAGCTGACTGCCTAGCTTACTGTATTAGCCCAATTCAAGATATTTTTCATTTGGAATGGATTAATTAGTGTGCATCTAACTCTCTTGGCTGGAGCAGAATTAGCATAACTCTGAAATGGAAAAAAGTTTCTCTGTGTTTCAAGACGTTTGGGAAGAAAGCCATAGACTCAAATATAAAAAATATTTCTTTTAATTTTGTAACAATTGTTTTCATTACTTTCTCAATTCTTTAATGTAGTTTCCCATCTGGAAGACCAATCACACACTGAAGTGGGAAGGTGTGTGGAGAGAGCTTGGCTGCCTTGCTAGGACAGCATCCTTTTCTGTTCGAGAGGAAAGTGGACACTCTCTAAAATCATCTCTCTCTGTAAGGCTTTTTCATTATAATATTTTAAAAACAAAGTGTCTTTGAGTCATCTCATACTTAGGAGTGATTCCAAAGGAGCTTTTTGTCTTTGGAGGGAATGTGTATTCCTTCAGACATCTTTTGCTGTGTCTGGTCATTGCCATGGAGTAATCCAGGAGGCCCAAAGGGAGAACAGGGAGTCATAGTTGACTGTTAGACTTTGGCTTGCTGTCCCTCTGTCTCACCTGCCATCTCTTTTTGCAGAATTGCTTTGCTTTGTAGCAGACAGGAAGAGTAAATTTCCTCACCCTAAGCCTTTTGTAAACATTCTCCCCTATGCCAACTTCTGGTCACTTGCCATCTTTCACTTACAAACTGTAGGAGATAAGCTCTTTGCAGATTGGTGGGTTGCAGTTGGGCTGCTGCTCTGTTTCTGGTGCATGCCATGGGCAGAAAATATGCATTTCATGTGGCCTGTAAATGTCAAACAAAACCAGTCTGTAGGGATATTGTTCCCAAATGCACATAGCTACACTAATCTTAGCTGGAGCTGTACTTGTCTTCCACTGTTTGCACACTTTTGGAAGGAAGATAATGGTGTCACTCCAAGGCATTCAACAGGTATGAGAACCTAACCCAAATTTTTTTTTATTCTTTTCAGCATGCCATGGTAATTGATTCCCGGAACTCCTCAATCTTGCCAAAACGAGGTGCTTTGCTGAAAATTAATCAGGTAGCTTTAAATCATTTGTGCTATTATTGGGGTTTATCTGTGTGTTCAAATAAGTCTTAATTTATCTAATTGATGTTCATGTTAAAAAAGTTTAAAGTTAGGAATTAATCTAAAATTGACTAGGAGGCAATGCAGACTGGTAATTACCTTTTCTCTTTATCCAGTGTGCCTTTTAAAGTCATGAAACTTTTTTTATGGTGGAAAATTTTTCATTTGTATGCCATTAGTAAAAGAGCACAGCCTCTCCATCAGCATTAAATTATTTATTAGCTGAGAGACACTCTCCCTGGCAGTATTTGCACTACACTTTCAGTAGTTAGTTAATTAGCCCTTCTTTTTTTAACACTGTCATGCACAGATTGCCAGGCTGCAGTCCTGTTGCTACTTACATAATTTCTAAGTCTGAGAGTTAAAAATTAAAGACTGGGTAAAAATAACTCTCCAAGGCATATGCATGTATCATTTTGGTTGAGAAAATGCTTTCCCTCATGTTACAATTAGAGCCTTTCTAAAAGTTGGCTTTTCTGCTGTATGGGTAATACTTCAGAAGTATTAATTTCTCTAATGCGGCAGATTAGAGGCAGATTTGAAATGCCACTGGAACTAAAAGTAAGCAGCAGTGTACTGCTGTGAGTGAGAGAAGTGGTTGTAAGTCAGGATTTAGGTACTGTGTCATTTATTAGATCCTGCCTCTAACACTTAAGTTCAGTCACTTCATAAGAGCTGAAAATAACAAATTGTGTCATGCCCTTCTTCACCACATGAAATCTTCTCAGATCTAGGAAAATACAGTCTTGATTTTGCATGCTGCATTTTCCAGCTCCATTCTATCTTGCCTTCATTTACAAGATGTCTTGGAAAGCAATAGTGTGCTTTAATATTTGGAGAAGAAAAAAAATTGCAGCTCATTATTCTGAGGCTCATGCATGGCTCAGTCCAAAAATCAGCTGCTTCACCATGCCAGTGTTTCTGTATTTCTTGTAAAGAAAAACACTGCCTGTGCTGATGCAGACATGCTGAACTTCTAGAGGAAACAAACATATAATATCTGTTGCAACTTGCATAAATTTTTGTCTTTGCAGGAGTTGGCTGGCTATGCAGGTGGAGATGTGAGCTTTCTGAAAGAGGATTTTGAATTTCAGTTGAATAAGCAACTTCTCTGGGATTCGGTAAACTTTTAAAAGATATTTTAGTAATTGACTTGAGGTTTTTCTGGGGCTATTAAACCTATGTCTTATGATTATTTTCCACTATGGATTAGGGAAAAGATTCTGAAAAATGGCTGGATTAGATCACCTGATTCTGTTTTCTGGAAAATGGACTATCTGTATTTTTAACTATATGTTCCTGCTGTGCACAATCACTTGAAAAGTGGTAACTTTGGAGAGAACTTGTTTCACACTTAACCATAAAAATGATTTTCCTTCCAGAAGTGATGTTGGTCATGTCTGTTCTTTGTGGTCTTCCTTAGGAGGGATTTTTCAAAAACCTTGGAAGTTTTTGAAAAACTTCAAAAGTTTTAAACCTTCATGAATATTCTGTATAATCTTGGTTTAATTTCCTTTTTAATTGAAATGTTGAATATATAACTATTCATCTTGGTATTGTAGCATGTAATTGTTTCTTGTGTACGAGATTATTGGGAAAAAATGGGAAGGCTGATTTCAACAGCATTGATTTATTATTAGGTGGAAGTAGGATTTTGAATTGAAATACTGAAAAACTGAAATAAGAATTTCAACATATCCCAGGAATATTTCTAACTGAATTTAGAAAGAAGTTTTTTATCACATGGAGATAGTGCAATAAATTCTTCTCAAAACTGAATGTGGAATTAAACAGCAACTTGCACTATGAAGATTGAAAAGTCAGGGGTTACAATAATTTCTATCCCAAAGGTATTGACAATAGATGTTAGTGTCTATCAGTAATACTTCTACCTGGCACATAGGCAGCAAGCAAATGATTAAATCTATTTATTTCAGTGACTTGAATTACAAAAATTACTTTTTATAGATAAAGAGTAACTCTGTGTTAATTTGATGTCAGTATAGTGAGTTGCAAAAGGTGATTTCATGTAATTATAAGGTTAATTTATAATTGTACTTTTTTGGCAACTGCTTGTTGGACTTAGTCTCCTGTGGGTTCCAAATTGCCAGGAATAATTGATGCCAGCAATGTTGTCTTAATTCAAGACATGAAAATTCTCAAGACAAGAGGTGCTGGATGAAGTTGAGTGCTCTGTTAAGCTGTTGTTGAAGTAGCATTTGGTTCAAATGTGCTATATTGACATGTTCAAGGCACAGCACTGCATAAAAGAAAGAGGGCAGCAGCCATCAAGAGTTTCCTGAAAATCCTCTTGAAAATCTGACATACAGGGTGTGATATCCAAAGGATGTGAGCAGCTGTAATTCTGGGAGACTGATGGGAGTTCTGCCTGTGGAATAAGTACTAATAAACAACTTGTTTTTCTCTCCAAAGGTTGTATCAGCATCATTCTGGGGTGGAATGCTGGTACCTATTGGAGACAAGCCATCCAGTATAGCTGACAGGCAAGCTTTTTAAATGTTTGGGGTTTTTTTTCCAGTCAACAGAGGTATTGTACATAGAAGACTCTGTACAAGAGAAAAAGACTAGTAGGTCTAAGGAGAATAAAATATTTGTAGTTAGCTGTAATTGCATGTTCATACTCAAGCCATTTTCATGTTGGGCTAGTAAAAATTTATAATTTGCTGTGTAGTAGCTCTGCCTGCCCATATTTATGGTTGCAAAATGGTATTTACCACCTGCAAAATTCTGTAATGGGCATAGGTTTATTCAGACACAAAGCCATATTGTGACTCTGTTTAGTCTGTAGCCAATTTTGCCTCCTTATGCTGGTGTTTAAAGATCACATTACTAAACCTGTTGCAAAGTCACCTTTAAGTGAAGCATTACATTAAGTTTATCTGTATTCACTAGGTTTTACCTTGGTGGACCAACAAGTGTGCGTGGATTCAGTATGTACAGCATTGGACCCCAGAGTGAAGGTCTGACGCTTTTAAACCCGCCTCCTCTGTAAATGTCTGTGCATCACAGAGAGTCCTTAAACTTTGTATAACCTGAAAATAATTACCCTCATTCTCTACTTTTGAGACGTGCTATGGCTTTGATATGCTGTTACAGATCAGTTCACAATGGGATAAAGCCAGATAGTTCTTAGTTAAGCTGTGATTAATTACTCATTATATAAACCATGTCTGTGTTCAAACTTGCACACTTCCAGTATGTCATTTTAATTAGTAAGCAACCTTCAAGCTGGAAAAGTTTCCAAAACATGGTTATAGCAACAGTTTGTTTGATACAGCCTATGTTCAGGTAGCTTAGGGGAAAGATAATCTGCTCAGCAGAGTGTTTGGAGTGGCAGGAGCTTCCTCAGTTCTATTCCTTACTCTGCTGTTATCAGTGGAATCAATATCCAGTCTGTTTTGAAGTTAATAGTTCAATTGTATCAAATGCCCATTTTTATTACCAAGGGAAGTGTTGCAGAGGTGGTCAGGAGGTAATTCTGATGAACTGCCATGCCTCAGGCTGTTCTGATGAGGGAAGGAAAAAAAATGCACTTCCCTTGGAAGGTTTAAAGAAATGTGGAAGTTCTAATTTTTCAAACTAATAATGGTGAGTTTGGAGCGAGTTGGAAGCAAATGGGAAGGGTTGTAAAGGGTAGAAGTGGAATATGAACTTATGGAATGTAAAACAACTTATGGATGTGTTTTTGTACCTTTGACAAGTGATTCCTTTAATATGTTCCACAGTAAATGCCTTTATTCCAACATTTTGCCCAAACAGGTGATTATTTGGGAGGAGAAGCCTACTGGGCTGGAGGGGTGCATCTCTACACCCCTCTCCCTTTCCATCCGGGCCGCGGAGGGTTTGGAGACCTTTTCCGAACACATTTCTTCCTTAATGCTGGAAATCTCTGCAATCTCAACTATGGTAAGACTCAACAGAATAAAATAACACTCTTCTCTTCACATAAAAGCAAAAAGGAGAGTTGTTCTGTGTGTGTTCACTCAGAAGCACTTTGTTTACTGCACATATTTTGGTGCCTGTCAAAAACCTGCTGCTTTTAGCTTATATATTTGACAGATTCCCAGTAGTTTGTTTAGCTCTCTCCATAATTTCCACCACAACTTGTAGGAAAGAGAGCCAGGAGGGTAATGGTAGTGTCCATGAACAGGTGATGTTTGCAGACCAGTGTGTAACTAACACTTGCTATCTTACACAATTCTGAAGGGAGAATGAAAGAATGTTTTAGTGGGGTTCTGGTGTTTACTGGGATGAGCTAAAGAAAAAGTGGTGGCGTTAGATGAGGGTGTGGTAGCTGATGGGACTCCTTTTCCTCCCATCCCTAACTCTATTCAGGATACATTTCAGTGTATTAATATATGACTTTTCAATATGATTTCAGTCAGTTTTAGAATATAGTGATATTTGATGTCTGCCTCACTTGGTGTAAGAAAGGTGACATCCATATGGGAGGGAGATACTTCAATCAACTTAAAAATAGTAGAGACCCACTAAATCATAGAATAGGGTCTCAGAATGGTTTGGGTTGAAAGGGACCTTAAAGTTTAGCTTGTTCTCCTGCCTGCCATGGGCAGGGACACCTTCCACTATCCCAGGTTCCTGCAAGCCAGCCTGGTCTTGGACAGTTTCAGGGATGGGGCAGCCACAGCTTCTCTGGGCAACCTGTGCCAGGGCCTCAGCACCCTCACAGGGAAGAATTTCTGTCTCATATCCAGTCTAAACCTCTCTATCAGTGTGAAACCATTCCCCCTTGTTCTGTCACTCCAGGCTCTTGTCAGTAGTCTCTCTCCATCTTTCCTGTGGGCTCCCTTCAGGTACTGGAAGAGAGCAGTAAAGACATTGAAGTCTTTAATACTCATTTCCTTTTTCTTGCTAGTGGGTGCCCTATAGTAGACATAGAGATCAACCAACAATCCAAGTGAAATCACAGTATTTGTATTCTAGTTCTGCTCTCTTGCTGTGCTGCTCATCCCTTGGTGTTTGACTGCAGGTGACGGTCCCAGGGCGCACCTGCAGAGACTGGCAGAGTGCATCCGCTGGTCCTACGGCGCGGGAATAGTGCTGCGCCTGGGAAACATCGCCAGGCTTGAGCTCAACTACTGCTTCCCCATGGGAGTACAGGCTGGAGACAGGTTGGTTTGCTACACCAGTTTCTGCAGAGGTTCCTACACTGCTGTCTGCTTTCTCAGAGAGAGTTGTGCCTTGTGGTTTTGTTTAGTCCATACCAACAGAGACATCTCAGTGCTGCTTTCCCAGCCCGCTTTATTCACCTGGGTTTCACAGCTCGGTTAAGACTTTGCTTCCCAAGTGCCACAGTTCATTTACCTTGAGAGCAGCTGTTGAAATATGGAAATAGATGTGCAGCAGCTTCATTTCTCGTGGAGAAGTGATCACTCAAACAGCTTGTGGGGTGTTCTTAAGGCTTCTAAACCCAAATGACTGGATAAATACCTCAGTTGCTGTCTTTGATAAATACCTAGTTTAATGGCTTTGCTTGAAAAATGAAAACAAGTTTATAGATAAAGAGAAAAGAAGAACAAATTCATTTGTTAGCAACCAATTATCCTGCATCAAGTAAATATTATAATACACAATAAAAAGCTTCAGGAGACCTGTTCTTATCCGGGAGTATTGTGTGAGATATCCAGTCTTTCATACAGGAGCAGGATTGTTTCTGTGGGCAATGTGAATGTATAATAGCAATTTCAAAATTATGGGCTTTATTTGGAAATGTAAATGCTCCATACGGATGACAGATTGCCAAAACATTTATTTTAAAAAACCTTTGTCAGCTAATTTGGGGATGGGGAGAATTGATTTTCATGTAATTAGTAATTTATATATCATATTGTTTATTGTTTGTTTCTTTTCAGGATATGTGATGGTGTTCAGTTTGGAGCAGGAATAAGATTTCTATAATACAGAAATATTTTTCATCACGGAATGAAATTGTGCTTTGGAGATGAAATCAAGACTATAACATAAATCAAAATGGTCCTTTTTCCTTGAAATGCAGATACACAGCTGAGTGATTTACATCTTGGACTCCACAAGAAATTACATTAAATAATTATGCTCTAAAGGTTCATTGTACCTCTGATTCTTATCAAAGATGGGAGAGTCTTTGTAGGAGTCTTATCTTACAGCTTTTAGTTGTTGTTTTTTACTTGAAGTATTAGAGTTCTGTCAGATACTGGTTCTTGGATATGGTTCATATCATTAGAGTTTTATTGGTCTGCACAGCCTTCCCTCCTCCAACCACAAGTCCTTGAAAAAGCTGTTACAAGTCAAAAGTGATACCATTTTAATGGTTCTAAATTAATCAAAATATTCTGATTTGAATATGTTTCACTGTTATAAATCACCTGTTTAAATGCCTAAAATCTGAATTGCATACTGTAAAAATTCAAGTCATCTGTCTAGCATAGTAAGTACTAAAATTATAATTTTAAAAGGTTCAAAGCTCTGAACTTTGAGTATTTTAATGCTCTCAGCAAAGCTGTTGATTTTTGTAGCTTTTTGTAGCAGTTGCAAAACGTGACTCCAGACATACAAATGTGTGGAACTGCCTCGTTTCTCTTTGTGTCTTTCTCCTGACTTGTTGCGATGCTAATTTCATCTCCAAGTCAGCTCTGACTTCATCACTTGGGGTATAATCCAGTTTATAAGGATAGACTGATTCACTACTTTGGTCCTAACGTCTTTGGAGGTAGTTGCATACTGATTATTTTTATGTGTATCAGCCCTGTGTGGTCCCTGAGAGAATATGAAGTTGGACTTTCCCTGTATCTACATTCACTCTTTTTTGTTATTAAGTGTTGGCAGGTTTAAAATCACAATACAAAGAAGATTCTGGGGGAGCAGAACAGAAATACATGAGCTGTTAAACTCCTGATTTTTTTTCTGCTCAGCTAAAGACGGCTTTGGACATGCTGATGCTCTGCTTGACTTTGCTGAATATGTCAGGACTGCCATGAAAGCTCATTCCCAATCAAGTCAGCACTCAAACTCCACCCTTTTTAAAGAGAACACAGTTTTATACATTGCTTTAGCATTGGTATGTATTGCTGTTGGTGTAACACAGTAATTAATCTGGTTTATTTGATAATTCTCTAAAATATTCTCTAAAATATGAAACTGGACTGTCTGGATTTGCAGAGCTCTGCTTGATTAAACATCCTTCCCCCCTTATAAAGTAGCAGCACTAGGCTTACAGATGTTCAAAATGGTGTAAATGACAGAAGTCAGCTGTTTCAAATAGCAAAATTTGATATTAAAAAACTTTTTCAGTGTGTTTATCTAAGAAATACTGTAGCAAGTACATATTTAACCTAGCATTTTTGTTGATTCTTTTGTTATGAGATAAAATATGAAACTATATTAAGAATGTCAACAAATGTTATTAGTTTTTTCCAGCACTATTGACATTTTGACATGTAAAAATATTTTTAATGTGAATGTTTAGATACTAAAATACTGTTAGGGTTTTCTCCTAGGAGTTCAAAGTTAGCTGTATTCTGCTGCCTTAAGAATTTTATTTTATGCACACTGTGTTTTACTCAAGGCTGCTCAAGTGCCATACTTTATTATGACACAAGACCCCAAGCTCAGCTGGCTGTTTGAGAGGGCTCAGCAGTGTTCTGAGTTGGGCAGGCCTAGAGAGAGCCCCAAACTCAGTGTGCACACCACACACCAGCCAGGCCACAATGAAGCTTTGAGAGAACTCTGTAAACTCTGTAAGGGAGGAATGGAAGAAAGTGCTGAAGGCTGAAGAGATCTGTTGAGCACATCTTCTGACAGACCTCAGTGCCACTTGCCAGAGAATTGTCCAGTTGGATAACGAGAGCAAAATCATGTTCCACGAGGCTCCACCTGCATCACTGTTTTCCTACTGGCATTGCACTAGGTTGAAAAGTAACATTTTCTTATGGCAAACCACAAGTGCACAAGAGCTATTCAGTACAGAAAATATGTCTGAATTCCTCTGGAAAAAGCATCTGGATTATGTGGTTGCTTCTATGGAATATTGTATAATTCATATATTTCCATTTAAATTTTGCTGCAGAGGCCCAGATACTTAAAATGGACAAGGTAGAAATCAGAATTCCAGTAAAAGCTGCCATACTGTTCAGTGGGAGAGCAGCTTTGGGCAGATCTGAATCCATGTTCTTTGTGGTTGTGTTTCTGGCCAGAGTTGAAAGGATAAAAGGAGTAAGACCTGCAGTCAGAACTGTGATTCAGAAGCTTGGTGTTTGTTTAAATGGGCAGTTTTGGATATCAGTTTACCTGTGGAGTAGTGAAGATGCTCTTGCTTTTCAGGCATACCACTGTTAGGTACAGCAAGGTGGCAAGGAGTGTCCCCAAACAGCACATCTGGAATGTGCTTGTGGCCTCCTGATTTCATGTGAGCAGTGCTGAGGCTGTAGGTCCCACCAGGCTGTCAGAGTCCCTTCAGCTGTGGTCTTAATTCACTGCTTGCAGCCCTTTCTGGGGACTGAGGGAGATCTAGGGAGGAGAGGATTGTTCTGGGACAAGGTTTGACACAGTGATGTGTCAGGGCACCCACAAGCCTGCGAGAGGGTGGCAGTAGCATGTCAGAAGTATGGCAAATATTTCCATGACCACTTCTAAGACCATGGGTTGTTTCCAGCTGTTCTGCTTATATAAAAAAGTTGAAATTGCTCTTTTATATTTGGAAGATCTGGTGTTCCCAGGTACTGTTAATGAGTAAGTTTCTGGGGGGCTTAGGTGAAGTTGGAAGAGGAAACTGGGAGGTTGTGAGAATGTAAGGGGCAGGTTTGCTACCATATTAAGGGCTTAACTATTTGATTTGAAAAGATAAGCTTTAAAAATAAATTACAGTGCTGACCTCAGTAATACAGAAGTGTGCTTCAATGTAAGTACATTTGCTGTCACTCTGTGCCTTTTTTCACACAGATCTGGCTGCCAGACTTTGCAGAGGTGTTGCTACTGAAGTTTAGTACTTCCTACCTTTGCAAAATACCTGCTGGTTTTGTCAGGCATTTGTGTAGAAACAACTGTCCCTGTTGTGCTCTTGAGGGAAGTGTTCCAAGACTTTCCCATGTGTGATCAAACACAGAAAAGTGAGGGGAGGTCAGGTTGGCTCTCCTTTCTCTGGACTGGGTGAACACTCACATGAAAAAGTGTGATTTTTTACTGTGATGTTCTGGGGAAAGAAAACACTGTGAGTCCTTTGTGGGACTATTAAGGAGTTGGTCAGATATCTCGAAGATTATCCTAAAGTTTGTATGGGAAAGCATAAGAAAGTAATCCCAAAATTACAGAATTTGAGTGTACACTACAGTTTGTTCTGCTATTCTTGTCCTGTTTTCAAGAGGGCTGGAGCTTGCAGCCACAGCTTCAGTAGGAATCTTCTCCAGGAGAATTTTTGCACAGCTTCTCAACCATGGCAAACTTGTTGAGATAGTGGATGTATGTTTTGTGAGAACAGTGCTAAATCGCTGTTAGCAACTACAATGCTGTTGGATGATTTTACTGTAATTGGGATGAGACACTTTGCTGAGTGTATCCTGTGCTTTCTTCCCTTGTTAAGCAAAAAATGCAACCCAGAGCCAAAGTCTGCATGGGATAAATGGTCTTTATACAAGCTTTTCAGTTAAATAGAATACATAATAGAAGGCACTCTGAAGAAAATCAGTGGCATTAGTTAGGTGGTACATTCCTGCCTCAGTATTTAATAAATAACATTATTAACCCTGCCCCCCTCCCAAAAAAAAAAAAAAAAAACCCCAAACAGCAGCTCAAACCCAAACACCAGCAAACCCAAACACATTTTCATTTATCTGGCAGACCAAGAAGAATAATTAACTGTGTCTTGTGTCTTTAAAGTTTATATCCAAAGTCAGTACAGGTGATGTTATAATAGAACAAGACTGCAATGATTTGCTGGTTTAAGAAGTGGCTGGGTTTACCTTGCTTCAATATCTAATGAAGAGAGACCATATATAGTCAATGTCACTGTTACTTTGTGAGATATCTAATTACAATATCCTCAGGTCTAAAATTTTGAAAGCAGTATAAAGTGCTATGAGATTAAAATAAAGGAAGCAACACCTCTATCAAGAAGAAGGTAAGCAGTGTCAAAATCAGCAGATGTGGATTCAGACTTTTAAATGTTCACCTAAATATTAAAGTAGCAGTTCAGCACTGAAAATAAAAACCGATTTTAACCAAGGCTTAGTTTTTTAGTGTAATTCTCTAAAACGGCATGTTTATGCTCTGGCATTTTTTTTTAATGAGCATACACTCACTATTGGAATATTGAATATATTCTTATAGAAATACATAGGAATCTCATCCCTAATGAGAGGAGGGTACCACAGAGAATTTTCTGGCTGCTGAGGGGTGGTATCTCATTCATTACGGAGAGTTGAAACCATGTAGCTGGGCTTGCTCTGAGCTGCAGGCCACTGATCTGCTGCAGCAGCAGCTGTGTCCCTGTTAGTGGCCATTAGCCAGTTAAATCACTGCACACTAACACTGATCAAAGCAGCCATGGAAGCTCTTAGTTTCCTGTTTAGAAGAACCCTATTTGATGTGTCTTAAAAAGGCTCCAGGTTCTGTTTTGATGTTTCTGAAATGTAATTTGACTTTCTGTTGCCATGGGCTCTCTCTTGTCTCAAACAACTCTGCCTCCTTTTTCTTTGCAATAGGCTGAATGCTTTCTCTACTTAGGTACACATTGAAGCATTTTATAAATAGATAGGACATCAAAGTCAGAGCTGAATGGATCTATCTGTGTGGCTTATTTCAATTATTAAAAGACACTTTCTTTTAAGTGGTTACATCTTGAGTGCTGTACTGGAGTCAGTGAAGTTTTATTTACCATTTGTTCTGTGTGTGTAAATGAACCAGTTTGTTTGCTTTCTTCCTCAAAGTTTGTACTCACACATTTTCTGATTGCAATTTCATTTTAAAAAATCTGGTATGAGAACTGATCGATTTTTATGGGGCTTTTTCCCCCCAGAGGTTGGATAAAATGCTTTTCACACACTGCCTTAAAGCTAAATGTAATCTAAGACTTTAGTATGCATTTTATGAAATGAAAATATCTACTAGTCCTGCTGGAGATCAACATTAATGTGTGGGTTTTGTATGAATTCAGGCTATTTATGAACTGAAAATGGAGCTTGCACTTGTAAAAGGTCTCATGTGGCTTATGCCAGGAGAATGCAGTTGACATCATTGCTAATTTTTTAATTTTGCAAAGTGGTTTTGTAACTGGTATTGATCCCACCCCTGGTAAATTCTTATTTGCAGTCTAAAAGCCTCTGCTACAGGCTACACACTGTTGTCGCAGGAAATGAAATTTGTTTGTTGTTCCAAAGAAACAGTTTCAATAAAGTTCACAGAGTATGCACTGCCGTTCAAAAGAGGCTTTCCAGCCTGGTCATGTGTGCCCTCCATTTCCCTTCTGCTAGCACTTGTCCTTGTGTGACTTGGTGCTCAGTCATACTGGAAAGCTTGGGCTGGATGATTTTGGTTTTTGTTTGTTGGGTTTTTCTTTTAGTTGCCAAAGTGACTGTAAAAAAACAGCTGGAGGTAAGGGACAAGAGTGGGTCTGGGTGACAGAGGGGATTAGCTCAGGTCAAAGCTCAGAAAATTATCTCTGCTACATTCTGCTCTGGATGTGTCCTGCAGTTTTGCTTCTGTGTCAGGTCAAGCCTGCAAATCTGTCCCATATATGCTGGGTGTGCAGCTCCTGAGCCAAGCTGTGCTGGTTTGACTGTGGTCCTTTGTTGGGGCAAGGGCTGCTGGCACGCACACTGTTTGCAGGAGCACAGACAAAGCTTGTGTGTGACTTTGGGGACCCAACAGTCCCGTTAAAATCAGTGGGACCATTTGGGGGGCTTAAACAGGATCAGACCCTAACACTATAAACTCCTCAGGACCTGTTTTTAACATGTATTCCACAACCCCTTATCATGCTCCTGGCTGCTGTGACATGATAAGGAATAAGAAATTCTCCCTGTGGGATCACAACCGAGTGTCTGGTTTGGGGCGTTTGTGTGCACACACACTGCTGATGGCAGCAGCGGTGCAGGTACACCTGGGAGGCGGTGGCTTGGCAAACACAGAGCCTTCGGCTCGTTCTCCTCGATCTTCCCACAAAGGAGATGTCAGACCTGACCGGCAACATGCCAGGAGGAGTAGGCAGGCTGGTCTGACAGAAGAGACGCGTGGCTGCAAAATTAGGAGGCACACCTGAATGAAGCCAGCAAGGAATTGCGGTGCCCTGACAAATGGCACATGTTGAGCATTTGCCCCCAGTTGCGTCCAATTGTTGCAACATGTGGAATATATAAAACTGTTCTTAAGAAACTGTTTCTCAAGAACAGAAAACTGTTCTTGATCTTTGTGTACTTTCAAGCCTAACACCACTCCGGTCCGGTTGTGGTGGGACCGGGGCTGTCGTTTAGCCGCAATGCTTTTTACCCACTTTTCCTGGTACCCGCGTGGGTCCGGCGCACCAGGGGCTCCGGGGGAGGGGCTCGCCCGCCTGGCCGCA
The DNA here is from genome assembly GCF_024509145.1 of Vidua macroura. Taxonomy (NCBI): domain Eukaryota; kingdom Metazoa; phylum Chordata; class Aves; order Passeriformes; family Viduidae; genus Vidua; species Vidua macroura. The sequence continues at coordinate 31,626,104 of NC_071575.1, forward strand.
GGTGATGCTCGGGTGGGCTCGGCGCCCGGCCCCGGAGGTGTCCGAGGCTCGTCCCGCCCCCGCCTCCCGCGGACTTCCCGGCCGTGGCAGGGCGCTGTGGCCCCAGCGGCTCCCAGCCCGCCCCCAGTGCTGCGAGCGCACACCGCGGGCTCTCCCCGCTCGCTCGGGCCAGTGATTCGCCGCTGCCGGACTCGGTTCGGCTCCGCGGGCCCCGCAGCCGCCGGGCGGGGTCGGGCAGGGCCCGGCGGGCTCCCCCGGCGAGCCCCCTGCAGAGCCAATGTCCTCCACGCCCGTCAGGTCCCCGACGCTGCGGCCGCACAGGATGAAGAAAGAGGAGTCGTTCCTGGGCAAGCTCGGCGGGACCCTGGCCAGGAAGAAGAAAGCCAAGGAGGGTGAGTTCGCCGGCGCGGGGGCAAGGAAGGAACGTGCTCGGGGCTGGCGTGACTTGCGGCCGCTCCGCCGTCCCGTCCCGCCCCATCCCGTCCCTTTCCTCCGCGGGAGCCACGGCGGAGCCCTCGAGCCGCGCTTTGTTCGGCGGCCCCGCGGAGGGGCCGTGCCCGCCCTGCGCCCCCGAGAGCCGCAATATGGCTGGGGACGGGTGTGGGGAGCGGCTGGCAGGGATGGGGGAGACTGGAACCATGGGAGATGGATGGCTGCGATGGGGAGCGGCTGATAGCAGTGGGGGGAGGCTGGTAGCGACGGAGGAGAATGAAGTGATGGAGGGCGGGACATCAGCCCATGTCGCATGTCCGGGAAGGTAAGCCCAGAACCCGTTTTGTGCTATAAAATAAATTCCTGGTGACCAACGAGACTCTGGCTGTAGTTTTCTTGTGGTCTGAGAATTGAGGACGCCAGAGGGAATGATTAAGTCCGCCCGTGTTTCATTCCAGGTCCACTTCATCCGTGGGCTTTATGTTGGTGCAGGCACTGTGCCCAGAGACCAGACACACCCATCCCACCCACCTCGTTCTGAGGGATTCCGCACGGGCACACGTACCCCAGGCTGTACGAGTGTGTCCGTGTGGGATGTCACTGCTGGTGCTACCTGGGCAGGAGGCAAGAGCCTTCCCTTCGCTGCAGAGAGCCTGGAGAAGCTCCCCAGCCCGAGCCCAGTGGACCAGCACCCATGCTGGGGGGCTCAGCCCCTGCTGGACACCTTGACCTGGGGCGTGGGCACATCTGTGAGGCGTCCCTGGAGCCGCCGGCCCTCACCAGGGCTGTGCAGATAGCAGCGTTGTTGCTGTTGAAAATGGGAGGTGTCTCATTGCTGAACTTGATGAAGCTGGCCCAATCCTGAATGCTCCAAGTGTGCCCTTCTGAGTGCAGTGTCCTCCAGGGATGGTGTGTGCTGTTCTCCTCAGCTTCTCCAGCTTACCAGTACTGGCTTCTGTGGAGAAGCTGCATCTGTGTTATCCCCAGACTCCTGGAATCTGCCAGCAGGAAATGTGTGTGACCTTGCCCTATGGCTTAACACAACTGTGACTTGATGGCTGGTTAAAACTGGCCTTGGTTTTGTTCTAGTGTCTGCTGTGTGTAGGGTAGGGATGTAATTCAAGTTTCAGCCTCCTTTCAGCTGGCTGTTGAGCACGTTTTGCCCATATTGAGTCTATGAATTGCCAGCAACATTCAGAAGACAGCTTTCTAATTTTTAAAAACACAATATTCGGCCTTGAAACCTGGTTCAAGGAAATTGCTTCCCTTTCCTTCTGCTGCCTGTTTTGGTGCGGCTTACTGGTGTTTCCTTTGTTATCTATTTTTAATCAAGTTTCCCTGACGTGGTTCTACTGAGGAGCAGCACAAGCAGTTGTGCCTTCCTGAGATGATCTCATTTGCTTCCGAAGGAAGATGGTCGAAAAAAATCATCTCTGGCAAGGAGGCCAAGCATGTGCTCCAAAAAAGTGCATATCAAAGGTGACTTCAAAGCTGAAACAGGTTGGCAGCTTCCCTTCTTAGGCATTTCAACATCACTAGGTTGTGTTCTTGAGGTGACCACTTCCAGCAGGGGCCACCCGCTGGTTTTGCTGAGTTTGCCTGTGGTTTTACCTACTTGTGTGGCCACAGCTCGTCGTGGCAATGGAAGGGCCTCTTCTGGTCGCTGTGCCTGGTACTTAGTGGGGAACCACACCAAAGCCTCCCAGCCCCGCTTCTGTTGCTGTGATGGGCAGGAAGCTGCAACATGAGGGGCAGCTTTTGGTGAGAGTATTCCTTCCAGTCTGATGTGCCACTGTCTGCAAGCCTGAGGAGCCACTGGTGCGTGTGACATTCCCTGGTGCTGCAGGGGCACAGCCCCTTTGTTGTGAAGGGAAATGGCTTTTTTCCCTTTGTGGAGCAGCTCTCCAGTGGAGGCTGTCCCAGCCGTGCCTGTGCAATGGGAGGGGACCAAGGGACAAGAGTGATGAGCTGGGGGATCTGATGAGCACCAGGGGGAGAGAGGCTGGAACATGGCTTGTGGAAGGATCTGGGCAGCCCCAGGAGCAAATTTCATGGTTAGAAACTATTTTTTTTAATGTGAATGTGGAACAGAAGTAAACTCGAAGGTCATCTGAGTGGTGTTCCTTGAATGAGTTAGTAGGAGCAGATGTGGTCAGCGTTCCGCCCCCCCCCCCCCCCCCCCCCCCCCCCCCCCCGTGCTCAGCCCTTGGGAATTCCAGGCCTGCCTCCAGGCTTCTGCTGGGTTTGCCTGAGGGGACCAGCAGAGGTCAGAACGATCTTCCCAAAGTAAATCCTGTCGTCTTCACGGCAAATGAGAATGCTGAGAATGCCACAGCCTGAAATCATCCTTGCGTCCGTCATCTCCAAAAGCTCCAGCCTGAGGGCTCTTTATACCTTCTGCTTGCTTTCACTGCCTTTGTATTGCAGCTGTCACTGTCCCAGCTGTGCTCATACAGTGACGTTGAAGAGGGTCTGTGTGAGAGCTAAAATCCACTTGTATCAATCCTTTTGCTTTTTGTGCACAACTTCTGAGCCACGCAGCTCAAAGCTTCTTGTAATGATACTGAAAAAAAAATCTCATTTGTGAGAATTTTTTCATCTTTTAATTTATTATGAAGGTTTTCTTTTTTTATATCACAGATCGTAAATAACCATGATGTGCGGCTACTAACCATGAGCATCTAAATTTTTTTTTTTTTGCTAATTACTTCATAACTTGCTGCAATGTATTTTTAGAGACGGTTTTTAGGCAGCCTTGACTCAGAGAAAGAGCAGCTCATGGGGAAGCCGTTTTTACCCTGGTTTCCTATGGAAGGCGGGTGATCTCAGTGTCTGTTTGGCTCCTCCCTTCCTCTTCCTTCCCAGGAATATTCTTAACCCCTAGTTTGGGTAAAAATGCCCTAGGGAGTAAAGTCTTGCTGATTATTAATGCCTGCAGGCTATGTCAAAATGGGTCACCACTTAGTATAGGAACACTTTAGTGGAGCTCTGCAACAGGAAAACCAGCAATGAGCTCAGCCCTATCATGATAGTACTAGAGAGCCCATAGGGGAGGCACTTGGCCAGAGAAAGGACAGGAAAGGCTATGGGATAGTATGGAGGGAGATGTGTGTTCCTAATCTTACAATCAGTCATGATGCACATCCTTAGAAAAGTGGGATGTGTCAGTTCCAGTGCTCTGTGACCACTTTGGGTTTTACTTCTCTCCCTGTCCCCCATTTGGGCCATGTGGAAATCTGTAAATGCCTAAGTTTGCCTGATGTTTACTGTTCCATGGCTGTGTCTTGGCGTATCCGAGGTTTACATTAGATATTAGGAAGACATTTTTCACCATGAGGGTGGTGAAAATTTTTCACCATGAGGCCCTGGCACAGGTTTCCCAGAGCAGCCGTGGCTGCCCCATCCCTGGCAGTGTCCAAGGCCAGGCTGGATGAGGCTCTGAGCAACCTGGGATAGTGGAAGGTGTCCCTGTCCGCTGGCAGAGGAGTGGAATGAGATGGGCTTTAAGGTCCCTTGCAAACCAGAGCATTCCATGATTCTGTGATTTTGGTCTTTCAAAATGTGCCACCTGTTCAAGAGCTCCAAAATCTCCTTTAAATACTTTAGAAAACTGTTGGGGTGCTGGCAGGGCCCATAGAGGATATGGTTTCTAAGCCAGATGATTCCTTAGCTTCTTTTCTGATTTTGTAAAAGATACTGTTTCAGGTAGTTCTGTATTTCAACTTCATCTGCTAAAGGAAATTGAAAAAGTCTGCCCTTTCCTGTTTGTCAGAGTGATGTTGCTGTAGTGAAATAAAGGAGGGGATTTTGCTGCAAGCTTCACTCCCAGCCTCGTTGCAAAGCTTGGTTTTCTTTTCCTCATTACACACTGTATGGAAGATCTGGGCAGCAGGTGTTTGGCTAAATAAGCTTTCTGTTGTTGTATATGTGTGTGTGTATGGCCGATATGGGGGAGTCAGTGAGAGAAATAAAACAGAATTAATTACTTAGCGCTGTGTCCCAGTGACATGATTGAGGGGGGAACAGGGGTGAGGAAACTGCTCTGGAAAAGTGCTATTCATTTGTGCCTGATGAAATCAGTAGGAGAGGGGAGTGAAAGATAGGATAGCACTGCAGAGGGCAGGATTATTGCAACAAGAGCTGAATAAGGGGAAAGTTTTGTGCTTATCAAGGGAGGCTGAAGTGCTGTTCTTGGGATCCATGTCTTGGTGTTACAGTGAGATGTCCTGATGGTGTCACACCCCCTTCTTCATTTACTTTCCATACTCACAGGATGTGGCAGTGAATTTTTAGGCAGATGGAGAGACAAATACAAAATGTGTGGGGTCTAATTCTGTTGTCCTGCTTCACATGACTACATTAGCTGCAGAGGATGCTTGGCTGGAGAAGTCTGTCTGTGCATTGTGATGTGCTACTGCTGCTGAAATACCCCCACAGAAGATGGGATGAGTACTGGTTAAGTAGAATTACTTGCTCTTTAAGAAAGGAATTTGCTATTCCTTTCTGCAGTAGTAGTAGTTACATTGAAGCTACATACTGTTCCAGATATGTGTGTATATATAGAAAGTCTGTGCAAACACATGTAGATTCATATTTCAACCTGGATTTATTATCCTTTCTGCCACTGATTTAAACAGACCTAAATGTCCAGTTGGAGCCTGTGTAGCCTAATTGCTGTTTCTCCTGTAGGGCTCAGGCCTGACCAAGTCTGGTTGCAGTCTTGGTAGAGCACTGCTGGTTTGGGTTCTGTGTTCTATTCTGGCAAAAGCTGTACAGGGAATATATTTTGTGTCAGTGTCTCAACTGAAATGAACTTTGCATGCACAAGAATAGTGCTTTTAATGGTATCATAACTCCCACATTTTCCTCCTGTAGCTGCACTTAGGTTAGGGTGGTTCACCCAGTGCAGCTTTAGGCACAGTCTCCTGGTGAGACAAGAGAGTTTGGAGCTACAGCTCCAATTCCAGACACAATGCAGCAAGACACACAAAATAGCTCTCTAGCTGTTCAGGAGTGTTGAAGGAATGTCTTGTCTTCCTTTAAGGAAAACAGACATTTAAAGTAATTTTATTTCCAGAGTTGCAATCTTTAAAATAAGATTCATTGTAAGAATTCTGTTAAACTTCATTGTAAAACCTCAGCAGAGTTGTAATCAACACTTCTAGTTTTCCAAAACCAGAATTCCAATCATTTTCTCCTTAAAGTCTACCCTTATTTCAGAGCAGTTGTTCAATGATACCTGTTTTAATTTCTTCCAAAGGATTTATTAATTATGACAGCTGGAGAGAGAGACTTTTAGAAGGGGGCATCTGGCTGTGTGTGGGTGAGCCCTGTGAAACTCTGATGTATTGGAGAGCTGCACATGGACTTGATGGAAATGGGGGGACATGCCACAGCTCATGGAAAGTCTGTGGGAAGGAGGGACTCTTGATCTCACTGGTGATTCTGTGCAGGGACATCAGGCTGTCTTCTGCAGTGCATTATCATAAATACATTAATCCTACTGATTGTGTGCTCATGTTTGTAAGAGTTGGGATATTTAGATCACTTCATTAATATACATGCATCCTACTGATGTGCACATTGGCAACAGGGCAGTCCAGAAGAAAGAGTATAGTTATGCATAACAGTGCTAAATGCCTTTTTATGTACTGCAAGGACTGTTACATGCCAGTGGATCTGAGAACAAGACAGAGCTGCTGGAGTTTTCCAATGCACTGCTGTGAGCTTTGGATTGTCCTTTGATGTTAGGAGATTTGGGAGATTAGCTGGCAAGTTTTTTTCATTGCAAAAATGAAATGCTTTTTTCATTGCATTGTGTCAGAACAACTTGCTGCTAAGGGATCCAGGCTTATGTGGTCCGAGGCAAACTCAGGGCAAGGCAGGGTCTGCTGGTTGCAGGAATTGGTGTCTCAGCAGCCACAGCTTTGCTGTTCAGCTGGAAGGAGCTTTGGTGTGTGTGCCTTGTGCACACAAGTTTCACAGTCACAGCTGAGAAGATTCAGGTTTGTAGCTGTGAAAGTCCAGCAGAGCTGCTACTTTAGAGCTGCCCATGTGGGATTTGGATGCCAAATTGCTGTCAGCTTTCAAATGCAGCCAGTCAACTGTACAGATCTCTTGGGCACCACTAGAAATCTCAGCCTGCAGGATTCCTGGGGTTGTCTCTGTCAGGGTTCCTGGGATATGATGTCTCAAAGGGGAATGTGACCACACAGAGATGCTGGTGTGTATCACAAGGAGAAGTTTTCTGCCTCACCTGCAACATCACCGACTTGTGATCCTTGTCACTCCTGCAGTGCGGCTGTGTGTGCCTTCCCAGCCCTGGAGTCTTGTTCTCTTTTCAGCCCTCCAGCTCCTCTCAGCCCTTTCAGGAGACCTGGAGGCTGCAAGAAAGAAGGAACGGGAATCGACCATGTTTCCCAAAGGCTCCTCCTTCTGCTGACATTTGATCATTAGAGCAATCATATCTTCAGCACACCTCCAGGTTCTTTGAGCTAACAGGATCTGGTATTTTGTTAGAGAAGCCAACTACCTGAAGGTCATGGAGGTGGTTCCAGAGAGTGATCTGACCTGTGTCAGTGTCAGGATGAGGCTGATGGCACAGGCTCTGTTCTGCTCAGCTCTCACAATATCCACATGCCTTCCTCTGCCCAGCCTTGAGCTCTTCTGCATCGTGACCTTGGTAGTTGTTTATCCCCACCCTCATACACCCTCTGCCTGCTCTGTGATATGTGCTGTGGATGTGCACTGTCACTGATGAAGCTCAGCTTTTCTTCTCAGGGCACAGCTCAACCAACTGAGTTGTTCACTCTCACGAGGGATAGTATGGACTGGCCCTTGCTTTACCTGGTGGAGGCCTTGTGTCCAGAGGAGGGCTACAAGTGTCCAGAGGAGGCTACTAAGATGGTGCAGGGCCTTGAGGAAGCATTATGAGGAGCAGCTGAGGGCACTGGGTCTGTTCAGGGTAGAGGAGACTGAGGTCAGACCTCACCAGGGGCTCCTCCTTAGGGGCAGCAGAGGGGCAGGCTCTGATCTCTGCTCTGCGTGACCAGGGATAGGACCCAGGGAACAGCTGGAGCTGTGTTAGGGAAGGGTTAGGTTGGAGTTTAGGAAATATTCTTCCCCCAGAGGGTGCTGGGGCACTGAACAGGCTCCCCAGGGAATGGCCACAGCCCCAAGGCTGCCAGAGCCCCGGGAGCACTTGGACAATGCTCTGAGGCACAGGGTGGGATTGTTGGGGTGTCTGTGCAAGGCCAGAGATAGACTTTGATGCTTTGTGGGTCCCTTCCATCTCAGGATATTCCATGATTCTGTGGTGGCTGTAGCATTCCTGTCTCTGGTTGGTGTCATAGCCTGCATCAGCACTTCTGCCCTGCTGAAGGAGGTGTGAATTGTTGTGAGGAGGATGGAGGTAGAAGGGAATGATGGGATGTGTGACCAGTAGGACAGCACTGCTCATCCAGGGGTTCTGCCAGGCTGCCTTCAGGAGGAGTTCCTGAGCCTGGATGCTGGAGCTCTGCTCAGGACATGCTGCTCGGTGGCTGTGGGCAGGGGGTCTAAACCAGCAATTTTGTGTGAGCAAACCCTCTTTGCCTTTGGGAGTGGGCACAGTGCTGATGGAAAGGGGGAACAAAAACCTCTGTGTTGCACAGCTAATAGGCCACTGGCCAAGTGATCTCTCCAGGGTGAAGCACAGTGTGCTCAGGTGTAGATTCCCTAATTTGTACTCTTCTGATGGCCAAGTAGAAAGGTGCAACCTGAAATTCGTGGCTTTTGTTGTGTATGTCTAGTTTGTCTGGAACAGGATGATGGAAAACATGTGGTGTCAGCCTTTTGTAATTTGAATCCTGTGAAATCTTGCTCTGAAAACCAGATGTGGAGAGAACATGCACACCTGGCAGCATGTACTGGGAGCAGTGGGTCTGTATGCTCTGGGCCCTTAAATCACTGTCACTTCCTCCTGGAGGAACAATGAGGCTTCTAATTATAAATCTTGTATACTGATTTGTTTCCTTGCACTCTCTGCAGACCACTCTCTCTCCAGAGGCCTTAGGCTGAGAGGGTTGGCCATGGAATGAGATTCTGGTTTTGGCTTTTCTGGTGGTGAGCAAACTAGGAATTCGGTTCTGCCTCTCAGTATTTGTTTCTCCAGGTCAAAAAAGGTTTCTTTAATCCCCAAGACCTGTCTGGCAATCAGATACAGACTTTTATGAAAACTCTTTTCAATGTATGCTGCATGTTTGTTATAAAACAAGCGAACTGTTCTGGCTCCTGGAATCCCAGTTCCTTCTTTAGTACTTCTTTCATTGTGTAGTTGAATCATAATGAAATCCACTGAAAAAAGAAATAGTGTATTTTCCATTTTCCATTATAGCTGCCATATGGCCTTACTGCTAATTTTTAATTAGCTGTGGGATGGTTGCACACACAGTTTATTTGGAGTAAGGAAGGAGACTGAGAGCTGGATGAGGAGATGTCTGTATAGAGGCATGCTGTCGTGTCTCTTTTAGTGTCTTTAAATAGAAGAATGTGTCATCCTCAGAAAGTGTTGTTCCACTAGGTCTGTTTGGCAGATGCATGTATTTGTGCCATTAAACAGATGTAGACACTTCTGTCATTTTAAAATGGAATAGTGTTGTTTGCTCTCTGTCTTGCCTAGTCCAGCAGATGGATCTGGAAGCTTTGCAAAATTAACAGGATTTTCTTAAAAAACTATAGGAAAAAATAATTGCTTGCATTTCTCACTTAACATTCTCCCACAGGAGCAGGGTTATGAAATTGTACCTCGGGATCACTGTTTACCTTCTTCCCCATGTATGGCTTCCAGTATTGTTAGAGTGAATTGATTCCAGTGGAAATTTAGGCATGGTAACTCTACAGAATTTGGTCTGACAGGAATCTTGATGCTCTACTTAGAATTCTGGAGTTAAGTTGCAAAAAATCATGAAGTCCAATTGTTCCCCCAGCACTGCCAAGTCCATTCCTAAATCATGTCCCCAAGTGCCACATATACAAATCTTGTAGGTACCTCCAGCAATGGTGACTCCAAAACTTCCCTGCGGAGCCTGTTCCCATACTTGACAGCCCTTTCAGTGAAGACATTTTTCCTCATATCCAACCTGAACCTCCTCTGGCACAACCCAAGGCCTTTTCCTCTTTGTTTCATCATTTGTTCCCTGGGAGCAGAGCCTGACCCCACCTGGCTGCACCCTCCTGTCAGGGAGTTGTGCAGAGCCAGAAGGTCCCCCCTGAGCCTCCTTTTCTCCAGGCTGAGCCTCCCTCAGCTGCTCCTGGTGCTCGAGACCCTTCCCCAACTCCTTTCCTTTCTCTGGACACATTCAATGTCTTTTCTGCCATGAGGGGCCCAAAACTGATTCCAGGATTTGATCTACTCCCTGTCCCTGTCTTCCAGCTCAGGGGCTGGGTACAAGGAAAACAGCCAGTCTGACTGTTAAAGAGTGAGGCAGATAAGACATTAGTACCTGTGCCTTTTCCTCAGCCTTTTTCATTATGTGTCCCCATTGTATGCAATAAAAGGTGGGAATTTTCCTTAGCGCTCCTTTTGCTGCAGATGCATTTGTAGAAACATGTTTTATTGTCCTTTACAGCAGTAACCAGATGAAGTTCTGGTTGGGCTTTGACCCCCGTAATTTTTTCCCTGCATAGCCTCATGCCATCCTTGTGGTCCTCTTGAGTTGCCTGCCCTCCTTCCAAGGTGATAAACTCTTTTCTTGAAGAATGTCCGGCCTTCCTGGACCCCTTTGCTCTTCAGAGCTGCTTCCCAAGAGACTCTATCCCCCTTTGAGACAGATGTATCCCATCTGTCAGCACCAGGCTTTGTGTCATGCAAACTGATCCATGATCAAAAAAATCCAAAATTCAAGACCCTAACCAGATTTGGAGCCAGGTATTGATCTGCTGGCTCTTCCTGCTACTTCCCTCATTGTTCTCTGCAACTGGAAGGGTAGGTAATGAAATTAGGTAATTAAATAAGCTCATGTAATGGAGCACTATCATTGGGAAACTGGATTTTAATTGCATCCAGGATGTCATGCTGCAAAATGGCCCTGCTGTACCAGGAGCAAACCAGATGTGCTGCCTATAAATCAGATCTTGATGCTGTCTATCGCACAAACTGTGGCTGGGTTTTATTTTTGCATGTAGAAGGGAGGAAGCTGTTGTGCCTGACCTAACCTAGCACAGCAACAATCCAGCTTCAACCTGAACTTTTTAGGTCCTTCCAAGGACAGTTTCTCTGATTATGTTATCTTAGTTTCTGAGTTTCACTCTGTTTCTGAGATTTTTTAGGGTCTCTTGTCAGGGAAAGAGATAGATGGTAATGGGAAGTTGAGAAGGACTGGCCTTAGTGTCCACTCTCAACATACTCCTCCTGTATGGTTGAGGGAGAAAGTTACATATTTGTTTCCATGTTTCCATCTGATAAAAGAAACTGTAACTTTTAGTGAGAGACTTTTCTTCCCATTAATGGCATTTGGGGTAGGTGCCATACTACCCAGAATCCTGGTGGAAGGCATCCTCAGTGGAATGCTTCATTTGCTGTTGATCCAGTGGTTGGTAAGAGGTTTCTCCAAGACTGCAGACACAATTTGAAACTGCCTGAGCTGGGAAATTTCACTCTTGTGCTGAATGCACAGGAGATGGGCACTGTTGTTGCAGGGGGGTTGGATGGTTTAGCATGTTGCAGCATAGCTGGCCAGGTGATTCTGTTTGGGGAATGTGAAATATTCCATATCCATTGCAATCACGGACAGAGTAAGAACAGATGCAAGAAGCAGAGGGAAAAGATCCTCCTGGCTATACCTGTGTTGTGTGAGCTCTTTGTCTCATGTTTTGGGATGTGTCCTGTTCCCTGGTTTGGGACTGACCTGTAACTGAGCTTGAAAATCTTTAAGATGTCCAGCACTACTGAAGCACCACCTTTTCTAGCTCACAGGGCCTGGTGTTACCAGTGCAAAGGCTTTGAAAGGCACCACAGAAAGCTAGAATTGCAAATCCTGTAAATCTTTGGTGTGCTGACTAAGTACATGAATAAAAACAGCAGCAGGTCTTTCTGATACTTTGTGAAATGTGATGTTTTCTTGTGCTTTGGACTTGTTTTGATTGGATTCTTTGGCTGGCTCTTGTTTCATGATTGCATTTCGATATCCCTTGAGGGCTGTACTTAGGAGAGTGGACTGCAAAGTCAGTTGAAGGGCTCCACTCTTTCTATGTAATCTTCAGCAGCTCCATTAGGAAATGCTGGGGCTATTTCTTTCTTAAACCCAGCAGAGTTAAACATCTAAATGCTTTTATGGCAGCCACTATCTCCACTGTACCTTCCCTTCATGGACTGGCTTTTATCTGGCTGTGGGCTCTGAGTTCCAGGCTTTTACTGTGAGGTCTGTAGTGCTTTTCACTGAAGTGCTGGTCTTGACAGGCTCCTCTGGTGCTCAAAGCAACAATGAAATAATTTCCCCCATGTGACATGCCTGGAAAGCACTGAGAAAACTCCCTTCTATTTTGTAGCATTTACTTACAGGTCTTCTCAGTTCTAATGCACTGCTTTACTGTCCTGAGTGCACATAGGACACAGGAAAGGTAGAACAACCTTCGGATATGGTACACTGAAAGGTCTGTGTTGAGTATGTAGGGTAAAGCTTCTAGTTTGGAGCATAGCCTGTGCCTCCACTGGTCCTCTGGTATTTACTAGCAAACTCTCAGTGTGTGTGTTGCAAGTAGAGTTGCTGCAGGCAAGTGTTTTTCAGGGTTTTCCTTGTCTTTCTGGGTGACATTTGGGCAACTGCAGCAATGAGGCATGTGCACTTTTTGTGGTCTGCAGAACCATTTATCTTGGCTTGTTTTTCCTATAGAATCATGTTGCACGAGCAAAATTGTTGCTTTTGCTGAAATGCAAGTCATATCTGTAGCCTCCTTTCCATTCCCCTGGAGTTTGGCTGTTGAGATCTGTCCCGTCAGCTGCGGAAGACGGGGTGCTGCTGCTGCTGCTGACCTGTCATCAGTGCCTTTGGAAGTGAGTCTGTTACTCTGTACTTCTCTTGGCATGTCCAGAAGAACAAATAGCATAAAATGTTCTCATATTTGCACAGTAGATTACTTGTGGTGGTGGTGACCTTTTCATTCCTCTGTGCAAAGGATATGGGGAGAGCAGGAAGCTGAGGCAGGTGAAACTGGCTTGGCAGATAACTAAGGGAGGTTTATTCACTTATCTACCTAAAAATGAAGTGCCAAACCACGTGGAGGAGGTGGAACAAAGCTGGTGGAGGAATGGAAAGCTGGTCACTTGTACAATGTGTTAACCTGAGCTGCAGTAGTGACTTTTCTTGAAGCTGAGTGTTCTGCTTGATAAAGTTTGCAGGGTTAGATGTGGATGTGGGATCCAGAGGTAGAGCTTGGAGGAGGCTGTAAACTGAAGTGCTGTTTTCTCCCAGATTTCTTCACGGTGCAGAAGACAAGGGCTGAATGAATGGGTTGGGTGTCTCTATTCCAGAATAGTGCTGTTAACTCTGCTTCTGACAGCTTCTTCTGTCTCTCCCTTGGTGGTTTGCTTTCACTGGACCCATTAAATGTGGACACCTTAAGCAGTGAGTTGATTCTGTTTTCTGAAGTGGCTTTTGGCTAAAGGAGCCTTGTTGGTGCTTGGTATCTTGTGGAAATCAACCTGCTTCATTTGGGATCTTGGACTGAGTTCCTAGACATGAAGGTGCTGTTCCTTTAGCTGCTTATGCCCACCAACTTTGGTTGTAGCAGTACAGCAAAGCCTGAGAGAGCGCTGAGGACTTCCTAGGTGAGCACAGCATTTAATGGAGAATGGATGGCAGCAAATTGAAAATGCCTTAATGGTTTTCTACTGGGAGTGAACACAAGACCAAAATCTCCTTCAGTCCTTTCAGACTTTGTCTTTCCCTCTGCTCTCAAATGTCAGATTTGACTCCACATCCTCCCTTCTGCTGGAAGTTGTTCTGGTGGTCATGCAGTGTCCTTGGGAGAACATAACCCTCCACCATTACTTCATGGGGAGAAATGACCCTTTCTGTGTTGGGAGGGAATTATACCTGGGGGAGGCTGAAAGAGTACATTTTCCCCATTTTCAAGTAGAACTTGGGTGCAGGGGGAGGAGTGTAGCTTTCCCTGGCTGCTTTTAGGGTTCTCTTTAGCTTCAATTTTTGCCTGGCTTTTCCCAGTCAAAAAACTTTGGGATTGAAGCAATCTGTTCAGGACAAAGCTAGTGCATATCCTGGAGTGTAGAAGCTATCTGCTCTGTATCCTTAAGGGTATCCATCTATTACCTTTTTAAGTTTAACTTTACAAATATTTTAAAACTTTTAAAACACCATTCTTGTCCACACTGGTATTTCTGCTGCCTGGGGGTGAAGTGGGTTTGTTTGTTTGTTTGTGTTTTGGTTGGTTTTGGTTATTTGTTTGTTTGTTTGGATTTTTTTTTGTTTGTTTGTTTGCTCTTTTAAATAATTTTGCCCAGCATTAAAGTTTGTGTGTCTACACAGTGAAAATTAACTTTGTTTTTTCCCCCTTTCTTATCTGGCTAGTTTTCAGACACACAGTTTCCTCACTCTGTGACATAATGTGGCTTTCTGGAACCAGTAATGTCTGCAAAAGGAAGGGGTGAATGGCAGGTAGGGCTTAAGATGAAGTCTGAATGCCTCTTTGCCATAAGGGATCCCTGCCTGATGAAGACAGCAACATAACACCACCAAAAAATGGAAATTCTCTTTCCACGGACACCCCCCGACAACTCCCTAGAAAGAAAGGAACATCCTTATTTGTGAAAATATGAAAGCAGTATTTCACCCTCACAAACAAAACAAAGCCCAAATTTCTTATAAACACTTCCAGCTGGCTGAAGTGTTGAATATGCTGTTACCATGCTAGATACATGTTTATTTACCTTTGGCAAAAATAAAGGGGAAATCTTTCTTTTGGCAGTCACAGAATAGACAGACCACTTACCAGTGTAAATTTTTAACACATCTGTTTAATCAAGTGTGGCCTGATCTTTGCAACTAAACCAAAAGCATTATTACAGCCCTTTCCTAAAAGGTTTTGCTTTCCCCTTTTCTTTTACACCTTTCCATTTCTTTATGTACCAGGGCCTGGCCGTTGTGAGTGCCTTGCCTGCTGAGGCATATAAATAATTTGCTTTATTACCACAGTTCTGCTTTGAATGCAGTCCCTTGATACAGTGCCTTTATGTGGATTTGGTCAAGTCTTTGCCTTTGATCTGCCTGGGATTATTAATTCTCTGTTATAGTTAATGGCTGCTTTGTCTTTCTCCCACAGAAAGAGAAAGACACAGAGATCTTTTCTCTCTATGAAAAGATCTCAGGGCCTTTTGTACATGTGCAGTGATCAGTAGTCTGAGCTGTGTGTGGTTTGTTTCTAGAAAAGAGCGCAGTGTAGCAGCATGTTTGGGCCTGGCTCTGAAATCTTTCAGTTTATAAGTTTTTCTTAGAAAAAGTGAGACTTAGCAAAAGTGCCTTTTGTTAAATGGGCCTAGAAAGCTTGCAGGTTTGAAGACAACTTTTTGTAAATGTTTAAGCTGTCAGATGGAAATGTAGTTGTGGGCATGGCTGCCTGCGTTAGTCTGTGATAGGCAGAGGAGGAAGTTAAAGTTAAGAGGTTGTCACTGCAGAGTCTTCAGGGACTTGTTGCCTTCTGGTCTGACCTCCCTCATGGAAAGCAGGAGCTCCAGCTGATAGCCTGATCTTTTATGCAAGGGTTTGCTGCTTAACCAGGGGGATTTGCCCTGTATCCACATTCTCCTCAGAGATGTGAGTGAATGAGGGTCGTGTTGCTGCTCTGAAAGGGCTAAGAATGGTCTTGAACATGGGCTTTCTATTTTGCACGTGGTGATCTGGACTATAAGGATATGAATGCAAGCAGGTGAGTTGCTGTCTGAAAAAGTGCAGCTGATCACACTTTTTTCTCTGATGAGAAGAAGGAAACTTGGGAAGCAGTAAGAACTTGGCAGGAAGGGAGCTTCCTGTGCAGTTTGAGTTACCTGGGCATCTCAAGTTTGCTGTCTGTGTGCTGCTCCCACCAGAGAGGAAGACAGAGTTACCTGAATGGATCATCTGCACTGGAGCCAAGGACATCAAAGCAGCCTGATAACTTCCAAAGTTAGGATTGAATCACAAGGTGGAAGTGTATCATGTAAAAGTTGTGGTCAGGCAGCACTGCTGAGCCAGCTGGGCACTAGCTGAATGCAAAGGAAAGCACAGGAACCCTGGGATCAGTGTCACAACAGCTGCTGCTTTCTGTGGGATCGGATTCAGCCTTGCAGTCAGAAATAAACAGAGCTAAAATTAATTATCATTTTCCATCTGTTTTTGTAAAATGCAGAGACTTATGGTCAGTTTTTTTATTAACAAAGCTGTGACTGGCAGAGACTGAAGTGACCTGTGCTGTTTCTGATAACTTTTAAAATTACACTAAAATTAAGAGTGAAGGTAGAAAGCTGTTTATATCAGTTGACTCTTTCTTTTAGAAAGGAGAATGCTGGGACATCTTTTTATAGTTCTCCTGCTAACTTTAAAGGCCATCTTCTGGCTTTTGAGAAATCCTTGACAGCTCTGGTGGCACTTCCAACTTTCTGTGGCTAATTGCTTGTGCTGTGTGCAGCTTGCCTATAATCCCATGTCTGAGACAGCCTGCCTGGCTTACGGATCTAGTGCTCTGGTCCGTGTATGTGTGTGATCTGATCACTATTAACTTGTTTGAAAGGCCAGCACAGCTTCCAATGTGACTTAATCATGTTGACTGCTGACACTGCCAGGAGATTGTCAAAATATTGCAGGGAATATATAATATAGCTGCCAGGAACCTTTGCTGCTTTCAGGGGACTGGTAGAGCAGTGACTGTCGCCCTGGTTATCAAGAGTTTTTTAAAGCCTTCTGAGTTTACATTCTTGTAGAGAACTTTCTCACACAACTTTCTGTAAATAAAGTTTTGCATTCTTTCATAGAGGCAGAGAAATTTGATGTACAGGTAGTTTGTCCAGTGTCATTGGAGAGGTGGCACGTTCACCCTCCAATCCACTGGCATCTTTTGAGAACTATAAAAGATTGGAGTCAGAAAAAATAAATTAGTCTCTTCATCGTGACCAAGGCTTTGGTGCGTCGTTTTTGCTTGTGTCATTTGGTGACAAGTGACCTTTTCATGTGAATTTAAATTCTAGTTTAGGGGAAAAAAACATAGGGTTTTTGCTGAAAGCCAGCCTGGACTAAGCTGTGCTCCTTCAGCCTGTTCTCAATGTCCTACCCCTTCCTGCTTTCCTCTGCTGCAGGTTTGCTGTGACTGGTCTCTGAAATGGAATGATCAGGCTTTACAGAAAGGTGTTTTACACCAGCATTGGGTAGGGAGCTGTGTCCTCCCTCCTGGCCCCCGTCCCCAGCAGCTGGGAGCTGATCTTAGTGCCTGCTCCCGTGTCACCGTGCCCAAATTAGGGGGGTTTGGCAGTCTGGAGGTGGCAGTGCCTTATCCAGTTGCTGCCACTGCGTCAGCATTCAGACACTCCATGGGCTCTGTCTGTGACCTGTCCTTGCTGCTGGGGCCGGGATGGCCAGACTGCTGTGCAGGAGGCGCAAAAAAGGAGGTAGGAAACACTTTCTCCGTGGCAGGAATCTCTTTGTGAGGACCTGGTGTGCTGGGCTCTCCCTGGGAGGCAGCTTTGGGAAGCTTTGTGCTGGCAGAGCCTTGCTTTGCTGGCAGAGGGAGGAGAGGATGTTCAGGTCCCATGGGATCTGGCACAGCTGCACATGGTCTGAAGACAAGTATGAAGGTTTTGTGTGGTTCTTCATGTCATGAGGGATGGGGGCTTAATACATAAATTTGCATTAATGGTTTTTTTTCCATTTTAGTAAATTGCTCAGAAACTAGCAATTCTCTTCCTAACATTTTTGTTAGGAAGAGTAGAGATAATTTTTATGTTAAAATAAAAGTGTATTACCTTATTTGAACTTTTGGGAATAAATCTAGTTTAGAATTAGAAGTATTTAGAAGTATTTAGGCTTGAAATATAGGCATTTAGAAGTATTCTGGCTTGAAATATACGCATCTTTTTTTTTCATATACCTGGGCATTCACTGCCCAGAGGAACTTAGCAGCTCTGCTCTGCATTTGCAGAGCACTGGAAGCAGTGATGCCCTGAACTCACTGAACACTTGGCATTCCCAGAATGACAGCACTGTTGTGATAATGAAGACTGCTACATCTAGAAATAAGGCTGGTAGTTCCTAAATAAGTCTGACTTAATTGAAGTTTAGACATTTATAGTCCTAGCAGGGTTTTAAAAATCAAACTTCAGTTTCCACATGAATTGTCTTGTGCCTCCTGGCGGCATCACAATGTGGAGTTGTTGGGGTAAGAAAGTTCTAGTTGGGAATAATGCAAACAGGGCTGGGTAAGGCACATTGCTAGAGCTGGTTTGATCTGTTGTATGAGGCCTTCTTGCTCCCTGACTTTCAAGAAAATGAGAAGGAATGCTGAAAAGGGGAACTTAAGAATTTCTGTACCAGCATCTTTATTCAGGAGGTTAAATCTCAGCCTGAGGATGTTGTGTTCTGTTTGCAGTGGGGAACCATGGAGCATAAACCATCAGGTCTCAAAATACAAGACTGGGGTTTATTGCTTGCACTCCATAACAAGGATTTTAGTGGTGATCGGTACCATGCTGTGAACCAGAATTAAGTAACCTCTTGAGACTGCAATGAAGAAATGTGAGAACTTGTTTTATGCACCTGTTTCAATTTTCTGTGAGGGAAGGAGTGGGAATTGCAGAGTATTCTTCTTCCCTATCCTCCTCTTTGACAGTAGGATCTCTGGAAGGGGCAGGAAAACAGCAAGTCCTGATGCAGAGTTTTGTAGCCTTCACAGACTGCATGCTAATGTCAAGCCTGTGGAATGTTTTTCTAGTAGGAAAGGGGAATAATGGCTGCTTTTGAAGGGGAGAGCTTGCAGGGATACTGTGACCATTATTTAACTGTTCCTCCTTTTCTTTCCTGAGAAAAGTTTGCCTAGCAAACCTTATTTATTTTGAAGTCCTTGCTTTTCCCTGAAAAGAGTGTGGGACCCCTCCCAAAGGAGACTGCACTACCACAAATGCTGCCACAAGTCATTTTAGTTCATGCTTACACAGAACTGTCACTGAAAATTTAGGGCTGTTGTGGTTTTCATGCCATGTAATCAATGTCATCTGAGTTTAAGGGGAGATGTGCCTTGGAGAATGTGGAAGTGTTACAGCAATGCTGGTGCTTTTCTTACTGGCAATCTCTGGGAAAATAAGAACTATTCAGTGTTTGTCCTCAAGTTTAGTTCCTTCCTAATGGCAGGATGCAGGGAAGTATTTTAATGTCCATTTTATTTATGAAGTGTGCTTTACTGAGCTTCCCAATGAGAGTTGTAAGTTTAGGACAGCTTGAAGTAAAAAAATCTGATTTGTGTTCACCAGATCATGGCACATCTATTTATCAAGTGGCAACACTGGAATTAAATACATTTTCATCTTTATTTGGTGGGTCTGCCTGGGATCCTCTGAGGATTTAACAAGGCCAGTAGCAAGTGTTCTGCAGCTAGAAAGGGTGGTGATGAGTGGTGGCCGTAAGAAAAGGGGTTTGTTTTTACAGTTTGTCTGCTCTAGGCTGGGGCCATCCTGCAGGCAAAGCTTCCTCCTGGAGAAATAAGCACTCTGAGCTTGTTCTTACCACAGAATTGGGTTTCTTGCTAAAAGTTTCCAGCCACTTCTGTGGTGGCTCTGTTTAATAGGAAGCTATAAAAGGATGTTACCTGGATTTTATTTTCCACTGTGGCCGCAGTTCTTCATGCTATAAACTGTGGTCCTGTTCTGAAATGGATCTACCAGCTGTTGTTTGTTATTATGAACACCATCCCCAACCCCTACACATACACCAACTTTGCAATTATTACACTCTTTCTGTTGGTTTTTTTTTTTTTTTTCTTCTATCCAGTGAGTGACCTCCAAGAAGAAGGTAAAAATGCCATCAATGCACCAATGAGCCCAAGCACTGTGGACATCCATCCAGAAGACACACTATTAGGTAACGTTTTGTGCTGCAGGGATGGTTTATGAAGGAGGCCACTGTGGCCCACACAGCATTGCTTCACTACTGAGTGTAGGTTGCCCAGTTGGAGCTGAGAGGATTGGGAGTGACAATTGAAAAAGGTTGCACGTTACTTGTAGACTAGAAATTAAAAAGGCTAAATGGAGTTTGAAGAGCAGTGCCAAGCAAGGTGGTTTATGCACTCTCTCCCATGTGTATCGCCATTCCCTCACTCTGAGTCCCTACAAGAGAAACAGCATAATTTAATAGCAAAAAGTGTTAAAAGTTGTTGAAATGAACCACTTTTGTCTTTCCTGGCCACATGTCTCTCAATCTATGCTTAGTTGAAGCAAGCTAATCAAACATCAGGACAAATAATAAAATAGTAAATTAAACCCAAAAAGTGTTATTCGTTTGGATTTTCTGATTAGGAGAGTAGTAGGAAATGCAAAGTACTTTTTTCCCAAGATGTGGGAGAAGTGTTGGTTGCTCTGTGTTGATATGTCTAGACCAGGAGTGTCTGAAGTGATTTCTTCTGGATACCACTAAAGCTGGATATGTCTTTAGAAGATGCAGGACTGCTGCTGAAGGCCTGTCCTGCAAAGACATGACCACCACGAGTTCTGTGGTAAATCATGTTCTGTTATGGGTCAAGTCCTGTTCAGGGTTAGTATTTTGGGTGTGTAGTGGGTGTCACTTCCTTATGATGGACTGACTGGCTCACCCTAGGCAATAATGAGGAAGTAAAGGAACGGGGTGGGGAAAAAGGCAGCAAAAGAATTCATGTTTTACTCATTTGTGCAAATTTTTCAAGTGTGTTTAGGTAGCACAGCCTTATTTTTTTTAATAAAAATAAGAGCCCTGGAAAATACTGACCAGTTAGGTACTGGTTACTAAATACTGTGTGGTCAGTCTCGTGTCCAGGATGTATCATGTTTCCCATCTGACACCACTGAAGTCTGGCTCTGCAGTGGGAAGTTACTGTAGGCTGGTCACTGCCGGGTCACTGAACCCCTAAACTGTAGGTTTTAGGGGTTCACTGAGCAGTGTGACAATGGCCTGACCAACAGTGATACCAAAACCCCTCCTTTGTTATCCTGATAGAAAGAAAGAATTGAAAAATCAATAGGAAAATATGGCCTGTCTTCTGGCCATTAGAGAGCACTTCCCACACATCTCATCAGCAGAAGAAATAGAGGACTTTACACGTGTGAAATCTATTTTATATTCTTCCCCCATGTACCAGCACAGCTGACACAAAGTGGGGAAATTTTATTTCATAAGTTTAATCAAAGGTTGAGGAGTTCCTGCACTCAGGAGCACATGTGTGACCAAGTTTTGGGGAAACAGAGGGTTGAGGCACAAACTCTCAGGCCAAATCTCAGCAGCTGCACTGAGTGTAGTGCATTAAGCTCATTATATTTTTCCAGGTGCTGTAATTTGGGACAGGTGTTTTCAATTAGAAGTTAAATTCAAGTTCACTGTGGTTTGGGATGTGTTACTATGAGTGTGCCCCACATGAGGACAGGGATTTTCCTGAAGCATTCTGCATAGGGCAGGGCTTAGAGCAGGGGAAGGTTAGGGGAGGCAGTCCTGGTTTAGGAAAGTGGGGCTGTGTTGTCTTTCTGCGTGTCTCTAAAACTGCCTGACACTGGGGTCATGGACATCCCCTGGCTAAGAGGATGCATAGGCACTGCCATTTCTCAGTCAGCTGACGAGCCCCTTCACCATGTGGAGTTGCTGCAGTTTCAGCAGAGCACATTTGAAGTGGATCTCACTAAGGTTTTCCCTCTTACTTGAACAGAGGAGAATGAGGAACGCACTATGATCGATCCTAACTCAAAGGAAGACCCCAGGTTCAAGGAGCTGATCAAGGTAAGAAATCAATGTTTTGTCCTTCTTCAAACCTTTAACTAGTGAGCTGGAGTAATTTGCAAGCTGGTCACCCAAGAACACAGTTGAGGAATGGCAACTTGTTACTGGAATGTAGCTGTGGAAACTGAGAGGAAGGTCAACAACAAGGTAAGGCTAAAAGCAACAGGGAGGGGAACAAGGAAAGGCTGAATGTCAGGGTGCTCATGGAGTTACAGAGCTCCATTGTCCATTTCTATCCTTGTGATGATCACAGCAAGGATCAGTGCTTGGCTTGAGTCTGTCTGCAGTCCCTACACGTAAAATGTAGGTGCCTTCTGTTTCTGAAAACTGGGAAAGAGCTTTGCAAAGCTTTAGTGATGTTTCAGGAGAAGAAAGAGTAGGACTGAAATGTTAGGGGACAAGGAAGGGTTCTCTTGTGTCATGGGAAAGCTAGAATTGAGGTTCTTCTTGCCCTGTGTTCTGCCCTCAGTTTACCTGTGTGCTGGGTCAGGGGCAGGTGGTTCTGAGTCTGTCTCATCACTGGACACAGCTGCCCAAGATGTTGATGAGGTGTGCCCAGATGTGCTGATGTTAAATGAGACTTCCTGGCTCAGCAGTGCCCACAGTTCCTGCCTGGCATGACAGAGGACTTGCTCTTGAAGGACTCGTGTTTAGGAGAACCTTTTCTGTGCAGGGAGTTGTTGGGGTTAACATAGTGCAAGCTTGAGCATGAAGAGAAGGGATGGCGAGCCTGAACAAGTGTGATCCCTTTCAAAAAAGGTATTTGTGCTGGTGTTATAGCTCCCACTACACTTTCCCTTCATTTCTTTAAAATCATTCTAAAAATCATTTTGTTGGAAATGACAATCCAGCTATATCTGTGTGGCTATGAAAACTTTGGATAGTGTATACCATTTCCTGAGAGGGGGTTGGGCTTGGGCATATTCCCTGCTGGAAACCTGATGCACCCTGGCTGCACACAGCCTGGCTGCTTCCCCAAAGTCAACTGCTTCAGCAAATGCCTCAGCAAACTGCTCACCTGGTACATCTTTAAAACAAGCCCAGTGATCTGTTATTAGCACTGCAATAATGTGTTTTGCATCACAAAACCACATCAGACTGAGCTTAGCAAGGAGCTGTGCTCAAATTTCTGTTATTCTAATTCACCTGGAGTACGTTGTGGTTTTAAATTAAGTGACTGCACATTCTTTAAGAAAGGATCCTAAAATTTAACCTAAATCCATGAATTCTCTCAAAGGTACAGTGGTCTTGCATCACCCTCTCAGAATGTAATGTGGTTTCTCTGCTAGTGGAGCAGTGATATTATCAGCTGAACAAGAGCCATTGCAGTGGAGGAACCAGAGGTACTCTGTGATTCAGGGGACTTGATAAGGAGACTGCAATTGCTTTTAAATTGTGAATTTTCCTGCTGAGTTTAATACAAGTTTGAGTCTTCCCCAGATGCTGTAGTCCAGTAAGGTTTTTTTTTCAGATTAAAAACCTGAAAATTCCAGGAGGAATGAAAACTAGGGCCAGAACACCACTTGAGGATGTTTGAGTGCATTGTAGAATCAGGTTCAGGGTCACTAGACCAGTTCATGCTTGCACAAGGAGACAGGTTCCAATAGAATGGGATCACCTGGTGCAGGGAGCAGCATGGAACTGGAGACCGTTTCCTTGGGATCATCCCCAGAGGAGAGATGTGTTCTGTAGAGTGCCTGTGTAATTTAGGTAATTGCTAATAACTTGCATACCTCTCAGCAGTTAGTTTTTACAGAGATTCAGCAGCATCCATGTGAATTCACACTGTGTTGCTGCCAGTCTGTAAGCCATGGGGAGGTTTGAATTATGCTGGTAAAACTTACTTTATACTACAGAGTTTGTATAATGCAAAAAAAAAAAAAAAAGAGTAATTTATTCCTTGTTTTCTGTTCTTTGGTGGTTAATGGCATTTTCCTGAGCCCCAGTGCTGGATGACAATTACTGTGCTTTAGAAATCCAACCAGCAGAAAAGTGTCTGCCCCACAGAGCCTGAAAGAAAAGCTCTCCGTGGGCTAGTGAGGAGTGGGAACTTGAATAGATGGAGTTTTTTATAGTTCCGAGTGGTTCCTTCTCTCTCTTTCCCCTCAGACAGGAATGTGCCAATAGCAGCAGCAGATCCTGGTGCCTTTTCAAATCTGGCAATGGGACTCAGTTTCGTTGGGGCCTGAGATCAGGGAAAGAGAGATGAGTTACTGGTTTTATTTATATGTGTGTATAAATGTTGCATTCACAAAATGCTCTCTCTTTTGTGTCTGAAATATGTGAGCTTCTTTCACTTGTTGTCCAGTATTTGCTCATTTTCTGTATTTCAGTAGGAAAAATATGAAAAAGAGCTTCTGCTAATTGAATGCAAAATTTTAAAGTATCAGCTTGCAAGAATTGGGTCCTGTCTGAAAGTACCTTGACCCCAGGCAGCAAGCCACAGTTGTAAGGTGGTTTTCCTCCCTGCAAAGCTTTCTTTAAGATTGGCTTATAACTGCAACAAATTCCAGCCTTTAAAAGACTCATCTAAACTTTATAGAGATCCAAACACTGCTGCTCTGGACACTGCCTGAAAAGAGTAAGCATTATCATTTGTAGTAAAACACTCACTGTCCTGGAAGATACTGACTTTTCCCATGTCTGGTTTTATGTTTTTTTCTAGATTTACTGAGGTGAAGAGAAAACCAAAATGAAGCCACTGCCCTTTGACATGTGGTTTGTCATGTGTGCCCAGATGAAACCGAGCTCCCTAAATGCTCTGTGATCTGCTTTTGGCTACAAGAAGCCTTCCCCTTGGTTACAGGATGCCAGTGCTTTGTGCTTAGCCATGAGGCCTGAATGTGAATTTTTGCTATTAATATTCATGCTCAGCCCTGAAGCCAGTTTCATACCTTTGATCTCTGCTTCCTAATTTCTCCAGAAGCTGAGGGGAAGTGGGTCATTGAAGCCAGGGTTTTCCTTCTGGGCTGTTTTTGGTGGCTGGGCTTCCCGTTTTCCCGCTGTGCCAGATGTGTTCATGTATTTTGTGTTGTTTTGCATTTTTTCCGCTACTGTACAGAAGTGACTGTGGGATCCTTATGCCCTTGAACTCTGAATTTTTACAGCTACAAGTGCATGTGTCTGAGCATTTGGCCCAGTTCTAAAAGTTCTAAAAAGTGCCTTAAATGAGTGCAGATATGCAGGAAATGTCAGGCATGGTTGTGAGGACATCAGAATATCATATTAATTTTTTAAAACCACAGTACTAGCACCAAATATTACAGAAGGCTGTAGAAAAGCATCTTTTTATGAACCCAAAATGTAATATTGAGCTACAGCTGTATGAAGTGCAAGCACAGGAAGGAAGGAATGGGTAGAGGAGTGTGAGACCAGAAAAATCGAGGTTAAGCATCTTTTCATGCATAGGAAAAGCTCTTGTTTGCTTCCCACCAAGCACCAATGTGCCTGTGTCAGTCTGTTAAAATTTTGAGACATTCAGGTTATTGAATATTTCCTGCTTCTGCATTTTTATGAAGGAGAAATCACAAAGAACTGGAGGGAGCTGACATTCCATGAGCAGAGGCAGAAACTTTTTTCTGCACCTTTGTTGTTCCAATAAGCAGTGTGGTGTTTCCTCTGTAAAAGCTAAAAAAAAAAAAAAATCTGTGCTGAAAAATTTTCCCAGGTTTCTCATTAAGACATAATCAAGAAAGGCTAGGGATATTTTTAATTACAGTACCTTCCAGTCTTCAACAGCTGTTGAAAAAAACCACTTTGCAAGCTCATTTTTTCTAGTGGAGCTGAAGTTGTAGTCTGAATAGTAGAGAAGTTAGAATGTTTTTTGGGATATTTTTCTTTGATTTGGGTACTAAACTGTTAAAATAATAAAAGAATTGTGGCTAGACCTGTTTAATTTGTATTTTTTGTAGTTTTTTTTACCTAAAGTTTTTCAGTGCTAAATTTTTGTGAAACATTTAATTAGCACATAGTGTAAGTATTTTCCTTTTTTAAGACTGTAACGTGATTCCTGTGTATCTGCTGTTGGAAATGGGATGTTGGATCTTACATTTTATTCTTTTATTTTTAATTCCTTGGCAGTTTTTAGATTCTGACTTCAATACCATTCAGCACAGAACAAACAAAATGTTTATTAATGGTTTCAAATAGTTTAGCATCCCGAGTCTTTCTTTAACAAAGCTTTTCAGGACTTCTTGAAATCCAACCTCTTCTTATAGGGACTGTAATGGGATCTGATTACTAAATATCTTCTGCTGAGCTTCAGATAATTTTTGAAAGTCTGTTCTGTAAATCTTGCAGAAGACCTAAACTTTTTATGATTTTTGATTTCTTCAGTTGATTTTTTTATGGATGTCTGTGTTTCAAGCTTGTATAATTATGGAATTAGGCAGTCACCTTTAAAAAAAATCTCTTTCTGGATGATGTCTTGTTATCTAGGACTGATTTTTCTGTATAACTGGTGACGTTTTTGAGGTGAAAAATAGTATTGTGCTTCTCACTGGCTTCCAGCTGTGGTGATCCTTTGCTGACTTGTCCTAGGGGAGCAATGGGGGGGTGATGCTGCTGCTGCAGAGCTCATCTTTGTGTATCCATATGTCCTCAGTCACCTCCCCTCTTCTTGTACCTGTGTGAGAGAAGATCACTTCTGAGACAAGCTGCGGATATTGAATAGTGAATAACTTGCCATAAAACCTTTGTTTTCAAAGGCAGGTCTTTGGAAAAGTAATTTTCATTATTGAGGTTTTAATCCTTCTTGATAGAGGGCAAAGGTGATTTACCTAGGCAAGCATTGATGCTGATCCTTTCTTTCCATCGATTGAGCACTTGCCAAATCACTCAGCTAAAATTTGCTACTTACATACTATCCCTATTTTTAGAGCTGTCTTTCAGCCCTGTGTATTTTCAGCATGCTTTGGAAGTAGTAAAGACATGGATTAGAGGTGCATGAAGCATTAGTATTTCTTGTTTGGGTTGTAAACCTTTTCATGATCACTAAGCCTAGCCAAGTTTGAGGTTTTTGGGTTGAATGAACATCAGTAGCCAGGCTGAGTAGCCAGTGAGTGTTTTCCACTGCAAACCTGCATATATTTTGTTTATTTGCTTTTGTTTCATGACTCTTGTATAATAAAACCCCAGAACCTTCTGAGCCATCACTACTGGCAAGAAGAGGCAGAAATATGGGGTCTAAGCAGAAAGTGAATTTAAAGAATCTGCAACTTTATATGATGCAAATTAAAGATTACTGAATTTTTAAAGGAAGCTTATTGTTTCAGGTGCCTCTAGTCAATGGATTTTTCATGTTTGTGATTGACAATACTCGTATCTTATGGAAATTAGGAAGCAGCAGCAGTTAACATTGTGTCTCTTCCTACAGAACTGTGTTATTTTTGTGAAAATAATTTAAATTTTCAAGTAATTGCAGGAGAATGTTACTACCAGCTTCAAACAGTCAAGGCTTGTTTTCCTGTAACTGTTCAGACATAATTGTCTTTGGCACCTGGGAAACTTAGCTCAGTTCCTTTTCTTTTTAAAGACTCTTTATGCTCATTCCTGTTTTACTGGTGACTGACTGGTTTTCATAGTTATGGTAGTCAGCATATGGGAACTGTTAAAATTGTAAAATGATTATCAGACCCATTTGACCAAGATTGTAATTCTGGACTTTTGTATTCTGCAATAGCTGAGGATAAAATGCCTTGTCCTGTTGTCAGGACAATCAGATTAAAGGCAATAGGGGCCAATCAGATGCTTTTATTCTTCTTTTTTTTTTTTTATTCAGGTCTCATCTCTGCAAATTGGAAATACATAAATGTACTTGCAGTTCACCTGTTTTATAGTCCTGATTACTGCCTTGAATGAAAGGAACGTATTTTGATTGGTTTTAAACGTTTGTCTCCTTTTTCTGTGCTTGCAGGTTCTACTTGACTGGATTAATGATGTGCTGGTGGAGGAGAGAATCATTGTCAAACAGCTTGAAGAGGACCTTTATGATGGGCAGGTGCTGCAAAAGCTGCTGGGTGAGTGAGAAGGTGACCCCAAAGACTGGGAGGGCCCAAAATTAACCTCTCCCAAAACTGCAGACTGTGCAGTAACTCAACATGCCAGGGAGATGGTTGATGTCACTGAAAGCTGCCTCAGCTTTTCCATCTGTTCTTCAGGCTGTCTGCTTAGAGGAGAGGAAATCCAGATGATTCCTGGGTATCTGTTTTGTGGACTAACTGTGGCCCAGCTGAAATATGGGGTAGAAAAGGAGTGAAGAGGTTTGTGTTTGTGGTGCCAAGCAGAAGCCATGTGGTCCAAAATTTTGTCAGTGTATTTTACTTTTTAAAACTTTTGGGCTGAGAGCTGTTTTGAAGTCCTGATAGTATTAGTTCTGGGGGGAAAAAGAGGATGCATGGCAGGAGGCATGTGCTCAAAATATGCACTCCTGTGTGAATGACACATGAGGGGTTGCACTCTGAGAATTTGGGATTTTGCAGCACCCTTCCATCTTTGCAATGCATGTGTTGGTGCAGGAAGCACAGTGGAGAAGACTCAGGATAATCCAGTGATTTATGGGGATGCTTTTAGAAAACAAAGAGGCTTGAGACTTCCAGTACTGTGTAAATCCACACTTTTTCTTAGCCAGACTGCTCTCAGCTCACTTCTCATGTGTTTTCAGGAGTGGGCTGGGCTGTGGGGGGTGTGTGTGTGTATGCCACAGTGGGGCAGGAGGACCTAGTGCTGCTGGTTCCACTGGTTGCTGGATTTTGTGCCATGATTTTCTTCCCTTAAATGAGAGGTGTTTTGATGAACATCCACAAGCTTTTAAAATTACTTAATGACAATTAGCTTTGTGTGCAGTTGAAACTCCTCAAAAATAACTTGAGGAATGAAGCAAGAGTATTTTTAGCACTTCTGGGTTAGCCTTGAGCCAGGAGCCTCCAAATGTGGTGTGGATCAGCATTGTACAGGTAATTCTAACTGGGGAGTATTTGCTTGAGTCCAGTTGTTCTTCATAACTCTGCAGAGCTGGAGAAGGGGCTGGAGCACCAGGAGGGGCTGAGGGAGCTGGGGGGGCTCAGCGTGGAGAAAAGGAGGCTCAGGGGGGACCTTCTGGCTCTGCACAACTTCCTGACAACAGGGGACAGCTGGGGGGGATCGGGCTCTGCTCCCAGGGAACAGGATGAAACAACCTCAAGCTGTGCCAGGGGGAGGTTCAGGTTGGACATTGGGAAAGTTTTTTGCACTGAAAGGGTGGTTAAGCCTTGGCACAGGCTACCCAGATGGTGTTGGAGTCACCTTCCCTGGAGGTGTTCAGAAATCATGCAGGTCTTGCACTTGGGGATGTGGTTTAGTGGTAAACTTGGCAGTGCTGAGTTAGTGCTGGGACTCAGTGATCTTAAAGGTTTTTTCCAGCCTTCCAAATGGTTCTATGGGTCTCTGTGTAGATTGGTCAGACTTAGCATATCTGACAGGAGGAAAGATGGACTTGGACATTTTGCAACCTGAGATCTTTTACTGCACCAGCTTTTACTCATTTCCTTCATTTTGGGCCCCTGATTGGAGAGCAGATGCATCTCCCCTGACCTGGAGCTATCACAGCTCAGCCCCAGTCTTGTGCTATTCTTCAGCAATGTCTTTGTACCTTCCCCCCCCGCTTCCTTCCCCCCTTCTTTCTTTCCCCCCTCCTTCCTTCCCCCTCCTTCCTTCCCCCTCCTTCCTTCCCCTTCCTTCCCCTTCCTTCAACTAACAAGGTGTGGTCATTAAACTTCAAGTAGTAGTTAACCATTCCTTGTGAGAGAGAGGTGTTTTGTCTTGATAGCCAGGTGCAAAAAAAAGGATGAAACACAACAGCTTGTCACTGGGCTTATGCTGAAGTGGTTCGAAGTAAGATTTTAGTGAAAGACCGATGGAGGTGGAGCTCCTTTATTATGGCTTGGTGTTCCCCGGGGATCCGTCTGGCCTCTGAGGCAGCAGCCGCTGTAGGTGTCCCGGATAGCACTGTGCTGATGAGGCGCAGCCTGCCTGGGCCCTCCGGCTAGCTCCGAGCCGCTGGCTACCTTGCGAGCACTTGTGGAGTGATTTCAGCACTTAGTGATTTCAACTCTTAGTGATTTCAGCTCTGTGCTCGCAAAGTGCCTCAGCAGATGCAGGGAAGGAGAGAGGTGAAGGCTATGTGGAGTTCTGTGGAGATGTCTTTATTGGCAGCTTCTGCAAAGGGTTCCAGTGACAGCTCCTCCGTCTGAACTGGGCAATAGTATGGGTTTATATAGGGTATTGAGGGATCAGGATTTGTCCTATGGCTGAGGTCAGGGAGCATACGACCGGTAGCCTTACAGAGAGATTAACAGGGGTCTGATGTGCGGAAGAGGGGTAGCTCTGTTCCACTCATCATGACTCTGCATTTCTTATCTTAGGCTAGTGACCGCCATGGAGGCCTTGCAGGGCCTCTGACTGTTACACTCCTTATTTGGTTAATTTTGTCAAGGTGCAAGCAGTGCCACTCAGAAGCTGGAATAGCCTGGTACACAGGATGTTGGTGTGAAAGGAAATAAATTTGTTTGCTGACTGATAGGTAACCTGGGCTGAGAATAGGCAGGAGCCCTAACATGTGACTGAAAAATTATTTAGCTTGTTTTGATAATCTTGATAAAATAATATTGATTAAAAAATTCCCTACTTTAGATTGCTAGAAATAGTCAAGATGTTCAAAGTATTTGTTAGTTGATAACCTGCAAGTCTTTTCTCTTTGGGTTACTAGAGTACTTTTGTACTACTCCCACTTAAAAAAAATAAAACTTTAGCTAGATAAAACATGCAGAAGAAGCATACTCTTGAATTTGAGAGCAGAAATATATCCATTGTTGCAAAAAGGAATTTTGATAACTCTGAAACATCTGTGAAAGAGTCTTCAGATTCTTTAGAACCTCGTTTTGTGCAAACAGTTTTGGTGAAGTATGTTTTTTTGGTTTAGAGAGTGGAATGGCATATAATTGGTATATGGCCAACCAGTCCTGGCCTCCTGGACAGACCAGCGCAGTGAGTTTGGCCACATTATTTATGGGTGTGGAGGGAGAACAGAGATCAGCTGTTCCCATTGCTCTCATGGCTGGAGGA
Organism: Vidua macroura; assembly: GCF_024509145.1. Lineage (NCBI taxonomy): Eukaryota > Metazoa > Chordata > Aves > Passeriformes > Viduidae > Vidua > Vidua macroura. Next base: position 31,656,604 of record NC_071575.1, read on the forward strand.
CTCTACCCCACCTTCCTCAGCTCCCTGCTTTTTCTTTTTTTAGAGAATTTTAGCTCCTGTCTCTTTTGCAGGGGTCACAACAGAGGAACAGAAGAATTGAGTTGTCTATGACTTTGGCCACAAATAATTATATTACATAAACAAAACTGAAATTTTAGTAATGGAATTTTACACATTTTCCTGCATTATTTCATTTTGGAAGTAATCAACTATCATGTGACAATGTCAACAACATGACAAGATTGTACCAACCTCCTTTTAAAATTAGTTCCACTGAGCTAATCCTGGGTCATATGAGTCTTGAGGGTTTGAGCATACAAAATGTGCTTTGGCTTAAATTCATGCCTTCAGCTAACCTGAAATAAGGCTTGTCAAGTTGAAGGAAATGTTCACACAAAATATTTCCCATTTATTGTCCTAAACTAACTTTAAAAAAGTTCTTTACATCTGTGCAGATTCCTTGTGCAGTGAAGGCTGTGTTGTGCCAAATGCTTTTCTGCAGTGAAAGAAATTGGGAGGTATAATTAATATTGCTGCTAGCTTGGTGTCTAGCTGAAAGTTGTTACATATTTTGACACCTGATTGAGGAGCATGTTCAGTCAGACTTTACCAGTTTTGTCACATTTTTATTGGAGCTGACACACTTTGGTGAAAGTTTTACTTTCAGCTATTTTTCCTTCCAAGGAAAATAATTCTCTTAGAAAAGTTCTAGTGGACTCAAGTGATCTGTGCTTGTTATCTCCACATAGTTTAATTTGGTTTTGTCTGCCCTTTTTATTTATTTATTCTGTTTGTTTTTCAAATGCAGAAAAATTGGCTGACCGTAAACTGAATGTGGCAGAGGTGACACAATCTGAAATTGGCCAGAAGCAGAAGTTGCAGACTGTCTTGGAAGCTGTCCATGATTTACTCCGACCCCATGGCTGGACAATCAAGTGGAATGTTGACTGTAAGGACCCTTATTATGTTTTCTATCTCAGTACATGTGTTAGCACCTAGGAAGTCTGCTAAGAGCATTTTCCCCCCAGTATCCTCCGGTGCAGTGAAAAGCAAGTGGTTAGGTGTGCCAATCTGTGATCAGAGAGGGTTGGGACTTTTAAGTTATGCTTAAAGGAAGGGCTGAATCTTGGCTTTGCTACCTGTGAAGTTACATTACTAATGTAATGATTAGTAATTCAGGAAAAAGAGGAAGGAGGATAAAAAGACTGTGTTGACCAAAAGCATTTTTCACTGCCTTTCCCCCCCTCAGAGCTGTTGGTTTAAAATAACACCTCAGTGTCCTTTCACTTGCTTCATTTCCCTTGTTCCCTGCAGCCATCCATGGCAAGAATTTGATTTCCATCCTGCACCTTCTGGTGGCTTTGGCCATGCATTTCCGAGCTCCCATCCGGCTGCCTGAGCATGTGTCTGTGCAGGTGGTGGTTGTGCGGGTGAGTACCAGCTCCTGGGAGGAGCACAGGGCATTCTGCAGGGCTGGGCTGCTCCCACCCATTGCCTCCCATCTCTTGTCATTCACAAAATGTGAGTCCCATGCCTGGGAATGCATTTTTGGGTTGCATGTGCTTAAATGAGACCCCAAGGACAGCACATCTTTAGTAGGTTTGCCCCCTTTGCTATTGCAATAGCAAGCTCAAAGCATGCCATGGGATTTTGTATAAGGGAGCATTGGGCTTGTAATTTCTGTCACCGTGGTACAGGTTTTTTTGGCCATGCATTTTTTGCAGAGAAACCATTGAAACCTAAACAGCACAGGAAGGAGTTTCAGCACATAAAATCTCCCCAGTCTGGAATGCCTATTAGCAGTGTTGTTTTTTCCCAAAGACTTCATGTGCAGACTTAGACATGTTGTTTTCCTTGGCAGACTGATAGACTTTCATAATTTCTTTCAAGTCCTGTGTTTTTGTTAGCTTTCCTTAGATATGGGGAAGAGATCTGACCTAAGGAACTCTGACTGCTTCCCCCCTGCCCTGGATACTGCTCTGACTATTCCTTTCTCTGCTTTGTGTCGACCTTTCCCTCTACAAAGGCTCCGCTTTCAAGCATCTCTACCTCTTCTTTTTCCTTGCCTTCTATCCCAGTGAAAGCTTTCCATGGGAACCCAGTTTTTCTCCCAGCTGCTGAACCCCAGGCAGATGTGTTCCAGCTGTCACTCTGCTCTGCAAGTGCCTGTTTACAAGTGCCATTTACTGTTCCAGCTGAGTTTCCTTTCAAGAATGAAGAAGATAAAGTGATCCCGCACCCTGTTTTGCAAACCTGGATCCCCTTACAAGAGGCAGGGTGGTTGATTAGATGAGCTTCATTTTGCTTTATATTTAAGTAATGGTGTTTTCCAGGTTGCCTGCTTGGGTGCTCTAGACATGCAGGGTGTGATGTAAATGAGAAATTGATGGATGCTCCCTGGTTCAAAATAAATGTGTGTATTATCTATAGGAGGTGATTTTGAACTGCTTTAGTTCTTTCAGAACTAAAATCAGAATTTAAGAACAGTGAGTTAGTTATAAAGTAACATGAATGTAAATAGGATACTTATTTTTAAATTTCTTTTTCTGTCTTGGAAAGATAAAGAGGAATATGTAAATATAAGCTGGTCAGCAGCTGTCTCACACCCTGATGTTGAAAACCTCCTTCTGCCCAGTACAGTGAAGTGTCTTCTATAACTGCTAAGGCAGAAAAAATATTAGGTAGAGAGGTAAAGCCTCCCTTTCCTTGTCCTTAGTTCAAGCTTCAGAACCATCCACCTCTACAGCAGAGAGAAGGCTGTGGAGAAGGTTTTCACTTCTTTTCCTGTTGGAGGGATATAGAGGAGACTCCATCTGGTTCACCAGAGTCCCTGGATCTTGAGACTAGGATGACGTGATGACATAAAGGGTGACAAGAAACTAGGCAGGAGAGAGAGCAACACCTGTGTCCCCAAGGAGTCAGATATAGTGGGAGTTAAGTCAAATCCTAGAGGCTGTTGCTCTTGGATCTAGAGCCTGGAGATGGGCATGGCCACAGCTGGCCCTGTGCAAGAGGAGGCTTCTCTCAGCCCCTAACCCAGTGCTAGGAAAAGTTTGCAACTCTTCAGCTTTGTTTATTTAAATGGCAGGCAAGGGGTGGTATGAAACAGAGCATGTTTGTTCTCTAAAAAGAACTTCTGCCTTCTAGTTTGGTAAACTGAATTTTTGTAGTTCAGCATCCATAATCTAGTCTAAAAATACATGCTGGTTCAGTAACACAGATCTCTTTAAATGGACTTTGTTTAGCCTCTGTTATACTAATGACAGACAGAATAGTGATGAGGAGAATATTGTTCCTAATCCAAATAAGAGAACTACTATCAAGAAGATGATCTCCACTATTACCAATTTGGTTTTAAGTGATCTCTTGTTATGTATCCCAGTAATGAATAGGGTTCTATCAAACTAGATCACAGTTAACATAAGGTGTTAATGGAGAGGTTTTCATTTCAATGCCTCTTTTTGCTTGGATATACATTTGAGGGGGTAAATAAACAGTTTAAGTGGCTTCTGTGCAAGTCTTTCAGAACTGACCCTGCAGCAAGAAAGCCATGCAAGATGCAGTTGGGAGTATAGTGCAGGAACACACCCACGCTGAAATTTGCAAAACTAGCTAAGTCTCATTTTCAGGGGTGACTTTGATTATCTTTATCCATTTGTTGAGCTGCCCTCACACTGTGCAGATCCCTGAGGTGCTTCTTCCCCAAAGGGACTGTGCTTACACTGTGAAAATGAAGTGGTTTAGCAAGTGATAGCTCAGCCAAGGTTTATGCATTTCCACAGCCCATCCAGAGCAATGCAGAACATCTTATGAGCTTGTGTAAGTGCTGTGGGCTCTTTTTTTCTCTTACTTTCACTGTTCTGATCCATAAAGTGAGATAATATTATGACAGCACTGTGCTACATGGAAGGTGTTTATCCAGATCTCCACAGTTCCATGGTGATTCTACCCTTCCATTAAATTCTTCTCTTCCTTTAGCATCTTGACGTGACAGATTGAGACTTTAAGGTGTTGCATATGTTTCTTTTTAATTAAAAAGAATTGATGTAGAGTCTGAGAAATAGCTGTAGCTCAATCTGGGCCAGTCAAACAATGCACTATCCTTTTTTGGTCTTGCACTGTTAGTTTGCTCAGAAATCCACAAGCATTTTAGAGAGGACTTTCTGTTTTACCTTCCTTGGCAGGAAGAACCTTTAGCTATCTGTCTATATTTCCATATTATGTGGAACAACTACAAGACCAACCCAGCAGAAAACCACTCATGTTTTTATTATTTCATAATGGCCTCCATGACATAGCCCCTCTCAAGAGCAGAGTTCCTGAAACAGTTACTTGGAAGTAACTTAAAAGCCTTTTTGAAATCAGCCTCTAGAATTAGTTTTCTTGCTGGTTTCTTTGTGTGAAATAGGAAACTGGGGAACCATGGCAATGTATGCCCAAGTTATTCAAGAAGGGTCCTGGCAGAACAAGGGTTTAGGTGGGCTTTCTAGTTAAAATCCTGTGAGCAGCTACTCTAAGTGTCTAGGGTGATACACAATTTAATGCTGGTATCACTTAACACATGCCTGTCATTCCAGCCCTCCTCAGTGAGGGCAGGGAGGAAAGAAACTCTGTTGGTTTTGGTGGTGCTTCCAGTGATGACTGAAAATGCTGAGATTTTCCAGCTGACTTGACTGCCTGCTATTCTAAATGTAAGCTTGCATGGTGAAGAAATACCCTAATTCAGGAAAACAAAAAAGTTCTCAGAATGAAGTGGAAAACTTGTCCTTAAGGCTCACTGTACTGGTTATTTTTGCAAGGCTCAGGAATTTGTCATCTTTTATGCTTAGCTTGCCTCAGTCTCGTTCTTAAAATTGCCGCATGTCCCACCTTGGTGCTGCTGGGAGATCTGGGCTATTTTGACAGTAATTCCCTTTTAGTCTGAGTTGCAGACTGAAAGGTCAGAGTCAAGGCAGGAAGAAGAATAAATGTGTCTGGTGCCAGTGGTGGAAGGAATCAACATTTTATCAAGGAATGACATTTGCTTTTGGATTGCAAGGTCAGGAGACCTAGGCTTGCTGTGAGAGCAGCATGCTCAGCTGCCTGGGAGGGAGAGCAGTGCTTCCTTTTCCACCAGCTGGGGAGCCAGTGCTGGAATCCATTCCTCTTTCTTATCAGGCACTTGGAGGCATTACTCACGAGTCATCATTTACTGAGGTTTTGTTCACAGGTTACGCCATCTTCTCCCTGGAGTTCAGGGTGCCTGGAAGGTCCCAAGCTCTGTGTTAATGAAGCAGAGACGTGGTGGGATGGAATAAAGACAGCATTGTTTTGTATGCAGGAAAACACTGCCCTGTCAGTTCCCTCCTCATTTTTCTATCCATGCTGTCATACTGGCTTTTCCCTCAAAGCTCCTGGCGCCATTCCCATGGCTCCCTTGGGGGAGCAGGATGAGATAGGAGTGAGATAGGGAAGTGAGGGCTGTGAAGATGTCACCAGCTGGCAGCACAAAGCCCAGGGCCCTGGCAGGCATGAAGCTGTAACAGCTCCCCCCATGCCTGCAGCCAGACTTCCTCCTTTCCAGCAGCTCTGCCTGCCTGCTGTTATTCACCAGGGAGTGGAAGGGCAGGAGTTCCTCTTACAGGTTTTTAGATTTCAATTCTCATTTCTCAAACTGCTTCTGGGGAAGGATGTGTTTCTCCTCAAAGCTGTTCTCCCTAGTAAGTTCTTGCTTGAAGTTCATCTGGTGAAAAAGATTGAGATCTGAGTACTGAGTACTGAGCTTGTGCCTGGGGGGTTGTTTCCCTTAACCATCCCCTAAGTCATTCTGACAGACCTGGTTCCTAGATGGCTGCTGAGATTTGAGCTCTTTCTGTCAGCTTTTTGAGCATAGGGAAGGGAGGAAAGAAACTCCTCCATTCAAGCATAGTTTTGAAAGGAACCCATGGAGATGCTAAGCAAGATTTTCACTCAGGTGAAAGCACTTCCACCCTCTGAGGTATTTGGAAACTGTCTCAACACATGCTGTTTCTCTTGGGTAGAGACTCCTTATTCATGCAGAAAATTATGCCAAGGAGAGACAACCTGGTATCAGGGAGGTACTGTTCATTGTGAAATCATTAGCTGAGCTTTTTGTGCTCCCTATGTTTCCTTGGAGGATGTGTGTGTCCCTGTCAGGTGTGTGGCAGTGGCCCCAGTGCCATGCCTGCTTCTGGAGAGCTGTGGCAGCACGCTGGAGCCTTGGTCTGGGAACAGCCCTCCGTGTCACTTCTGTCCCAGAAGAGTCAGGCTGGCAGATGTGCCAAGCTGCTCACATGACCAGCTGCCCTGTGGGGATCTAAAGTGGGGCTGACAAACTCCAAATTGTGTTCCAGGCATGGTGTTGACTGTGGTCTGAGGAGGAGTATTGTTAGTGAGGCAGTTAGTTGCAAATATATGTGTAAATACACATGTCCCAAACATCCCTTTGGCTGTCAGCCTGATCAGTGCCACTGTTCTGGGGGTGAATCCTCCTGTGTCAGCTGTTTCACCTCTGCGGTTTCACCTCTGCCTCTGTGAAACTTAGTGAATTCATCCAGTTCTGTCTTCTGGTGCTCTGAAAGATGCTGAATGAGCCTCTGGTGAGCTTCTCCTTTGCTAATTCCATCTTCCTTTCCAGAAACGTGAAGGCCTCCTTCAGACCACTCATGTTTCAGAGGAGCTGACGACCACAACAGAGTAAGCACAAAATGCTTCTGTGCAGGATGTGAGACCATTTCTAAGCATGAGAGAGAAGTTTAATCATCCCTTAACCTTGTTAAATTAATGAAATCCTTTCATGTGGTGCTTTTTAACTATATGGCAATTACTTGGTCTCTGAAAATATGCTAGAATGGAGAAGTGTCCTCTGGAAATTCTTGTGTCTTAGAAGCTTTTAACTGAAAGTGACTTTTGTGAGCCTTTCCCCCCGCCCGCCTACTGAATGTAACTATATATATCTGCTTTCTGCTTAGTGCTATTTTCTCTATTAAGTGAAGGGCTAATGTAGATATTCTGGGGGAGAATGAGTTTGAAAAAAGGCAATTCCTCAACATAGCTCTCCAAACTGAGGTGATACAGTTAAAACTGTAAGGAGAGAAGAGCTCGGCAAAAATAAATAAACCTCTCCCCTCTCCAGTTTTTGTACCAGCTTACTTTGCTGTATGTTTTTACAGTCCTTTTTATAAGGAGTAGGCTAGACATGCATTTTGGCTTCATCTGAAAGCTGAGGTTTTCCTTGAAGGAAGCTTTTCTAAGAGGGGCTTACATGAGCCCTCCCTCAGTTTATCAGTGTATTGGCTCCCTGTAGAGTTGGCTCAGCTTCCCATGGCTTTGAAGATAAATTAAGCACCATGTGGTACTTAGTGGGGAAGATTTTTCAGATGGAAGCACTCAAAAATGAGATCATAATGTCTCTGTGTGGACATTAAAGATCTCATAGTGGTTTTTGTAGGATCAGAGCTCTGGCTCAGGTTTGTAGGCCAAAATTCCTCCCCTCAAGGAGAGACCTTGAACAATGAAGTGAGCTTGTGCTGTCCTCCAGATGTGGCTTGTAAGATATGATCTGCAGGCTGGGGCTTGGACATTTTTTAGCAAGACAGGTGTTTGCAGATTTGCATGTGTGTTTATATGTATATTTTATGGAGCTAATTAATATTACACATCATTAAGAGGTTACTGCTTAATGTGTTGCATATCCAGACACAAATACACCTATGGAAAATGCAATGATCAGCAGAATCCAACATTCATTGAATACTTTCCAGTTCCTCTGTGCAAATCAGGGCCTGATTCTCAGCTGATAAATATCTGCATATGTCTGATGATGTCACTGGCTATGTATGTATTTCATATGTGGCAGTTTTATTTACATAATATTCACATAGAATGTGTTTTCTTCAGAGAAAACAGGTTAAAGTGAGATAGATGGCTTTACTTCTTGTAAGGTGTGTGGTTTAGATTATATTTGTGGAAATACACACACAAACACTTTTAGTCATTCACTCTTCATCATAAAAAGTAAGGCTAAGAAGTCATATTTGTGTGCAAAATGTAATTAGGCATTTCCATTCATTTCAAATGGATTTCCCTGACATCACTGGTGCTCTGCTGGGGGCTTTCCTGCAGTGTGTTGGGTCTGGTCTGTGATGTGCTCAGATCCTTGAGTTTGCACAAGTTGTTTGCCCTCTGCATATTGAAGGACAGCTCCTTTTAGGGCCATTCTCTTGTCTTCCCAAACTGATTATTAATGAACTAACTTCATGTTTTTGATTTCTCTGACTTGCAGGGTGATGATGGGAAGATTTGGTAAGTAACAAACTTAACAAATATATATTTTTGTTTTTGTTTGATTTGTGTCAGGCACAAAAATCTGGTCATTTTTCCTTTCAGAAGACCAAGACAATAGGTAGAGCAATTCCATGAGGTTGGAATGTGTTGTGGGGGCAGGTTTTGTTACTCCATGCAGATGTGGAGCATAATGGATAGGACCAGATCTAATTCCTTTGCCTGGAGAATCTTATCTCCTTTGTATTTTCTAGACTTTGAAGTTTACCAACTGTATGTCTGGTCTTCTAAACAAAACCCATTTCTTTTGGTGTTGCTGCCAAGAGATTTCCCTTTTTGCATTTATTTTTTTTTAGTGGCATTAAGTCATTTCTAATTTTAAGATGTATGCTCCTGTAAAGGATGAAAAGAAGTAATTTATTTTCTTTATTTGCAAACTATAATTTCTTCTCTTGCAGCATATCTACATTAAATATTAACAAGGCACTGAAAAATGTGAGGGAGCTATAGCGGCTAAATGATGTATCTTCAGATACCAAAGGAATTTAGATAATAAATGTCTGTTTATTTGACAGTAGAAAACTATTAAAATGTGTTCTGTAAATAAAAAGTTTTTGATCATGGAAAAGCTGTTAAAAAACTATGTTGAAAACAGATTTGATTAGTTATTGATAGACAATGCTTTGAAGGTAGAAACAGAATTTAAATATTTATGCTGTCTGTAGGCTTTGCTCTTCATACACTGCTGAATCAGAATTCACTTGAGTTTGGTTCTAAGCTTTACTGACATCAGGGGTACTACCAGTAATTTTAAATTAACCAAACTAATGTCTGAATTTGACACTGCATGTGGATGCAACCATAGCTGTTTAAGTTATGATTGGGGTATAGTCAGAATTTGTGTTTAATTTTCATTTTTCTTTCACCCACATATTTTGTGTACCAATTTTGAATGGCAGAAAAGGGAAATCGGTGAATATGTTTGTTTTCACTTACCTCTAAAGTTCCCAGGGTAGTTTGCTCTGGCATATAGCCAGACACCAAAAGAGGGTGCTGACTTTTAGCTTGGGTCTCTGTTACATGACTTTCTGAGGAGAAAAACCTTTAGGTTATGGACAGGAAACCTACTTTCCACACTTGTGCTGTTGGAGGTGTTCTGATTTTAATTTTTTTTCCCCCAAACCAGAGCGTGATGCCTTTGACACGCTTTTTGATCACGCACCAGACAAGCTCAGTGTAGTCAAAAAGGTAAAAAGTAAAATCCTAGCTTTATTTTCCACATTGCATTTTTTTTTTGTGCTTTTGGAAAGAAATTCAGAAGCATCCAGCAAATAATAGAAGAGGAATTTGAAGTAGTGAAAAAGGTGTTTATCCCCAAGGATCGCTGTGTCAAAGCCAGGTGATTTCCAAACATTAAAATGTGATTCAACCATAAAGAAGTTTGCTGAATACAAAGCTTTTACAAAAGAGCTGCTTTTGCCCAGGTGCTAAGCACTTATTCCTATGGTCCCTTGGTTTGTCCTTTAAGGCTGAGCATCGTTGCATGACATCTCCATCCTGATATATTCTTGACATGGTTTTGTGTTAGAGCAGAGGGGTAATGTAGCTGTTTATCTCTCTCTGCCAGCTCTTGCTGCTTTGGGGGAATATATAAGAGACTCCATGTAGTTCCATCAGATAGTTCCAGCCTGGCTGTTAAGCTGCTTATTAGGAGAGCGGTACGTGAAGATCAATGCTGTAAATTGTCCCTTCCCCTTGTATGGAATATAGGATGTGTGCTTTTAAAATAATGCTTTAAAGTCTTGAAGTTTATCTTTCCAGCCTGAAATGTCTTTTAGAAAAGTCCTTTTAAGTGGATAAAGAACTAACTTAACTCTTTCCACACAATAAAAGTGGTGACACTCTGCTCCTTGTCCCTTCTCTAAGTGGTGTAAGTGGGCTGACAGATCTCTGTGCTTCAATCCATTAGAACAGGTCTGGTTTGTAATGGCAGGATTTGCATCTGGAATAGAAATCCCAGACCTGGGCTACATCCTGGCTGTAATCCGTGTCCTGACTGCACACATCCCTTCAGGATCAGAGTTGTGTGCACACCACTGTGCTGTTAGCACCTTCAAGAACCTGAAAAAAAATAGTGGGAACAGTAAATGCACCTACTGCTCACTTCATCTTCTGGCACTGATGTCATTGCAGTGTTTTCCCAGGCCACTGAAGTTTGCTTGATGTGCTGGCAAAGCTGCATGGAACAGCACCATCTGCTGAATTCTGGCATCTGGTGCAACAAACTCGGCACTCCTGTGTACTTATTGGTGCAAAAGCAGGCAGCAAACATGCCTACTGTGTTTTTAAAAACGTCTTTAAAGGTTGTGTTAACCCTTTCACATCAGCACTGTGTATAGTGTCTGACATTGCTGTTTCTGCTGGTTTTTTTAATAGTCTCTGATCACCTTTGTGAACAAACACTTGAATAAACTGAATTTGGAAGTAACGGAGTTGGAAACCCAGGTAGGAGACTTTGTCTTCTCGGATGTAATCTGTGTAAATTGCAAATTTTCAGACATGGGCTTGGCTAAGCAGAAGCAGATCTTCTTTCCAGAGTTTACTGAGCTGTGAGAATGGTTATCTTGTCTCAGCAAAATGATAAGCCACAGCATCCAGAGAATTATACCAGGAGTATAATTGATTTGTAATGAATTACCAGGGTAATTCATTTGAGCCTGGCTTGGTGTAATACCAGTCATTAATTCACTTCTATTTTACAGCTTCACTGAAATAATGGGCGACTGGATCTGATGTGTCACAAGAAATTGTTGCTTCATACCTTAGAGATACCGAAGAATTTATTTTTTAGAGGATACCACATGTGCCATATCAGGATCACAAGTGGGAAGTCTTAGAACTGCATAACATTATCCCCCTTACCCAGTCACTAGCCATCTGGTCTGGTAGGAACATTGATTAGAGCGGCTGAAAATATGTAGGATTTTATTTTGTATTTGCTGAAACTATAAACAGTCTATTTTGACTTGGGTGGAAAAATTCTTTTATGAAATTCAACTTCGTATCTGTGACAGGGGAGACTTATTTTCAAGTTCTGATTAAGGGAAAAGATTTGAATGTCTAACACACACAACTTAAGAGGGATTGTGATTGAAATGACCAGATACTGTAGCAGTAGGACTGGGGGTATATAATTTGCCCCAGGAAGTTTGGGTTTTTTTAACTACTGCTGTGAAGTTGGCAGGATTCCTCAAGTGAATTAAATGAATATGAGGAAAGCAAGAACAGACTCCTGAGCCATCTCACACTTCTGTGCTAGCAAATAAAAAAATACATAATACATAATTTGGGCCAAGCATTCTTGTTTATGAATGCTGATTTACAAATAGATGCTTTCTCCTCATATTCCTCTTTAGTTTGCAGATGGTGTTTACTTGGTTTTGCTCATGGGTCTCCTTGAGGACTATTTTGTTCCACTTCACAACTTCTACTTAACACCTGAAAGTTTTGATCAAAAGGTGGGTAGAAACTCCAGGTTATGTTCTTTCTGCATTATTATCACATGGGTTTTTTTTCCAATTGTTTTCTTTTTTTTCCTTGTGCCAGGTGAAACAGAAGCTGGTGTATTTTCTTAAGGAGATCTAGCAAAGAGGCTGTGGCACTTGATGGTTAAAACCAGTAAAAATTGTGAAATGAATGGGTAAATTCCTCATAGTGAGGAAGAAAGGTATTCTGTTCCTGGCATCAGACAAGACATAAAGCTCACAAATATCCAGGATGAATAAATACAATAATGAGTGCTCTGTACTGTATAGTACTTTGCATAACTGTTATAAATGAAAAATGATCCAGCCAAATTACAAAAAAATTATTTTAGCAATAGAGATCTAACTTAGCCAGCCACAAGGAAAAGGACAGTGCCGAGCCCCAGATCAGCGCTGGGTGCAAGACATGGAAGTCAGCCTCAGCAGAGGTTTCCCTCTATGCTCCCACACCACCATCTTAGTAGAAGCGATTTTTATAGGGAAAATTTTGCCTGAAGCCAGGATTTCGGCATTCAGTCCTTTGTTTCATTCAAAGTCCCATAAGTTGATGAGATTTCCTTCTCCGCCACAAGGTAGAACAATTCGAAGTCCGGAGTCGTTGAAACCCTTGATAAAATTTATGGGAACACAGTATTCACATGTATCAGCCCGGGGGATTTTCCTGATGTCCATCTCGGGTCATTCACGCGATGATCAGCGCCTGCATGTCTCCATATCGCCTCAGATAAGGCCCATCTCCTGGCGAGCCACATCCTTTTGCTTGTGAATCGGGTTTCAACATACACCTGGTTTTGCCTGAGAAGCGCGGGGGGGGGGGGCTTCTAATGCAAAAGGGTACATTCTAACAACTATTTAATATTATATATATCATGCTAAAAATGGCGTGAATTATACCTGTTACATATAACAATAACCAAAGTAATTTTTTAGACTGTAGTACTGCCTGAAGCGTTCTTGTGTGTAGGTCTCTTGCTCTCAGCCCCACACTTGCTCCATTGTCCTGGGTCCCTCCTTATGCTCACAATGAGAAAAGTGTTTAGGTTGTGTTTTGTCACAACCAAAACTTGCCTCTGTCTGCAGTTGTTCCCAGACCTGCACATGCATCTGTGTATATATGGTGATGGTATATCAGAATTCCCTGAGCCTGGTCCTGCTGCAGTCCTGCAGGTGCCCCCTGCTTTTCATTCTGCCAGGCTCTGCAGGGCAGAAGACAGGTTTTGTGTTGGCTGAGCTGCAGGAGGAGGGGGCTAGGTCAGCAGTGGAAACATTGGCTGAAGTTAAAATATGGAATGCTTTGTGAGTGCTGTTTAAAATGGGGTTTTCATAATGGCTTCTGCACAGATTGTTGCTGTCAGCCCCACAGCAGAGGTACATCTCTGGAAGGGATGGCTCTCTATTGCATCTCACACATCCTTTATAGCTTTCTCTTGCTTCTTTGTCCCATTATCTTCAATTTTTGTTCTTGTAGAAATGTAGGATGCTGAGTTGCAGCAAGCATCTGTTTGGTACGGTTTTATTATTAATGGTTGGAATTCATAAAGATAACTCAGTATTGCTGAAGTCACAGTGTGGTTTTATGTGGAGACTCAGCCTTGAGGAATGAGGATTTGTAAATTGAAGAAGGAAAGGTAGGCTCTGTATTTTGGGGGGAAAAAATGCCACGTTGAAAGTGATTGGTTTTGTCACAATGAATGAGGAGGAACTGCAGCAGGTAAAAGAGATTATTAATAAAGTCTTGAGTAATAAGCTATGTATCTCCAGAACTGTCATGTGCAGTGACAAAACTGCACAGAATTCATAATGTTAGTTACCTTGCCTAAATTTCAGTAAGTGTGGACAAGAAATCTGCTGTGCAGATCTCTTTATATTGCAATTTTTTGTTCCTCAAAGGAGCGATTAAATGAAGACACCTACCTTCTTTTGCTTTCCCTTTTTGCCAATTTCTTTCCTCTGAATATATGCTCCTGTGTGATCTCTGGGGGCTTGTTCAGAAGCTCTTTATGTACAGTTGTGCTTAGCTTATTTTGCAGGTTCTCTGCACAGCCTGCCAAGGAACTGCTGTCACCAAGCACTGTATGGTTCTGCTATGCTTAACCATGTAAATGTTTAATATTGATTTAAATAGAATTATCAAGTCCGGAGAGAATAAAGCATCTAAAAAAAATTGATTAAAGGCTTTTGATGCCTATGTAACTCTGAGATTCTAAACCCTTTACCTCTTTCAGGTGCACAATGTTTCTTTTGCTTTTGAGCTGATGCAAGATGGAAGCCTGAAGAAGCCAAAAGCTCGCCCTGAAGGTATGGATGTGGCTTTAAACTGTGCATAAAGTCATCAGAGCAGGTGTATTTCAAGTGCATTCCATTCAAAGTAGCAATAGTACCACAAAGCCGAGCTGTGAATAGGCCCCTTGAGGGTTTTCCAAAGGATTCACTGTCTCTGCCTATGGTATATCCTGCCCATGCTTCTTGTCTGAAACAGATTCACTGAGGTGTCCAAGTGGAGCTTTAGTGAGTCATTCAAGAGCTGTTCTGTGCTAAGTGATAAATTCAGCTGGCGTTTTCAATAAGAATCCAAGCAGAAAGCTTTTCATGGTCCAATTATTGTAATTCTTACAGCTGGTGCTTAGTCTGGGCTCCTGTGATTGGATTTCAGTGACAGATAACTGGAAGGCTTTAAGGTTTTTTTTTAGGAGAACCAGTAGCAAACAATCTTGATCTTCCACATGTGGAAGTCAGAACTAAGAAGTGTAAAACCCAAGTTTTCCCTTTAAGTCTCAGAACTTTAAAATTAATTATTGATGAGGTCTGCATTGTTCCTTGCACTGGGGATAAAAAGAGGAATTAAAAGTTTGACTGCTAAATGAGCAATTTTTATTCCTGGTGTTACACACTGTGTGTGTCACAAGCTTCTGCAGAACAAAGGAAAATGAAGACCCTCCCAGAAACATTTGGTCTGACTTAAAATGAGAAAAAGTGGTGATAGTAAATAGATTAACAGTAGAGATGGTTATAGAGGGGGAAAAAGGCAAAAGACAGTATTAAATGGCTTATATATGCTGTCAGTACGTTGTTGTAAACTGGGGGATGAAAAGTGCTGAGAATTCTGAAAAGAATGATGAAAACCAGAAGAGCTTACCTTTTCATAAGCCTCTTACATCCTTACATGATCATGAATGGTAAAACACTATAGCAGATCTTGCTTGTGGAGATTCAATAAGGAGCAAAATATGCTTTAAAGTGTTTTATTGATTGAAAATGTAATTAATATAAGCTGGAGAGCCAAATTAACTTGTACAACATGCTTTTTGCTGCTGCAAGATGTACCATCTCTTGTGTATTTTCCTTCCTTTTCTCTGTGTGTGGCCATTCCCAGCAATCCCCAGCTGTTGGATGAGTGTGCTTGTGGGATATCTGTGACACTGACTGTGGCTCCTGAACAACTGCTCCCTTGGAGAGGACAGTCACATCTTGGGAGTGGCTTGTCATCGTAGTGTCATTTGTAAGATCTTGCCAGTCATGTATTGCAATACGTCTTTCACAGAATAATAATTCATTTTGACAGAGAATCTGAAGCTCTGCAAAAGAATTCTGTGTATAGTTCTGTTCTGTTAATGCCATACTCTGATCTGTTGTTTGTTCATCAATAGGCTGGGAAAGCTGTCATGTGAATCCATTTTCTTTAGCATGAATTGGGTAGTAAATGTCACTTGGATTAGAATCATAAAATTGTTAAGGTTGGAAAAGACCTCTAAGACCATTGAGTTCAAGCATTAACCCAGCACCATCGTGTTCACCTCTAAGCCACATCCCCAAGTGCCACATCTACACAGCTTCTAAATTCCTCTGGGGATGGGGACTGCACCACTTCCCTGGGCAGCCTGTTTTGATGCTTGCCAACCCTTTTGCTGAAGAAATTTTCCCAATACCCAGTTGGGAAAACCTGCCCTGATACAACTTGAGGCCTTTTCCTCTCATCCTGTCCCTTGTTCCCTGGGAGCAGAGCCTGACTCCTCCCTGGCTGTCCCCTCCTGTCAGGGAGTTGTGCAGAGCCACAAGGTCGCCCCTGAGCCTCCTTTTCTCCAGGCTGAGCCACCCCCCCCCCCTCAGCTCCCTCAGCCCCTCCTGGTGCTCCAGCCCCTTCCCCAGCTCCGTTCCATTCTCTGGACACGCTCCAGCCCCTCCATGTCTTTTCTGACGTGAGATTTCCGAAACTGCCCTCAGGATTTGAAGTGGTGAGCCTGGCTGTCCAACCAGTTGTAGGATTTAAGGAAAAATGTTGTCTAGAGCATAACATAATTTTTATCCCTATAGCTCATGCTTTCTGCAGTGCTTGCAAGAAATAGGTCTTGTTAGATCTTGTCTGTTAGTCTGTGTACAGGTGTAAACAAAAATAGGACCATATAGGTCATCTCCTCTTCTCTGTTCTTCCAGCCAAATTCAGTGGATAGGGCCAGCAGCAGAACTTGGTGCTGAGTTATTGCAGCAAAGCTACGTTGTGGTGGATTAATGTAGCATCCTCTAATGAGGTTGTTATGGACCATGAAAGTTTTAAATTAATGGGATATTTTAAACTACTTTTAGAGTGTATGGCCACTTTCAGTTAACATTTTAATAGTTGTTGTTGGTAATGTTATGGCTGTGCATGTTTTGTCCTATTATAAGAAGCAGCAGGCTGAGAATATGCTTATTCTTGGAAATACCTGTTAGATACTGCTCAATAAGGAGCACTGCAGTTGCCCACACAGGGAGGATGCACTGCACACTCTGTAGTCTTTAATGCAGCAGACAAATACATAACAAGGTCTGAAAGTTAGGAAAATGGCAAACTGGAATTACAGTATAACTTTTGCAACAGTGGTTATTAACCATTGGCCTGCATTGTCAAGGAATGGAGATGGAATTTCCAGCACTGGCAGATGGGAAAAAAAAAAAAAAAAAATAAGAAAACATTCAATGTTAAGCTTATGTTTTAATTTGTATTGGCTTGTTTTAATTTGGGTATCAACTTTTTATGATACCTGGAAAAATTAGATGTTTTGTATTTCAGTTATTACATTAGGACATTTTTTTTTTCAGGATGCATGACTTCACAGCAATTAGGATCTTTCTTTGGGGCAGGAGGAGAGTCTCCTGCAAATGCAAACTGAAAATCATAAATTAAATATGTAAAATAATACAGGCAAAAAGGGTAGAAAGAATGTTTGGGAGATTACTAAAAATACCAGATGAAGTGTGGGGGTTAGAGTGGTGTCTAGTGTGGGGTGGGAGGGAAGGGTGGAGAGCTCCTGGCAATGAGTTTTCAAAGCAAACAGTGGGGGTTTCCCTTGGACCTCACATTAATTTTGCTTGGTCTTTTAACAGTTTGCCGTCTTCCTAGGACTTCTGATGATTTTTTAATTATCTGTTCTTCCTCACTTTTGCTTCCATACATGTTGTTCACTGTATATTTTTTGCTTCTTTCTACTAATTTCTGACGTGTTATATCCAAACTTTCTTTCTACCTCTTCAGCCTTCTCTCTGCTGTACCTACCCCCAGAATCCCTGCATTCTTGGCATTTTATTGTAGTATAGGTGGAGAGGTGCTAACAGGAAAGCTTCTTATTTAGAGCTGTTCCAGACTCGTTCCCTGGCCTAGCATGATAAGAGTTATTAAATAATAAAAAGCTTGGAGTCTGTTAAGGATTCAGGCTTTATTAATTCATGGATCATATCATTGCAGAGCTGTGGATGTGGTTCAGTACCTCAGGATGTGTGTGACTGCTTGTTCACTGCTTCTGTGACCGGGGAAGTCATCAGGAGTGTTTCCCAAAGCCTTTATCCCCGGTCTCTGTCAGAAGCAGACTTTTTCAGTTGCCAATTTTAGCTGGGGAAGGGAATGACTTTCTGTTTCCCAGAGAGAAGTTAGCTGTGACTGTATGATTGTAAAGCTGTTTTGAAGCACATCGTGTGGGACATTTAAAAGGCTTGGGGAGATCAGAACTCTGTGGAATTTTTTTTTTTTTTAAATTCACAATTCCATCAGCTCAGAGATGTGGGGACTTCTGTTCCTGCCAGGATAAAAGAGGGAAAACACAATTCAAATCAAGGATTTCTCCTTTTCTTCCACAGATGTTGTCAACTTGGACCTGAAGTCTACGCTCAGGGTTCTGTACAACCTTTTCACAAAGTACAAGAACATTGAGTGATCCTGGAAGCTACTGAGGTCTCTTCATCCTTCAACCTCCCCAGTCAGAAGTTACAATAAATATGCCCTTTGCATGCTCCCATTGTGCCTTATGCTATGTGCTTCATGCATTCTTCCTACAGCTGATGTGTTCTCTCTGTAGCTGTTTGTACGACAATCCCACTAAAAATGATGTGTGTGTATTTTAGGTCACTTGAAAATATGTAGGTATTTCACACTTTTGCCAAAAGGATCTGTTGTTTGCTATAATCCACAAATGTTCTTTTGAGAAAAGAAATATACCACTAACTACTTTAAAAAGCAGGGAAAACATGAGGCTTTCCTCATGGCTCGAGATTATTTGCTTCTGCAGGAGACTTTCTTTTGCATACTCTTTGGTTGCAACTGGCATTTGATGATTTTCCAGGCTTAGAGTGTTAACAATAGAAAATCACCACTGGAATTTATTTAGAAGCTGAGCCTTTTCTATTAAATAAGGGTTTGTGTATTCTGTTGGGTGGGTTGGGCTGAGGGGAATTACAGGCACTGTCTGAAGCTAATGGCAAAAGCTTCATTTTTTGTGTTCACCTCTTTCTACTCAATGTTACTTCCATTCAGTGTTTACACAGAATAAGTCTTGCAACGGGATGACCAGCTAATCTTTTGATGTCTAGTTTTTATTTAATCTCTTTTCTAGGAGGAATTTGGTTGCTAGGGCCACTGTCACTCATTAGGCAGCTTCAGTCAGGTTGGTCCAGAGCTGGTCACACAGGCACAGGCTGGATTTTCCCAGTGCATTTTCCCCTGTCCTTCCTGAAACTAACAGAGGGAATGTGCTGGAACAGGAGCCATCTGAGTGGATTTTTGAGGAGAGCTTTGTGGAGGAAATGGGATTGGCATTTCCAGAGTAAATGATATGTGGAATATGTGTTCAATATCACCCTTTGAGCACATAGAGGGGAGATTTGATTGCTGCTTTTATGTATCACAGGAGCAACTTTTGTTTTATGGGCAGCCATTCTTTTGGCTGAAACACTAGGCAGTGTGCCCTGAAGGAGAGCAGGTAGAATTGCTCTGCTCCATGGGCTTACTTGTGTCCTGTTGGAAGTCAGCATCTTCTTTCCCTAAAAATCAATTTTTTTACACCAAACATTATTTGCCTTTGAGCTCAGATTCAAGAGGAAACATGCTATTTGAATGGTATAATTTTACAATTGGGATTTTCTCCTTCCTTTCTCAAACAGTTTTTCATCTCAGAGGGAAAGAAATTAGCTTCTGCTTCTTTGCTTTGTATTTTTGGGTTCTGAGTTCTAGTATTTGGATTACTTGGATTACCTCCCCTCACACCTCTAAAAAATAGAAATTTTGAAAAAGAAGGAAGTTGCCCTTTCTTTGCATGAAAAATTCAGATCTCCTCTGCTCTGCAAGGCTCTCTGGGGAATCTTTGCATGCCTGTACTTTAGGAAGGAGCTGACCTCTCACTGTTTATATTGGGCCTGGAACAAGGATGTGCAGTTCAGACAGGGCCATTAAATTCCACCACAGCACCAACAGAGGAGACTTGCACAGCTGCTGAGGCCTGGTGGGCAGCTCTCCTGGCAGGTGAAGGAAATTGGTCTAACTTTTGTGCTGAGAAATAAAGGTATTATGAGGCTGGAAGATCACTGAGCTGAAAGGTCTCTCAAACTTTTAGTTTAATGCAGAGTTATTTGCAGGAAGCAAGTCTGTTAGAGTTTTTATTCCATGCCCCTTTCTTCAGGTGATGTGGAGGTGCCAGCTGTGTTTATATTCTCTGAGCTGCTGAGAAAGACCTCCAGAGAGTATAGTTTTTGGAATTGCAATCAGTATTAATATGAAAAGCAAACAGAAGATAAAAAGAAGAGATGGGTGGGGGTGATGTGGCTTTGGAAAGAGGAATGGCTGTTTCTGAGCTGGGATCATAGAGCTGGCATCTTCAGGGCACATAAGCAGAGGTGGGCAGGTTATGGCAGGTTATAAAAGAGTGTCTGTTTTGTTGAATTCTGTTTCTGGTCCCCTTGCTACAGCCATGGGTCTCCTTTAGCATTCCTTCAGTTGATGTCCCTGTCAGCCAGGACTGCCGCCTGGATCAGATGTCACAGCCTGTTCTGTTGTGGTCCTGTTTCTTGGTAGATGATGCACAGGGAAAATACGTTTTTCATTCCTTGGCTCCTGGCTGTCTGGCCAGCTCACTGTTCTGTAAATACTGTATTTATTGTTAACCAGATCTGTGAGCAGGGCAGATTGAACTGAAGTGTGGCTTCATCCCAGTCAGCCCAGAGTCCAGGAGGAGCCATTAAGTAAATCTTCTCTGAAAGCCTGCCTTTGTCATGCCTTTCTGTGACACATGCACCGTAATTCTTTGCTTCTCAGAAAGTTGAGTCAGTGTTAAAAATGTTATTAATGATATCTTTGTGTTACTGGGGTTCTACATATGGGTACCAGTCTGAATCCTGTTGAGTTCATCTGGAATGCTCTGCAGCATTAAAGCGCCCACGTTTGTAAGTACTTAATGAATGTATATATTTTCCAGTCCATACAACTTGACTTTTAGGTGCATTTACTTGACACACTCAGTTACAGTGAGCTGTATTACCACTGAAAAAGCTCAGCTAGTCCTCAGCTGCATTCTGTTTTTCAAGATGAAAAACTGACAGTGGCAGATTTTTTTTAAAATCAATTTAAACCTTATAGGATTTCTTACTCCTCTTCCCCACACCCAATGCTTCCAGTATTAATGTGTTTTTTAAGAGTCTTTTCTACTGTTTTTTTAACAGTGTTTACTCTGGATTTCTAACTACTAAAAACCAGCCTTTCAGGTAAAAATCTGGACTTGGCATATGTTGGAGACATCCATCTTAGTGATAAGAGTTGTGTACTGTAAGCAAGTTACAATGCAATGCTATGTTTGCTAAAATTCACAGCAGGAGCGTTTATGCATGGTTTTGGACAGTTGTACTATTTATTCAAATAAACAAATAATAATCACTATATTTTCTATTTTTTTTTCTCAATGGAAAAACCTGTGGGAAGAACTGTGGGAAGAATGGTGAGCTTCCCTTTGCTCTGGTGTGCAGAGAGTGTAGAGTGGCTCACCAATACAGCAGGGCCATGTGGAGAAGCAGGAAAATGCATTATCAGAACTTGTTATTGCTGTTGAATCCTTGAATTGTTCTTCAGTGGCTATTTTCATTTGGGGGCCAGGTGTTTGTGGTGGGGCTGTGTGCATGAGATGTGCTTTGAGAACTTACAGGAACACCCACCGTGGGTCAGTCCCTTGGAGCTGGTCTAGGGACTTCTTTGCCCTATTTTCTTGTGATGTCTCCTCAGATTCTGGTTGCAAAACAAAATTTCCTTGTTAGAGGCTCTCTTCTTGAGAGTAAGACTCAACAGAATTTCAAGAATGTTAAAAGAATTTGCTTATTTCTCTAAAATCTAAGAGAATGTGTACGAAAATTCTAGGAACTATATAACCGTGTATTAACAGTCTGCAAAGCTAAAATTACATGAAAAATGTATAAAAAGGAAAAATCTTCAGGCATCATAGGCATGAAATCAATTGCAACTCATACAGGATTGACTACTGCTGTTCTACAGGAGTCTGGATACTCCATGCACTGGTCATTGCATCAGGTTTTGGAGGAAAATAGGTGTGTTAATAAATGCAACTCACACCAGGGAAGGTGGTTTCTGTAGGGAGCTCTTCCTCTTTAATCAGTGATGTGAAAGGGGAGGAAGAGAAGCAGCACTGCCTGCTGGAGATAACTCTTGTCTCACATCAGGGTTTTGGGCCCTGGTGTGGCTAACTTCCTCTCTAAGGACAAAGGAATTAATTTTCTAGGTTTCTCCTTCTGTCAGGTAGGTAGAGTGGTCCTGATCTGCTTTATAAAATACTTGAAGGAGCATGCGGAAAAAATGTATTGGAACATGATCTTGTCTGCTCTTGGCTAGTTTTTTATTACATACAAAGCAAAAGTACTCTGTGAGTCAGCCCAGAGGCAGAGTAGCCCACTCACGCTGGGCAGTGCCATCCAAGAAAGATCATACCTTTTTAATATTTTCTGGTGCTTCAGGAGTTGCAGGGCTGCATGTTTCCTGCACTTGTGTTCCTGTTTATCTCAGTTTCTTCAGCAGGGACCAGCACACAGACAATTCAGTTCCGGATGGGACCATGGTTTCATTTTTAAGAGCGGAGCACTGCGGCACGACTTCCCCTTTGCTTTGTGTGCTTTGTGCTGCCCTGCATGGGAGATCTGAGAGCCTGGGCTCAGCCCTCTCCCCCAGAAATTGCATCCTGACTGCTGGGACAAGGTCTTGGAAGAGCTTCTGGAGAGTTACTGAAGGAGAGAATAGTAAGTTTGGAAAATGGGACTCCTTTGGGCGCTTTTTATCATAATTAGTGTTCTTAACTGGAAGATTTTCTGGGTCTGTGTGGATTGTTCTTGCTAAGATAACATCTCTTCTGATGCTTATGAGCAAAGATGGTTCCTGAAAAGTGGCACTACACAGGGAAGTGAAAATAAGTTTTAAACTGGGTGCAAAATGTGCATTCTTTTTTTTTTTTCCCTATTTTCTAATTCTAGTTTCCCAAAGGTGGAGATAATAGTATTAACATTCCTACTTGTTTTTTTTCTCCTACTTTGTGTGATCTACTTAGGAAATGTGTTTGAGCTAGGCAGAGTAGGGCTTTTGTCTTTTTAAACAGGAAATAAAACAGGTGAAACATTTTGGTAGCATTGGAAAGTGCCTTGTGAATATTCTACAGCTGATTTGTAAGTCAGAGACCCCATTAGTGTTTTGTGTGGTACCTTGGGGATATCTGGGAGCCAGATTCTGTGAAGACTCATGGAGGAAAAGTGACCCTGAGAATTAGTTGTTTATCAGTAGTTGTGACATTGCAAGTTTGTGCGGTAGCCTAGCTCCTGATTTAAGAACTTTCTTGGCAGCCACTGCAGGTGGCACACAAGAAATCAAACATCCCTTGGGTTTAAAGCAAAGCCTGTACATCCATGGCATTCTCAGAGAATGAACATTTCATTCAGAGAATGGCATTTTCTTTGAATAGCCCATAATTAAGAATCTATTTCGTTTAAAGATGCCATAATGAAATGCCTGTACAGTCAGTATTCAAGTTGTCTCTTACTGAGACTTATGTATTCCAAGTACTGATAAAAAAACTCATGCAGGAGAATAGGGGCTGGAAAACCAGGATGTCAGTCACAGCTCTGAGCAGCAAATTTAACTGATGGGTGCCAGGGGCTGCTTGCAGCAAATATGGAAATTTGTGTATGAGAACCAACTCTTCTGACCTTTCCTGTTTCTCATTAAAGAGCTCACCCATGGAGGTGTCCCAACCCTGGCATGTTCCATTTTGTGTTGTTTCTCCAGTATGTTATTCTCTGAAAGCCTGTTGCCTGGGACCAATATGCTGCACAGCCACATGAAGGACAGCTTGTGAATGCTAATTATGAGTAATAAGCAATGAGTCTATTAAATGCTGGAGAACTGTAGTTCTCAGGCTCTGAAATGTCTGTGGGAAATCAATACAGATAAATATGAGCTGAAATACAATAAATTATGGGCTCTCAATAGTGTGTTGCTATGTAGGAATAAGATCTTGGAGATCTAATAGATAATTCCCAATAAAGGGTCAGCAGTGATGAAAAAAGCAAACAGGACTTAGGAGGAGAGGAGCAGAGACCACTGTGAATGCTGCAGTGTACCTTTCTAAATCTGGGCAGGTCTGGTTCCAAGCACTTCCAAAAGGCTGTGATAGTGCTGAAAGAATCTCAGAAAACAGCACTGAGGATGAGCAGCTGGTTTTCCAGGGAAGAGTAACTGTAGGCTGTCTTTTCTCAGTTTTGGAAAGAGATGGACATGGAGGCTTTGGGGGTAGTAGGGCAGGATTGACATGGAGCATTAACACAGTGGTGTGAAAAATGTGGATCAGTTGCCCTTTGCCTGGTGCCTTCAGGGGAAGCTGGTGGGTCAGAGCAAGAAACAGGAAATGGAGCTTCAGGTGATGTAAACTGCACCTCCTCACTGCTGAGGGGTGAGAGAGACAGACACATGTTCAAGGGGTGAGCGGGGAGTTCATGGGGAGTAAATGAACTCCCCTGTGTTGACAGCTTCCAGTGACCAGGCCCCCAGCTTTGCTTTAGCAAGGCTGAACTGCAGACTGTTAAAGTGTTTTGGGGAAGTGTCTCTATATCCTTGCACTGCTTATAGATTTTGGGGTTCTGTTTTTTTTTTCCCTAAGGTACTGAAAGGGGAGGACTGGATACCAGGCAAGTTAATCTTACCCTGGGTAGCAATTTTAACTCTAACTGACATACAGGAGTGAGGCTCTAGAGGGTATTATGCTACCTTATTGCAAATTCTGAATTTCAAGCCTTTTCTTACAGGTTTCCAAATTTTAGAGTGGCTTCTGATGTTCAGGTTCCTTGACCAAAAAGAGCCCGGGGATGTGGCAGGCAGCACACACCACTTTGATAGCTGAAGGAAGTAAGAGATACACAAGTTGAATCTTGCAAAGCTGAGTGAGAGTAAGTTGTGTTTTACATAGACCATTTCTGTTATAAGCTGGACTTCCCCAAGGCATCACAGCTGTCAGAAACCTAAGTTAAAAGTAAGTCATCCTTTGGGTTGCTCCCTGTTAATTAACTTCTCTCAGTTAATTTCATCTGGGCAGTCTTATCTCACACAGTGCAGTTGTTCCTCAGGCACTACATCAGTCAATTTCTCCTATCTTTTTTTTATCAAGCACCTTTTTACAGATAGCATTCAGTTTTGCCACCGCCATAATGAAATGAATTCTCTTGTGACCTTTCTCCTAGTGCCTTGCTGGCAATTTTGTACCAATTTGTTTTACCAGATTGATGTGCAAAAGCATCCAATTGCTATTTTCTACCAGTATTCTCTCAGCTTTGGCAAAATCTGTGTTAAAATACATGTTCATAACACACTGACTGGAGCCTGTAAGAAATATGTGAAAGCCTTCAGAGCAGCACTGTGCTGTTTGGGGTATAAAGCTATCAAGCAGAGAAATGTCACTTTGGAGATCTTCTGTGCCACAGCATTTTCAGCAGGTGCCTTTCTGGGTGTTGGGAGCATCTCACGTGCAGCACCAGCCAGGACTGTCTCTGGTATCAGAATTGGAGGGAACTCCATTCCTAGAACTAGGATTAGCTGCTCATTGAAATGCTCTGGATTGTTTTTGAAAAGTGCCATTCCCACTCATTTCACAGGAAGCCTTAGGGCTCCCAATGTGGGCACCCTGGGTAAAGAGTGGGAGAACTCTCCTGAGGGAACCTCTAATATGGAGCATTTCATTTTCTGTAAAAAACAAAACAAAAAAAAAAAAACAAAAAAAAACAAAACAAAAAAAAAAAACAAAACAAAAAAAAAACCAAACAAAAAAATAAAATAAAATAAAAAAAAAAACAACAAAAAAAAAAACCAAAACCACAAAACCAGTCAGCATCCCCTCTTCTACAGTGGCCCAGCAGTAAAAGTCTTCCTGGTCATCACATCTGTTCTGCTCTGACTTCCAGAGATGGGATTGTTGGGAAGGATGAGTTCTCTTACTCATGCTAGAACCATAGTCTGCTCTAAGTGTCTGGAGCCCTCATCCTCCTATAATTTCTTCCACCTCTGCAGGCCACAGTACAGTTGCAGTTTGTAATTCTGATTTCTGGCACTTAAATCAATGTGCATTTAGTTTATGAAGAACCATTTTGCTTCTTGCATGTCTGGAACACTGGGCCCAGGGAGCGGTGGGGAATGGAGTCAAATCCAGATGGTGAACAGTCCCAAGGACTCAGGGCTCAGCACTGGGGCCAGTCCTGTTTCATGTCTTTATTGATGATCTGGACAAGGGGATCAAGGGCACACCCAGTCAGTTCATGGACAGCACCCAGCGGGTGGGAGTATGGATCTGCTGGAGGGCAGGAAGGCCCTGCAGAGGGATCTGGACGGGCTGGATCCATGGGCCCAGGCCAGTGCTCTGAGGGTCAACACAGCCAAGGGCCCAGTCCTGCCTTGGGTCACACCAACCCCCTGCAACTCCAGGCTGGGCAGAGGGGCTGGAAAGCTGGGAAAGGCCCTGGGGGTGCTGGGGACAGTGGCTGGACAGGAGCGAGGTGTGTCTAGGGGGGCAGGAGGCCAATGGCACCTGGGCTGTGGCAGCAGGACCAGGGCAGTGACTGTCCCCTGTGCTGGCACTGCTGGGGCCACACCTCAGATCCTGGGGCACTTCTGGGAACCTCAGGACAAGAAAGACATGGAGGGACTGGAGCTGGGGAAGGGGCTGGAGCACCAGGAGGGGCTGAGGGAGCTGGAGGGGGGCTCAGCCTGGAGAAAAAGAGGCTCATGGGGGACCTTGTGGCTCTGCACAACTCCCTGGCAGGAGGGTACCGCTGGGGGGGATTGAACTCTGCTCCCAGGGAACAGGGACAGGACAAGAGGAAATAGCCTCAAGCTGTGCCAGTGGAGGGTCAGGTTGGACATCAGGAGGAATTTTGTCATGGAATGGGTGCTCAGGCATTGGAAGGGGCTGCCCAGGGAAGTGTTGGAGTTACCATCCCTGGAGAGATACAAAAGCAATGCAGATGTGACACTTGGAAATATTAGTGGTGGGTGAGCAGTTGGGACTCAATGATCTCAGAGGTTTTTTGCAATCTAACTGACTC
Organism: Vidua macroura; assembly: GCF_024509145.1. Lineage (NCBI taxonomy): Eukaryota > Metazoa > Chordata > Aves > Passeriformes > Viduidae > Vidua > Vidua macroura. The sequence goes on from NC_071575.1 coordinate 31,683,303, forward strand.
TATGACTCCATACTAAAATTTGTTAAAGAGACTATTCAGATGCCAATAGCTGTCCTTGTCGCCCCACATCTGTACCAGCTGGACCAATAAAGGAAGCTGCTTATATTTAATAACTTGTCTCAGTAATTTAACTACTGGGTTCTTGATTTAATACTCTTTAAGTATCGGTAATTTTTATATTTTCTGGCACATATACATTAATACCTAGGGACTGAAACCTTCTTTTTCACTTCAGTTGAAATAGGGTTTTATTTATCTAATGCAGGGAAAATAAAATTAAATGTAATTAAAGCAAGTTTTAGTTCAGATCTTCAGGTCATTTTTCCCTACATTTTGATGATTAACACAAAAAAAATTAAAATTGTTTTAAAGTTTTTTTTTATTTGTACACATTTAAATATATTTTCAGATTTTTTAAAAGCAGCTAGTGATGAAATAATAGCTGATAAACAAACCCCTTCAGTTTTTTGTTTTCTTAGCATTAATTTTGATCGTTACATGCCTTTACTCATGTTCCCTTCCCCCCAATGCTTTTTACCAGCTTACCAGGAGTGATTAAAGACAATGGATCCAGACTTTTTAAATGCATTTACACAGCCTTCTACACTTAATCGATTCCTAACTGAGGATGTCATCGCTAAAGGTATGTGCTTTATGAACCAGGACAGAAAAAAGGCCAAAGAACCACCTAAAGGATCAAACATAAAATGTGCTGTACAAATGAATTCTATATTTTTCAGCAGTGATCCCATGGCTGTATCAGAAATGAGTGTGTCCAATTTGGCTTCAGACTCTTTGGGGGCAGATCATGAAGAAGCAACACAAAGTCCAGCTGGTTCTTTAACTGAAATTTAAGTTTTACACATATGGACCTGACAAAGTGTGTTTTCCTCTTTCTAAAATTGTTCATCTAGATCTTACTCATTTGAAGTACACTGAAGCATAATTTCCAACAGCAGACTTAGTAGTCCGCTACACCAGTTTCTTGCTCATAAGGAATTAGTTAAAATGAAAAATAAATCTTTCTACATCGGGCAATTAGCCATATTGGGAATATCAAACTGATAGCAGAATTAGCTGCACACTAGCCTTAGTCATATCTGATAACTGTGATGGATCTTGTTTGCTTCCTACCACAGGCGAGAAGAGGAAACTCATAAAACCAATCTCAAGCAACAACCCCAAACTGGAAGAATTGAAACTGGTACCACTTTTTATTGCATAGTGTAACCCTCACCTTGAGCTGTGCTAAAGGAAACAAGGAACCTGGTTCTTTAACTTCTTTCAGCCCTATAAATTGCCCAGCTCTCTGACCCCAGTCCCCCACTCTCTACTGATGGGAATGAGCTCTTCTTTTGGTGTTTGGGCTCCAGACAAGTGAAGCCAAACAAGCTTTTGTTCCAGCACAGCATCAGGGAGGCTGGGGCCATCCAGGATCAAGATTCCAATGCAATGAGCACTGCTGGGTGTGGAGTGCAGATATAAACCTGAGTGGCTTCTGATGTGACCCCTCTCCTAACTTGGGCTGTGTGGGTGAGCCACATAAGAAGCACCCAGTTGCTCTTTCACTGTGATAGTAATGAAACAGCTACCAGAATCCAGCCAAAACCCCAGGCTGGGATCACAAGGAGACCCATGTCAGCATTTGCTGTGACTAAGGAGAGATATGGTGCAGGTTTGCTGCACTGATCCTGTGGTAGTTTTTTAAGGTATGCAACAGCCTTCACCAGCAGCTGGCTCAGCTGGCAAGGTTAGCAGAGAGCAGAGGGGGATGGGAAGAAGAGTGTGCAAGTCACCAAGAATTCAGGATGAAAGCTTTGTACTGTTGTATGGTACATTACCTTCTTGAGGTAACTGTGAAGGATGAGTCATGTTCCACAGGCAAGTACTTTATTTCCATCTAATTTTGAAAGTCTCCCCAGTGTGTGTTCAATCAGTGTTTCAATTTCTCTAATGGCACAGTTCACGTAATGAAGCTTCCTGGAAGAAAAGTTGCATGTGTCTCATGAGACCAGTACTCCTTGCATTATAGAGGTGCTAAAATTTTTATAAACATTATGAAAAGCAGCTTAAGATATGTGCTGTTGTTTGTATTTTGTAGCATTTATAAACATGTAGGTAGGTGTGTTTCTATATTAGGTATTCATACACATTTGATCAAAAAGATTTGATTTTGTGTCAGGTTTTCATGATGTTGCTATAGAAAAGGGAAAGTCTGAAAAGTAGTGCTGCAAAATGCAATTATGTTGTCTACAGAAAGACTGGATTTGTTATTTTGAGATTGCCAAAACTGAAGCATTTTACTCGGTTATGAAAATTTCTGTGGGCTTCAGTGCTTAATCCATTTCCTGTTAGAGATTCCTGAAATTATGTTAATCACTGTCTAATGTCTTTTCCTTGGGTGATGAGGAGATGGAAATTGTGTCCTGAGGGAGACAAAGTCCTCTGGGTTCCCATCAGTGCCCCTTGATTGCCTTAATCTAAAGATTTGATGGCTTCTCTAGAGAAACATTTGGGATGGAGACAGGGACAGGGAGGAATCTTCAAGGGAAGAACAAGGCAAGCAAAGAAGACTGGGGAGTCTTTCACTGCATTTTCATCTTGAGGTGGCTTTGGAGAACTGAGAAATACAAAATGGCTCCCTGTAGTTGCTATAAATTTCCACCTGCATGTAAAATAGGAGCTGGTTACATTCAGAAGCCAGCAGCAAACTTCTCAAAGTATTCCTTTTCTACTTTCCCTGTTTGCTCATTTTTAGACATGAGGCTCTGCTCTGCGGCTGAGTGGGGCCCCCACAACTGGACAGAAAGCAGAACTGTGTGAGCTGCAGGCTGTGGATGTGGCTGTGTTGAGCTGGGAGAGCACAGGAGGGATGCCATGGGTCTGTGCTCAGTAGTGCTTCCTGCTTTTCTGACTTCCCTCTGGCTGGACTCTTGTGTTTGGGGTTCTGCTCTGCACCCCTCGCACATCCAAAGTGTCACCAAGCATCAGCTGAAGAGCACAGCTTTCTTCTCTTTTTACTTCTTAGCTGAGGATGCATTTTACAGTTTGACACCTTCCCAGTTCAGGCTTTTTTATTTCTTGTGCAGTTTAAAGCTTCTCAGAGACTTTTCTTTTCAAACCCTTCTTACATTTTTTTTAATGTTGGCGAGCTTACAGGAATCTGGTATGAATTTTCTCCTCTGTTTACAGCAAGTGAGAAGGAGCCACTCCAGACACTCACTCCTAACAATCACAGCAATAAAAGCAATACTCTTCCCTCTTACAAGAGGGATGTTCATGTTGGCAGCCAGCTGGAGCCACTGCTTTTCTGTTCTGCTTCACCAGGTCATCTTCCCTTTCCCTCAACACATGTGGATAAAACACATGCTTGGAGAAGCACTGAGGAACTGCTTTGTTCTCCCATCTAGGAGCAAATGTGGTTCCTCTCCTTCTGTAGCCAGACCTTGGCTTCCTGAGCAGCTTCCCCTTTGCAAAGGCAGGAAGGATATTAGAAGGCCAGTAGGAGGACTGCCACGTAAGAAAGTTCCAAGGAGGTATTTGGGGATTGAGTGGTACAATATTGCAGAAAGAAAAACAAAACAAAACCAGGAGATGAGAGGGAGGAGTGCTAGTAGTGTGGATGAGTACAAGAAACTACACACAGAATGAGCCAAGCCTTTTTTCTTACAAACTTCTGCCTGGCAGTTGAATTTGTGTGAATTCTGTGATGTGGGATGAAGGCAGGGGATGGGAACTGTACTGTGCAGGCTTTTCCCTGGTGGAAGTGGGAAGAGGGTCTCTTTTCCCAGCTGTATAACATAATTCCTTGGAATATAAGTAGCAAGATGTCTGTCTCACTTGAAAATTAGGGAAAACTAACCCTTTAAAAAATAACCAAAAAACACAAAGTGGATATTGAAAGCAAATCAAGATCTGAGATAAGGGGCTGAAGAGAGAGGCGAAACAGAATATAGCCCTGAGTGCTGTGCTGTGTGAACAACAGGATTATAATTGCTTTGTTTCCCCCTGCAGTTCTTGACTGAGTGGATCAACAGAACTCTGAGAGAGGAACATATAGTAGTTAAAAGTCTGGAGGAAGACCTGTATGATGGGCTGGTACTTCATCATCTCCTGGGTGAGCTGCTCCTTTGAATTTAGTTATTGCAGACATCTCATGGAGGAACTTTCCAATCAGAGAATAAACCTCAGGAATCATGGTCGCAGGGACCTGTCATCACTTCCCACTACACTGGGGGCCAGCTGTGATAATCACAATTCTGAACAAATTCCCACTATTGTTTCACATGATTATTTTACTTCTAAGAAATTCTTAATACCTGCAATTGACATAATGAAAAGGTTTATGAAGTATGAAATTCAGTGCTTCTGAAATGAAGGAGAGTTTCATAAACCAGGAGCACAAAGGTGGCTCGTGGTGCTACCAGAAACGTTGGATGGAATCAGCACTGTCTGTGCTGAATACTCCATATGTTTTCCTGCCTTTAAAAAAAAAAGAAAGAAAAAAAAAAAGAAAAAAAAAATTAAAAGCTCTACATCCAAAGAACTGTTCTGGTTTGGAACTGGTAAAAATCTAAGAGGATTTTGGCACTATGTGGTGCTTGTATAAAGATGTGACCTCCTGGAGCAGCCTGTTATCTATTTCTCCATCTCTCCTGTCCCTACTACATTTTTCTTTCCCTTTTCACTCTCTTTGGAGACGTCTTTTAAATCTATCTCCTTTCCACCTAGGCTGAGAGCAGCAGCATGAGCAGGACTGGCTGATTTTCATAGTTTACTTGCCTGAACAATGAGCTCAGATTTCTTCTATATATGAGTTGATATCAACTTTGTACATTATCTACAGGAAAGATTCACTCTTTGGATTTCTGTAGAAGAAATAGAAAGAGCTAGGGCTGAGGGATGATGCTACAAGGAGTGACCTGAGTCCTCTCCCTTTTGCAGAGCTCTAAAATGATATTGAACATTTAAAACAGGACTTTGTGTGCTTTGCTGTCATTTTATGTTTCTAATTGTTTTTTTTTTCCCTACAATGATGTTAAAATACATCCTTCTTCCTATGAACCCTCTGTAAAAGAAAACTTAGGATCTCTCAAGCTGGATGTTGAGAAGATTGCACTGACAGAAAAAAAACAGCGACAGAAACTCTCTGTGATTCTGGAAGTTGTGGCCAAGGGTTTGCAACTGGAAGAAAGTCAGCTGAAATGGAGTGTGGAATGTAGGTGCAGAAGTGAAATTGAATAAAATTTTCCATCACAGGCTTCCTGTGCTATAAGGCTGCTGTGAGGCAGTGTGCTGCCAGAACAGTAATTAAATTAAAACCTGTTTTCAACTACTAGTTGAATCAAAAGTGAGACAGAAATATCTGGGCCTGCCTCCTCTAAGTGTGTGGCTTGTAGATCACTTAAGAGCCCTCAGCATCCCTGTATGTCTCACTTTTAAGCTGTGCTATTGCTAAATTTTGATATTATACAAATCCCAATCTGGTGTCCCACCTGTGTTATGGCCCTCCATGATTTTGAGGTTCTCTGCACAGGGAGAATTCATGATGTTGGAGGGAAGTTCACATTTTTTGCACACTGCGCATTGTTTTCTTCCTTTACACTCAACAGCTATCTTGGCAAAGGACTTATTGAGCACACTGCATCTTCTGGTTGCAATAGCAAAGCACTTTGAACCCACCCTGGCTCTGCCTCCAAATGTTCAAGTGGAGACAATCACCATCGAGGTATTTGTAGTTTCAGCATTTGTTACAGTAGATCCTAGAGTCCTTTCACAAGGCTAACTTGCTTAGAATTAGGAGCAATGTGTGTGCAGCTGTGAAAGAGATACTCATATTTCCTGTGAACCACACCTTTCAGTTTCTGAGTTTGTTGGGTTAGATTGAGCATTCAGTTTGCATACTCTGTCTTTAACAGGGGAAAAGCACTATGCTGTTTATCTTCCTCAGCCAAACAAGGGAGTGGTCCAAACTGAAAGCAGATATTGATCTCTGTAAAGAAGAAAATGAAGAAATTCTGCTGTTACTGTCTCTAAATATTTTAAAATAGAAGATTGTATTCATAAATCATGAAGGTTTTTAATGCTGAATATTTCTTTTTTTAGGTGACGGGAGTTTTTACTCCCTTTCCATTGGGGTCACATTTTGGTATTTTTCTCTACAAGCAGATATCTACATGCTTTCTTCCTCTATTTTGTTTCTTAAGGTCAATTCTGAGACTGTAGGAGAATATTGAATATCCTAAAATTTGGGATAAAATTGCAAAAATTAGCACCAGCAGTGTATGTAAACACAGAATGTTTTCACTGCCTGAAAGGGAAGGTCAGCAAACACCAAGGACTTCCTCTGATGGGGGAGTAAGAGATTTCCTCTTGGAGACTGAAGAGAGCAGAAGGAAGCAGAAATCTCTCAAAGTACCTGTACTAATTGTACTGGAGTTATTGAATAAATGCCCTGTGATAATTATTTAAGGTAGCAAACAGGTCATGAAAGCTTGTTTATGGAATATTTTTTTTGTGTGACAATTGTTTATTGTCCTTTCAACAGACCACCTCCAGAGGATTAAAGACATCAATTGCGGTGGAATATATCACAGAAAACAAGTAAGAGGGGATATATCTGGTTTTTACACTGTCAATCAGAAAAGGAACGTTGTGGGTGTGTGCCCCTTACAAAAAGTAGCTGGGATCATGATGATGAAAAAGGTCTAAGTCCAGGCATGCATATGCATGTGAGTTGTTTCTCTGATTTCTTCCCTTTTTTTTTTTTTTTATTCCCCTCTTCCTCTTTGGCTTTATGGTGCAATACCTTTATTTATTCTATATATAAAACAATATGCATGATTATTTCTTAAGCTTAGCATTTCTTATTGCCATGGAATTTCATAGCAAATATAGTAACAAAATTCCAGTACTGTAAATTTACCTGTGCCAGACTAAACTGGAAATTTTCTAAAGCCACAATGGTTTAAATCTACTTTAAATTTGCTGCTGTTTTGTTTTAAAATAAAGAGAAAGGAGGCAGTTCTTTTCTTATTTTACTGTGAAAGGAATGTTTTAGCTTGCTGAGTGTGTGAGGTACTGTCATTAAAGGAGTTTAATTGGATACAATTTATATACCAAAAAAATATGCACACCATTCTAAGAACTAGAAACAGATTTTCCTACTATCATTTTTTATATGCCAAAACATCTTCAAGCTCTAATATCATGAGCAGCTTATTGGAAGAGGATATTGAGGATTGTGCTTGTAAAAGAAATGGTCATTGGTGTGTGGGCCAGTTAAAATCTCATATGCTTCCAAGACCCTACACAGATATACAATCTACTTAAAAATGTCTGTTGGAAAGTCACTCTGACATAAAGGTAATGCCACTTTGAATTCTATCTCCTGCTTTACAGGATAGCAGATAAGCAAAGCTTATGAATAAGATCAGCTCTGCTGAATCATTTTTCTAATTCTTGCTTCTTATTGCACTTCCAGAGAGAATATAGAAGCACAGTCAAGTAAGTGCTGGCATTGCCAAGTTCAGTGTTTCATTATGTGCTTTTATACACCATGTCCTCATCCATTTTTACCCCATGGTAAAATCAGTACTCTCCCACTAAAGTTAATAGAGATTCATGGATTTTTTTCCTGATGTTTTTCTCCAAAAGTCTTCTGTTAATGCCTGATCATACCAACAGAATACAGCTTGGAAAATGGGTGGTCACTTTGCCTGTGGGCTACAGGCAACAGATGGGAGGGGAAACAGGGCATGAAGGTGGGTTGATGACCTAAAAAAGAAACCTGGCAGGGGACAAAATGCCAGCTTGGATTTGTGCACGGACCATGTTCACTGTTGGAACTATTTATAAAGGCTTCAGAACTGTGCTTCTCTTTGCTACTGGTTTTTGTACTCTCCTTCCCACAGTTTGCAAATGAGATTTTGAAATCCAGTGGTACTGGGTTGTGGATGGCAGCTCAGTCAAACAAAATCCCCAGAGCTTTTACCCTTAGGGCTTTTGAGGGCTGGGAAACACTTGAGGTGAAAAATGTCCCCGTGTGCAAAGCCTGCAGAAGGTCTGGGTTCAGTGTGAGCTGCTCTTCCCTGCTGCAAAGAAGCACACAGAGAACCAAGGCAACAGTTTGAATTCTCTGCTGTGTCCTTTATTTTGGCATTTCCATCCTTTGCAGAGGTGCAAACTATATAATTTAATATCTATTTATCACTAATTCCACTGAGTGCTCTATAGTGTGGGCTGAGATTGTGAAAAAAACTCCAACTCTCACCCTCTGCCCCAAACTAAAAAAAAAGAGAAAATAACATTAGAAAAAAAAAAAAGGATGAAAAAACCCCAACCCATAATTAGGTGTTTCTTGTAGTGGGCTGATTCTGCTGGGAAGAAAAATCTGCAATTCACTCTTCAAGATACTCTCTCTCTATTTTTGACACGGCTTTCTTAGCAAAGAGAGAAATCCCGAACCGTGGTTCCAGAAGAGGGCTCTCTCTGATTTGTTTGATGGATTCACCTATTACCTGACACTGCTCCCGCAGCAACCCTCAAACAGGCAGAGCAGAGAAACCCGAGGAATCCCTTTCACAAATGAGCCTTCTCTGTCACTGTCTTTTGGGAGGAATTTCCCTTAAGCAAAGCTGCCTTTGCTTTCCTGTGCTGTAGAAGCTGGTTCTCCATTTAACTGAGCTGCCAGAGTGCCTGTCGTTTCTTGGGTTGTTTCAAATATTTTGCTCATGCTTGAACCAGGGCTGGGTTGTGGCTGGGTGAGGAGATGGATCCTGCCTTTGCTGCATCTGGGTAGAAAAGGGAGGAGAGGGTGGGACTCATTTATTTTCTCTTTATTGCTAGAATGGATCTCATTTCCTTGGAAGTTTTAGACTCCTGCTAGTTCTTGAGCACAGTTCTGCTGGCACCAGCTCCTTGCCCACTTTAAACTGGGTGGCAGAACTGGCTAGTTTGGAGGTCTCTGAGTTTTCAGAGGAAGGGCAGCTTCTCCATATCTTGCTTGTGGTTTTTTGAAGGAAGGAGGCTGGGTTTTTTTCTCCAAATTTGGTGTAACTGACATTTCTGTTTGAGGAGAACAGTAAAACATACAGCACTTCTGCTCCCTGCATTTTATCCCAGAGGTTCAGGGTTAAAAAAACCTAAGTGGAAAGTGATAAACTGTGGTGATGTGAAACGTAGCGTGTTCAGACCGGTGGCAGCACAAACTGAGAACCTCTGCAGGTGAAAATTACAGAGCTGAATGAAGTAAATAATTTTCTCTGATGTGGTCAGGCTGAAGGGAAGCCTGTCATCCTGTTCTCTGATAAATATAGAAGCATCATCTTTCTCTGCCTCCCTGTTACTCTTTTCCTCCTTGGATTGTAAGTTGCAAATACCTTTCTCCTTCTGTAGCTACATTAAAGCTCTGATCTCTCAGTTATTAAAAATGAAACCAATTAATGTTGTTTTGATACAGAAGATGATGCCTTTGAATTATTTAGCTGTGCTCCAGATAAGCTAGATGCTGTAAAAAAGGTAATTTACTTTTTTAGTAGACATCAAAATCTGTTAGGCTGAGCTTAAATACTGAAAAAGTTATTTTTTCCTTTCCCCCTTTCTTCTCTTTCTTTTTTTCTTTAGGCACTTTTGCAATTTGTTGACCAGCATGTTGGAAAATTAGGATTAAATGTGAAAGACATCGAATCTCAGGTAGTGTACTTCAAGCTGCATGTTACCCATGTTTTGTCAGCCATTAGGGTATTTCTTCTCACCATTAGAAATTCTCCTTTTTATTACAGTAATTTGAAATTTGGCAACATAATGATTTCCAGGTTTAAGCTTTGGTCTCTGAAGTTTCTGAAGCAAATAATTAATGCAAAAAAACAGCCTTTGTATTGAATGCTGCCCTTGTAATGCTACAGGGAGTAATTTTCAGAGTCTGCCCAAGTCCTAAGGGTGCTTTCTTTGTCAGGATGGAAATAAAGGTGTCCTGAAGATTAAAATGAAAGCCAAGTTGTTTGCTGTATTTAGTGATTGTTGATGCTGCATTTGCTTTATGGTATGAAGGCCCTATTTTTATCACATTTCAAAGTCTCATCCTCTGAATGTAGAGCTTCTTTAGAGTATAAAATTGCAAGAGAACTTGGGCTGAGCACCCTGGTTCTGTTGAACAGGGTGCTCTTCTGGATTTTTCCAGTGGGCAACTGTAAGAAAAGAAGGTTTTCAAGTGTTTTGTCATACATAACTAGGCACAATTTTCTATTGTTTATAGTTATGCTCATCTGAAGTGTTTTCCTATTTGGAATAGTATGTTTAAATAGCTGTCCTTTTACAAGGTTGTATTTTCACAAATATGAATTTGGGAGCCTTATCTAACTAAATATGAAGTTCACTGTGGAAGAGGTTGAGGGAGCTGAGTCATTAGACTGTCTGCTTACTTGAGTAACATTTAAATTCTTTTATTGCTAGAATGGCATTTACTGGAATAGTTTACTAAAGCCAAATAATTTTCAGGTAATTCTTATCTAGTTTTCAGATGGAGTTATCTTACTTCTCCTAATTGGACAACTAGAGGGTTACTTTCTGAATTTAAGGAATTTCTTCCTGACTCCGGCCAGCACCATGGAGATGGTAAGTTGTTCTGTAATTATTTAGAGCTTGAGCCATCAAACTGTGTGTTCTGCCTCTTGCTTCCACTGCTGCTGCTGTGTGTGAAGTCCCATGCCCACAGTGTTTGCAGGAGAGGGGTTTGGGGCAGTTTGGCGCCAAGATAGGCGCTCAATGCTGTCAAAATACCTCAGAACAGGTCGGTGTCCTCTTCAAAATTAGCATCTCATGGGAGGCAAGCACATGTTACTTGCACTTGTTTGGCATGGCCATGCTTCTGCAGCCTTCTGATGAAATTCAGGGCTCTGTGTGCTGGGGAATGGGTGTGTTCTCTTCTACCAGTCTGTCCTGCAAACAGGATTTGAAGAGGTGACATGTCTTGCATAGCAGAACTGGATCCTTGTGAGTTTCTTTATGCTGCCCTAAAAATATACCTTAATCAAGACATGGCCAGAACATTTTGAAGGCCCTTTCTGTGTTTGGGTAGCTCTTGAGAGTTTACATCCTTTCCTCCCCCGAGGCTGGGGGCTTTAACATACTCAGCCAGACCTGCTTGGCACCTTTTTCCACATCTACCAGGCAGATTTCATCTGTGCTTTAAAAGTAAAAACTGTCACAGCCAGAAGGAAGTGTGTGCTGGGCTGCCTCCTCCACAGGTCTGGAATGTTGATATATTTTGAGATATTTGAGGTATTTTCAGATTGTCTCTGGTGTGGGTAGGCTTTTATTCATTTGGGTCTCTGAGTAGCTCTGAAAATCTTGAAACTGTAGCTATTTTTCCTGGTTTGTGCTCAAATCTCTGGAAGTGAAATGTGTCAGATCTTTTTTGCTTGAGAGCTGCCAGAGAAGAAAATTTCTTCTCTGGCATGGTTTGCATTACGGCTTCCCCATGCAGATGAAGCTTTAATCTTTTTCCCAGCCTTGGAAGAGTTAATGCCCCTGGGCAATATTTATTTGTAACAAAAGTTCTCAGAGGTCCTATATTAACAAATAAATATTCCCATGGAGCTTTTCATCAGAAAATTTAAAAGCACAATTGTTTCACACCTAGGTTCAAATGTGAAAATTTCATCGCTGTCAGTTGGTAACTGTTACAAGTATTAGGAAAAAAATATGGGTTTTTTTTAATCTAAGAACAGGGAAAATATATTTTGAATGGTCTAATCAGACATAATCAAAGCATTTCCTTAGAGTTGTTTTTCTTCCCTTTCTCTTCCACTCAGGTTTCAAAATTGTTTGGTCTGTTCACATTGAGTTGGACCGAAATTTTTAACATTTCTGTTAGCTTTATTCAGAGGAATAAATGGAATATTTTCTTATTTAAAATTTCATAAGCAACCATTTTATTTTTGGTTCAGCCCTATTCTAGCCTCACAGATATCTTTCTGGAAATGAGAAAGCCCTAAAATTCTGGTACAAATCAAAGCTCAGACTTCCTAGTTCTTACCCTGCCTGTCACTTGCATCATAGAAGAATAGAATGGGGTTGGGTACTGCTTCAGTACAATTCTTTACATAAAATGTACTACATTTATAAAATGTAGTCATTTCATTTTAGCAAAGTTGCTCCCAAGGACTGGACTTGCTGTTAAATACTTTGCCAAAGTGGTATTTCCTATTTATTTCTCCTCTGATGCTCATTACAAAATGAAAAGTGGGATGACAACTAAAAATATCGATCGACCATAGTTCAGCTGTCATTTGTACACAAAGTGTGTCTTTCAATTCCCCTGTGCTTTCTAACTCCCTGTCATTTTAGTCATTAATTGGTGCAGTAAAGTATAAAGACATAGCCTCTGCTGGGATTTAAAAGATCTCATTTGTTGTTGGAATAGTGCCAACCACACGCACTATTGGGATCAGTGTGGTGCATCCACCTTACAGTTCCTTCTAACCAAAACCATTTCATGACAGAAATTTAGGAGGTGATAAATTTTGAGGTGCAAAAAGATAACACTGCATGTGGGCAGGTTTGCTGCAGGGTTTTTTGGGGTGTTTATTGCCAAAAAAGGCGCTTACAAGTAACTGTAAAGAAGTGCAGCTCTGGGTGCTCATGAGTGTAGAAAGGTGTGTGTTTTCTGAGACAAAGAATACGATCACAAAATAGTTCAGGCTGAAACTAGGGGTGATATCTGTGCAGTCAGGAGATGAAGAAGATGATGATAGAGGGCTCGTGTGCTTGTCAAAACTGTGTGATTTTGGTTCTTTTGCCAAAACAGGCCCAGAGCTGAAACACCTCAGATGTCCTGGCTGCTGTCCAGTTATAAGTTCTAGAAAACTGTCCAGCTCTTTTGAGTCAGGAAGCACAGTTGGACAAAGCATCTTATTTTCAAGGCTTCCCTTTCTTGGGTAATTATTAGTATTTCTTCTGAAGATGCTTTTTGAAATGTGCACGTTGCCATTCCTTGAAAATCCCCTATGCATTAGAGAGGGAAATGTGCCCTTTTAGCCTGTGCTGGCAACTAAGGAAACATTTGATTTATTCATTCCGATCAGCAAATTGAGTAGAACTGCATGTTCTTAAGCTCTCCTGTCTGCTGACCATCAGAGGAAGGAAACAAACCTGAATCCAAACAAGCAGACTCAGTTACCTGTAAACCAGAGAACCAGGTGAAACATAAATCTGTTGCTTCACTTCAGAGCACAGGGGTTTTGCTTGGCTTATGCAGGAGGGACTCCTGTGCTTCTTGTCATAACATAACAGGGAACAGCAGCCTCCAAAAGGATAAATTGCCCAGTAGCTCAGGGAAGGCAGGAAGAGACAATCTGAAGTTCATTGAGGTCTTGTTACTCCTTTAGAGGAAGGGAATTTGCTAATTACCAGCCAAATAAACAACTACCCTTAAGCTGTTAGAAGGGGATATTACTTTTAAAAAATGGATTACAACTACTGCTTATGTGTGTGGTGCTGCTTTTATGTGGGGAAGGGAGATAAAAAGCAGTGAGGAAAAATGAGAAAAAAACCCTCAGTCTTCATTCATAGATGTGGGCTTAATTTCTGATGAGTGTTATTAAGGATATCATCACTACTATTAATGTGAATAGATATTTTAGAAGTACAGAAGAACCTTCTAGCTAACAAGCATACCTGATCTTTGCAATTCTGAAGGAAATATAGAAAACTTTCCCCTTCTCATTTGTTCCAAGTGTGGTAAGCATATGGGCATTGTTTAAAAATACCCAGAAATAAACTCCATGCATCCATTAGATCCAGTTAGGAATCTAGCCTGTTTTTCTCATTAACACAAGTCTTTCACATGCAAGGTCTATTTTTAAATAAATGGATTCTTCTGCCTACCTCATGGGATATGTTTTGCTGGAGATGGATTTTACATCTAATTTTATATGATAATTGGTAAAAATTCTGAAGAGCACTTCATCAAAACTAAGGAGAGGAATATAAGTACATATTTATGAATATTCCTTTGAATCATCTTCAGCTACTAGAGAAATACTTTTTAAAACCTTCTGTTGGTTAGAAAATATTGTCAGCTATACTAATATCTCTCTAACAGCTCCACAATGTTAACCTGGCACTGGAGTTGCTAGCAGATGGAGGCCTTCTGAATTTTCCTGTGAACTCTGAAGGTGAGTCATGACATGCAAACTTACCTGGAATAGAATTGCTAATATCCCAGCTTAGCAAAAGTTTGGGTAATTGCAGGAAGCAGGTTCTGGAAATGACACTGGGGCACATTTCATTATATGGCTGCCCTACAGCTCCTCATGCAGAATGAACTGTAGAGGTATAAGACCTTCTTTTTGAAAAATCATTCTTTCTATACTAAAAAAGTTGGATTGTTATAAGTTTAGTAACTTTACACTAAACTTAAACTGTTTAGTAATTCAGTATTTGTTAAAATTTAAACCAGTGACAGCTCCTAGGGAAATTACAGCAGCCAAGCTGGAGGTAAAGCTATTTTCTTGTCTCATAAAAACTTTCAGTGCATTAAAAGCAAGCTTGTTTCGGTGGGAAGATACCTTGAAGAATTTCTCTGGAAAATCAGAAACACTAATCACTCTATTCAAACTCAGAAGAGTGGTGGGTTAGTCTCCTGAATATGAAAGTTTTTAGTTGCTGTTATGCTTGGTTCAGACTTGGGAGCTGAATTTGGATCTCCTTCATTCAAGTGAATGCTTCCGTCACTGAATCAATGTACATGCATGCTCCTCTTTCTTTCTCCACCACAAAAACAAACAAGCTCCATTTGGATGAGTCCAGTTTTCCAATTAAAATTCTCGACAGAAAAATCTGGTGACAGCTCTTGATGGGAGAAGGGATGTTGTTAATTAATGGGTGGTGCTGTGGTTGCAGTCTGACCTCTTGCAGGGCACATAATCCTTGCATTCCTCTACAAGCTTGTGGCTGAAAAAGGAAGTCAAATCTTTATTAAAAATAAAAAGTATTATTCCAGTTCTAGCTCCCTCTTAGTTATTTGAGAGTGGGTGCATGTGTTGGGGACATAACACATGGTATCATGGAGAGGGAAAGAGAGGATTTAGGGCTTCTTTTGTTTTTCCTTTTGTTCTCTTTTCCCACTACTGCTTCGGTGATGTCAGCACTTTGCATGCTGGGCATTCATGAACTGTGGGCTTTTTGCTGTGCTGCTCAGAGCTAGGAGCCTGGAAAGCTAAAGAGCTTTTATTTATGTTAACATTAACAGAGTAGTAGGAGTGGGCTCAGGTCTCCAGGCTGAGATCCACCTTTTCTATGAAAAAAAAAAAAATCTGTGCTTTCCTTCCTCGCCTCTGGCTGCTCTGCACTGCCTCAAACACAGAGCTGATCAGTATAAGAAATAGTGGTGCCAACATCCTCAAGTCCTTTACCTTCACTGGGAAAATCCTCAGCTAGTGAGTGAATTTAATATTATTTATGAGTCTTTGCTAGAGAGACACTATTTAGACTCTTCAAGGATTTCATTTTACTAGTGTTTCTTTGTTAGTCTTTCTCCCAGTGATTTACAGCACCATAAGAAGAACAGAAACCCCTCTGAATCCATTACCCTCTTCCACTGCAATTTTAAAATAAAAGAGCAGTTTATCTAGCGAAGAAGAAAGAAGCTGAAAAATAAATTAAAACAAAAACAAAACAAAACCAAAAAAAACCCAACAAAAACCAGAGCTTCAAATGGCAGCAAAACATGATGGAAAGTGTCAACAAAAAAAGTGTACAACAAAAAAATAATGATTCCTGACATAGAATAATCATAAAAACCTTAAGATATAAAGCCCTATTAAATTATCTACTCTGCTCTTTGCTAGTAAATTTCTTACTCTGCATTAATTACCTTTATTTGTCTTCCAGCAACAGAGTGCAGCAGAAGTCCCTATTCTTCATGTTAATTTAACAAATTATTAGTTTCTACCTCTGTAGTTCCTATTTCACTTCCTCTTCCAATTCCATTGTCCAAGTTCACATTATAATTGGGGAAATGTGGGAGACTGTCTTTGGCAAGTGCAGACTCAGCCAGTTCCAGGGATTGCTAATACTTCCCATCTGGTTTTGTTGTCTCTGGTTTGTGTATCCACAGATATTGTGAATGGAGATACGAAGGCTATAGTGCGAGTTCTGTATTGCTTGTATTCCAAATACAGAACCAAAGAAGCATGAAGAGCAAGGCCAAGAGCTTGAGATGCCTTTTTTTTTGTTTTGTTTTGGGGTTTTTTTGGATTTGATTTTGTTTTGTTTTGTGTTTTGTTTTGGTTTTCTTTTTTTGTTTGGGTTTTTTTTTTTGTTTTGTTTTTTTTTTTGTTTTGTTTTTGTTTTTTTTTTGTTTTTGTTTGGTTTTTTTGGTTTTTTTTTTTTTTTTGTTTTTTTGTTTTTTGTTTTTTTGGTTTTTTTTTTGTTCCTAGCAGACCATGGTGTGGTTTTTGGATTCCCAGCTCTGTTTGCCACTGCTTCTGGGCGTTCACTGGTGTTTGACACTTGCTATGTTAACACTGTATAGCAAATATGTTGTTCATGCAAGGTTTCACATACATAGCCTGAGCAACTGTAAATGTGTGTTCACAGCTGGAGTAATTCTAGGGCTGCAGCTCTTGTTCCAGGTCCTGCCTTCTGTATTCTCTGAGCCTCCCCTCACTGCTGCAAAGAAATTAAATGTGTGTTTATTCTGGGCCCTGCATTCTTTGCTCCTGAAGGTGACTTTGAAAGTTGTTGCATCCTCCTCATTTTCCTGCTTCGGGAAGTCATTTGGGAAACTAGAGAGGAGAAAGACCCCCCAGAGTGGGAGGGCTGAGACACACTTGAAGTTCAAAACCTGCTTTAGAGAGGTGGCCAGTGCTGTCAGACAAGAGGATATTAATTGGATGCCAAATTAATAGGTAGCAAAAATGAAATGTGAACTTACCAAGTGTTTTATACATGTTTCAGTGCTCATTTGCTTGAATATGGAAAAGGCACTCAGCACAATATGCTGGTGTGAGACTGTGCAGGAACACGGGGTTCTCCTGCACAGCTGTAGAAGGATGCCCTTATTTCCTTGCTAAGCCAGTGCCCAACTATGTCCAGCTCCAATTGAAGCCCTGACACCAGCTCTGGCCAGCAGGGATGCCAATCCCTGTCCAGCATGTTGTGAGAGGGCGTCACACATCTGCACTTTGTCTGCAGTAAGAGGTGGGCTGCTGGCTGAGCTCTGCAGCTGGTGGAAGAGGCCACTATGGGTGGGAGCAGTGAATTCAGCTTCCCAGCACCTCTGACAGCTGAGTCATCTCAAATTCCTCAGGCTCTCCTAGGTGAATTTGTCCACCCTCCATTCCCAGCCTCCCAGCAGTTTCCTCTTGGTGCATCAAGGTAGACACGATTTATTAACGATCACCCTTGGTCTTTCTTGGGGGATTTAAATCAGAACTCCTTCCAAAACTTCCATCTCCTCTCTCAACCTTAAATTTATGTCATGTTGCATAAAACTAGAAATATAACTAGAAGAAAAAAAAGCTTAAGTATTTTTTTCACTTCCATGTAAATGGAATAAATTTGCTGCCATGGGTAACTCTGACATTTAATCTCTGGTCTGATCCTCCATCTGTGTGTTAAGGGGAAACCAGAGCTCACCGGGTGCGACTGCTGATATTTACAGAGGAGAATTTGTTGTGTGTACCTCTGGATCATGCAGCCCAGGGAAGATCCTTAGATAGCAATGCTGATAAGGCTTTTGAAAATGGTAACACTGCACAGCTGCTGGGGTACAGAGCTGTACAAACTGCCCTGAGACCAATCCCTTCTGCACCAAGAATTAGCTCGTGACATTTTTACAGAGAAAAATACAATCTTTGGTGCCAATGAGCTACCAAGATCAGTTGATTCCCCATCAAATCTTAGTTGTGTGTGCTGATCTGGACAATTTAAGTAAAGTATACTTGGTTCTTTCATTTGCAAGTGCCCATCAGCACCTTGCTTGATTCCTTAATTGGCTTCCAAGAATCAACTGGGAGACCTGAGAAGTTCATTCTTGCTTTGCAGAATTTTAGATTGCTGTAACACTGCACATAGAACATGCACTCATTGTAGAATGAATTGCTATTGAGCAGATAAACCCAGGATGTGGCTTGTGGAGAGCAGGGGTGAGGGGGCAGGAGGGCCTGGGCAATGATTTGGTAGCAGTGTGGCCTTTTCCTCCTGGGAAGCTGTCCTGAACCTCTTGCCTTGTGCTGGTGATCAGAATTCAGTTCCAGTGTGTGACTCCAAGCATATGACCTGGGCTAGGAAAAAGTCACCAGTGCTGGGAGGATTAGCTGGTGCTGCCCTGGTTAGATGGTTATTACTGCTCAAAGAAACTGCTGGATTTTTCTCTGTGTACTCTGAGTTTTCTGTTCCACTCCTCTGACATAAATAAATCTAGTGCTTGTACTTCCAACAGGGGAAGTCTAGATCTTGATATTTAATAAAAGAAAAGGTCATATTCCCTTTCCAACACCAGGTTGCCTAAACCTGTTACAAACAAGTCATTCTTTTGAAAACATACAGGGGAAATAAGATGGTTAATGTGCTTGAATCAAAAATATGCTGAGACTAAAAACTAATTTTTAATCTGCTTTTTATGCTGAGAGAAAATTTATAATACACTTGATGTGCCTGATCTCTTTGATAAAGAGACTCTGTTTGATTCCTAAAACATGCTGTGGAATTTTACTAATCCATCATACAGACACCCTCTCCATTAATTGGTATAGCGTACAAATGCACTATTTACATTTGAGGTGTAGCCGCAGCCTTGGCACTGTTTTCATAATAAATATAAAGTGACAGAGCTAAAAAGAATATTCCAACACCTGGTTTAGTGGAAGGTGTCCCTGCCCACATAAGGGGTGTGGGAATTGGGCAGTCTTTAAGGTCCCTTCCAAAGCCCTACAGGAGCTTCTGTTGCTTTCCCTCTCCCACAGGCCAGTGGTGGGGTGGCTTTGGGTCACAGCAGGAGCTGGGAAGTGGGACAGATCTAAAGGGTTCCCAACTCCTGCTTGCTGTCATCTTTCCATCATCCACTCTTTCCAAAATACCCAGGTTCATCCATAAAAATATGTATTTCTAGAGGTGGAGTGGCAGGGCAGTGGCAGTGTGGAGAGAAGTGCAAGTGGAAGGGGCAGAGTTACCAGGGTGACTTTAAGGGAATGCAGATACACAGTTGTTTTCATTAACATGATCAAGCCACCGATTGAGATTGGTCCTGTAAAGCCTGAGACAGGGAATTGGAGAGCTGTCCCTGCTGTCAAACCTCCTTCCCCTCCTTGGGAACTGGTCCTGTCAGGATTACACTGAGATTTTTTTCATCCCCTTCATGTGGCTGCAGCCCTGGCACCAGGCCCTTGCTGCCTTGCAGTGGGGCAGGGGAGCTCCAGATGGAAAATTCTGGCAGCCTCCACCTGCTTGATGGGTGGGAGTGCCAATTCTTAGTGTTTGTCCTTTCCTTTTCCCCCTTCCTTTATTCTTTTCCGGTGGTTTCTATTGTGTTGTTTCTTGCAGGGAGCCATCCTCACAGTGGCTGCTGTACGTCTCTTTGGCAATGAGGCTTTCAAACCATGAAAGCAGCTCATTCAAATTCCTCTTCTCCATGAGCTCTCCATGAGCTGTGTTTGTATCTATATGAAGAGATCTTGCTGTTCTTTCTCTTACAGGCTGCTAAAATTTCCCCAAAGAGTAAAAGCCATTGTCAGCTTTTCACAAGTGTGTTTTTTTTTTCTTGTTAATTAATATTTTAATAAAGACTAGATTAAAGTGTTACATTGGAGGAAACAAATAAGTGTATATGAGCCTTTCTGCTCACTGTGGAGATGGATGGGTTTCCTCTGACATTCAAAATTTTCTAGGATGGTGAGACTGTGAACAGGATGTAAAGACTAAGGTATGGAGAGATGAGTTTTGAGATAAGTGATAAGGACAGCCGTACTGTGGATTGGCACATCTCTGCTGTTCCATCTTCTCCATCAACCAACTGTACTTTCTAGAACTTAAAAATAAAGGAACAAACCCCCAAACACAACAAATCACCTCTGGGTTTTTTGCATTTGCATTTTTTTTTCAACAAAGTGCATCAAGGTACCTTTGCCATTCCCTTCTCCCCTTAGTTTTTTCCCCATGTCATTCCTTTACAACCAGAGTCCTCCAATTCATTCTGCTCTAGCCACTGGCTAAAATTAAAGGTACTAAGGATTTTTTCCATTGATGCCCTCTCTGAGCCTGCACGTAACTCATTTCACACCCCTCAGCAAGGAACAGAATAGCAGCTAAATATTAGAGGAGAATGGAGTAGCTTAGTCATAAACTGATTAGTTCTATCTGTAGAACTGTAACTGGATGCTCAGATGGGAGCTCCCCAAATCTGCTGTCATTAAATGCTGGGGAATTGCAGTTGGGGTGCTTCATGCTGTTCCCTGCACTCTATTGCAGGTGCCATTGGGATTTACCTGCTCCAGAGAGCTGCAGCCTGCACCGAGCTTATCCTAGGGCTGCAGGGAGCACACACCCTGTGGCAGTTGGGTGCTTCAGCTTCCTTTGGGGAATAGAGCCCAGCTACAGGGTTATGCCCATGCTGGTAAATGGGAAGTTGAAATATATAAATATATGATCTGAAATGTCAGTGGTGTAATGAAAATATGTTGGTTTTTTTTTTTTGTTTTTTTTTTTTTTTTTTTTTTTTTTTGTTTTTTTCCCATTTTTCCTGGGGGTGATAAGATTTGGTTTGTCTCTGGGGTTAGATGTATTTCAGGAAAATATGTTAAAATCTGTAAACACAGCACTAGTCAGGCTTTCAAGGATCAAAGCCAGGAAAAACAAAATTCACAATGTAAAAAAGCCACAAGTACCGAAGTAGTTCTTATCATGGATTTTTTTTTTCTAGAAATTGCGGGGACTGCTGGACTCCAGGACGGTTTGGATGGGTGGTAACGAAGGATCTCTGAGGCCCGGTCTTTAGAGCATATGGTTTATTGTAAAGGATGAAGGGCCCTGCTTAGAGTTGCTAGCCGCAACTCGTGGCAGGCCCAGGGAGAGCGGGGGGAGAGAGAGAGAGGGAGAGAGAGAATGCCAGGTGGGCGTCCCAGCAGGAGGGTCCGAGAGAGAGAGAGCGTCCGGTCCCTCGGCCACACCTTATCAGGGGGCTTCAAGGTGGGCTGGGACAGGACTTGGGCCAATGGGGTTACAGACATCGGATACTTCAGGGGAGGGTTACAGGTATGGGATGAACCATACATTGGGGGGTGAGACAGGACATTCCATTTGACCTTAGGATCTATCAGAAGGGGGGATTGCTTTCAGCTTGGCTGTATTATTGTTTTCGGGATGCTCAGTAATGAAGGTTTGGTATTTCAAACCTTGTTTTCATCTCGATATCTGTGTTCTCTGATTCTTTTGCCAGGTCATCATATTTATAGGGCCTTGCTATTTCATCTTCCCCAACAGAAATACTACTGCAAGTGTGTGATCTGACCCTAAACACAACTGAAGAACACAATTCTATTATAAAATAGGAAAAAGTCTGGATAGTTTGGGACACATTAAGTTATACTAGTACCATAGCAAAATAAAGACTCCTAGTGGAGTCAGATATTTGTATTTTGTCAGCTATTCTGCAGACACACCAACTAAAATTATGGAAGAAATTAATAAACCTCAATTTACAGCTTCATTCTAGCATCCTATTTTTCTGTGTGCTTCCCCCTACATATTTTAGTATTTTGGTATTCTGACTCCTTGTCTACCCCAATTTCCCTCCCCTTTTTACTCCCCTTGTGCTGCTGACATAGGTGGTCCAACAGCTCCTTCCCCTCTCCATACTCTGAGCTGCCAGGATGTCACGGGAAGGTATCTGGTAGAGAAGCTGTATTTGAAATGCAAAAAACTCTGTGTAAAATGTGTAAAAAACTCTGCAAAAAAATGTGTAAAAACTCTGGAAACACCAGCTGGCTGCTGTGTATAAGAATTTAAAATGTTTCGCAGTGGTGCAAGAAGAATTTCTTTATCCTTCCTCCAACATTAAAAAAATATCAAAGATAGCAGATAACATTTTGACTGAGCCACTCTGTTAGGGATGCAGAAGTACAGCCAGATTCAGTAATGAGCTAATTTTCCTTCCCCCTTTTACCTTTTGATGCAAAGCAGCTGGGATATGTATGTCTGTCTGTGTGTAGTTTTCCTGGCTGTGTTCCCTTTTTTGGCAGGAAAATGTTGAATAGGGAGGGTTTGAAATTTTTGGAGTGTTTGAGAACTCCAACAGGTCAGTCTCCTCTGGTGCAGTTGTTGTATGCTGAGGTTTTTTTGTGGTTGTATAGGGGATTTCTGGATGCTCATGGGTAGGAATTGCGTGTGCAGCAGTGTAGCTTCTCCTGGGTGTCTCAGGTTGGCAGTGAACAGGTGGAAATAGGCTGGGGAAAGGGATTTTCCTGGATTTCGGACATCAAGCCAAGAGGGCAAGAGCTGTTGATAGAATTTCTTGTAGGGGATCCCCACTATGGAAATGTTGACTCTGGCTCACTGCTAAGTTTAGAACCATGTAAAACATGTACCCTGGACTTTATGCAGAGCAGATGGTGCAACAGGCTTTACTGGTTAGAGTGTGTCATATAACAGATTGTCTAGAAAAGTTTGCTTGCTTTTGGCAGACAATTTAATTCAGCTCATAGCGTATTACTGAAGTTCACTGTGCATCTCTGAAGAAGTGGGTAGCTAATACATTTTGTGTCATCTTTTATACCAAAAGATTTTTAAATAATAAAAAAAAAAAAAGTAGAAGTTGTATCCCTACTTGTTCTCTTGAGTGGAGGTGGGAAAAGGCAGCTCCAGTGTGCGAGTAGAAAATGAAATCGAGAAAATTGATTCATATTCCAAAGCCACAATCTCCTTCCAGCTGGTACAACATTATTTTTTTTATTCTCTTATTCTCTGTTAATATGTCCTTTGAAATAATTCCTACCTTTGTTTTAGAATCAGGAAAACATAAAAGTCTTAGGCTTTATTGCAAAAAAAAAAAAAACAAAAATAGATTCTGCAAACTTTTAACATCTACACAGAGTAGGCTATTAAGTGTAGTACCAGCTATCACCAGGTTCAGTAAACCCAAGTACTGTTTAATGCGAAGTGAGCATACACAAACATGAATGTTAAAGTAGTGATAAAGCTACCAGCTAGATCATATTAAGGATGATCATCTTGTGAAAGGTTCCTTAGAA
Source organism: Vidua macroura (assembly GCF_024509145.1). Lineage (NCBI taxonomy): Eukaryota > Metazoa > Chordata > Aves > Passeriformes > Viduidae > Vidua > Vidua macroura. The sequence goes on from NC_071575.1 coordinate 31,706,552, forward strand.
GAACTGGATTCTTCAGGTCCCTTTAGGTAAAAGTCATATTTTTGTCTTCTTTGAAGCAGTTTATTGAAAACATTGTAGTGTAATCCAGGCAAAAGTACCCTGTTGATCTATCTCACCTGGACTGGTCTGTCATGCTCATCAGGCAGGGCAAGGCTTTACACCCAAGTGATTTTCTATGGCAATGCTCTTTTAGCTTTATCAGATGTGTGACAGTGTGAAACTACTGTCCAGTTACCTCCTTGCTATTTTGCTGAGCTAATACATTGAACACCCCAAAGGCCTGGCCTGAGACAGTGTTTACAGGTGATACCTGAGGAGCATAAAGTCCTGCAGACTGTGCTTGTATGTGATCCCAAGGGGTGGCCATGTCTTCAAAATGGCCTTTTTCTCTAATAAATACCATATCTGTAGCAGTGAATGTCCATGTTTTACACGTCAGTGCCTCATTGCACATCTTGCAGGTGAAATCCCTTTGCCAAGGTGTGTCTTCTGTGAACCCATCTGTGCCCAGCTTAGGCTGGGAGTCAGTAAGATCAGTGAGTTCTTCAGTGTGAGCCCGAAAACCCAGTCTTTTCCCTTCTGCAGACGAATACTTCAGTGACTGCCTTGTCCAAATGGGTGGCCAGCATAGCCAGCAGTGTGTCAGGTGCTGTGACTGGTCTGTAGGCGCAGTGTGGGACTTCTGTTGACAAGGACAAGGGTTGGGGGGACGCCCTCACTCTCCATAATTCCTGTGCATTTTTCCAGACCCAGACGACAGCAGGCTCCCTCAGCGCAAATCCAGCCCTGCTGACAGACCACACTGTTGCCAGCTGGCATGGTTTCATTATAACTTTTTTATTAATCAGGGTTTGTCAGTTTTCTATTGCTCAGCCTGTCTCATTCTCAGCAGTGGAGCTGCCAGAGCCCCCAGTGGGGTGAGGGGACTATAATTTTCTGTAGCTCTTTTCCATAGTCATTTGCTATCTCCTGGGGAGAGCAAATCCTGCACAGAGCCTCCATCGCCATGGGTGAGGGGATGTGGCAATATCTCTGAGGAAGTGACCTGTTGAGGAGGGGCAGCAAATTCACAGAATTCACAGAATCACTAGGTTGGAAGAGACCTTCAAGATCACCAAGTCCAACCCATGCCCTACCACCTCAAGTAAACCATGACACCAAGTACTACATCCAGGCTTTTTTTAAACACATCCAGGGATGGTGACTCTACCAACTCCCTGGGCAGACAATTCCAGTACTTTATCACTCTTTCTGTAAAAAACTTTTTCCTAATATCCAGCCTACATTTCCCTTTGCTCAGCCTAAGACTGTCTTCTCATTCTGTCAGTTGAGAACAAGAAAGAGAGGTCTCTCTGCCTCCAGAAAGAGACAAACCCACTCCTGACTACAACTACCTTTCACGTAGCTGTAGAGAGTGATAAGGTAACCCCTGAGTCTCCTCCAGGCCAAACACCCCCAGCTCCCTCAGTCATTCCTCACAGGGCTTGTGTTCCGAGCCCCTCACCAGCCTCGTTGCCTCCTCTGGACGCGCTCAAGTGTCTCAACATCCTTCCCAAACTGAGGGGCCCAGACCTGGACACAGCACTCCAGGTGCAGCCTCACCAGTGCCGAGTACAGGGGGAGAATGACCTCCCTGCTCCTGCTGGCCACACTGTTCCTGATACAGGCCAGGATGCCGTTGGCTTTCTTGGCCACCAGGGCACACTGCTGGCTCATGTTCACTGCTGGCTCATGGGGGCTGTCGACCCCATGACAGTGGTGAGTTGTGGTAGGGCAAGGAAGGAAGTGAATTTGAGTTTTACCTGGAGGAGGAGAGCAAGCAGGCGCAGGTAGCCTGGAGGAGGAAGAAACTTGGCTAGTACTGGGGGGACAGTTGGAGGGTGCACAGGGAAGGTTTATATTTTCTCAACAGCCTCACAATTCTCCTTGTCTTACCCTCCAAGAAGATGCTGACAGCAGAAGGACAGAGTAACACAAGCAAGAAAACACAATCCTGATGGATGCTTGAGAACCTTCAGGTCTGTGTCCCTTAGAGGAAAGGGCTCAGTGACCAGCAGGCTGAGCGTGGTGTGCTTTAATGGCAGCTCTGAGGTCCCAGTTTGTGCTTCTTTTGCTGGTGCAGAGCCTGAGACAGGTGGCCTGAGTCTCTGCTGGAGCCCAGCTGCACGTAAGCTGTCACATAAATGCTCAGGACAATACCCACTGGGGAAATGCTGGCAGGCAGACAGTACTTCCAAAGAGACTTTTTTAATGGCTCGGTAATCAAGTATATCAAAATCCATCAGCAAACAACCTCACTGAGCATGCTGGAAAATTCTCTGCTCTCTGACTTCTCACTGCCATGTTCCTGTGAGGTTATTCCTACAAAACTGGGTATGAAATGCTGCCAGCACTGGTGGTAATACTCGGGTGGAAGTGACCACACAGCTCTGAGGGCAGAAGAATAAAGGTCTCTCAGAGGTGACTGTGTGTGAGGAGATGTGGAATGTGTGCCAGGCAGGCAGTGCCTTCCCTCCTATCTCCTCTACCCAGAGGAGGCATTGATACTGTCCAAAAATGGCGCTTTCTCTGGCTCGTGGGTGTTCTTTTTTGAAGACTCCCACCACTGACTTAACTGTGAATTCAGTGGGAGTTAAACCAAATTAGAGCCTGTTGGAAAATCCTTTTCAAAATACATAGTCTGCCATCGTGGGGATGCTGCATGGATGCCTTCCAGAGCAGCTCCTAGACCAAGCAGGATCGTCACAGAGTGCTTGTGAGAGTGACAGACTCCACCCATGGGACACAAATGGAAGGCAGGGTGGGAGGAGTGTGGGCACCTGGGTGCTGACCTGTTACGGGGAGAACCACGGACACACGTCTGGGAGGTGATCCCACCTCCTCCTCCTCCTCCTCACAACTTTCCTCTGGAACAAAATCTAGCACAAACTTGGCGGCTCCAGAAAATCTGCTTGGTGCTGGCTTGGAGCCAGTGCAATCAAGAAAGACTCCTTTGCAATCCTAGTAGCAGCATGAAATGCTCACTCTGGTTTTGCTCATAAACTATTTTGGATTAGCTGTAGATAATTGTGCTGACTGTTCAGTGGCAGCGTCTCTACATACTTAGCCATATTTGCATGTAGCAAAGAGTATTGGACCACGAATGAGCATATTTTCTTATTACTTTCCAAAATCTCTGATTGGCTCTCATCCAAGCACTGAAGCAAATCCAGCATGAGTGGTTTAAGAATTGTCTATCGGGGAGCTGAAGCAAGTTTATGGAAATCCTGCTTGCATTATCTTTGGAGAAATGGCTGTGGATAACCAGTAGTTTCCAAGCAAGGGGTTTGGTTTTTAACTGATTACTAATCAGGCATGGCAAAATCCATCAGCAAATAGCCTGAATTAGTGTACTGGAAAATTAACTAATAGCTGGAGGTATGCTCCTTTCTGAAATTATTCTTTCTGTGATTTGACGGCTCTAGTAATCCAATTGCTGTGAGTTTTATTTCATATTTATCTTTCTGTAAGGATGTGTTTTAATGCTTGTTTTAGCTTGCTGCCTTCTAATGAAGATTATTTATTTTAAAAAAATAAAAGGAGGGTGCTTTGCAAACTAGATTGATAGGAAAGGAAAGCCAGAGTGAGGTGCTCCTCATGCCATGTGCTAGAAGCAGGGGTGGCCAAGGGTGGTCTCCACAGGAAAACACCCCACTACCTACCCATGACAGGGGCAGGCACTGCTCCTGCAAAGGAAAAGGGACTCTGGGGAGATGCTGCTGCATAACCCGTTTTTCAGGTTTTTTTTAGGCCCTGTTACTTTTCAATGCAATTGAACAATTCTACAATGCTGTTTCTCAGCTCTCTGTAGTTTCTGACTGCGTATGGAGGGTGTGTTTGTGTACTCATCTGCCTTCCTGCATGAGAAAATCTGTATAAAATTCCCTTTCGAGGTGCCCAAATGAGTATAATGACTAAATGGTGAATAATCCAGTAAATGAGACTTTTCAGGAATCATTTTAAGATATGAGAAGTTGAAAATCTGAACAAATACATGCTAAATTAAAGAACTTTCCATGAGGGTGGGGGTTTGCCAGAAAGACTATAGTTAGATGCAAATCTGCATTTCTCTGTGATTACAAATCAAGGCAGAGATATCCTTTAATTTGCAAAGGGAAAGAAAAAAGCATTGATGTAAACCAGCACCTCTAACAGAGCTGCTCTGTGCTAGAACCTTGGAGGATGGCTCTGCTTAGGTAGAGTCTCCTGCCCGGCTGTGATGGAGTGGCTGTGCTCTGGGACATGAGACCACCTCATGAAGGTTATTTTTTTTTAAGGCACAGTGGTCGCACTTACAGCCTTTTCTTCTATTTCCCAGATTCCAGTGTCTGAAGTATATTCCTGACAATTACCATGGGAAGAACCATTGTGATAGTGGTACCTTTGTATTCCCTTGGGGAAAAAACATAGCCAAAACCCAGCCTTTGAAGCGGTGACTGAGTTGTATTTTTTAATTCTTCAATGATTGCCTCAAGTAGATGAGAGCAAATCTCAGATAATGAGTCTAGAAAAATAATGCTGTCAAGGGCGTGCTTTCTATAATTCCTAACAGAAATATTGAGGCTTATCTGATTTCAAAAGGATACTCCACTGTCTTGCTTTTTAAACAAAGAAACAAAAAAAAAAGTGGTGTGGAGCTGCCAACCTTTCTTTTCCACTCAGATTCTAATGCCATTATCAGTTATTTGTATGCCATTTTTCTCCTTTCTTCTGGGCTTTGTTCCACACCCCCCCGCCCGCCATTAAGCTTTGCACTTAATCCCACACCATGTCAATAAATACACTAAGATGCAGAATCTGGCTGCAGATCTTTATATTTTGTCTGGCTTTGCCTTCTCCTTCCCTCTCTGGTGCTCTGGGAAGGCTGGGGCAGGGGAAGACAGAAATGTGTAAGAGGCATCTCTGACATTGCTGCTCTTGTGAACTTCTCCCAGAGCTTTTGTGGGTCTGAAGAGAGGCAGGTGCCTTCTTCATGCCTCTGTCAGTATTTTTAAGGAGGAATTATCCCTCCCTCCAAGTGTTCTAACCCCAAGTGCTGTGGTGTGAGTGGAATGAGGAGTTCTGTCCCTCTGCTCTCATCCTGGCTGATAATAACAATATAGGTGCTAGAACACAATGAGAAGACATGAAAGAAGAATTTATGCCTTTATTTTTAAGTGACAACCCTTGTGTAATGCTACATAAAATAATTTGTTGGAAGGACTCAGTTGTGTTGCTCTCCTTATTGGTCATAAGGTGAACCTCAGGTGCTGGAATTAAACCCTGCAGCTGTGTATTGGAAGGGTGTTGGTGAGACCACAGAAACCCAAGCTGTCCCTGTCTGGTCTTCATCCTCCAGGTTGGTGAACCCTGGCCTGTGCCACTGCTGACATGGCATGAGAGAGGGAACAGCCCATGGCTTCAGATGAGTATGTCACCACAAGTGTAGGACAGGGCTGTACCACAGTGGCTGGTTGCGTGTTCATTCCAAATCTGAAAAACTCCTAAAAGGCTTTTACCTGCCCTAAGATTTTGCCATCAATTTCTGCTTTGGGTCAGCAAAAGGTGGCTTGACAAGAACTGGCTTTTTTAAAGACCTATCTCTAGTCATAGGGCAAGTGTCTGTGAAATTGGTAAGAAGCCAATGGCATCCCAGGTTCTGTCAGAACCAGTGTGGCCAGCAGGAGCAGAGCAGTGATTGTCCTCCCTCAGAGGGTGCCGGTGAGGCTGTACCCCAAATCCTGCATTCACTTTTGGTCCCCTCATTACAAGAAAGACATGGATGTGCTTGAGTGTGTGCACAGAAGAGAAATGGAGCTGGGGAACAGTCTGGAGCACAAGTCTGATGAAGAAGGCCTGAGGGAAGTGGAAGTGTCCCCATGCCTCGGGGAGACCATAAAGTTGTCTACAGATCCCTGAAAGGAGGTTGTAGCCAGGATGGGGTCATTATACTAGCCCAGGGAACAAACAATAGGACCAGAGGAAATTACCTCAAGTTGCACCATGGGAACTTTAGATTGGACTCTTTCAACAATTGGATATCAAGCTTGGTAACAGGCTGCCCAGGGAAATGGCTGAGTCACCACCCTCAGAGAGATTTCAAAGTCATGTGGATGTGGCATTTGGGAACCAAGCTGATTGGTGGAGTAGGCAGTATTAAATTTACAGTTGGACTGTGTGATCTTCAGGGTCTTTTCCAACCTTGACGACGCAGAGATTTAACTGTACCTCAGCATGGAGTCAAGGCTTAAACTCAAGGGTGCCTTCCAAGATGAGTATCTATGAGATTGCCAATGGAGGGCAGCTGATAAGAAAGACAAGAGAAAGACCAAGAGAAGTTCTTTGAAGAAGATTCACTCAAAGGCTGCCTTAGCCAGTACCCCGGGGCCACTTTGACAGGCTGAGCTGGGGTGGGGACAAAGGGTGGGGCTGGGCTGACTGTGGTGTACTGTGACACCCGTGACATCATGGGGGCCATGTCACAATGGGGGCAGCTGTAAAAGGCCCCAGCAGGTAACACTGGCCCTGTATTGCTTGGGCAAGCAGTGAGTGCACACATGGCGGAAGGTCGGGCTGGTGACAAGGGTGGGGCAGAAACGCTGCATCCAGGGCTGGCTTCTCCTCCTGCATGCTGGGACAGCCCCTCATGGCAGAGCCTTGGGCAGGGCACTGTGCTGCTGCTGCTGCTCGGGCAGTGGGACAGACCTGGCTGCTTGCCAGCTGTTGGGGGCTCTGTCCTTCCTGCTCCCAGATCCCTGGGATTCCCATCCCTGCTGCCCCCACTGCCAGCTGCCTCCCTTGCAGCACCATTCAAGGCCTTCTCTCCATGCTCCTGCAGACCATGGATACCTGGGTATTGTGGTTCTTGCTCTTGCAAAGTGTAGTTCAGTACCAAGAGCCTGCGGATGATGGCTGGGATGAGGTGACATGTCTGTGAATGGAGGCGTGTGCCAAGCTCCAGAAGGAGGAGAAGATTCGTCTGGAGCAGGAGGTGGAGCAGCTGGCCCTGAAGCAGGGTGTGTGGTCCTCGGGAGACCTGCTCTGCTCTGCCTGGCAGCACTGGCAGGTCTGGGCTCTTGCTGGGCTCCTGCTCCTTCTCTTGGCCCTGTGGTATATCTGGAGGAAAAGGATCCAGAGGAGAGAGCAGCATGAAGAAGGAAATGATGGTGTAAATGAAGAGGAAGTTGGAAATGTAGATGCAAATGAGGAAGATGTTGGAAATGAAGAAGAAGGAGACAATGACGTGGATGGGGAGGAAAAACAACAATGACGATGGCAATGCACAGGAAGGCAACAATGCTGCTGCGAATGAAGAAGGTGATGTTGAAAATGAAGTTGGCAATGAGGCTGCAAATGCAGCAAACATCAATGATGTTGGAAATGAAGTGGAAGAATACCATGAGCATGACGATAACTTTGGAAGACTCATAATGGAGCGCATACAGTGGCCTGTGCAGGACCTGCAGAAAGGATGCAGGTGGACAAAGACCCTGATGGAGCATCTTGTAATTTACTTTCAACGGGTCTTGTCCAACAGTTTCTACCCAGTGCTGCAAGAAGCCATTGGGGTGGGCAGTGCCTTCGAAGGCTGGAGTCCGCGTGAGCAGGATGTTGTGTACCAGGTACTCATACCTATGACTCCTCCCCAAGGGCACAGCTTCCACCTAGAGCCGGGCACTGCAGAGCAGAAGCACTTGAGGAACTTCCGCATCTGCGTGCAGCAGGAGTGCACCTGCACAAGGGAGCAGCAGGATAAGAACATGCTGTGCTTCCTGCACCATCCCGAGGAGCAGCTAAAGATCAGGATCCCAGCCTCCTTCATACCCTGTGCACAGGCTCTTACCTGGACGTGGAGAAAACTGCCCGCTGCTTCTACCAACTGGTGAGAGCAATCTGGCCGGCTTTGCTTCGGTCACACAATTGGCATTTAGTGCTGCTGCCCTCCAGACGCTCCTGCCAGTTCAAGGTGACCAATGGCAGCGAAAGCTATCAGATTGAGATGCTGTTTGGGGTGCAACAAGGCAACTCAGACGTTTTTGTAAGCAGCCAGCCTAGGCAAGCCCACACCCCAGGCACCATCTGGCCGGAGAGCTACGCTGTAGCTGAGATGAAGTTCTTCAAGTACATTGGTTCTTCAAGCTGTCAGGTTGGCTCCCCCTGACAGCTTGCACCTGAAATGCCTGCAGTTCTTCACCCGTCTTCAGCTGGGCTCAGGCTTCTCCACCTATACCATTAAGACCATTGTTATGCACCACCTGAGCATCTTACCCGTGTCACAGTGGCGCAGGAGACATTTTGTGAGGCGGCTGATGGATATCAGTGAGACCCTGTGCGGGTGTGTGGAAGTGAGACACCTCAACCACTTCATTGTGGGCAACCAGAGGCTTCCTGAGGGGATCAGTGTGCCCCTAGAAGTCCTAATGGCCAGGTCATGCAATCTCTTCCATGACCTGGTGATGGGTCTGGTTGCACACTCCCAGGCGATGAGCCAGTACGTGGATCTGCAGCGGTGGTTGAAACGGATCCTTAACAATTAACAGTGAAAGAGGTTCTCCTGCACAGAGCTGTGCTTGTGAGGCTCACACCTGGTGGCAGAGAACCAGCTCTCAGTAGATGGGAAAAGAGAGGAGAATGAGGGCTACAGAGAGGGAAGAGAAAATGCTGCGTAGCAGCACTATGCCATCAGAAGCAGCAGTGTCGTCTCAACAGCCTCCCCAGCACTGCATCCAGCGATGACCAGGTTGGTTACAAAGATCAGGGACCATGCAAGAGGAAATGCTGTTATTCCCCCACTGTGGCGTTCTGCTGTCTCTCCTGGCTCTGGAGCAGCTGCCGTGCCCGGCGGGGCACCGCGGCTCCTCCAATCCCGGTCGCGCCGCTGTTGGTCAGCTGTTTCTACCGCCACGCGCAAGGGACCTCGATAAAGGGGGTGAAGGAAGGACCAAATTCCCCGCAGCAGGAGCTGAGAGCATTTTATTGGTGTGTTCCCAGCTTCTGTGTTGGGGAATATGGCCATGCAGCCCCAGCTGTGTGGGGCTTTTATCGGGAGTGGAGCGGGGGTGTCACGTGGTCTGGGGAAGCCAATAGGGACGCAGTAGGGGATGGCGCCGGAGCCCAGGGAGGTCCTGGGGTGGTCCCAGGGCATGGCGTGGCCTGGGGAAGCCAATAGGGGCAAGGCAGGGGTGGCGCTGGGGCCCAGGGCAGCCCACGGCCGTGGGGAGTGTGACATGGCCCGGGGGGTGCCACTGGGCATGTGGCCAGGGCTGGCACTGGGGCCGGGGCGACCCCGGCCACGGGGGAGGGGTAATGGCAGGAAAGGACCCACAGGAAGGGAGAGGGGGAATGGGAGCTGGGCCCGCATGGTAAGGCAACCCGGGAACTGGTTACCGCAGTGGGGAGAACAGGGGGGATACTCAGGGGTACACAGAATCTGCTAACACACATCAGAACTCCGATCTAAACCCAAAGTCCAGGATGCAACACCCCACCTCTTTCTTAGAGTCCATTTTCCCTCTGAGAGCTTCACCTTGCGCAAAGATGCCAATATCAGAATCCCAGATGAGGGAATGTTTGAAAGGACCACTGGTGGTATCATTTGGCCCAGGGGTGCTCCAGCCATGTCGTCCTGCAATGCCAGGTCTTCCTGCAATGCTGTGCATTACAAAAGATTGTGTTCTGATCAAGGTTCTTGACTCTCTCTGGGGTGAGAGATTCCACAATCCCTGGGCAATGCCCAGGATGAGTCAATGGACGGTGTTTCTCCTTGTTCCCGCATCAGAAACCTTTAAGTCAACACTGTACCAACTGTGTTGCAGCTGACCTGAAATTTTGTATATGTAAGGATCTAGATTTTTATTTAATATATACATATCTTGTGTATGACAATTATATGCTATAAAGGTTATCAATTCTCATATATAATTGTACAATATAAAAAAGCAAAACAATTTAGTAATATAAATTATAAGGAAGATATGAAATATGTAATTATTATATAATGATGAAAAATTACTGTAAATTATTGAATATGTATTTTTTTAAACAATACGATATAGTTAATATTTAGTGTCACTCTAAGTTGTGATACATATTCATGTATTCATGTAGAGAGTCTATACCTGGAAAGATTTTCATAAAATACATATATTTATAACATACATAATAATTATATCTTATATATAGCATGTAAGAAATTTTTTTTTTTTTTTTTTTTTTTTTTGTATAAGCAAAGCCATAGATCATGTCTTTGTCTGCTGGGGACATAATTATGCTCTATAGATAGTGCTATTATGAGTGACAATCTGGAGACTGCTTTGCTCTTGATTCAATAAACCACAATATTCCAGAATCCAGATTCTGCTTTGCTCTTGCTTCAATAAACCACAATATTCCAGAGTCTGGATTGTGCAAGACATTATTGCTCCCAACCAGACCTAGAGTATAGGTAAATGTCACAAGTTGTGAATCTTGGCTTGTGAAGAGTCTCCTTGAACTCAGCCAAACTGGCAGTGCTGCATTAGTTCTAATCAGAAATTAAGCCCAGCTGCCCCTGGTCCTTGTGACCACAGAATCACAGAAGAGCTTGGCTTGGAAAGGTCCTTAAAAATGGTCTTGTTGCAAGCCTGCTGCCAAGGGCAGGGACACCTTCCATAGGTACTTATAGAATTACTTATGTTTCAGTTGTAAAGTTAGGATTAAATAAAACTCTGGGGCCTTCAGGCCAGCTGTTGGCCACCCCAATACCCCTCCAATATGCTCCCTTGGATTTATGTATTTATAACCCTGCAGAAGGGACAGGCAGGGAAGGAGACGTGCTGGGGTCACCATCTATGTAAGGGGGGGGTTCCAACTGTCTAGAGTTTAATGATGGTGCTGATGGGGTTGAGCATTTTTGGGTAGGAATCAGGGGGAAGGCCAACAACACCAGCCTGTGACTTTGAGACGGCAGTTCATCACTGCAGTCTGTGTAGCTGTGCCTGTTTATGCACAGAAAGACAGACCAATCTATCTGGAACTGGTCACACAAAATACATCCTTCTAATGCAGAGCATCTTGTAATTGTGCTGGGAAACTCTTTCTGAAGCAGAAAAAATGAGCACTGTTCCAGTGGCCTGGTACGCCAGTGGTTGTGGGAAAGCAAGAGGATACTTTCATGCTCATCCTTCAGAAAAGCAGCAAGCCTGAAAAACAAAGTGCACCTTTTATAGGCAGTAGTAGGCAATAGTGCCATTTTAGGGCAAGGGTGGAAGGATATTCTTGTATTTATGGATGCATATCAAATGGTTTATTCAGATTCTTTCTAGGTTAACTTACTTCTTTGTCTGTCCTGTTGCAATTTGCTTTTTAGATCAGTTAATTCCAGAGCTATAATGCACAAAAGAATGAAGCCATAAGCCAGTTTAATCAAGCATAGCAAACTAAACTGCTATATCAAAAATAAATAAAATACCCATAAACCACTGGAAAAGAACAAACCTCTCTTTTCATTAATCTATTAGAAGCAGAAATGGAACAGTTCTTCTTACTTTGAAATGCTGTGTCTGCCTATTAAAGGAAAATTAACGTAAAATCATGCAAAATAGCTTTAGTTTTCCTCTTTGCACACTTGTCTACTTCCTCTGCTTTTTTTCCTCTTCTCCACTTCCTTTCCTGTGGTAGTGCATAGCTACGCAGAAGGAGCAAATGCTTCGTAAATCTGAAGCTGGAGTTTCAATTCTGTATTTTTTCATGTATTCACCCATCACCCTGAAGCTATTCCCATTGGATTTCACCTGTGATGTATTTAGACTGGACTCTGTTTCTATTGGACTTAACTTATCTCTTGTATTCCCTATAAAAACTGTAACCCAACCCCAGCGCGCAGTCACTTGTTCCTGCAGTGTTCGAGAAATACAACCTTTTGGACGGCACACAAGTGTCCAATCTCTTGAGTCTTTGTCTTGATTTTAGTCATGCCCCCAGAGCCGCTTTGTCCGTATCGAGCCAAGAACAACAAGGTGGTTGTTGCTCACGCACACGGCCGCTCCCGGAAGCCGCTGGTCGGCATCCGGGAAACAGAAGCCATGTGGGAAACAGGAACAGAAAAAGGCAACACTTTCCCTGAAGAAAAACCCTCTTCCTTATTGTCTGTTTCCTTCATGAGCAAAGTGTTTAATACAGGGGAATGAAGGCTTTTGTTTTCAGCCCCCTTTCCTACATGAAAGGAGGACTGAGGAGAATAAAATCTTTATTTTTTTGAGGCAGTTAAATGCCTGGTCAAAAATATTTCCCACGGGGATTTTACTGAGGGGCAAACAGGAATTTTTGGGCCAGTTTCAGTGGTGAAAGGGCAACTTGGAGGGGACACATCTGATTTCTCAGCATCTCTGGATGGATTTGCAGATGACCGCTATTGAGGAGGAGCAGAAACATCAGTGATGTCTGGGGAAGGGGCTGAGAGGCTGCTGCTCATGGAAGGACTGATGCAGAGAGGCAGCAAATGCACAACTGAGTTAATCTCAGTAAACACATGATTGTTACATGACAAATGGGGTTCCCCACCTTGTTGGACACAGGGAAAAATCCCAAAGAACAGTTAGCTGCAACAAGGGATTGCAGAATCTCTTCTCTTGGGCTACTTTACTGCCAGAGGGACTCCAAGAGTTCCCTACCAATCCAAATCCTACCTGTGGAATGAAAGCCACCTCTTCATTACTGAACAATATTCTCCTTTTCCTGGGGCACGCAGCATCTCCTGGCAGAGCATGAGGCTAATTTTCCAGCCATGCTGTGGCAGCCACCCAACCTCACATCACTGCTCCCCTCTTCTGTTACAAGTGTGTTCATTCACTCTCCTATCTACAAGCTTTGTTTTCGGGATGCGAATGGCAAGGATGGAGGACTCCCTGTGAGTGTTTAACCACTGCCAAGCTCCCCATTGTCATCTATATTTGTTTGGTGATTCCCGAGGACAAACACATTACAGAACATATCAATTTAATTTTTTTTTTTTTTTTCCTGAGGCTCCTGAAGTGCTTCAGAAATGCCAGTGAGCTGATCTGCAGAGTTTTTTTGTAAGGTAGGTGTGCACTAATTTGGGCTGGCTTGGGTCTGGGACCGATCCTTCGCAGTTTGGATTTTTTGGAGGTGGCTCCCCACTTAGGGCCACAGGCCCCTGAACTCAAACACTGGCCCTTTTCCCTGTGAAACAAAACTCGCCAGCCCAGGTTCCTGATGTCAGTTTGCAGGGCACGCTTGGGACTGTCAGGGCAGCACAAGTTTCAAGTGGTGGCAGGTTGGGTCTGGGACACATCCTTTGCCGTTCAGAATTTCAGGAGGCAGCCTAGTTTTCTTTGCAGTGGCTCATGCATGTTATGTCCATCTTAGGTTTTGGCAACCAATTGAAGAAGAAGGTTTGTTGTACCCTCTTCTCCCTTTCCCTTTCATCCAAGTTACACTGAATTTCTGAGCTAGCCCAATGAGGACCCCTGCCTCCTTCTCACTGAGCTTACTACAAGGCATTTCACCTCTGATCAGGGCCTGCTTAGAGAATTTCACCACAGAATGAAATTATACAACACACACTCCCCATCCATATCTTTCTGTGTATTATACCCTACGCTGGCAGAATTGTTTTCTGACACAGCCTGTTGAGTTGCTCTGTGCTAGAGGTTTGCAGCAGAGGTGGCAGAGCCATTCCAAGGAACAAACGACACCAGTGGTCTGTTTTTATTGAATATTTAATCAACATTTTCTTCTGCTCGGTTCCATCCAACGTTCCTTCTTTGCAGATCTCCAGTTTATCTTTACTTTTACATACTCTTTAGTTTTTCTGGGGCCAAGCCAACCACATTTAGCTAGCCTAACTTTTCTTCACCAACCTGCCCCTTTCCTCAAAACTTTGTTTCTGTGATTTCATGGATACTTCACAGGCAACTTTGTACCTCAGCTGAGTCATCTAAGAACTGGGAAGCTATAACAGCTCTGCTCACCAAAGAGGAAATATTAAGTTACACCACAGTGGCAAGAATCGCTCTGAACATGCCTCTGAACTTTCATTAATGACATGTTGCAGCACAGACCCCAGGGAACAGCATGCTAAGTATTTGTGCACCCATGGGAGGGGTACCCCCATGGTTTGCCCACAACTTGGGAATTGAGCTAGTGGGGAGGCTGAGATATGCACACAGATGTGGCCAGGAAGTTCAAATCCTTACTGTGTTACTGTCTCCTTCCAGCCAATGGAGAAGGACTTACTGGGAGTCTTAAAAGCAAATGAAAAAAATATTCAAGGGAATGTTTCTTTTTAATGAAATTTTGTGATTGACTATTTAATTAAGAAATTAAAACTAATTTATCTGGAAATGGGATTTTGAAGTGAATTGCTATAAGATGACTTAACACTTTAGAGTGGATTAATCTTTTACTAATTTCTATTCTGGATTTCTTTATTTTTGTTAGTGCAACAGAAAGCTAAATCTCTTCTGTAGAGAGAAATCACCCTGACAGTGAGGTTGAAATGTACCTGGAATCACAATACCCTACTATAGCTGAGCTAATAGTGGTACATTATCAAATTTCCCATGTAAATAAATTTTTTCTGCAATATCTGTTTGAAACAAGCTTCTGTGCTGATTGACCACAGCATTAGCAGAGGCCAAGGTAAAAGGGATACAGACATAACCAAAGCCAATTCTGCCTGTTTGATCTTGTTTTCTCTGGTGCTCAGCCTCTGAAAGGAAAAAGGTATAAAAGGTCTTTTTCAAAACCTATTCACTCTCAAGGGCTTAGACACTGAGTTCTTTCCAGTTCCTTTCCTAATTTTCACTAAAATAGTGAGAAAAAAAATCCAAGTACATCTGTTTCCTTAGCTTGTAAACAGATTAATTTAGAGGCCTTCCAAAAGGTGTTAGCAATTGGAGTTGCTACTTCTGAATTTTTTGAGATTTTTCCGGGTAACATCAGAAACTGTTTACATTCAGTTCACTTTTTGTTGGTTTGTAGGTTTCCAATTTCCACATAACTTGAATAACACTGAGGGGCATTGTTGGTGTTCAATAAATGATTGCTTCTTCTCACTGCAGGACTATTCATCTCCAAAAGGACACCCTTCTGAGTAGATTTAGGCAGGAATATGTGCTAAAGCACAGCTTTGGATGCCTCAGACACTTCACTCCCATGCTGTGGAACACTTCCAGCTTGTTGGCGTATGCTCAGTTGTAATCCAGGGAAATCTCTTCGACACCCAAAGGCATATTTCCATGATGATGCCTTATGCCTTAACAAGGACAATCCTTTGGAGTGCTCTGTGAATCTGCTGTCTTATGGAACTTAGTATTTATAAACTTGCCACAGAAATAATATCTCGATTTGGCTCTCTTTTCTGACTCACTTCTGCTTTGAAATGGCTGGGAAGGAGGAATGAAATGTTTGCATGCTGACAAATACCATTACAATCTAAGAAGCTCCAACCTGTGAGCCCCAGGCTTTTCTCCCACTAAATTCTCAGGATCTCCTCAGTGCTGTAATGACTGGTAGAAATCTCAGGCACTTGTGGTCAGTGTGGCAGTCATTCTGCGAATCCTGACAGCCATCCAGATGACCCCATTCCTAATCTAGAAATTGGGGTGAACAGAACCCTGAATCCATGGCATGCCCTTTATGCAATTTGTGTGTAACTAAACATGGATTTTAATAATTTATTTATTTATGCTTGTGTTTTGCCAAACACATACATATGTGTGTACAAATAACTTCGCATTCATATTTTATATCTAAAATCAAGGTCAATTTTTCCCCTGAATAATAATTGTGAAAGCAGTGAAATTTTGGAACAGATGAAGCATGTTGAGCTATGGAGGTTCAAAGAGAGGCAATGATATTCAACTTGGTAGGAAAGCAAGAGTTTTTTAACTTCAGCTTTTAGAGTTGTATCTAGCTGTTCTTTCCCTGCCTGCCTTCACACCGAGTCTGTGGTTGCCTGAGGCACAGAAGAAAGTCTGAGTATCAAAAACCTGTGCTGCAGGATGAGGATGATGCTTTGATGGAGACATCAAGATATAATGCCTTCTTCTTTTGCAATTTTGTTGAAAATTGATAATTTTTTTAACATCCTGAGAATTTCCCATTTAACTTTTCCCCATAAAAATGACCAATTGCTTCAAAATCAAACTAGCCAAGACCCTTTATTAGAAATAGCTGAGTTCATCAGGAAGATGCAACCAATTGGAAAGAACAATGTATACACAAAAGTAGGTTTTAAACCAAAACCTCCTAAATCTTCAAAGTCAGGGAGTGCTATTGTTTAGAAAGCTTGCTCAACTAACACACTGGCTTCTGCATGCAAACTACAGAAAGCCATAACCATCACATCAGCATTTTTCCACTTTTTGTAATATGTGTGGATTCTGGCCTTTTCCATGGCAAAACTCTGAAAGACCATGGTTTTCATGAGTTTTGAAATTAAACTTGCTGACTTCTTAGTGCGAAATTATATTTTTATTTAAAAATTGAGTAAGTCTTAAAGACATTTAAAAGATCTCTAAATTAGTTATTCTGCTTTAAAATTAAACAATTTTTTTCCTTTGTGAAAGAAACAGTGAAGGTTGACTGGAAATTCATTTTTTATTGTTGAAAAATTTTATATAGGTCTTTTGTTTGTTTAAACCTGTGTATAGAAAACATAGCTCTGGCAACTAAGTTGCAATAATAGTAATAATAACAACAATACAGAAACAGCTTTCCTTGCTCACATGTGTTCCCATCTGATCCCTGGTCCTGTAAAACCAGCTTTTCAGTGGTGATCACTAATTACATCCTCATCTGAGATTTGGGTATCTGGACTTGCATGTGACAGAACTGTCAGAACACTGACACACACACAGCACAACTGGAATCAAGCTAGGCTCTGTGTGTATTCATTTTTGGTTTTGATCTCAGGGCAGAGGCTATTTATTTAAAAATACGTACAGTACCATTGGCAATAATGCCACAGAGGTGACATTGTGAAAATTGTGAAAAGCTAATTGCTCTGGTTTCAGAAGAAATGTGAGCAGCAGGCAGTAAAGAGAGATGGGGACAGAGGAAGCAGAAGGAGGAGGGCTATCCATAAGGGGTGTGCAGAGGCCTTCCAAGGCACCCTGTGGAAAACCTGCCTGTGTCAGATGTTTAAAAAGTGTGTCTTCATGTATATGTGTAAGGGAAATTAATGCAGATCCCTCCCCATGCCTTCAATTTTACACGTCCCAGCTGCTGGCTGCCTGCTGCTCTGCATTTGATATGCTCTTTTAGTATGTTTGTGTGTGTTACCTGAAGTTGAGGGAAAGAAAATCAAACTGTAGAATCACAGAATATGCTGAGATGGAAGAGACCCACAAGGATCATTGAGTACTCCTGGCACCCAATAATCCCACCCTGTGCCTGAGAGTGTTGTCCAAACACTCCTGGAGCTCTGGCAGCCTTGGGGCTTGTGACCATTCTTGGGGAGCCTGTTCAGTGCCCCAGCACCCTCTGGGGGAAGAATCTTCTCCTGATATCCAGTCTGACCCTCCCCTGACTCAGCTCCAGCCGTTCCCTGGGTCCTGTTCCTGTGTCCCTGGTCACACAGAGCAGAGATCAGAGCTGCCCCTCCTCTTCCCTCACAAGGGTGTTGAAGAGCACAGTGAGCTCTGGCCTCAGTCTCCTCTTCTCCAGCTGAACAGACCAAGTGCCCTCAGTTGCTCCTCACATGGCCTCCTCTCCAGACCTTTCAATATGCCCGTGGCCTCCTTTGGATGTCTTTTTTACATTGTGGTGCCCAAAGCTGCCCCAAAACTCAAGGTGAGGGTGCCCTAGTGCAGAGTAGAGTGGAACAATCCCCTTCCTACTGACTGTCTCATTCTTATCTAGCCCAACCCAGTCTCCAGATCCCAGACTTCAGATCTGGGATGTACAGCCTGGCTGTCCTCTGCCAAGAGGTGTGAAGCCTTTCCGAGGTGGGAACACACTTGGTGGCACCAAGCAGATGGTGAGTTTGTTGGCAGTTCAGCCCTGGCAACTCTGCCAGACAAAATGAGGCTGAGGCTTTGGTGATTTTTCAGTTCTCATGTTGTAACTCCTCTGCTGATGGCAAAAACAATATGGGATCATGAAAAGCACCTACTGCCCTCTTCAAACTGCCACCCTCACATGGAAAGTAGCAGCTTTTCAAAAAGATTAGCAGAGAAAAACACATTCCCATTCACAAGCCCACATCTTCTGAAGCAAGTAAATTATCCTGTCTGAAGTTTTTAATCTGAAAAAACATAATCTCCCATAAGGAAGACATCTAACATCCATCTAGATAGCTAAAGTGAGGCATGGTTCTGAAAGCAAACACAAGCAGGGCTCTGTGCAGGCAATACTGAGCAATTTCAATAATTGATATTATCAGCCCTGCCTCCAAAACAATTGAATACATAGTGTGAGATTACAGAACAGCACTGTTATTCAGCTACTGTTGAGATATGGGGAGAAACTAGTGTTATTATGCATTTAAATTATGGGACAGGAAGATTAATGATGTGCAAATTAGCTTCATTCTATTACGAGTAATTTTTGCTTTCATTAGCCACTATCATTCCCCCAAATGCCAACATTGCCTTACATTTACAATGTTCTAATGGTATATTAAATACTAAATTATATATCAACTCATGTAATTTTCCATGCTGAAAGGCATTGAATACAGAGAAAGTTTTTGCTTCTGTGAACCTCTACTGCCCCTTTGTCAACTATTGCTATCAGAAAGCATTCACAAAGTGCAGCTTGCTTTAAATTGCAGGGCTTTGGGACCATCTATTATTCTTTAGCTTTTCAATTAGAGACAAAGTATTAACCCAGTCTGCCTTCTTGGTAATTCTCACAGTATCATTATCGTATCACTGTCTGTTTGCTGCATTCCTTATGGCAAAGGGATATTTTTCCTGGGGGATTGTTAAAAAGATTTACTGCTTTGACTGTCACAATGCAGTATTTCTTCCACCAGGCACTTTTTACCTTGTAATGCATCTATGATTAGGTCAGCAGTCACCTCCTTCATTCTCTGGTTATGTTGCTGTGGCAAAGACATTTTCTCATTAATCTCACTGTTAAACTATTTTTTTTCTTTTAATATAATGGCAGATAAAGTGAGTCCACATATACAAAGTTTAAAAATTCCTTAGTTTTTGATTCTAACTTTTCTTTATGAAGAAGTGTCTTGCTCTTTGAAAATAATAATTAATTTCATTGGGACTACATAGGCATAAGGACAACTCAACCCAGTTGAGGTTAGCAGCATCTGCTTCCTTATGCTCAGTTTTAAAACAAGTTAGCTGATGCATATCCTGTATGTCACAAGACAAAAGAGAATGCTTTAGACGGTAGTGTGTTTTTCTCAGCTCTGATATTTTGTCCTGAGCATTTTTCTACCCTGCTGCCAGAATTACCTGGGTGCTGGCAGTGGGTGAGCCCCTCTTAGCCCCAGCTTGCTTTGGATGCTGCATGCCTGCTGCACAGCATCCCTCCTCACCTCTGGAGCTGACAGGATTCAGTTCTGGCTCTTTGTATTTCCTTTGACTCTGGCTCACTCCAATTCAACATCTCTCACACAAAACCTGTGTGCAGCCACTTGGCCGGGTTTGCCCCTGCTCTCCTCATCCCTGCCTGCCCTCCCTTGGTGTCAGGAGCTGCTGGGCTCGGAGATGGGGCTGAACCTCCCCAGAATAAAGAACACCCCAGGGAGCACAGGGGTGTGGAACAACGTGGGTGCTCTGCCCCCCAGCCCTCCCTTGGACTGGGGCATTGCTCTGGTTTGGTGGGGTTTGAAATGGCAGAGTTTCAGCACAGATCAGCGTGTACACATCAGAGCTCAGGAATTCTGGCAGGACTCAAAGCATGAAGATGCTGAGCTAAAATGTGCCAGCTCTTCTGCAATTCTAAGTGACGCTTTTAAAAGGCTCTGACCAAGTTTAAAGGCCTCCTTCAACCCACCTGTCTGTGGGTAATGCAGCTTTTAAAACAGCTCTTATCTAAAACTCACACTTCTTAGGAGCAACGAAGGAGAAGAATAATATCTCCTGGTACTTCTTTTATGCAATAGATGCAAGACTATCATTAAAGCAGGAAAGTGTTAGCCCAGGGAAATATGGGACATATTTAAGGGTATTTTTTAATGAAAATGGTTTTCCAGTAGTATCTACCTGAAGCACTGAATCACAAATGATAGTGAACTTATTTTTTTTTAATTGCCTATATTTAATACTCAGTTTTAACTTTATGGAATGCAAAAAATTATATTTTATTGCCCTGCCTATAGTAAGTTCTGTACTAGGATTTTGCTATATGATCTGCTAAATAAGGAAATATTTTCCATTCATAAGATGTGCTGTTGCCAGAAGTTTTACAAATATACTTCAAACAATGTTTATGCCCTCATGGGGACGGTTTGGTTATAGTGGCCAGTTTAGAATCTCATTTACCATGTGCTGTGATGATCTGAACTACCCATTGTTTTTCAGTGTATGTTTTACCTAAAGAACGGTTTGCTGCAGCTGTCTGTATGGTAGGAGAGGGTGTGGGTTGATGGTTGAAAATGTGTGTAACCTCTGAATTCAAGAGCAAAGATTATAATATCTTTAGTAATAACATCTTGAAGTTGCTTGCAAAAAAACAAAGAATGAAAACTCTCAACATGCACATTTCCTTTAGTCACGGCACCAGATTGTTATAAATTGAGGCGAATAATTTGTTCAGCCTTTTGAGAGTCAATCAGAAATTTATTGATTACAGCAAGCAATGGCAAGCAAACAGTGCTGGGTGCAGCCGGGGAGTCAGTGCTCCACCAATGGCTCACACCGTTTCCCCCTTCCCACACTCTTTTTCTTCTGTGTCTGCGGTATCTCTGGGTGTACTCTGCGCTTGCGCCCTCTGTCGCTAGGGGGTCTTCTTCTACTCTCTGGTGGTCGTTTGAGGAAGGCTCCTCTCTTCTTCCTCAGTGAAAGTCCATGGCCCTCTAATGATCTTTTCCATATGAGGTTATGTGTTATATGCACCTAAGTTCTAGTTACACAAACAGCTTAAATAATCAACATACTAGCTAGTTTCTGTCTTGCGGTTTTCTGTTATCTACATAAGGCTTCTCCTTTCCGTCTTGATGAACAAAGAGTCCTTTCTAACTTACCACAATCCCCCCTCTTCTTTTTCTTTATTTTGTTCATCAAACCTTTTTAGTTCTTGTAAGCTAAGGGCTAAGGTTTCATTAGTCTCAGGATCCTTCAATATGGGTTCATATTTGGCCTTTATCAACATGAGGTGAGTGACCTCCAATCTCCCCTTATGTCTATGATCCTATTAAAAATACATGGGCCAAAGGTTAGTCCCAAAATCAGACACATATAGAAACATGATTCAATGGGGGGCCAATGTACATAATGACGATGTAAAACTAGGAGATCCGGACGATATCCGAGTTTGAATTTCCTTCCTATCTACTCAGGTTAATATCCATTTAAAGGGTTGATGGGAAAATTGAGAATATCCTCCTGGCAATAACATAATCAGAATTACACTAACGATAACTTGCCAAGGAGAATGGAGTCCTGGTTTTGCACTTACCTCATAATTCCCTACCATTCCCCTTTTAGCTTGTTGCCCTTTTTGTCTACCCGGGGTGGTTGAGTTGGTACTTTTGGGGAGATTATCAATACCCAGTCGGTAATATTTGGAGTATTTCTGCATTATTCTACTTGGGATTGGGAAGAGCCTGGTTCTTTCCCCTCTGCCTCGCCCGCCGACTCGGGTGCTTCGAGCCGTGGGGATTACCATCTTCTTGGCAGCAGCGGTACTCTCCAGCGCATCCATTCCCTTTTCCCCTTCTAGCCTTATACTGCTCCCAGTTCTTATCTTTGACTGGGGATGAGTCACACAGGATTTCTTTCAGCTCTTTCTGACAACACCGGTTTACAATATGGGCAACAAAGGGGGCAGGTACATTCAGGTGGAAACAAAAATTCTCAGGGTTAACCCCTTTTCTGTAAACCTCCCACCACTCTTCTGATTTGGACCTTACCCACTTATTCTCCAATTCCCCTAACTCTAATATGATTCTTGTTAATCCTTGCTCTAGCTTGTAGCAGCTGGAGCAAATCCCACTAGGTGGCTTTCCTTTGCGACAATGGACCCACCACTGTTCTTGGCAAGTTTTACAAACAAAGCACACAAAAGGATAACAATCACAACGTATTTCTTTACACACTACTCTATAAATCATCAGCCAAGGGGTAAGTGTATCCTTTCTGTTCCCCTTCTTGGTCTATCTGGATTACCCACACTGAGTCCGTTAGTTTTTCTTCAAGGTGACCTTCAGGTTTCTGGGTTGGCTCGTTACTCTCTAATGGTCAGCTGTAGTGATCAGCCCTTTAACTCGACTCACATGGGTCTATCGCTTCTCGGAGGTTGGAATTGCTGTCTCTGTGGTGAGGAAAACAATGAAGGGACCTTCCTAACGAGGTGTTAAAGAATTTTTTTTCCACGATTTAATGAGTACTCTATCTCCAGGCTTAATCTTATGTATTGTTAAGTCTAACGGAGGTCTTTGAGTCAACAGCCCCTTTTCCCTCAGTTCTCTCCTTCTGTTCATAATTTGCACTATGTAGGTATTGATCTGAGAATCTTTCAAACAATGGTGATCTACAGGGGCCTCCATGTCATAGGGCATTCCGAATAGCATCTCAAAAGGGGATATCCCCACATCAGTTCAGGGTTGAGTGCGGATATTTAATAGAGCCAAGGGCAAACACTTGAACCAAGACATCTTTGTTTCTAGCATTAATTTAGTTAACTGCTTCTTGATTTTCCCATTCATCCGTTCCACTCTCCCAGAACTTTGCGGGTGCCATGGAGTATGATACTTCCACTGGGTCCCCAGGGCGGTGAGAACATCTTTTGCTATTTTTGAAGTAAAGTGAGGGCCCCTATCAGAATCTAGGATCTCTATCCCGTATCTAGGTATGATTTGTTCTAAAAGTATCTTAACCACCGCATAAGATGTTGTTCTGGCGGTGGGGAATGCTTCTACATAATGTGTCAAGTGATCTATTAATACCAACAAGTACTTGTATCTCCCTATTTTGGGTAGTTCAGTAAAGTCCACTTGTATATGAGAGAAAGGTCTTTGTGCTAACTCTCTCCCACCCATTGGTCTCTCTCTTTGTTGTTGCTTGTTTACCTTTTGACAGGTCAGGCAGTGTTGGGTTACCTGTTTAGCCAGATTATAGATCCCTATACACATGTATTTGATGGCAAACTGATCGACTAAGGCCTGGGTGTCCCAATGGGTTTTATCATGTATAGCCTGCAGGATTCTCATGGCTACTCCTTTCGGGAGTACTTCACCAATGGAAGCAATATTTGATTGAACTTTTTCAGTTCTGAGTGTTCCAATATAAGCTACAGATAAAAGGAAAACTTTTTTTTGTTGTTTTTTCTTTGTTTTTTTTTTGTTCTTAGGGGCTAATTACCATGGTTTTTAGGGAATTCCTTCCCTTTTCTTTGTTTTATTGTCTCCTTTGTCCATCGGATCGTAACCTGCATCTGTCGGTCACACCAGGGGAGCACAGTGAGGCTGCCTAACAGGGCAGGACGTGTACATATACTTTCATTCGTCCACATTCACTTAACTTTATTTTTCACTTACTTTCACACACAACAAAACAACCACAGCAACAAGGTACCTTTTATTTTTCAACACACCTATTACACTTTTAGGTGTCCCTGGCTAGTCCTAGTGTTCTTGGATACCCCTCAATCTAGCTATGTTGTTCCCAACCCCAGATCCTCTCAGATTTATCCTCAAACCGGCAAAATTTTTACTCAGTCCTGGGTGTTCTTGAATATTAATATCTCAACCCAGCAAATTTAATTCTGGATGCTCTCAAATATTAATATCTCAACCCGGCTGTTATGAACAGTTTCCAGGTGTTCCCCAGAGACGCGGGCAGGGCTTTCCTAGTTCCCATGGCAACACTAAAAGAAAACTACTAACTCTAGCTAAGTACCGATATTGAAATGCTAATTAGCTAATTGCTCTGTTTGTTTTCTCTAAACTACCTGGCCTCCCACCCCTCCACGCTGCCATTCTGGGACTAACATGCAAATAAAAACCCCTTAGGATCATGGGAGTATTTTTAAGAGATAAAAATTAATATAAATCAAAAACTGAACACAATAGAGGAGTCTAGATAAATGCCCTAGCTGAGGAAGAGGGAAACACATCCCCTGACTGGCTTTTAACCATCGCCATCACCTAAGAAAGAACAGACTATATTAGGCTCTGAGAAGCAGGGAGATAGAGACAGAGAGCCCTGGTGCTGCCACCACGGAAGGAGCGGGGACAGCTGTTGTTCTGGACTTCAGCAACAGACTCTGCATTCCACGCCTCCTCACCCTCGGGCCACTGGTGTGCCACCAGGAAAGAAGAAGGGACAGCTGCTGCTTGGGACTCCAGTGACAGACTCTGCACGCCTCCTTCCTTTCGGCTGCCTGGGAAAAGCTACGACCGCGGGGGCGAGCTCTGCGTCGAGCCCCCTGCCCAGCTGATCTTTTTAATAAAGAGCTGAACATTAATAAAGGCATTAGCCCTGTTCATTTCACCGGCAAACTTAATTCTGGGTGCTCTCGAATATTAATATCTCAACCCAGCAAACTTAATTCTGGGTGCTCTTGGAATGTTAATCCCTCAACCCAGCAGGTTTGAATCAACCCTGGATGCTCTTGGAATATTAATCCGTCAACCCAGCAGGTTTAATCCTGGATGTTCTTGGGCATTCTTATCCCTCAATCCAGCAGAATTTTTAGGGGCCCCTCTTACATATTTTACCTTTTATTTTTCCCTAATAGATTATGCCAAGAAAACCCTCTTTTTAGCTTTTTTTTTTTTTTTTTTTTTCCCCAATTAATTACTTTTTATTTTCCCCCTCCACCAAGGGGTCCCACTCTTTCCCTGAGACCCAGTCCCGGTTTCCCCGGGGGGGTTATCTCACTCTTTTTATCACTCGCTTCATCTCTTTACTGGCCGCTTTTCTCGCAAAAAAGACGGAAACGCAGTATGGGAGACTACCGTTCTCGCTTAGCAGGTCTGGGGTAACCAGCCCGCCTCTCATTCACACACATTCATCCTCCCTTTATCTGCCCCGTCCCACATAAATTTACGAACTCCTAAGGGTTCAATCCAAACTACTGGGGAGGAAAGAAAAGGAGAAAAAGAAATTGCCTTAATTCTTCCTTTTAATGCTAAGGCTGTGCCACTCCTTTATCCTTTCTCAATCTTCTTCAAACACGACTCAGGTTTCAGGGACTAGGTGGCTTTTCCCACAGATTAAATTCACTATTTCACACCTTGCTTGTTCAACCCCTGGGTTATAGTATCTCAGCAATTCAGGGGTACATGCATGAAACGTGGATCTCTGTCTATATGAAATACAATACCACCTCCTCTGACACTTCAAGCATCGGAGGAGAACCCAAGTTGTGTGCCAGTCTGGTTTCCAGCAAAAGGTTGTCAATCCACACACGAAGCAGGGGATTACCCCTTCCAGACCCCACCTCAAGGGGTTCCTAAGCACCCGTTCAACTGGCGGTTGTTCCCAGTCAAAAGCTAGATAGCAACTTGTTGAACTTTGGTATATCCCTCCCAAGAACACTCTGTCTCTCCCTCCGTCCTCCCGTTCTATGACTACTCAGTCCCCTGGTGGATGAAGAGACTGACTTGGTTCAAGCTGAAACCACCTGTGGAGAGCCTGTCTGGGAGGCCGGGCTCTCTCGGCCCGGGCTTGGAGTTCTGCAGCCACTGTGGGCAAATCGCCTCTCACTTGTAACAAAAACTAAACAGCAAACCCTGTAATGCAAAGTATCTCCCAGTGACAGCTTTTAACACTAAAGGGCAATGCTATCGCACAGCAAACACTTAACTCTTAGCCCAGCTGGGTTCGCTGGCTACTTTTGCAAGCCCTTTACCAACTAGCGATGCTTGTAAGCAGTGCTTGTAACTCCCACCTTGTACCACGCTCCCACTAGCTGCGCTATCAGCTAGCGGCGTTCAAAGCAGCTCTTCAAACTGCAGCTTGTGCCCACGTGCCTGCTGCGCTATCAGCTAGGCTGTGCCTAAAGCACCTTTGCAATCCTCGCGCCGCGCTCCCCTGCCTCACCAGGGACAGCCCGTGCCGCACATGCGCACTATCCGCTCTATCAAGCAGTGTGGGCTGCTGCCCCGTGCATGTGCTCTCCGGCACCGCCGGGCCACGTCTCTGTATCTTAGTAACGCCGCACCGCGCTTCACACATACACACACACACACACAAGCACGCATGTCGGGATGTAACAGACACACCACACTGAAACTGGGACACACCACACTGCAATCGGGACACAACACACTGAAATCGCGATTTCTACCTCACCGAGCCACGCTATCAGCTGGGGAGGTCCTCCCGCCTTTTCCTAGTCTGGCTTCTAGTTACCTGCTGGTTATTCCTCTGGAGCTCAACATTCAACTCATCCCCCTCTGAGTCATCTTGTACTGAGTCATCTTGTACCGGGGCAGAGGGTTTAGGATGTTGTGGTGAATGTGGAGGTACGGGTGGGTAAAGGTTCCGGGGAGGAGAACGGTGGGGTGGGGGCGGGGGCGGGGTGGTGGTGGTGGAATCGGGTAGGTCTGTATCCTCTTTCAATCTTTTCTTCTTCTCCCTAGTACTAAGTGCAAACAACTTAGAGGAAAGCGAGTACGCCTCCCTCTAGATAGTGGGGGAAACTCGCACTAAGTTCAAGGGCTCTTTAGAATTCACATAAATATTTAAAGCCTGACATATCTAATCCTCAAATGAGCCAAACACTGGCCAGTACAAATGGTCCCCTCTTATTTGTTTCCCTCCCCAAACCTCTATGCAGTAGTGCACCATTTTCACCTTGTCCTTTCCTTTCCTGGAGGGGAAGGCATCCCAATTTTTAATCATTAGTCCTAATGGGCTATCTGGAGGAATTTGGGGAAGCTTTACAGGGGTTCCCCCACCCATGGGACCAGAGGGCTTGCTTTTCCTCTGTCCCATCTTCCGGAGTGCCTTCTTACATACACCTCCACGCTTCCCTCAATTCGTGGCCCAGCCCGTCGCCGGGTGTGGAAAACGCACTACTATGAGGTCCACACTCACGTCGTCTCACAGAGACGTCTCACTCATCACACTCCGGGATCCCAACCCCAACCGAGTGGCCCCTGTTCCCTTTAAACGGAGCAACCTCAGTAGCCCCGAAGGACCGCTGAAAGGTACTTACACAATCCTGTGTCTTCGCCCAGGACTTCATGCACAAAGATTAAGGGGTTGCCAGCTATTCTTTGCTTGCCACCGGATTTGGGTTCGTCGGTAAGGGTTCCAGAGGGAAGACACCTGAGCGGGACTCACTGCCAAGGCAGCGAGGGTGCCTCCCCGTGAGGAGCTTCCAACTAAGGATAGCCTAAGGATAGCCCTTATCCGAGTCATGGCACCAGACTGTTATAAATTGAGGCGAATAATTTGTTCAGCCTTTTGAGAGTCAATCAGAAATTTATTGATTACAGCAAGCAATGGCAAGCAAACAGCGCTGGGTGCAGCCGGGGAGTCAGCGCTCCACCAATGGCTCACACCGTTTCCCCCTTCCCACACTCTTTTTCTTCTGTGTCTGCGGTATCTCTGGGTGTACTCTGCGCTTGCACCCTCTGTCGCTAGGGGGTCTTCTTCTACTCTCTGGTGGTCATTTGAGGAAGGCTCCTCTCTTCTTCCTCGGTGAAAGTCCACGGCCCTCTAATGATCTTTTCCATAAAAGGTTATATGTTATATGTACCTAAGTTCTAGTTACACAATCAGCTTAAATAATCAACATACTAGCTAGTTTCTGTCTTGCGATTTTCTGTTATCTACACAAGGCTTCTCCTTTGGTTTTCTGTTATCTACACAAGGCTTCTCCTTTCTGTCTTGATGAACAAAGAGTCCTTTCTAACTTATCACAGTCACCTGCTGGACAAATTTTTCTCCTTTGGTTTTCCCTGAGGCTGGAAGTGAGCATTGTCATACTGCCTATTAATCTGGAGTAAGCTGCAACTGGCTATAATTCAGTACTTGTAGAATTTAATTTCTGTTTCTTCTTTAAGTTCAGTCAGTGTTTTTAAGTCCTACAGGCTGCATGGTGTTACATGACATTTCCTTCATCAATGGATGTTGTGTTGTCAGAGCTGTGCTTCTTGTGTCAGTAATGGAAACTCATTTTTGTTTCTGCTGCTTGTTTCTTTGTGCCCTGAGGGACCAAACCAACTGAAGAAAATGAGTTACATGATATATTTATGAGTTTTAGTTGCAGCCTAATTATCAGTGGCTATAGGGTAGATTTGGTTTTATAAGTAGTACAGTCTCTAAAAAGAAATTGAGTGGGCATCAGATCACAACCTCTAGCCAGCAGTGCTGATACCCAAAATCTGGAGTATTGGGCCAACTAGAGAGAAAACAGGTTGTGGTGGTCAGAGACAGGGTTGCTATTTTGGATGATGTTAGGATGGGCCTCAGTTCTGTACATTGGTGTTTTTTAAATAACTTTTAAAATGTGTCCAATAAAGAAAAATCCAGAGTGTACCTGGGCAGCCAGAACCGAGGGCTTCCTAAGAGAAAGTGATAATTTTTTAATATACAGATTCCTGAGAGGGAAACAATAGCACCTGGTGCCAGTCAGACTTGTAGGATGTGAAGTCCAAAACTTGCCACTTCAGCAGCCTTCTGGAGAAACCATGCAGCTTCTTTGAAATTAGGGTAAATTACTGAGATAATGTTTTTCTGTAATGTTTGAATTAGCTTTGCTATATATGTCAGCGTTTCCATCAGCTTTCGAAGGAACAGGACCAGTGTTTATGAAAGGAGTTTTGGCAGTTGTTTTTGTCATGTTAGGATTTTTTTTTACTTCTAATCTGTGATCTTATTTCTACTTACACCACTGGAATCCGGTGCTATGTGTTTGAGTAAGGCTGAGTGTACTCTTAGCAGAGCAGATACCTGCAGAATTAATAAATCAAGGAGGGTAAAACAGGGCCATAATTTGAAACAATCCTGTGTGAAAGACCAGTGAGAGCACCAGCCTGAACCCTGGCCTAGGACTTTTGCACCATCCTGCCTGGTCAGAGCTGGAGATTTATGGATGCACATACACATGAAAAAAAAAACCTCTAACTTGTCATAGGGAGGGGTTTGATTTTGACCAAAATATTCTCCCTTTGGTGAAGGTATGGTGATATTCTGCACAAGAGAGTGAAATGCCCATAGGTTTGGAGCAGCTCTTCCCATTAAGGATTTGCTCCCTTTGTTGAGCTCTGGATGCTGCCAGGGGTTGCATCTGTGGTTCCTCCTCAGAAGTGTAAGAATACTCTAAATTGTGTCTCATGGCTTCTACATGACTAATGCTTTAATCTCATGTAAATCTGCACTAATGAATATAGCTGCACTCCCCCCACCACTATACATTCAGACACCATGCAGGATAAATAAGCCAAATACAGTTATTATTAATTTTGACCATATTGTAGAAATGTCAAAATATTAGCTGGGAAAATTAATTCCTACAATTTAGCATATGGTTTTCCTGAAATGAAATCAAGGGTATCACTCGTCTCCCTTGAAGTCCTCCCACAACATTTCTATAGAAATATTTTCAAAAAAAAATAATTTGAAACCCCCTCGTGCATTTCGCTGGCAGGAAGTCAGAAAACAGTTGTATTTCTACATCCCTTTCCTACTTTTCTTCCTAGTGGAAGGTCAAATAGGCAGGAGGATGTCTGGGTTGGTGGTGGTACCTCAGCATTGGGAGGATGATGCCCTCAGACACCTGAAAGCATTTCATGAATCATAATATTAAATTTTATGCAGTTGTAGCATTAGGAACTGTCTGCTTCTTTCAAGGCTTTGTTTCAGGACTTGGAGAACTGAAGGTGAGGGGGATCCAAAGAGTGTTTCTGCCCCCTCCAGGGCTTGGTTTGTGTCTGGAGGATATATATGGTGTTGGAGGGGAGATGGATGCTTTTTCCTCCCAGTCAGGAGCATGAATGGGAGTGTTAGGTGTCAGGTGTTCCTCTGCCTTCCACTGGCACAAGCCACTGCACACACCCATGCCTGGCACTGTGGGACTAAAGAGCTCCTGCCACTGCACTGCTGTGCAGCCTGATGGGGCATTGAAAGAAAGAACTGGGCTTCATCACTATTTCATACACAAGCCCTTGGCAGCTCCTAGAGAGCATTTTTCTCAGAGTATATAATTTCCTTTTGGATCAAATCACAGACCCTTTTAAAACTGTGTATGCATTTGTTTCTTTTCTGTGCAAATATCACAGCTATTTCAAGGTCCTGAAGGTGTCATAAACATGACTTTTTCTGTGTGTGCCCATCATTTACTGTGAGGAGTCAGTGTTTTGAGAAGATGTGTTTTGGATAATGCATTAATATATTACAATATTCAAAATTATGGCATGGTTTATGAATGACTTAGGACAATACTTGTTGCAAGGGACAGGTAGTGCATAACCCATATTAGACCTGGCACAACTTAACATGTTATATGGCAGCAGCACTGCCACATCTCCAAGCACAGACGAGTCCCTGTGAGGGGAATAACATGGTGCCAGCTCCATGACAGTTCTCTGGCATGTGCTTGCTTGCTTGCTTGAGCAGTGAGACAGGGCTCTCACTGATGTTAAAAGACTTTTTTTTTGTCCCTGAGCTGCTCTGTTTTCAGATGTGTTTGATATCAAGGGTCTCTTAACAGCTGGTGGTTTTCACATGTAGGAGGCTTTTTGGTGCATGTGTGTTTTTATGACTAAGGCACTTAGTCATAAAAAGACTGTGACTGTGTGTCAGAACTGTGTGGTAAACTTGTCCATGGGGTCATTTCAGTGAAAACAAAGTAAATTGCTGGAATCTCTTTCAGGAAACACTTCATCACCCTGCCCTCCTGAATTATTTTTATCCTCATCTGTATGTAAGCACAGCTGAAAATAGGGAGCTCCATGGAGGCTTGCTGTGAGCATCAGAGCAGTCCTAATTATTCCAGGTAAAAAAGGAAATGACTGAGAACTGTTTTGGGGAATGTAGTCAGAGATGTGAAGCAAGTTGTACCCAGGCAGGAAATTAGCGGCATCTCACACCTGTGACATGCAGATCTCAGCCACTGCCAAACAGAATTTACCAGGACCCAAAGCAAAATCATATAAATGAATGATTTTTATTGGTACCTAAACATTTATATTTGGTGTGAGTACAGTCTTTGTGCCTCTAGATTCCCTTAATACCCATGACTATTACACAGCACCACGCACCTGCTCTTCTGCCCCTGAAAATGAAATGTCCAGCCATATCCCCATAGAATTTTAAAAAACTACTTTCATTGGTTTTAAACAGAAGGAGCTTTGGGCTGTCTCCCCTTAAAACAGGGGTAATGTTGGAAGTAGAATATCTACTTTTTCCCACTCGTCTTTTTATGTTTTTTCTTGTAGGGATTTCAAGCTACCTTTTAAATTTTCTGGGAGTGAGTGATAAGTTAAAGGGTCCAGTTCTGCCATACTGGGTGACAAACTGGAAGACAGTAAACTGCAGATTCATGCAGAGTTTGAATTAATGACACTTAATTTCAAGTACTGGAAGAAGAGGGTAAAGAATGTCAACCTTCTACTGCTTCTCTGCCTTTTTACACTTTTACTTCTCTGCTGTAGCTCTGAAACTTTGCCTCCAGGAATCAGGTATTGTTTTCACTGGAGAGAGAGGCAATGATAAGGAAAGTCCAGTCAAACCTAAACCACTGCTTGTTTCTGAATGCAAATAATGGCAAAGAAATATCTGGGTAATTTTTTAAATACAATGCTTTGTTTTTTAATAACCAGTCAAGGGCAAGAGATGAAACATTACTGATTAAAAGAGTATTTTGTTGGACATTTTCTACTCAGTGCACACAGGAACATCAACTGCTGCTGCAGGTTTCACTGCACTGCAGTTCCTCCAAAAAAGTTTCCTGTGTCCAAGGACTCTCAGACATGGCTTTTCTCATTTTCCTCTTTCTCCTGTATTTGTAACAAGTGATACAGATTGTAATTCCTGAAGGAAGATATTTACACAAAATTCAGTGATATCACCTGAGATATTTCTTTTGAGAAACTTTCTTATGGGAAATGTTGAAAGGTCCCTGAGAGCAGGTGGCTCAAGTGCACAGAATTAAGAACTCAAACTCCAGACTAATTGAAGCTAATCAACTGATTGTGTGTCTGATCAGCACAAATTACCTGACCCTCTGATTTTCATGGTTCACAAAACTATTTATCTCTAAGGAATGGTTTGCACTTGAGAAAAGATGTACATTCCTTTCCAAAGCCATTACAGTTCATTGGCAAAATTGTTCAGTGGTGTCAATGGCTGCTCAAAATCAAATAACACTGAGCAATGTTGTGCAACTTCATTGCTGGGGAGGAACCCCTAGGATGCAAAGAGGTCTTAAATGTTGGTACTCAGGTGCAAGGGAGAAGGCAATGTGGGTGTATTCCTGTGATGTTGTCCTAGAGAGAACAAGAGTGGGGAGGCAAGAAGAGGTTTTGAAAGAAAATATGCTAGTTGGGCTTCATTTGTTGATTCTGTTGTTATTTAGGATTTCCTGTAGTAGTATAGCCAGAGAAAGTAAGAGTGCATTAATGGAATTGCCTGTGACACAAAGCTGGGAGCATTTTTCTGTCTGGGGACGGAAGAGTAGCAGGCGTCAAGAAGGAAAAGAGCTCTTTGCACTGATAGAGCAGTAATAGGTGTTTGTGGCCCAACTGAAAATTTCGAGGTATCCAGCTGCCACAAAAAGAACATTTTGAAGTAAACCTTGTTTAAGGGTAGAGGAGAAAAAACTGTTCTTGACACAAAGATTGTAGAACTACAAAATTATTTATATCATTACCTGGTAGCAACAGCCTTGATGATTCTGGGAACACTCCCAGCATTTTCACATTGTCTCAGCTCCACATGTGAACACTGCACTTTGGAGAAGAAATGCAGGAAGGAAAGCTGGATTTTCCTTTGCAGACCTGTGACAGAGTTAGCCAAGAGTAAATAATATACTTAGAGAATGTAGCTGTTGAACTTTCTCTCTCAAGCATGTCTAAATTAATGTATTCTGAGATGTGTTATTAGCCAAGTTAGTATTGGGTTTTGCTAGAGGGCCAAAGGCATGGCCAAATAAATAATGAAATAACCTCTGAAAATTCATAAAATCATCCTTCAAAGAATGTGTGATATCATGGAATCACAATGATTTCTCAGTAAAACAGTTTGCCAAAGTTTTAAATAGCAAAGCAATGTCGTGTCTGTCCCCTGACCCTGTCTGTACTAAAGAGCATTATTGTTCTTGTCACATTCCTAAAGCAGTCCAGAAGTTCATTCTCCAATGCTCTGCATTAAATAAACTTGTTAATCAGGGAAAGCCTTTTAATAAGGTGAGCCTGGCATCATCACTACTAGTGATAAAAAGAGGAGGAATTTTTGTCATGTGTTTATTTACCAGTCATCATCTTTTACCAACTCCATGTCATTAACAGCAAAAAATATTAAGCTCCTATTGCCCATCTAACACCTTCCAAAGATACTGAGATCTACAGGACTTAAGCAAAACAATGTCAAATATCTCTCTCTGCTTGGTTAAATAGGGATAGAAATGGAAATAAGCATAGATGTTATACTGGTTTGAAGATCAAAGCACCGATAGGAAAGCCTGGATGAGTTGACTTGTTGAAAATGAGAAAGGAAAAGCAGAAGGAAAAAGATTTAAGGTAATATTAGTTTTATGTTATTATTTCTTCTCCTAATTTATTATGGGCCACTGGGGGCCGTAGCAGAAGATGGGATCTATTCCTCTTTGCAATGATAGCAGCTTTGTGACAAATACTGGGGAAACCACTCTGAGGTTGCTCTACTGGACAGGTCAGAGGAAGAGAAAAAGTGAATAATGTGGTGCTCAGCTCAGGGACTCTCCAAGTAGCTTTGGTTCAGGTGGGGCAGAAATGTCTGAAGATTGAACTGCAGTTTTTGGATGTTTTGTCACGTAGCACTGAGTCTTGTTTGAAGACTCTTGAAAATGTTAACTTGCTCCAGGGGGCTGGTTCTGAATGTCCTGGAGCTTTGCTTCCCTGGCTACAAAATTAAATGATTTATTTATGCTTTTCTGCTTTCCCATATTTAGACTATAACAAGGAATATTTTTAACTTTGTGGATTGCTGTGATTGCTGCACTGAGGCCCTGATTGAAGCTGTGATTTTTACATGCCATTGTACTCTAAAACTGTAATAATTCCTTAGAATTATGGGAGTGATGAGGGGGAATTCCCATATACTCAGTATGGAAAGGAAATTAATTTGGGGAGAGAAAAAAAAAAAAGACATTGAAATGTGCAAGATGCTGAGATGCTGAAGGTTGTGTGCTAATTTTTAAACCAAACCATCTTGTTCAACAGTCAGGCAGATTTAATAACCTAAAGTGCAATCCACCAGATCTCTTACATATGGGAGGACCCCACAGACTGGTACTCTGTGTAAATTAAAATTTCAGCATTTGAATACCTTATTTAAGACAGGAACCTCCCCCTGAAGGAGTAAACATCTGTTCATGGTATTAAAACTAGTTGCATCTAGTTAGAAAAAAAAATATTAAAAAGGTGGAGGGAGAGGGGGAAGATGAGGAAAAAAAAAAAAGACAGCTCTTGGCTTCTCTGAGCTAGAGACATGAACTTTAAAATTATAATAACTAGGAAAGGTAGAAGACATTCAAATGTTTGTCAAGACCTCTGGTTTTCAGCTTGGTAGTGGTGGATCAATCAGCCTTTCCAAATTCACCAGCACAGGAGATCACCTGGTCCCCACAAAAGGATGTTTTACTCAACTTCCTTGAAAGCCTGAACCTGTCTGTATTTTTTCTCTAATCAGTGACATAAATTCTTGTCTGTTAGGGCTGTTTAGCTCTTTTTCTGAATGCAGTGTCACTATGTGTCAATTTTTCTTCCTTCAGAAGATATAGGGACTAGAGCTATTAGGACTTTCTGTACAGCTAAGCTTTCTAAATCTATGACTTTCATTACATTTTTATCTGACTTCTGTATTTTTTCATCCTTAATAGGACAGCCTAAATGCAATGCCACTATTTTACAACATTAGCTAATAGGCTATTCTTAACGATGGTTTCAGCAGTACTTGTTTTTTTTTTTTTTCCTGAGCTGTATCTGCAGGTTATGGCCATTGTTGAATTTAAAGAGGAAATTATTCTTATGTGGTTGCCCTGGTTAAAGTATAACAAGGATGTATGATTATGCCTTGAGCCTTTCTAAGGAACACAGAGATTTTAAAGCTACTGGGAAAGCAATTTCAGATTTTCTGTAAGAAACATGAAACCCTCAGTAATTAACCCCAAAGCAGGTTTTGATTGAGTGTGTGGGTGAAGCATGGTCTGACCTGCACTTGCCCCACGTGGGCTGGGTGCCTTCTCTGGGCTGTTGTCACTGTGACCAAGACAGGCCAAATCTTGGTAACCACCCAGCCCCTTGGAGATGAGAGGGAGCACAAAGCCTCCACTCCCACAGGACCTTTGCACAGTCCTGAGAGGAAAAAGATCTAGTCCTTGGCTTAAAGACTCTATTTTATTTAACATTAATGCTCCAGAAATACCGTTAGCGACCTGTTGTTTTTGAAAATACCTTGAGTGTGTTTGTCCTATGTAATGGAACCCAGAGATGACAAACTTTCATGAAGAGCTGGGTTAGGAGGTTCTCACTGATGCTGAGCTGGGAGAAAATTTTCCCCGCTCCTTGTGAGCAGCAAGGAAACTCCTCCTCAACTCTGATGGGGATTTTTGACCTCTCACCCTCTCCAACTCAGTGGATTATCTCACCCCTCACACAACTGCTTATCTATAATTGTTCACACCAGAAGCAAAAGGAAAAGATCCTGCCACCACTGAGTTTAACCTGGTGTCAACTCAGGCCACTGGCAGCTAAGGCAGTTTATCCCCTCATGGCCTGAATGAAGGGAGGGGCATTTCAAAGCAAACTGGTTCCACTTCTCCTGCTGGCAGGGGAATTATCCCATCCTTTGTGGAGGTTTGCAAGACCCAACTCCTTTAAAGTGTGCTTGGATTGCTCTGTACAGTGCTGCAGCTTACAGCATAAATACATAGAATATGTAATCTATGTGCCTTTTTTCCCCTATCTAACTGAAGATTACTAATACATATGTTCTACAGTGCATTTGTTCTACTTTGTTTGCTCATGCCATTTCATTTTCTTTTGTGAGAAGATCAGTGTTGCATCCCGGAGTTTGGGTTTAGATTAGGGTTTTTAATTTATGTTAAAATAAGTCAAATTCTGTAATCCCGCGTTGCTCCCCCCCCGCGGTTTCTGGCCCCATGTTGCCTGCTGCCGGATCCTTACCCCTGTGCCGCTCCTGTAACCACCCTGCCGTCCGGCCCCGGGAAACCCCGTGCTGGCCACCCCGAGCCACACGGTCCCGCTCAGCCCGTGGCTCAGCGCCCGCCCCTGCGGGTTTCTCTGGTTGGTCGCTGTTGCTGGCGTCACCGCCACGACAGCCGCCCCTATTGGGCGGCAGGCCGTGGATCCTCTCGCCCCGCCCCTCCATAAAGCCCTATCCCACCGGCAGTCAGACGCCATTTTCTCCCATGCGAGTGCCGGGAGCGGTCGCGTCTTTCCATCGAACCGCGCCACGTGACCAATAAACCGTTCCTGCCAAGCACGGAGTAAATGGAAAAATTCCTTCCTCTTTGCCGCGTCCCTAGCGCACGGTAACAGCGGTTGGCCAGCCCACGCACCCGAGACACGGAGCCGTGTCTGGGAACCCGCGGCAGCAAACCCCGGCAGCACGTGGAAGCTACGCCACAGCCGGGCTCCCAAGAGCCGCGTGCAGCCGGGGAGAGCAAAAACCCACGCCGCAATTGGCGCCCCAACGTGGGGCCGAGGCCAGCGCTGAGCTGATCGCGTGGACGGAGGTTCACCGCGGATCTCCAGGAACAGCGCCGGGAGCCGCCGCCGCCGGCCAGGGGCCGCGCCGCCGCCAAGGGGGGAGCGCCGCCGCCAAGCCAGAGCGGGCAGCGGTCTGCACCGGATCACAGCTCCGTGCCAGATGGAAACCGAGAGCAGGGGCTCTCCAAAGTATGTCAGTGAAGTCTCTGTCGCTCACGAGGGACCAGACAGTGTGTCCTGCGTGGGACAGGAAGTGCAAACTTTCGCAGCCAGGAGGGCAGAAGAAAGGACACTTCCCG
This sequence comes from Vidua macroura, assembly GCF_024509145.1. Taxonomy (NCBI): domain Eukaryota; kingdom Metazoa; phylum Chordata; class Aves; order Passeriformes; family Viduidae; genus Vidua; species Vidua macroura. Next base: position 31,743,890 of record NC_071575.1, read on the forward strand.
GGACTCCCGGACCCTGGTGGCAGCTTTTCTTTGCAGAGACTTCAGTCTGGTAAGTATTAGTCGTGGAAACGTGTCCAGATAATACGGGGAGGGCTGGCCGTGTTCCCAAGGTTGGGATGTGTGGCGCGCAGCACGAACGGCAGCCGCTGGAGTCGCCTGCGTTTTTTTGCTTTTTTTTTTCTTTTTTACTGCCCCAGGGGTGAGGTGGTTTGGGTGGAAGAAGCATGGGGACCGTGCTATCTGCCTAACAAAAGGAATTTTATTCCCAAGTTAAGGAAATCCTTTTGGTGAAGGGCCGATACCCAAAAAATTTAGTTAAGAAATTTGTCCGGTGGTTGTTCTTTGCTTTCCCCCGTCTGTCTACCGAGGACGTGCGCAAAACAGAATTTTGGGAGCAAGTGGGAAAAAGGCTAGCAGAGGGGATCGGTAGGGATCCCTCCATAGATGACTGCTTCCCTAAATTCCATTTGTTGATCACAGATGTAGTAAAATCAGACCCCGCACAAAACTCGGTTGGGGAAAGGAAAGAACCATCCGGAAAATCTGTTACTCCCTCTGAATCTGTTTCCCCATCCCCTTCTCCTACCCCTTCTTCCCCTAACCCGGGTGGGCGAGGGGGGGCACCCCATCGATCTGAGATGCAGGGCAGCTCCACAAATGTGGACCGTGCGCCTGGCTCCCCCAAGCCACCCCGGCGTCCCCGCCTTAGCGAGATCGGTCGATTCGCTGAGGCCACGACCCTAAACCCCTTTTTCAATCCCTTTTTCCCAGTTGAAAATCCCAGTTTCGGCGCTACCCCGTGCAGTTCTGTTTCTTTAAACCCCTTTCTTTGTCCCCCTGAGGAGGCCGAGGCCACGTGGTCGATCTCTTTGTCTTCCCAAGATGGAGGGCGGCCACATGGCAAGGCTTCCCCTTCCCACAATCCCTTTCTTCCCTTTGTTCCCTATGACCCCACCCCCTCCTGCTTCCCGGTGGGCGCGGGAACTGCCCACTCAAGGCATCGGGTTACCACCCCTCCCCCTGTCCCTCCTCGGGTACGCGTAGGCGTTCCCTCCTTGCATGTTCTACCTGCCGTGTCAGCAGCCCCGCCCTCTCCCAGCCGGGAGGGCTCAGTAGCCTCCTTTCCACCTTCCGAAGAGGAGGATTCTCCCCGCCCTGTCCGTCCTCTCCCTCGCGCTCCACCCCCGCGTCCTCCCGCTCCTCGGAGACCTGGGGTGGGGGGAGGAGGGGGGGTGCAACGGAGCCCGGTCCATGAAGTCGAGCAGTCGATCCACACTCCAGTCCCCTACACAAGGGGAGGGGAAAACCCTGCGTGGACACCCCTCTCCTACGATTCCCTCAAAGAGGTCTGCAAGACATTGCAAAAATTTGGCAGAAAGAGTCCTTTTTTTAAAGGGATTCTAAAAGCCACTTTAACATCTAAAACTGTAGTGCCGGCTGACCTTAAGCGTTTATTCAACTGCCTGCTTCTCCCTTCTGAATATGACCTGTGGGAGAGGAGGTGGAAAAGGCTAGCAGCAGACCTGCTTCCCGAAATCCACGAGGGGCCTTATGGCCTGGATTTCGCGGAAGAGCAAATCACCCTAGACCATCTTGTGGGTGAGGGAGAATGGAGTGAGGGGCAACTGCAAGCTCGGGGAATTCCCACAGCAGTGTTGGACATGTCCAGGAATGCAGCAGAGCGTGCGTTCCTGGGCATGCCCGCCAGGGATCCGGGGATACCCTACACGGCAGTCAAGCAAGCCGTGGGGGAGCCTATGTTAGATTTTGTAGACTGGGTCCGGGCAGCCGTGGAGAGACGCATAGAAGTACCTGAACGCCGGGAAGGAATGATCCTAGAAGTGGTGCACATGAATGCCAACGCCATGTGCAAAAGAGTCATCATGTCAATGCCGGCCTCACCACCGCCAACCCTCAGCCAGATCATCGAGGAATGCACACTGAAGGCGCACCTGATGGAAGAGGAGGAGGCTCCAAAGAAAAAGGACAAGCAAGTTGCCTCGGCCGCTGCTCCTTCGAGGAACCCAGCACTGAAGCGACTTCCATCCACACGCCGGTGTTACCATTGCCATCAGGAGGGACACTTCCAGGCTCAATGCCCACTTCTAGGGACTACGCTACCCAGAGTTGCGGGAGGGGGGAGGGGGAATGGGAACCCCGCGGTCCAAAAAAACTGACCCGTGAACGCGCACTTGCCGCGCGTTCAGACAAAAATGAGGCAAGTCACAGTGCTGCAAGAGGAGCCGCAATGCACCATCTAGTACCATCAGTAAGCGGCTGCCTCTCAACTAGTGACAACCGGGAGCCTTATCGACTCCGACTCACTAACTCTGTTCATTTCCGTTCCCAGGACTGGCAGTTTTTCATAGCAGATGCAGAGCTTCTATCGCACATCTGCCGCTGTGAGACCAGGAAAAAGGAAGATCTCTTAAATTGCAGGTACCTCGTTGTAGGGGACACAAAGAGCACTCCACTGGAGATAGAAGTCCCTCCAGTAATCTCCACTCTCAATCCGAGGCTCTTCTATCTCGCAGCACGCTGTGTCCACCCCCCCCTCTTCCTGCCTAAGGGCCAGGTAATTGCACAAGCAATTCCCATTCCTCGTGCTCTGTGCAATGACCTGGAGCTCTCTGTGTTTTATGCTGGGAAGTTGGGAGAGGAAAAGCCCCTAGTATGGTGCAAACTCAAATGCGAGGGGCGATCTGTACACCTACAGGGGATGTTGGACACAGGGGCAGACGTGACAGTCATTCCACCACACAAGTGGCCGTCACACTGGGAGCTGCAAAGCGTGGCCACACCAGTCTTAGGACTAGGCGGGCCACAGCCGGCAAGGCAATCCAAAAACATTGTCCAAATTCAGGGTCCGAATGGGCTGCTGGCCTCAGTGCGTCCGTTCGTGATCGACTGCAAATTTACATTATGGGGGAGGGATGCCATGTCGCAGTGGGGAGCCAAATTGGAATTTCCGGTCCCCCAGCATTTTTTGGTGCGGCCACTGAAGAGCGCCCCACACAGAAAGTAACATGGCTCACAGATAAGCCTATCTGGGTGGAGCAGTGGCCGCTGAGTAAGCAAAAGCTGCAGGCGCTCACCAAATTAGTTAACGAAGAGTTAGAAAAAGGACACCTTGTAGAAACAAACAGCCCCTGGAACTCTCCTGTGTTTGTAATAAAAAAACCGGGGAGAGACAAGTGGCGACTCCTCCACGATTTGAGAAAAATTAATGAGGCAGTGCAAGATATGGGTTCCCTCCAACCGGGTATGCCATCTCCATCTATGCTACCCCAGAATTACAATTTGGCTGTAATTGACATTAAAGATTGTTTCTTCCAAATCCCACTCCATCCAGATGATGCTCCCCGTTTCGCATTCTCTGTGCCTTCCATCAACAGAGAAGCCCCAATGAAGCGCTACCACTGGACGGTACTACCACAGGGTTTCAAATGTTCCCCTACTATATGCCAGTGGTATGTCGCTAGGGTTCTATCCCCAATGCGTGCCAAGTGGACATCCTGTATTTTCTATCATTACATGGATGATGTGCTGATTTGTGCCCCTGACAGCGAGATCCTGCAAGTAGCACTGGAGGACACTGTTAGAGCCTTGTCGATGGCCGGATTTGAGTTACAGAAAGAAAAGGTACAGTTGCTGCCACCCTGGAAGTATCTGGGCTTGGAAATTAACAACCGGATGATCAGACCCCAACAGATACAGATAAATGATAACCCCAAGATGCTGAATGATCTCCAGCGCCTGTGCGGATCATTAAATTGGATCAGGCCATGGCTAGGACTCACTACGGGGGAATTATCCCCTCTCTTTGATTTGTTAGCAGAAAGGGAGGGGGATGAGGGTTTAGGTTCCCCGAGAGTCCTGACCCGAGAGGCCAGAGGAGCACTCGAGAAGGTCCAGAAAGCCATCACGAGCAGGCAGGCCCACCGCTGCCAACCAGGGCTGCCTTTCCGATTCATCGTCTTGGGTGAGTTGCCCCATTTGTATGGTGTGATATTTCAGTGGGACAAGGGTCAACAGGACCCCCTCTTAATAATAGAGTGGGTGTTCCGTGGCCACAGGCAGTCCAAGAGTATCACCAGGCCACAGGAGCTGATGGCGCAGCTCATAATACGGGCCAGGGCTCGTCTGCAAGTACTAGCTGGCTGTGACTTTACATGTATCCATCTCCCCATCAAAACATCCACGGGGAAGATGACCAAAGAGGCTTTTGAACACCTGCTAAGGCAGAATGAGAACTTGCAGTTCGCTCTAGACAGCTTCTCAGGCCAAATTAAGATCGGACATCCTGGCCATTATTTGTTCAATACTGAATTCAAATTGTTACCCAAAGAATTACAGAGCAAAAAACCCCTCCGAGCACTAACAGTATTCACGGACGGGTCAGGGAAGTCCCACAAGTCAGTGGTGACTTGGAGGGACCCAGAGACTCAGGTGTGGGAATCAGATATTAAGGTAGTAGAAGGTTCCCCACAGGTGGCTGAGTTGGATGCTGTAGTGAGAGCTTTTGAGAGGTTTGAACAACCGTTTAATTTAGTAACAGATTCGGCATACGTAGCTGGAGCAGTGTCTAGAGCTGAACATGCAGTTGTAAAAGAGGTGCCAAATCAAGTCATCTTTGGGTTGCTCTCAAAATTAGTACACCTGGTTTCTAACCGTGAGCATCCCTTTTATGTAGTACATGTGAGATCACACACGGATCTCCCAGGCTTTATTGCCGAAGGGAACCGCAGAGCAGACGCCCTGGCAGCCCCAGTACTCCTAGGAGGCCAGCCGAGCATAGTCGAGCAGGCCAAGCTGAGCCACCAGCAGTTCCATCAGAATGCCCCGGGGCTGGTACGCCAGTTTAATCTGCGGCGTGACCAAGCCAGGGAAATTGTAGCCTCATGCCCCAACTGTCAGGAGGCGGCTTTACCAACACTGGGAGCAGGTGTGAATCCCAGAGGTCTCCGCAGTTGTGAGGTGTGGCAAATGGATGTCACCAAAGTCCCTGAGTTCGGTAAGCTCAAGAATGTCCATGTAACTGTAGACACCTTCTCGGGGGCAGTTTTTGCTTCAGCACACATAGGGGAAAGGGCCACAGACGTCAGGAAACATCTTGTCCAGGCCTTTGCCACCTTAGGGGTCCCAACCACGATTAAAACAGACAACGGTCCAGCCTATACTTCCAAGGTGTTCCGCAACTTCCTGCAATATTGGGGGGTTCAGCATAAGACCGGGATTCCCCACTCCCCCACCGGCCAGGCCATAATAGAGAGAACCCACCAGACTCTAAAGCAAGTCCTCAAAAAGCAGCGAAAGGATGTGCGAGTGCTGTCACCGCACGAGAGGCTCTGTAAAGCATTGTTTACCATCAATTTCCTAAACTGTTCCTTTGACAGACCAGAACCGCCAGCCCTGAGACATTTCAAACAACATCAGGAGCTCCAGCCAGAGGAGCAGCCTCCAGTGTTAGTGAGGGATCCGGACTCTAAAGAAATCCAGGGTCCATTTCCACTTTTGACTTGGGGACGGGGATACGCCTGCGTGTCTACGCCTTCAGGAGTCAGGTGGATCCCCAGGAGGCATGTTAAACCCTACACAGCAGAGCAGTCAGTGAGTCAGAGTGATACGGTGCCAGTGGATGCAACCTGTGATCCCACCAACCTAGGGGTTGCATCCAATCGCAGACGCCGCAAGGAAGGAAAAGATTCTACCTCTCTCTAACCAATGCTTCCCTTACAGCTACCTCAGCCCAGTTACACCCCCAGTTCCTGTGTTTGTAATAAAGTTGTCCCAGTTTCCCTATCCCTAAACACCCTGAGAAGAACCAGCCCCAGCACCATCTCCAGGCCCTCTCCACCTGCGTAGCAGTCGCCGCAGTTGCAGCAGCAGAAGCTGGGAGAAGAGGCCACCGCTTGAGAGACTGAATCAACACCACTGCTTTCTTTTTATATTTTATTAAGCGGGGAGATGTTGCATCCCGGAGTTTGGGTTTAGATTAGGGTTTTTAATTTATGTTAAAATAAGTCAAATTCTGTAATCCCGCGTTGTTCCCCCCCCGCGGTTTCTGGCCCCATGTTGCCTGCTGCCGGATCCTTACCCCTGTGCCGCTCCTGTAACCACCCTGCCGTCCGGCCCCGGGAAACCCCGTGCTGGCCGCCCCGAGCCACACGGTCCCGCTCAGCCCGTGGCTCGGCGCCCGCCCCTGCGGGTTTCTCTGGTTGGTCGCTGTTGCTGGCGTCACCGCCACGGCAGCCGCCCCTATTGGGCGGCAGGCCGTGGATCCTCTCGCCCCGCCCCTCCATAAAGCCCTATCCCGCCGGCAGTCAGACGCCATTTTCTCCCATGCGAGTGCCGGGAGCGGTCGCGTCTTTCCATCGAACCGCGCCACGTGACCAATAAACCGTTCCTGCCAAGCACGGAGTAAATGGACAAATTCCTTCCTCTTTGCCGGGTCCCTAGCGCATGGTAACAGCAGTTGGCCAGCCCACGCACCCGAGACACGGAGCCGTGTCCGGGAACCCGCGGCAGCAAACCCCGGCAGCACGTGGAAGCTACGCCACAGCCGGGCTCCCAAGAGCCGCGTGCAGCCGGGGAGAGCAAAAACCCACGCCGCAGATCAGTAGATGGAAAATAATTGACATTTTCTTTTTTTTTTTTTTTTTTAATTATGAGAAGTTGGGCAACACCTGTCAACAAAGGAAATTTCAGGACTATGCCTATGTGTCTGGAAAAGAGGAAATAGTATAAGCATTTTGCACCCACCATACAACAGTATGGGAAGTTTGCATGAAATACTTTCCTAGGTCAAGAAGGCTTATGAGAATTTCTTCTGAGAGCATGTCTGGCATTTCCCCTGACAGGGAGAGGTGAATATTCAAGTACATCAGGCTACATGTTATGCAGACTGTATCTGCTGGTGTTGACAGTCCTCCCACTCCCTTCTGTCTTCTGCCCTGTCCCGTTCATGTGCTACAGCTCACTGTGGAGACAGGATGTGCTATGATAACACCTACAGCCTTTGATGCTTTCTCCCATGCCTCTTCTGCAGCAGCTCTTCTTGCACTTCAGTAAGTGTTTCTAAGATTTTCTTCTAGTCACGAAGCCATCTGCTACATTTTTAATGTCCTATTGTCTTTGGATTTCATCTCTTCTATGTGACAATGACGTCGTTATGTTCTGGCTCTGTACTGGAGGTGTGCTGCCTGTGGAGTGACAAATACCACTGGCCCCTGAAGAGTTTGCCTGAAAATAACCAAAATGAAACAAAGAGCTGAGGTTTGATGTGTGTCATCCCTCAAGGGACATTTGAGCTGGGATCAGGACCTATTTCTGATCTCCAGCCCAGGGTACCAAGTCAAGTCTCATAGAAGCTCTCTTCCACTGGGCTGAAGTCTGTAGGGGCCCAGTGTTTTTGTTATCTACCTGGTTTGTCCTAGTTCCTACTATCTCTTCACAAAAAATCAAATTAATTTTCCTTGATAGCAGTTTGCATTTCCTCATGTGATCATAAAATGAAACTTTGGCTGCAGTGCAATCTTGTCTCTGCTTCAGTTTTAACTGTGCTGCTTTCCCCTCTGCTTCTCTGGGGATACTTCCATCTGCCTCATCTCAAAAGCACTTTTAAATATTCTTTTTTTTCCCTTTACTCTTGGTTACCCTTTGCATTTTTTATTTTTCCAGACTGACCGTGATATAGAGCCAGCCACCATTGCTGCTCTATACCCATTCATCCCCATTTAGCAATGGAAAAGTAAATGTCAAACATGGTGCAGTACCAAGGCAGCAGTTATCATCAACTTTTTTTTTTTTCCTTAATTTTTTGGGAGGAGTGATAAGGGTGAAGATTAGCATGGATTTTGAAGCCCAGCTATATATAAAGCTAAATTTTTCCCTGCCACCTGGTTGAACACTTCTTACAGCTCCCATAGGGACTCATTTTATCCAATTACCACAACTGCTGGGCAAAGCTAATTTTAAGACAGACTCTTGGACTGGGGAGAAAATGCCTCCCTTGAGTCCTTGAAAATCTCTTGGAACATCAAGACTAATAGACCTGCCAGACCTTGTCTCAGTCCTGATTAGACCCTGCCTCTCTTTATCATCTTGTTTACAGTGGGATATTCCTTAGAAGGAAGACTAAATCAAACAGCTGATTTTCTATCAATTCTCATTTGGGAAAAGTAGTGCTGGATACAGATATTTTCAAAATGAGGATCAGAAGATCTGCTTTCAATTCCCAGTTCTGCTTTTCATTCCTTCTGAACTCAGGCAAATTACACATTCTACTTTTTTTTTTTTTTTTAAATCTTTTTTCTGGCTGAGTTTCTGATCTTATCTTTCCCCAGCTTTCTCTTTTATCTATTTAGGTGCTGTCTTTAACAGTGTGCGGTCAATCCTGTTTTGCAGTGAAAGAGCTGAAGCACTGATGCTCCCCAGGTCATGTATTCTAAAACAATTCCATTCCCAGTATGATTGAGAGGTGTTTCAAGATGTGTCAAGGCAGCTGGTTCCTTGTGTAATCGGGGGAACATGTTGGTAACCTCTTCTAATGGGAGCTGAAGAATGACAGTGTGTGAATTGGGTAGAAAGATGTATTCCCAAAGCCTAATACCACAATTCAAAATTACCTTCAAGGCAGCATGATGGATTGCCAGGAGAATTTAATCTTTAATGAGCTTTTGTCTCTGACTTCATAAAACATAATGTGGCTTAACACTTTTTATCATCTTTGGTTAAAGCACAGCAACCCTTTGAATGAAATTAATATTCAAGATAAGAAGCTAAGGTTTTTTAATTCAAAGTGGTAAAGAAAAGCAGGGTTTTGTGGTTTTTTTTTTTGGTTTTTTTTTTTTTTTTTTTTTTTTTTTTTAATTTACTAGAGGTGTAAAACAATACATGAAGCAAATTCTTTTTAATGTGATAATTTTTATTGCAGTGCACTTTCTCCAAATTTGGTTCAAATCATCCCACAACTACCACCTTAATTTCTATGTCTCTTACATTTGCTGCTGTTTCTACTAGATTATCAATGTTACTTAAAATCAAATGAATGTGACATACTGACCTGCTAGATTGGAAACTATTTCCCCATTTTTTTAATTCTTTCATTTTTAGAATTTGTAGAAGGGACTTGTGCTTGTGGAGGGGAAAAAATTGCCATCAAATAACCAGGCAATGGAGTGTTTCCCAAAATTTCTCTAAAAATGCTAATCAGCCATTTTGAAAGGTCTCTGAGAGGAGAAATATTAATCAGTGACTTGAAGGATCAGTCATACACTGCAAACTGCAAGTAGCTGTCAGAATGTGATGCACCACAGCAGTGGTAGGTAAGAGTGAGGGGCCTGTGTGTGGAAATATCCAACACAAAGAAAACTAGCAAAGCCCTACGTGCCACATACTATATTCAGCAGCCCAGGACTCAGTGTATCAGTGCAATTATGGGAAGAGGTAATTTGTCTTGCAGACAAAGAGAGATTTTTTTTGAAAGCTTTGCTGCTTGCAGTATGTTCAACAGCTTATATTATATTCATAAGCTGCTGTTCTAATCAGAGTACCTGGTCTGTGAGCTGTTTTGTTATGCCTAATGGAGAACTGTGACAGAAGGAGAGAGAATTGTAAAGCTAACACATTTTCAGTAAGTATTGTAATTAAATTCTCCTCTATCCCTGTCTTTGTGATGAGGACATTTTGCTGAAATACTTTTGCCCCTAATAAAATATTAGGATGTGCACGGCTTTTTTTCATTATAATGTTTTTTATTATAAAGATTAAAAATATTTGCGTTTTGATGGAAAAGGAAACTCTCTTCTGAAGTCCATTCCTTTCCTCTTCAAATTTTATTAAACTTTGTCTCCTAGGGAGTGGATGACATCCTGACTGTTGCTGATGTGCTACAAGGCACAGAGGCAATTTAGGTGGAGACCTTTTAGCCATTCATGCTTGGCAGGACCAGCCATTTCAGACTAACAACATTTATCACTCTGATGCTAATTTGAATACTCACAGAGATAATCTGGGCTGATCGGTAGCTTTTTTGATAACATCTGATGGATGTTAGTCTAATGTTTTATACCCACAAGCTGTTGAGTCAATTAATATTTTAGATGGGGAAAGAAGAATAAGAGCATGTATGAACACATGAAAAATGGAGAGAGGGCTTTTTTGTGTGACCATACTTTGTAAACAAATAAAGGGAAAGAGGATTAATTTTTCTTAATATAATTTCTCTCTCTAAGACAATCTTCTTTCTGATCCAGCTTTACCAAAAGCAGCTGGTGGAAGCAGACCAGATAGGTACATCTCATTTGTATAAATATATCAGTGTGTGAATGATTGAGTCTTGCCTCATTGCTGGACACCTCCAGAAAAACAGAGCACGTGCAGAAAAGGCCAGGAAAAGGGAAATCACTGAGCTTTCGTGCCTCACTTGACACCTTCTGCACCAGCCTCCTGGGGCAGCCTGTCCACCTGAGCAGGTACGGAAGGAAACCTGCCTCCATTACCTTCTCCAATGCCATTTGCAAAGGGAGTGACAGTGGTAGAGATTTTTTGCAAACTGGCAAACCTGTTGCATCACAACTACAATTTTTAAAGATATTTCATGAAATGTAGTAAAATTTCCTATTTGGAAACCTAAGGGAGCAAATGATTCTTCATTAACAGTGACAGAGTAGATGCTGGTGAATTCATTTACAGGAACTACAAAGAGCTGCTCTCATGTCAAAGATCTCAGCCCCACTGACACCACCCCTTGAATCAAACTCATTGTAATCCTGCTGATAATCAAATGACAGCATTTACTTCAACATTGCATCTGCATCTCACAGAAGCCCAGAGTTTAGAAGTGTACTGTTAAGTGCCTGCAAAGTGTATGGTGAAGATGGATAAAACAGTTTGGTACAGAAGAAGACACCTGTGTTTTTATTGATGAGAATGAATTTTAACTAATGAAAATTTCAGTGCTGAATGTTGAGCATATTGAAGCAACTACTCCGTGTGATTAGATTTTATGTAATAATGTAAAAAGAGAGGTGGAAAATCCTACACAGACCATGTGCCTTGAGGTGCAGTTGAGTGGTGGCCTTTTTTTACTGCCCTCAGTTCTGATTGATATTAGCAAAATTTTCAGGTAAGTTTTGCAGAAATGAGCAAATGTGCTTGAAGGTATGGGTGGTCATATCCTTGCCAGAAGTGAAGTGATCTGTGATAATTAAGGCCAGGATTTGCAATTATGTCCTCAAAATATAATGACCTAGATTTCTTTTTACAGTGCTGTTTACAGGAGCCTGTTTTTTTAAAAAAAATGTGGACAAAGGAAGTCCAAATGGTGCTTCTCCAGTATTTGAATAACTGTTCTGGGATACTTGGAGGGAAAAACCCCTACACATCAGGAAAAGTTTGGGTTTCGTAATCTTCATTTTCTGTGAAGGGGAAGATGTTTTAATGGATTAGACCATGTGTTGGGGATTCTAGTTTTTCAAATAGATTTGGCTTCACTTTCCAAACATAGAGTTTTGTGGAAATATCTGCCAGGTGCTGACAACCGGTGCCCACAGGCTGGAAAGCTCCACAGGTGGGATCTCAGCTAATTAGGGACCCTTGTGCATACTAGGAACCCCAAGTATGCACAGCCTTGAGCTACTCAGCCAGAACAGAAAGGACCCTTCTGGAGGAAATGCATCTCTGCCTTCTCCTCTGGACATCCATAATTCTGGCAGGGCACCCTAGATTGTAACCCCTGATTTCCCTGCATTAATTGTCACAGGATGTGGGTGTTAGACCAGAATCCCATCTTGCCTCCCCACCCCCAGTGTGGGGTGATCTGGCTGCCTTTATCTTCCTGGAAATGTAAAAGGAGATCCTTTAATTCCTTTCTTAACCTGGATGTAATTTGACAGGAGAGATTAGAGGAAGCTATTTTCCCTCCCCACCATGACATTATTTAATCTCATCTATGATGGCACAACACTGTAGAAATAATAGCAAGTGCCTATAACTAATTTCTATATGTTCATGACGTGGCATTTTGGTTCCTGATGATGTGACTACAGTGAACTCTTTACTTGCTCTATGTAGCCTTCTGTAATTTATTGCTTTATATAAAAAAAAAAAAAAAAAAAAAAAAACAACCAACTGGTCTGTTCAGTGTGTTTTTGGATAACTGCTACTTGTCTGAACATGAGGTAGAAAGGCGTGAAATAAATGTGATTTTTCAGCCCTGAACACTTAGAAAATGTTGGATGTTTAAGAAACAAGTATCAGGAACTCTTGATTCTTCCTCTGAGGTTTCGAACATGTGCATTATTCTAATTTTTCTTTTTGGGAAATAATAGAGAGAAATATGAGATGCCTTTTTTTTTTTTTTTTGTCTCATTTGAAGGAATGCAACTCTAAGACATGGCATTTAGGAAAAACATCAGATATACCAAGAGAGCTACGTGAGGGTGCAGGTTTGCTCTATCACATGAGAAATGTCTGGGATCCAACCCCTTTGCTCACAGCTCTGTTGCACTGTTTTTCTTCTGTGGTGCTGACCACAATCATAGTAGCCAAGAGTTGCATCTGTTTTCATGGCACCTGGGTATCCTGAATGTCTTAATCTTCAGTGTGCAAGTATATATGTAATTGGTATGGCAAATTCACAGCCTTTCTATGCTGTGAATTTGCCTGCAGCTACTGTTTTCTGCCACACTAATTTGATGTGGTCCTTCACAGGAGACCTTTTCTGAAAGAAGACAAAAATAAAGCTGGAACAGGGAGGAAGGCCAGTAGATATAGCTTTACTTTCCTTGGCTCTAAATGATAGGGGAAGATGTGTGGAGAGGAAAGAAGTCAGTATGTTAAATTAAAATGAATGTGCTTGCACAGGGACCTGGCCACTGATATCTAAACCCCAGCACTTCAATACTTCAGACTATGGGTTTAGGTAAACACAATTACCTCCACAAGGCTTACAAATTATTAGTATTTTGCAGGGGGATTATAACACATCATTAAAGATGAAAGGTTATTTCCAGAGCTAAGTTTTAAATTGCATCCTTAGAGACCAAGAATGACCTTTTAGGGAGCTTTGGGCAGGCAGTGGTATCCGAAAGGTGGATCAGCATGAGGCTCTGAGCAATGATGCCTCTCATGGAGGGGCAATAGATCATTACAGGAGTCACTTAGAGTTTCATGTTATTCAGCTTTGAAATGGTTTCCAATACTCTCATTATCTTATGAGAGTATGGCTTATTCTTCAAAAAGAAAGAAGTACAAAAAGGCTTCTGTTATAAAGTATTATGAAATTGTTGGAGACTGAATATACACACTTGTGTTAACTGGGTATTTGGTCTGAAGGAACCTGTGCAGCTAATTCTAAATAGTGCCCAGAGCTCTTGGTTTTAATTAAATGGTATTTGCATTTCTAGCACCTGCTTTATTACTTTTTCTCCTTAGCAGGAGGAATCTCCTGCCAGCACTATTGCCCCCAGTAAATCTTTCAGCTTTTCAATTGGCAAATGCTCCTTGCACAACTACTGAAATCTACAGATACATTGCTTCTGTGTAACTACACAGCTCTCAGACTTACTCAAACACTTCAGCCCATCCTCTACACCTTTGCCCACTGCTGCTAGCAGTTCTCCTGTATGACAAACCCAGGGCTGCCCATGGGCCTTGTGCTCATCCCGCTGGCACTGCTGAGCACCAAGCGTGGCTCCCAACCCCACGAGGGAGGCAAGGAATTAATGTCTTCTGACTCCTTACTAGCACTCAAAATGTTTCTCCCACCTCACAGCACTGAGTTCCTTCCAGGGAAAGCTGGGTTAACTGTGTCTGACTGTACTGTTCTGCATTTTTCGTACACATAAAGGGTGTCAGGGTTCAGTGATGTTGCCTCACTCACCACTGTAATTTAGTTGTAGAAATATTTTGCAGGATGACAGGGAAATTTAGGAGATGGCTAGGAAACAGAACTACCCTCTTCTAATATTTTGTCATGCAAGTATGACTTCCTAGGCCTTGAACTTGGAGGGATTTTCAATGTCTCTTTTTCTAATTCTGCCTTTATGAATGGCTAAGTTTTCTGCTGTTATAAATTGCCAGAACTTTGGGGAAGACAATAGCATACTATAAATTCTCATGAAGAAACTATTTCTTACATTTCAGGAGTAGAATGCCAAATAATTATGGCAAAAATTATGCTTTATAGGGTAAAGATACTACAGTTTTTCAAGCTTTTCAAGCATTTTATACTGAATTTTACAAAGAAAGGGCATGTCTGGGAAGGGGGACCTCCTTACTCATGTATTAGGATGTTCTGAATTGAAAGCATTGCATTATAAAACAATCTTGTCTTAATTTTGTGACTTGTGGTTTTAAGCTGGGAATTGTTGATGTGAACAGAGTTGTTGACTCAAAATTCCTCATGGGCTCATTTTCAGAGCTGCTGCTGCGCACTGGCTGAGCTTTGTCTCTAGAGCTTTAGGGCAGTACCTTGACATTTTCAAAGAGGCATCATGAGTATGGTGAATATGTTTTCTCCATGTGAACTCTGCATCTATAAGCAACTCTGTGTGAAAACCATTTAGCTGGCTGTTGAACTGTCTGTGCCCAATAATGGTGCTTATAATTACGAGGCATAAATAGAGATGCCGTTTGAAAAATGTACTTTTCAAAATCAAAGCAATGTGACAAATGGATCCTTTTTTGCTGTTGGCAAAATGAGCCTGAATCTGGTTATGCTTCCTTATGTCATGATGCTTTTTGAGTGCATTTTGCCCACCTGTATGTGTGGCACTTGAATACCTGGAATCGAGGAGATGTGATACATACCAATATGCTACAATACTATAGGAAAATAAAGACAGGGAGAAAAGGTGTCTTTCCAAACTGAAATTGTATAAAGGGGCAGTGGAGGGAGGAAATAGTCAAATTAGAGGCAAAGCAGAAAGCTAGATAGTCCTGTTTTAAGAAGGTTGCCAGGGGATCTTAACTACCACATGAGGACAGGATCTTGATTTTTCTGTCTTGAACAAAGCAATTCCCTATCACTGCTGCCTGCACAAGAGGGATTTTTGGGTTTTTTTCTCTGGTGATTGCAGGCCAGGATTTAGAAATGCTGACTCTTTCTGAAAGCCTCTCTATGCGTCTGTTGAATGTGAGCAGTTTCACATCATTTGTACTTGCATCCACCTGATTTCAGCATCTGGTTTCTCACGGGCTCCTACAGTTAAAGATTAATCCTGTGTGCTGTTTTTCTGAGGACTGGCTTTTCTTTTATTTTTCAAATGAAAAAAGCCTTAATTTTCCATACTTAGGAAATCCTAAATCATAAAAGTGTCAGAGTGTTTAAAAGGCCTAATACAACCAGAATAAAATGTTATGGCTTAATATTTTTAGAATGTCAGAACTAGAATACAATTGACTGTTTGTTTTACAGTAGTGATTAAATTTATCTTTACTTTCTAATAGATCTGAGGTTTTTTCAGATATTAGGAATTTAAAGTGAATTTAAAGTGGCCTTGTTTTTAAAATAAATATGTTAATTTTGACCTTGAACTGAAGCAAATAGAGTGAGTCCCAGAATCTGGACCAATCAAAATTACAGTCCTATTTTTCTGGTAACTTTGGTTTATTGGGCAATGTTCATGGTTTATGCAACTGTTCAAGGCCAGACTGGAGAGGGCTTGGAGCAACCTGGGATAGTGGAAAAGGTCCCTGCCCATGGCAGGGAGTTGGAACAAGCTAACCATGGTTAAATTTAACCACTCCGTGATTGAATCCTGCTTGGGCAAAGGAGGCCAGTTCCTTATTTGTAACTATCTCTATTTTTATAATATCCTGGGATATGCTGCAGCTATGCAATCCAAGGGGTTCTGTTCCACCCCTGCCTGGTTTCCATGATTGGAAAGGGTCAAAGCATTTGCTGGCCTGTGTTGTTGGAAACACACTGTGTGACATAGTCACTGAGGGGAGTAATTTATTCAAATGGAGAACATATAAGGGGAAAAAAAATTGGGTGAGCATAAACAGATTTTCAAGGTCACTTACATGTCTGCAAAAGAGAAAAATGTTCATCATCCAGTATCATGGGCCAAAATTCATAGAATCTTAGAATATGCTGAGTTGGAAGGCACCTGCCAGAATCATCAAGTCCAAACACTGGCCCTGCACAGACACCCCAACAATCCCACCCTGTGCCTGAGAGCATTGTCCAAACACTCCTGGATCTCTGGCATCCTTGGGGCCATGACCATCCCCTGGGGAGCATCTTCAGTGCCCCACCACCCTCTGGGGGAAGAAAATGTCCTAACTCCAACCTAACCCTTCCCTGACACAGCTCCAGACACTCCCTTGGGTCCTGTTCCTGGTCGGGAGAGTGAAGAGATCAATGCTTTCCCTCACAAGGGTGTTGAAGAGCACAATGAGCTCTGGCCTCAGTCTTCTCTTCTCCAGCTGAACAGACCAAGTGCCCTCAGCCATTCCTCATAAGGCTGCCTTCCAGACCCTGCCCCATCCTTGTGGCCTCCTTTGGACACTCTCCAAAAGCTTAATGTGTTTTTTATGATTTTTATGTTGTGGCACCCAAACTGCCCCCAGGACTAGAGGTGAGGCCACCGCACCCCAGAGCAGAGTGGGACAATGGGAGTGGCAGTACTGAAAGCTTTGCTGAGGTCCATACTAGTTGTATGATGCTGATGTGCTCCAGCTGGCTAAAAGATTTTATTTGAGAAGCAAAGCTCTGGGTTTTCTACCTCCTAATAGTTATGTTCTGTGTCTTCTTGGAGCATATTTTAACATGTGCAGTTTTCCCAGCAACTGGAAAGTACAGGAGTTTTCTTGTTTGACATTTCTTTATCCTAAGATATTAAAATTTCAATATACTCCAATAAGGCCAGGGGCTGAGCCTTTGAGCAATGTTCATGACCTCTGCATCCTACAAAATACAGTGTTCCCCAGTTTTGGTGCCTGTTTCTGGAATGTTTTAGAAGTGCACAAATAACCCTGTGACCTCCTTGGTACCCTTTCCCCTTCATCCCTTTGACTCTGGAAAAGATGCCTTTATGATTTATTCGTTTTACTTTTTGATCTCTTTCCCTTTCTTCTACTAAGGTTGTGCTAAAATGTATCTTTTAAAAGAAACTAAATACATCCAGCACATTCAAGTAGAAGAGTACTTGCTTTCACTGGAAAAGAAATATTTCTGCAGGAAAGTTTATCTACTTGTCTAGTGACCAAAATAAGGCGCAGGAGATGTCAGCACCTGGAGAGCCAAGATAGGAGAAAGGAAAGGGAACGGAGTAGCTTCTCCCTAAAGTAAACAGAACTTACACAAAGGCTGGGGCTGCTGAGAAGAAACAGCCCTATGAGGAAAGAAAAGCAACTTTCTAATGGAGCACCTAAAGGAAGGATAAAAGGATAAATTACAAACCCACAGTGCTTGGGAAGTGTTAGGGGAGTGACAAAATAGATTAAGCTTGGCTGTGGCCCTCAGGAGAGACACTGCCGTTTGTTGTTTTGACATTGGGCAACAGACTATTGTTGCCTCACACAGAATTGCTGTGTAATCCTGACAGAAAAAGGTTTTCTCCAGTTTCACTAGACAGATGCTAAAAAAAATATGCTGCTGCTCAGCACAGAAATGCTCTGACAGAGTCACCCTGAGTGAAACACTTGGCCCAGGGGTGAGGTCTGAAGAGCTGTAGGATCCAAGGTGGCAAGGTGTAGTGCTGTGATAAAATCCTACCATACTACCATATGAACTATGATACTACCATAGTTCTTGTGTTGAAAGCAAGGCAAAAGTCTTTTGTTGCTGTTCACAAGGCATGATTGAACTTGAAGGCTTAAAATCAAAGCTGAGGAAATTAATTCTTAGGGCCCCAGGGACCATTTGGTGTTGCCCACCAGACAACACCTGCAGGCTGTTCTCATTTTGAAGCTGTGAAAGTGCTTCTTCCCTGTCCTGGGATATGTGTTGTCACGCTTTGCTCCCAACAGTCCGCGTGCCAAGGGATAGGGACACCTTTTAATGCTGTTTGGATACTCAGACTCAGCCTCCAGTCCTGGTGCTGTTACTGTTGAGTGGGGTTATGGGAAGCAGAAGAGCTTATGAAATGGTGCTTAGCTGTGTAATAACTTCCTGAGAGTCGGTGCTCAGCTCTCCAGCAGATTAATTTTTGTACCCACCAACGTCCTACTTATTTGTGAATAAAGTCCCTGATCTAATTGCTGTCACTGGAGCTGCATTGAACTTGCACTTTGGTGACCTTTTTTGTCACCAGGCAGATGGGAAAGAATAGGACAAAATATGTCTGATAAATATGTTACGTGACAAAACTGATCTGAGAAAGCTGTCCTTGAACACGGCTGTCATTGTCTCAGACATCCTGCAGGTTATTTTACAAGATAATTACAGGAGTTACAAACAGAGAGAAACTATTGAAGTAATTTTGCCCCTTCCCTGGCAACACAGTGCTCCTATATCACTCTTTCTTGATTCTCTGCACATCCACAAGCACTTAGCCATGGGATATTACTTAGCTAAAATGAATTCTCAACTTTATCTAATCCTTCTGAATGAGGATAAACAACATTTAGCTTTCTAATACTTTTGGAAATAGATGGAGTCTAATATCATAGAGGGTGGAGGTAATCTGGTATCAAAAAGGAGGGAGTTCTTCTATTACAAATGGTGGACGGAACGTGGCACTATAGCAGAAGAAAAGAGTCTGGAATCACAGAGCTTGGAGGTAATCTCACATCACAGAGGAAAGATGGAGTCTGGCTTCACAGAGGGTGGGGATAATCAAAAAGGATGGAGACAGTCTGGCATTGTTGAGGAAGAGAGAAAAGATTCTGTCTCCACAGAGGTAAGAGGGTTTCTGCCATCCTGGATGTTCAAGGGAGCATGGCATCATAGGGGAGGAAAAGAGTTTGGCATTGTTATGAACAGTTTCCACGTGTTCCCCAGAGATGCGGCAGGGCCCTCCTAGTTCCCATGGCAACACTAAAAAGACTACTAACTCTAGCTAAGTACCGATATTGAAATGCTAATTAGCTAATTGCTCTGTTTGTTTTCTCTAAACTACCTGGAGATAACTGGCCTCCCACCCCTCCACGCTGCCATTCTGGGACTAACATGCAAATAAAAACCCCTTAGGATCATGGGAGTATTTTTAAGAGATAAAAAGGAATATAAATCAAAAACTGAACACAATAGAGGAGTCTAGATAAATGCCCTAGCTGAGGAAGAGGGAAACACATCCCCTGATTGACTTTTAACTGTCGCCATCACCTAAGAAAGAACAGACTAGATTAGGCTCTGAGAAGCAGGGAGAGAGAGACAGAGAGCCCTGGTGCTGCCACCACGGAAGGAGCGGGGACAGCTGTTGTTCTGGACTTCAGCAACAGACTCTGCACACCACGCCTCCTCATCCTTGGGCCACCAGTGTGCCACAAGGAAAGGAGAAAGGACAGCTGCTGCTCGGGACTCCAGTGACTGACTCTGCACGCCTCCTTCCTTTTGGCTGCCTGGGAAAGCTACGACCGCGGGGGTGAGCTCTGCGTCGAGCCCCCTGCCCAGCTGATCTTTTTAATAAAGAGCTGAACATTAATAAAGGCATCAGCCCTGTTCATTTCAGGCATCATAGAAGTAGTAGCAATTCTGGAATCACAGAGGAAGGAAGAAGTCTAATCACAGAAGAGGGGGCCTGGCATCATAAATGAGATGGAAATTTTAGAGTGAAATTGGGATGCTTTTTGTTTTGTGCACACATTCCCTGGAGACAGAGCAATAAATCACTCTGGGAAATGGAGCCATTATTTTGTTTTTAAAAAACCCCACCTTCAATCCTCTCCTGCAGGTGGTGGTGTGCGGCGTTAGCTTTCGCTCTCCCCGGCTGCACGCAGCTCTTGGGAGCCTGGATGTGGCGTAGCTTCCATGTGCTGCCGGGGTTTTCTACCGCGGGTTCCCCGACACGGCTCCGTGTCTCGGGTGCGTGGGCTGGACAGCCGCTGTTACCGTGCGCTAGGGATCCGGTAAAGAGGTAAGGAATTCGTCCATTTACTCCGTGCTTGGCAGGAACGGTTTATTGGTCACATGGCGCTGTTCGATGGAAAGACGGAACCACTCCCGGCACTCGCATGGGAGAAAATGGCACCTGGGTGCCGGCGGGGTAGGATTTTATGGAGGGGCGGGGCGAGAGGCTCCACGGCCTGCCGTCCAATAGGGGCGGCTGTCGTGGCGGTGACGCCAGCAACAGCGACCAACCAGAGAACCCCGCAGGGGCGGGCACCGAGCCTTGGGCTGAGCGGGATCGTGTGGATTGGGGTGGCAGGCACGGGGTTTCCCGGGGCCGGACGGGGGAGTGGTTACAGGAGCGGCACAGGGGGAAGATCTGGCAGCAGGCAGCTTGGGGCCAGAAACCGCGGGGGGGGGGGAACGACACAGGGGGTGCGCGGGATTACAGAATTTGACTTATTTTAACATAAATTAAAAACCCTAATCTAAACCCGAACTCCAGGATGCAACAGTGGTGATCAATGGCATTTTAAAGGCTCTCTTCCTGAAAGGGATTGAGTGGCAATCCAGCTGGCTCTGCTGTAAATTCCTGCCTAAATTTAGGGGAGAGAGCAGGTGAAGAAGAAGGTTGCCAGAAAGGCCAGAGCTGTGCTCCAGGGGCTTAGGATGCAGCCCTGCAGCCTGGGAAGTAGAGTGGGCACAGAGGCTGTTTGAATCCATGAAGACATAGACAAATACAGCATGTCACCATGTGCTGATGCCCCATCGTTGCACAGCTGATGTCCTGTGGGACCCAGGAGTTTTCTGCAGTGTTTTTGGATAGACAGGAGGGGCTGTTCATAGACAATGAAAAGCAGAGAGCCAGGGGAAATTTTTATTTTCTCTCTCTCTGCCCTGTCTTTCCTATTTCTCCTGTTAATTCCTTGTCTTTTGTGCTCCTGACACAGTGAAACAAAACTGGTTTTCCTTTTGTTTCTAGTGGTTTTATTTCTCTATTCTTCTAATGATTTAACACAATGTTGCAAAATCTGGCCTGCAGATCAAGCAGGGATTGGGCTTTGTAAAAGGGAAATTAGATCTATTTTACTTTAAAAAAGTGATAACTCTGACTTAAAAAAATGCTTAGATAAAATTCTCTGAGACTAATGCTTTTAGTAGACAGTAATTTCAACTTTCAAGAGTGCTCTTCATCCCAAGTATGGGCTAAAATACAGGTGAAAGAATTTTATAAATATATTTTAAATCATACATTCATTTCCTAATTTTTAACTGGTGCTCATGCAAAACTTCGTCAACTGCTTTAGCACTAGATTTTCCAATTACTCTTTAAGTAACACCTTTACTATGGAGTATTATTTAGCACAAACTGTCATTACAGAACATCAAGTTAATTCTTCCGCAGTTTGCTTTTAGTACACAAACAGATGACACGTGATAAAGTAATTTTTATTAACACAGTTTAAAAATCAGATTTCTCATTTGTGGCCTCTCCTGCATATCCAGCTTGACATGAGGAAAAAAATAAAAAGCTTGAATAGACAGAAAGCCTTAGTGAAGGAGAAGGTCTGCCAGGCTTCAGGCTGGCTTGGCTGTATGATGGTGCCCATGTAGGCAACCAAAAATCAAGCCCAGCTTCATGCTGGAATGCAAGAGTCTCCCAAGCTTGCGTGGAGATGTCATCTCTGAGCTGTCAGTGCTTCACTGGCAGGCTTGCCTGGCTGCCAAGCTTTGTGCTTTGCAATCCCTCAGGACTCTTTTGATGGAGGGGAGATGAAGAAAAGTTTGGGAGAAGCAAGCTCTGCTGAGGCGATGGTGACAACTCAGGGGTGCCGTGCTTCCCCCACCACTCACCTTGGCAGCAGCTGATGGCTAATTAGCAAAACCTCTTGGTGCTTATCTGCCAGCTCTTGCGGCTTTCCAACTCACCCTCACAGTTTCCTTTTACTATATGCAATTCTTAATTTTTCACATGCATACCCTCTTCCTAAAATGAGTTAGGAGCTTGCCTCCCCTTGCCAAGCTTCTCTGCCGTGGCAGGAGCAGTGCACAACCAGCTGTGTGTCCCTGCCTTTGCAGCCCTTCCCCTGGGCAAAGTCACAGCCCCAAAGGTTTGCTTCCTGAGCCAGCCATAAGAGGATGTTTGGAATATACTGAACCTCTCCAGTGCCTACACAGCACTAACATGGGACGATTTCTTGCTTGCTTTATGAATCGTTTCATTTAAAAAGATGATAGGATGGTGCATCTGGGTTCACCAGAGGCTGATGTAGTTGATTCTACTGGAAAAGATACAGGGAACAGGGAAATGTTGTTATTCTGCTTCAGGACTGTGCTGTTTTTTTTCTGGCATAGAGATAATATTCTTCATAGTAGCTAGTATGGGGCATTGTTTTAGATTTCTGCTGGAAACTGTGTTGACAACACAGGGATATTTCAGTTTCTGCTATTATTGTAGGAATTACAATTTTTTAATTTTTATTTTTATTTTTTTTTTTACATTTGCAGCTGATGTTTGAGGCTTTTGGCTCCTTAGTGGGCTATTGGTTAAGTTTCTGCTATTTGCAGTAGTCAGTCGATGAGTCATACACAGTTTTATAGCTGTGCTTGCCTCTTATTGTACTTGTACAACTTTGTTTTGATCCCCCTGACCAAGTGGTTTTGATGCGCTTTAGTTTAGGGAGTGGCTGTATTTGGGATTCTGCTGCTTGTTCCAGTTTTCTTTACTGGCAGAGATTAAAGAGGCTGGCCACCACCCATCTGGAATTTTAAGATTACTACAGACTGCTGAATTTAGAAAGTAACAATTGAAGGAGTACTACTGGCACAGAATGAACTGCTTCGATTCACATTCCACCAATTTGCAGAGTAGAAGGTTTCCAGCCATCTCAAAGATGAAGTTCAACGAAGCTGGGGGGCACAACACACAACCCTGCCAATTTCTGAGGAAAAGGACTTGAAGTCTATGATAGAACTTTAATACAAGGGTTTTACACCACAACAGAGTAAACCATGTAAATAGAAAATGCATTCAGTATCATGTATTACCCATGTATCATGGGAAAGTATTTTCGAGGGGCTAAAGAAGCAGGCTGGTTTGCTGTTTGTATCATATTGATATTGTACTAATCCATGCTTTAGGCTCCAGCTGGTTGCTTGCTGAAACTAAAAAGGAATTCATTTTTCTTGGGCTATATTTTAACCAAGGAGATAATGATGCTTGTGTGTCCTACTCACTGTGACTCAGAGTAAAAGACATCACCACATTTGGAGACCAAAACCACAGTTTCCTCAGGTGAGACTGGCAAAAACAACACCAATTCCCTTCTGGCTTTCTGTACTAAAATGGAGCGTGGCTAGTCTAGGTTGTTCTGTGCATTAAATCAAACATGTTCCTACTATTATAGACACTCAGGACCCTAGCAATGTTCTTGAGATCCCCTGGTCTCCTTCACATCCATTCCTTATAGATTGGTGGCTTTAACCTTCCTGGCTGTTGGCCGCCAGGCACTGGAGGAGCTGTTGTGCTGTGGTGGGTTGGACCTGGCTGGATTCCAGCACTCACCAAAGCCCCTCTCTCAGTGCCCTGCACAGCTGGACAGGGGAAAGGAAATACAACCAAGGGTTCATGAGGTGAGATAAAGACTGGAGAGAGATCTCTCATCAAATACTGTCCTGGGCAAAACAAGCTTGAAGTAGAGATATAATTGAATTTATTACACTGGCACAAGCAGAGCAGAATAATGAGAAGTAAAATGAAACCTTAGAAACACTCTCTCCCCACCCCTCCCTCCTTCCCAGCTCTACCTCTTCCTCCAGTGGTGCAGGGAGACAGAGAATAGGATCTGGAATACTTAGCATTACAGATTTAGATCTACACCGAGGATTTTTGCAAGGAGCAAAAAGGTGACTGTGAAAGTTCAGATTCCCTCTGCTCTCAAAACATGATGATCTTTTTTTATAATCATATAATTGTATGATTTTCAAAAGGAAAGCTCTACTGATTAACACAGAAACTTTCTGAAAAGTATTCAGGCAGACAGAGATGCAGAGCAAGGGTCTGACAAAGGAAAAAGATGCCAATGCATAAGGCTTGTCAGCTGTTGCTGATCTGCAGAACAGAAGTAATTAACTCTCCATGAATAGTTAAATTTGAGGAGTTAAGAAGTGACTCTGTTCCACAGCCAGCTTAGCAAAATAACTGCATCCTGTGGGCTTTGCCATGAATTTGGAAATTTTATCTGAATTTGGAAAGCTGATCCCATAGTTCTAGTCAAGCTGTGCAAATACTCAGAGCGCATTTAATATATGTAAATTAAATTAATGTTAAATCACCATGTCTCTGTGGTAGTGAATGATACAGAAAAAGCAGCTGGGACACAGCAAAAGGAAGTGATTCAGCTGTCAGACTGTGTGCATGAATATTTCTCCAAACTTTTTGAATGGGGAGATTACAAATGTACAATTTTACTTTAAAGAGCAAATATTATATAAATTTTAAAATGGTGACATTTTTGTGTCTCTGCTTAATCCTGTACTGCTGCAGTTTTAATGTTAAAACTTGATAATGTAGCTTTCTAAAGTTAGCCTGCCAGGATATGCCTTACATTTTGCTATTTTATCAATACTTCCTTAGACGTTCCAGGCCATAAAAATCAGCCCCCAAACTCACACTGTAAAGCAAATATTGTTCCTTCATTGGGCAAATGAATTACTGATTGAGGTTGGACTATTTTGGTGCAGGAAGTTCCAAAGAGTTCAGTTTTGCAACAAGGATTATAATCTTGTATTATAATCTTGTATCTCCAAGGTCCTAGAGCAGGCAGGCAGATATAAAACTGAGGAATTATAAATGCTATAATGCTGTCAAATCCCAGGTTAAGGGGAAGTGGGGCATTTCAGAAGGATAGGTGCCTCAGATCCCTCAGAGTTTGTTGCACAGGTCAAATTGGCTGCTGGGTGAGGCCTGCAGCTCTGTTCAGATTGCTGTCAGCAGTAGGAAGTGGCTCAGTTTTTGTTTTGGGTTTCTATCAGACTTTATTTTTTCTTCTCTTTTTTTCTTAAAACCAGTGGCACCAACATTGACTCTCATGGACTTTTAATAGGAGTGGGTTAAGAGACAAGACCACGAATAAAAATCATTCTCTTTGGCTGCTTCTTCGAGAAAGCACATTAAACTCATGTTGAATGAAAAAAGAAAGTTGTGTCTAGGATAATTTCTAAAATAATGTCTCTTATCAATATTTTACATGAGTTGGGAGGGAATTATTGAAGTATGCAAATGTTGTTCTAACAGAAGGGCCTCAATAATCAAGTACTGAGGGACCTCTTTCTCTAGAGACCTATTTTTGCTGGTATTCTCTGTTTTAAAGAAAAACTGACTGACAATAAAAAAATGTAGATAAGAATTAAAACCTTTTCAATAAATCATGGTGTTTAATTAAAAAAATTCCATTAGTAGAAGGACACACTGTGAAGTGCAAACACTTATTATTAAAGGAAAAATGAGTGTCTTGTATTTCAGCACACAGAAAGGGAAAAAATGGGGGCTCAATTTTTTCTTTATTCCATTTCCTACCTTCTGCCTCCATATTATCCTTTCTCCAGCATGAACCCTGTCCTATTTCACAATGTCTTCTCTCTGCCTGAGCTCGAGCAGTACGTTCTCCTCAATCCTATCAAGTATGAAATTATTTTTTAAAAATATTATCCTACAGCAGTAACTGTAGTCTGCCATAGGAAAAAAACCCAAACCTGAGCAGAACCACCAGCCTGGGTACCAGGAGTCACTTGTTGCTTGCCAATTATTTATCAGGTATAATAATGTAATAATCAGGACCAATGACCATAGAGGAAGCGTTTATGAAAACATACCCAGTCCAAATTTATGCTGGAATGATTGATGTGAGAATAATTGGCAAGGGGCTTGTATGGAGGTGGGAGCTCCCCTGAAGTCAAGTGCAACCTCAAAAACTAGCAGATGCCTCAGAGTGGTTTATTTAAATGGGTAAGAGATAATATATGAGGGAAAAAGAGCTAAAATGAACTGTTTGATCTGGTAGCACAGCAGAGATTGTCAGAGGAGCTGTTTTCTCTCTGGAGGTGCAGCATCAAGAAGTTCAGGTCTCTGTGGTGATGCCTTGGCCATTGTCAGCAGGAACAGAGGAACTAATTCCAATGGTTCTGGCACATTTCCCTTTAATGTGCTTCCTAACATTCACCTTTGTTCAGGAACAATCACACCGAAAACTCTTGGCATGCAACCATCAAATTACATGGAAATTTCAGTTCCAGAAGGACATTCTGTGTATTTCAAAGCTGACACTGAAAAACAAAATAGAATCTAAAATCTTCCACCTTTTCTCTTGGATTTTGTAACTTTTCTGCACATTGGGTTGTTGGTAAAACAAAAGTATGAGCCCAGGTCTTGCAAAGATTGGTCCTTCCCATGGGAACACAAAGGCTTTTAATGCTCAGCTTTGCAGAGTGCCCATCAGTCATTGCTGATGTCAGGCTGATGCACTTCTCTGTGCAAAATCACCCTGCTCAGGTGTGCTGGGAGGCCATCCATTTCAGCAGGAAATGCTTAACATTCTTCTGACTGTGACACAAAAGGTCAGAGCACAAGACATCTGCACGCACTGAGGAAGGTGGTGCTGGTGCTGCTTCTGGCATTAACCTCTCCTGAAGCTGGGAGATGGGCCTGGACCCACCTTACCCCATGGTGTGGGGTAGAGGGAGAGGGGGAAAATCAGCATGTGTCACAGAAACTCTGCTGCTTCCTGGTCTTTGGCATGGCAGTCTCCACAGTGTTGTGTGGCCTTAATAAATAAGATGGAAGGCAAATGGTGTTTGAGACTTTAAAAGTCAAAGTTTTTAGGTATTTCTTTTGATTTGCCTTTGTCAGAATAGTAAAATAGCACTTTTATTTTTTTTTCCAAGCAGCGAAAATATTTCCTTTTCCCTGGGGCCCAAAAGTCCATTCCTAGGTAGAGGTGCTGCAGGACTCCAATGGGGAGGATGTCTTTTGCTCACCTGAGCATCAGCAGCAGACCTGGAGGCAGCTTTCTCAATGCAGAGCTGCTCATGTGTCAGAGGGTGAGAGGCTTGAGGCTCTTTTCCTTTCTCAGGCTTTGAGGTTACGTGGAAAACCATTTCTTTCCATGTTCGTCCAGCACCTCCTTATCAAGCCCTCTCTGAGCCTCTTGCTCCAGCTGAATTCAAGGGACCAGGAAGCCCCATGGGGTGGGTGCTGCCTTCCCTGGGAGATGGTGCTGAGACATTTGTCTCACAGATCCCCTCTGTGACTGTGGAGGGGAAATGTGTGGGGTATGCAGTGCTGATCTGGCTGCTGAGGACCCTTTGCTTCTAGCTGGTAATGGTCAGGAGACCTTGTTTTGACACTCTCCTTGTTTAGGTGGAATGGAAAATGCTCTGGGGTTTGATTATTTATTTTGAGGACTATACACAACATGAATGGGAAAGCAGTGAGATCACAAGAGAACCCTCTTTCATGATGAATAAAGCAAAATAGAAAATATTTGAGGTGCTCTGTTACTTTTTTTTTCCTTTTAGCTACCTAAGTATATCTGCACTTGAAAGGTTTGCATGATATGAGGGCAAACAATGAATTCTTCTTTTCAGAAATGGGGGAAGATACTTCTTTATTTATATAGTTGGGGCCAGATTCATTTCTTTGATCATGAATTGCAGCTTGTCTGTTACCAGCATTATTTCATACTTCATCTTCTCTCATGTAGTTTCTTTTCCTTTTGATCTCTCTCTGTTACTTCTGCCAGTTGTGCTACGTGAAGAGAATAAGCAAACTTAAGACCTGAATTTGCACTGGAAAATCACATCCCTCTAGCTGGTAAATTGCTCTTGTTGGATGCCTTGCAAGTTTGACCAGGAAGCAAAAGCATAGTGGCTATCCTGGGCAGTAAAATGAAGAGTTTGTCTGGCACCATCTGCAGAGCATGACCCTTGCACTTGGCTCCTTGAGCTCTAGTGCAAACCAAGCACACAAACCTGCAATCTCCCAGCTCTCAGGAGCAAATCCCAGGGAAGACTGGCAAACTCAGTGGCCTTTTTTCCATCAAGAACTCTGGAAGGCTGGAGGCTACAGTGTAGATTTTATTTTAACTTAAAGGTTAGGGCAAAAAGCTGAAATGTACCCTTTGTGAAACCTGGGGGGCCAAGAACCTACAGGGACGTCTCTTCCTCCAGGTTGCTGTGGCAGGTAAAACAAAATACACTGATGTTCCATTGTTTTTCTATTTTTTATGTCTGTGGCTGGCTGCATTGCTGATTCAGTTCCCATCTTTTAGCTGTAAAAAGCTCCTTTTTAATTTTTTCCAATAAAGATGAATTCCAGGGCACAGAGCTACAAAGCCTTCCCAGCTGAATATGCAAGTATACTGAACACATTGATTTTTAGAATTTTAAACTTTTTTTTTTGTTTTCCCCTTTCTTTTAACCTCAAAACCACTGAAAATCCTGTCTGAGAGGACTTTTTTCCTTCCTACCAATTGTATTTTACCTCTGTGAGTGACATCAGTAATTTCATTCTACCAAAAAATCTTTGTTTTGGTCAGCTCATTGAAATGCAGCAATTACCCTGTGTCTCTTGTGAACTTCTGTCCCCTCCCCATGTCCCTTTGCCTCTACAGCTGTGTGATGTCCCGTGGCTGCTGGGAATCTTGTGTGACAATATTTGTAACACAACATTGGGAAAACACTGACTGTCATTGCAGCTGCAGGTGACCCCAAGGAGGCAGCAGACTGTGACCAAAGTGGTCCAAGGGCCCTTGTGGGAAGCCTTCAAGAAATTTTCTCACTGGCATTTGGCCAAACTTCAGGTTAGGCTTAGCTTCCAAGTAACTTATTCCCAGCTTCCTATTTTTGCGTCTTTAAGAAAAATTCTGTATTGCTTGCCCTTTCTTCTGCCCTTTTAGCTTCATGGCTGTCTCTTCTGTGATAGTGACTTTCAAGAGACATCTGCCACCCTGTAATGAGAATTGATGGACAGCACCAGGTTTGGGCAGCACAGTGGGGATGTGAGGAGTGGAGAGCTGTTGGGAAGAGTAGACCAGCTTGGCAGAGACAGTATCAGCCACCTACAAACACAAATGGGTTTTCTGAAAATAGCAGAGCATTTGAGTTGAGGCTCCTCTTTAATGTGATTTTATACTTCTAGACAAAACCAGTATGGGATGACATTTCCCAACCATTCCATTGATTATTTGGCTTGGCACAGATGTTGTTTGATGTCTGCTGGGGGAAACTTCCAACCCCTATGCTGAATGTTTCCCTCTTGTTTGGTGACTGTCTGATAAACATTGATGGGTGGGTGGATTTTCTGCACCTGGGCAGAGGGATTAGGTGGCTTGGAAAGATGGGATGTGGCAGGATTTCACTTCTTGAAAGGTGAGTCCTGAGTGGCAGTTCAGTGATGTTTAAAAGCTGTTTAGTGAGATTTTGTAAAGAGACAGTGTTAGATATGTAATACCTAATATATGAGACTATTGCTCTCTTTTTCCTGTGCACAAGCCTTGTGAACATCCTGAGTGAAAACACAACCAGTTCCTTGATGGTGAAGTGTCAGGAAGTGGCATTGTATCATCCCCAGCAGGCAGGGAGATCAGCTGAGTGATGTATAAAAAAGGAGTAAGTTAGCTGTCCTTTCTAATCCCAGGTACAGAGCTGGGGAGTGGTAAATGACTTTCTGAAGAATCTCACAGGCTCTAAAGAACATCCCTGGGCAGTGTGTGCTGGGCTAGGGGAGCACAGGAGCAGCTGCCCTGACCCCTGTGTGGATCAGGCCAGTCTGTTGGGCTGGCCTTGGTCCTGTTGTGTGCCCTGGGTGTAGATGAGGTGACCCAGCAAGGTTCCTGCCAGCGCTATGGCTCTGGAGCTGCCTGCATTTAAACTTGTCTGCTGCATGGGATGTAGCTCAGTCCAAGGCACTGGCTTTATCTGTTCCAGCTTGCTTTCTATATGCTGGTGGAAAACTGTTTGAAAAAAAGGCCTTTTTGGAAAGTATGAGCAGAAGTGTGTTTGACTTTGAGCTGTATTTAATAAATTACTCCATAGCCCCCATGAAGTTATGTTATTACAGCAAGTCCTGAGCTGAGAACTTGTTAATGCTCCAGGTAATCTGGGCATGCACAGTGGATGGACAGAGGGACAGAGCAGGGGGTTTTGTCTGTGCCCCTTTGGGTACACAAGCTTGTCAGGCTCTGTGTTACAGTGGAAACAGAAGAAAGCAAACAGGCCACAATGGGGACATGAAATTCTCCTTTAATGCTGGTAGAGGAAAAACCCATCCTTTTTGGGTAAATGCTTTAGAAGCTGCAGCTGATCTGTATTTAGTCATTACTATTGTCGTGAAGCAACAGTAATTGATATAACTTTAGCCTGCTGCCTTGCTTTTCTTTATACATGTAATTTGATCTTTAAAGAGCATTAAATATTGATACAGTTACACAGTTGAGAAAAGAAGGCAATAAAAGGAGGAAGCAGAAAAAGACTAAGTGAAAATAAACCAAAGTAAGTGAAAAATGAAGTGGGTATCAAATAGAGATTACCATTTCCTAATACTGTCAGCAATCTGGTATGAAAAGATGAAGCCAAGAAGGTGACGATGATAATGGAAATCCTGGGCCTATTACGGCTTGGTGGTCCCCGGGGGTCCATCTGGCCCCTGGGGCAGCAGCCACCGTAGGTGTCCCGGATAGCACTGTTCTAATGAGGCACAGCCTGCCTGGGCCCCTGGGCTAGCTCCGAGCCGCTGGCTACTTTGCGAGCAATTGTGGAGTGATTTCAGCTCTTAGTGATTTCAGCTCTGTGCTCGCAAAGTGCCTCAGCAGACGCAGGGATGGAGAGAGGTGAAGGCTGTGTGGAGTTCTGCAGAGATGTCTTTATTGGCAGCTTCTGCAAAGGATTCTAGTGACAGCTCTTCCATCTGACTGGGCAATGGTACAGGTTTATATACGCTGTTGAGGGATCAGGATTTGTCCTATGGCTGAGGTCAAGGAGAATATGACCTATAGCCTTACAGAGAGATAACAGGGGTCTGATGTGCGGAAGAGGGGTAGCTCTGTTCCACTCATTATGACTCTGCATTTCTTATCTTAGGCTAGTGACCGCCATGGAGGCCTTGCAGGGCCTCTGACTGCTACAACTCCACTTTCTGTATTTAGTAAAAATGCATGTCCTATAGTTCTTTTGAAACAGTGGACAAGGCATGAGTACATAGTTAACACAATGACAATTACAACGAAAATCCACAAAATTCCCTTAACCAAAGATGCAACCCATCCCGTTAATCCTCATTGACTGAAAATGTCATTAACCCAGTCTGGGTTGTTTTCTACTTTTAAGTCCTTCACAAGTTCCTTCAGTTTCTGGATGTTTGCGTGGATGGATTCCAAGAGTGAAGAGAGGTTGAAACAACACATCCCTTCAAAGTCTTCACATCCATGTCTGTGGGCTAGCAGTAGGAAGTCGATCGCTGCTTGATTTTGAAGTGATGCATGTCTCGTGGTTTCTTCTTCCTTTAAAAGATCGCTTAGGGCGGCAGAGGTAGCATTGGCTTGCTTGCTAAGCCAGCACCCTAAGTGATTTATTTTCCCAAGAGCTTTAGCTGCAGCTACCCAGGGTAGGAATAGGGAGACTGCAATCTTTTTTGTTTTATTCCAATCGTATAATTTTGGATCGCAATTTTCATCAAATTCCGTGTAGGATCTTTTGTGGCGTTTTAATTCGCTTTCTTTTTTCCAATTATGTAACAAGGTAATATTTGGAGTGAGGGTGGAAAGTTTTCCAAGGCTACAGGGACCTCCCTGAAGGCGGAAGGGAATCCCAGCCCATACTCTGTCACCACAGATGAGAAACGTTCCCTTGGGTAATACTTTGGGGTGGAGAGAGGATACAGAGATCACCTGAGCGGTGTAATTGCACCAATCCGGATAGTTATAGGCTTTGTTAATGGGTGATATGTCCTTTCTGTATGTGTTTTTTGTCTGGTCAATTTCTGGCCAATTGCTCTTTGGACGTCTAAAGTAAAATTTGACGCAGTATGTTGCCTTGGAGGACCCCAACAGGTCCAATTCTTGGGGTTCCTTTTGAGCATTGGGCAGCGTTTTTGTCCACTCGTCCCAAGTATCTACCATGTTGGGTCTCTTACCTGTGGTGTGGAGAAGCTCTGAATTGTAGGTGGGCCGATCGTCTGCTATGAATGGAATCCCTACTAAACATGTGTAAAGTGGGTTATCAATGCTTCCCATGGATAAGCACATGTTATCCTGTTTTAATGTTTTCGCTAAGGTTACCCAAACATTTGTGGCTAGGCTGTGGGCTAATCCAGCCGTAGGCATACTGTACGGTGAAGAACATCCAGGCAGCGGTGAGGACAGCACCGATGGAGATAATTTTCATCTTTGGATAAGGATGGGGCTTCTGATAGGGAATATAAGCAACATTTGTTATCTTTATGGTGGTAGGAGAGGGTTTTCTCCCTTGTTCCTTTCATCCTTTCCTTCCCTCCCCCTTTTTTTTTTTTTTTTTTTTTCTTCTATAAGCTAAGGATGGGGGAGTGGATGTAAGATTAGAGGTTTTTGGTAAGAGTTAACAAGTTAGGAAGGGAAAGCAATAGGGTTTTTTAGGGTAAACAAAGTTAATAACATATCATTCAGAGAACAGTTTGTGTTCAGGCTGTTTCTAACTTATGGCTTAACTGCTACAGCAGAATGTTTTTTCACTTTCTGTTTTGTCTGCTGCCGCGTAATGGGATGGCCTTTTCTTCTGTGGACATTCGGCGACGTCTTCGTCTCCAGGCAGAGCTTGTCTGATTTTGAGAAGGTCTTGTATTTGACTCCGGAGAATTCTTGTCGCTGTTTGTGGGAGTAGTGTTTGCAGTGCCTAGGTATGGCTTTATGTTTTTTCCTGGGTACCATCTTGGACCCGATGGTAGTAGAACACATGCATACCCTCTACCCCAAGTAATCAACTGGAAAGGCCCAGAAATTTGATGTGTTTCCGGGTCCTTCACTAACACTGGTGGTTTCTCAGTGAGCTTTGCTTGGGTGGTATTTGCAAAGTGGCAAAGTATTGGCAGGTCAGGCTCTGATGTTGTACCATTTAGGAAATTGATGACGTAGAGAGCCTTGCAAAGGCTGGAGATATGATTTTTGTCTCTCTTCACTGCTGATTGAGGACTCTTTTGAGGGTTTGATGTGTCCTTTCCATGACTGATTGTCCTGTGGGATTTGCTGGTATACCTCTCTTGTATTCTATTCCCCATTCACTGAAGAATTCTCTTAATTTTTGAGAGGTATAGGCAGGTCCATTGTCCGTTTTGATTTGTTTCGGTACTCCCAGGGTGGCAAATGCAAGGAGGAAGTGTTTTATAGTGTGCTGTGTAGTTTCTCCTGGATGAGCTGATGCAAATGTTGCTCCCGAAAATGTGTCGACCGATACATGCACATATTTTGACCTTCCAAAAGGTGTGAAGTGAGTTATGTCCGTCTGCCACAGGTGGCAGCTGTTCAGTCCTTGGGGATTGACTCCTGTCCCCATTGAGGGTATCTGGTAATTTTGACAGTTCGGGCATGTGGCGACAATAGCTTTTGCTTGATCTTTTGGAAGCTTGAACATTCTAATAAGGGCAGGTACATTTTGATGGTAGAATGCGTGTGACAACTTTGCCTGGGCAAAGATGTCAGGAACGTTAGCAGTTTCTATTGCCATGGCCAATGCGTCCGCTTTCCTATTCCCTTCTGTGATGAAACCTGGGAGATCAGTGTGCGACCTCACATGCATTATATGGTAAGGTTTCTTTCTGTGAGAGATTAAGCGTGTTAATGCCGAAATCAATTGATGTAACTTTGGATTGGAAACCTCTTTGAGAAGAGTGTGTTCTGCTCTCATAGCTACACCTGCGACATATGCAGAATCTGTGACCAAAATAAAGGGTTCGTCTTGAATTTCTCAAAGGCTCTGACAACAGCCGCTAATTCTGCAATCTGTGGAGATCCCTCCACTATTTGCATATCAGACTCCCAATTTTGAGTCTTAGGATCCTTCCAAGTCATTAAAGATTTATGGGATGACCCTGAGCCATCTGTAAAGATTGTTAGAGCTTTGAGAGGTGTTTTACTTTGGACTAATTTTGGGGTCAGATTAAAGACTGCATTAAAAAGTTTGTGGTTTGGGATATGAATGGAAATTTGGCCTGTATAGCTGTCTAGGGCAAATTAGAGGTTTTCATTGGTCTGGAGCAAATGTTCCAGATCCCCAGTTGTTAGTGGCAAATATATGCATGTGAACTCACACCCAGAAAGGGAGCAGAGGCGAGTTCTGGCCTTTTTTATTAAATGTCCCATTATTTCCTGGAAGGTGGTAATTGTCTTTGAAGGTTGGTTGTTTGTAAAGATCCATTCCAGTATCAATAAAGGGTCTCGGAGTTGAAGATCCCATTGGAAGATCAGTCCATAGAACCAAGGTGCTTTTTCGAGGATGACGAACTGGAAAGGCAGCTTGGGCTCGAAGCGATGGGCTTGGCATGAAGACAGGGCTTCTTGGACCTTGGCGATGGTGTCTCGGGCTTCTGTTGTGAGCGTGCGTGGAGAGTCTAGGTCTTTGTTGCCACAAAGAAGGTTGAACAGGGGAGCAAGGTCCTCTGTTGTAATTCCTAGCAAGGGGTGTACCCAGTTGATGGATCCGCACAGACTGTGTAAGTCTCTCAAGGTTTTTGGATCGCCTCGGATAGCAAGCTGCTGGGGTACGATTGTCCTTTCTTGGATCAGGAATCCAAGATAAGTCCATGGGTTGTTGTATTGTATTTTGTCCTCACGGATCTCGAACCCTGCTTTTTCTATGGTTTCAATTGTCCCTTTAACTGCTTTTTCTAAGTAAGTTTTTTCTGATGCACAGACGAGGATATCATCCATATAGTGGTAGATGATTGCATCTGGAAATAGGTTCCGAACAGGAGACAGGATGTGAGCGACGTACCACTGGCATATGGTGGGTGAGACTTTTAGTCCTTGGGGGAGATACAACCAATGGTATCTTTTGAGTGGAGCCTCTCTGTTAAGAGAGGGAACGAAGAAAGCGAACCGTGGAGCGTCCTGGGGGTGCAGCGGAATGCTGAAGAAGCAGTCCTTAATGTCTATGATGGCAAGTGTCCAGTCTCGAGGCAGCATCGATGGTGAAGGCAGTCCAGGCTGGAGGGCACCCATGTTCTCGAGTACCACATTAATTTTGCGAAGGTCATGGAGGAGCCTCCACCTGTCCATCTCAGGTTTTTGCAGTACGAAGACTGGAGAATTCCAAGGGTTAGTGGTCTCGATGATGTGACCTTTGGCGAGCTGTACTTCCACAAGGGCTTGTAGTGCGCACAGTTTCACTTTAGAGAGGGGCCACTGGTCAGTCCAGATTGGGTCTTGGCATTTCCAGGTGAGCCAAGGTGTATCTGGTAGTGCGCGCTCCTCAGTGGCCCCAGTCAGAAATCCTGACTGGGAATGCATAGGGAGGCCCCCCACTGGGATAGAACATCCCTTCCCCAAAAGGTGTTGGGGGCTCTTACCATGAATGGGTGGATGGTTGCCAGCTTGCCTTCCGGCCCTTTGACGAGGATGTTGTGCTTGCTTCGCATGGACACTGTGGCTCCACCGATCCCTGAAATCATTCCTGCTACTGGTTGCAGTCCCCAGTGTGCTGGCCATTCCGAGCGAGCGATGATGGTCATGTCCACACCAGTGTCCAGCATCCCTGGCAGGTGGAACTTTTCTCCTTTGTAGGATAGACCGCACTCGATGGTAGGCTTACTTGGTCCCACAACTCGTGCCCACATTACTGTCGGATTGAGAGGAAGCTGTTCCCTGTGATTCTTTGGGAGTAGAAAGGCTTGTGCGATAGGAGTTCCCTTTGAAAGAAAAAATGGTAAGTCCGTGCAACACAGCTGAACAGAGATTTCTTGTCCTGGGGGCACTGTTTGTACCTCTGGAATGACCAAGATTTCCTCTGGGCCATGGAGAGTGTCCCCTATAATTGAGATGTTAAAGGGACCACCTTTTGGCCCATGCTTGCCTGTGGGAACACGATAGACATCCTTATGATTAAAGTCAATGGATAAAGCAGTTACCATCTGGCGCCGTGTTCCCATCTGTATCTCTCCGTGGGTTGGATCTTCTCCACGTGGCCTGGAATCTGCTGGGATGATGCGTGACTGGATCTAGGTGGCTTTTGATTTGCTGTCTTTGCGCGAGGCCTGGCCGCGCTTCGCTGGAAGTTTCCCGAACGCTGCTGGTATCAGTGCTGGTTCTGGGGTCTTTGGTATGTGTTACAGGGGTTTCAGGTAGGTGACCTGTCTGGACGGTCCTTCATGAAATGTCCAAATTCCCCACAGTAATAGCAGCGGTCCTGGTCTTTGGAAGTTACTACTGCATACACACCAGAGACTCCTTCTGCAATACCCTTAGAGACTGCTTGGGCCACTGTGTTTTCTGTGGACAGATGACGTATGCAGCTTTCCACGATTTGCTCTATGGTAGATTCTGTATCCAAGGGTAAAGCCCTCAGAATTGTTTTACATTGTTCATTTGCATTTGACAAAGCAAGCTTGCGCAACAGTTCTTTTCTTGCTTCTGTGCTCTCTATCTGTTTTTCCAGAGCATCTTTAAGTCTGTCTACAATCTTGATAAAGCTTTCATCTATTCCTTGTTTAATACTAGAGAAGTTTTGGGTAGGAATAGAGTCATCTGGGGTAAGAAGCAATGAGCTTTTTGCTGCAATAGCCAAATCTTGTAGTGCTGCCTTAGGTAAGGTGTTAGCTTGGTCAGAGGGTTTCTGTAAATCCCCTTCTCCGGCCAGCTGTTGGATTGTAAAATCTGGCTTATTTGCATCTTGAGTATAGGTGTCTGATAATGTTTTTAATTGCCTTTTCCACTGTCTTTTCCATAGCATATATTCTGCCGGGGAAAGAAGGCAGTTGGCAATGTTTTTAAGGTCATGAGGGACCAGAATATGTGCTGAAAAAAAGCGCTTCAAGGAAGTTTCTGAAAATATGTGAACTTCTACCATGTTCTTTGGCTATATTTCGTAGTTGTATCAATTCTTTATTTGTGTTAGGTTCCCACATTGTTCTAGTAGTGTCCCCCCTCTATTCCCCTTTATATAATTTACAGGGAAGGCAGTAATTCTCTGAGCTAGTTCCCAATCTCCTGCCTGAGTTGCTTCCATTTTAATTAAAGCCCATGGATCAATTTCGTCTGTGTCAGATTCAGACTCACTGTCCTCTGATGAGGTGTGGTCAGGAGGTGCTCTATGCTTTTTTGGGCGTGTTGGAGCAACCTTTTGCAGGGGTGTGGGAGACTGGACAGAGTGTGGGGGGTTGCCGTTAGGTGGGCATTGAGGGTGGGTGGGTGGATGCATCGCTTCGGAATGCAGGCAGGGGAGAAGGTGGGGAGAGGAGGCGGCGGCGGGGAGAGTCACGGCAGCGGGGAGAGTCGCGGCAGCATGGGGGAGAGGAGGGGACGCGGCGGGCTGCACGGCGGGTTGCAGGGCGGTGTTGGGGCAGGGCGGTGCGGACCCAATCGAGACCGATGTGATTGTACCCAAGCGTGAGGCGGGGATGCAGTGCCAGCACCGTGCTGTGCATTGCATAACCAAAGGAGCTGAGTTCTGGCTTGCTGCATCCGGAATGGGGGCGGAGGGATGGGGGGAGGTGGAGGGACGGGCTGGCTCCGCGGACCCCGTGGGTGCAGGAAGGGTGGGTGGGGGCAGCACGGTTCCCCTGTTCCCCATCTCAGGAAGAAGAGAGCGGACAGAGAGAGGACTGTTTTCTGAGAGATTAGCATTTGGAGGATCTGCTATAGGAGATAAGTTTGGAATTTCCTCAGCTGCTGTTAAGCTGCTTGTATTAGCTTTTTCCACCACTTTAGCAATGTAGTGGAAGAGAGGCAGAAATTTAGTAACAGAAAAGTCTTCTTTGGTTTGGAAAATATATAGTTTTGTCCCTAAGGAGTCCCAGAAGGAGTCTGAATTAATCATGCTTATGTTAGCGTTTGGAAACTGAGAAAGGATCCATGTTATAAATTTTTTCAAGTTAGTTTTTGAAAGAATGCCTTTAGAGAAAGAAAAGTTGTTAGCATTTAGGATTTCTAGGATTTGTAAATATATATCTCTCTCGTTCTGGGATTGTTTTCATTTACTAGAGTTTGATCCCATTGCTGTAAGTTCCCTTGCCCCCCCCAGCAGTAAAAAAGAGAAAAAAAAGAAAAAAACCCAAAAAGCGGACCCAAATTTAAAAAGCGCACAGAAAGGCTGTTTTAAACTTACACTTTTTTCAGCCAAGACTGGGTCAGAAACTGCTGGGTGGGTGGTCTGCTCTGTCCAACTCCTGAGGACTTTCGTCCCAGATGATGATGTTCAGGTTTGTTGGACGCCTCTTCCAGATAGCTTCTTCTATAATGGAGAAGTTACCCTCAGAGGGTCGTGACGGGCCGAG
Organism: Vidua macroura; assembly: GCF_024509145.1. Lineage (NCBI taxonomy): Eukaryota > Metazoa > Chordata > Aves > Passeriformes > Viduidae > Vidua > Vidua macroura. The sequence goes on from NC_071575.1 coordinate 31,782,403, forward strand.
GCAGTAACGATCCCCGAAGGACGCTGCTCTTAGGAGTACCAGGATATCCGTTGTCCCTGTTCGGGCGCCACGTATAACGGCTTGGTGATCCCCGGGGGTCCGTCTGGCCCCCGGGGCAGCAGCTGCCGTAGGTGTCCCGGATAGCACTGATCTGGGGTGCTGCTTCCCACCCAAGCGATTCCAGTGTACTTCCATGCCATCAGTAAGCCCTTAGTGGATAGACATGATGGAACCATACACAGTCAGCTCTGCAGATGTGGGCAGTCTCAACCCCTTGCTTGCTTGCCAGCATCTCATTTCCATGATTTGTTGTTTTAACTGTGCAAGTGAGCCACAGAAGGTTCTGTATGTTGCTGGGAAAAAAGCCTGATAAAATGAGACAGATGCTGTCATAAATAATAAAGCAGGAAGTCTGTTAAATAGAGTTTCCCTTGAAGAAAAGGCAAGTATCTCATGCAGCATATATTGAATTTTCTGTGGTTTATTGTGTTTATTTTGACCTGTGAAGCTGCTGGAGCCTCAGCTGGCTGTGCGTGTTGCCGTGAGGTCACATGTGCACCCAAGTCTGAGAAACAGCAGAAGATGAATTTTTCAAGCAATACCTCAACATCTGCACTCTGGCTTTTTAGAGGAGCCAGTTATTGAGTTTTCCATACAAAGAAAAATAGTTGAGGAGCATTTGTTTGAACTCAAAGGACCCCAACTATTTTTTTTACATAGATGTGTTTTAGGAGAACTAGTCTACTTCTTGCAGTCTGCTTCCTTGCAGAAAACCTGCCAAGACAAAATTGCTAGAAGATGTTATGAGGAGTAGGTCAGTTGCAGGGGAGGGTGCTGCAATGGAAATCCCAAAGCTTCAGGGTAGGCCCAGATGTCTTCAGGTAAGAAAATATGAACCATCAGCTTGGAATCCTTCCTGAGGATGAATTTTACAGCACTTTGGAGGTTGCAGAAAAGCCTTGACAGATTTGGGAGCAGTGTCTTGAGAGAGGCTAGGAGATCATGAATACCCTTTTTTTTTAGTGGTCTGGTAATGCTTGGCCAGACTTTGGCATTACTGAGAAGACATTCAGTGATTTAATCCATATGAAACCCTCAGGTTTTTGGATACACATCAGATGTATCTGATATGTTGCTGAATTGCTGCACTCTCAAGCAAAAGCAACAGCAACTATTAATGAGCAGAAAAGGAGGATATTGATAAGTGATATTGTAGCAATGACCCAGGAATAGCAGCAATATCTGAACCTCTTTTCACCCTGGGTGTCTGTAAGAAAGGGTTTTTTGTGTTTGCCTTTTGGTTCTTGTATTTATTTCCCTTTAGAAGTGAAATGCTGTTTAAAGATGACTTGATGCCTTTCACGTGCACAGTACCTGCATTGAAATTCAAACAATATCAGATCATTACTAGTTTTAGCTATGTTGACATATTAGTTTGTCCAAGACACTTACATTTTAAAGTCCTTCACTCTGTTGTTGTCTTTATTTTTTTTTTTAACTGGATTTTTGGTGCAGTCTAAAGCACATCTATTATCACTTAGCCCTAGTACCTTTACCAGGCCATTTGGAGATGCTTGGATATTGCAGTGCCCTGGCACATTTGGGAATGTTTCCCTCTTTGTGTACCATTTTTCAATTGTTCCTTAGGGCTGGTTGGTTTGGATTTGGCAAGGCTTATGCTTTCACAGGAAAACACCACCAGGTCCCAATGAAAGTAAACAGATTCATGTTTTAGGGTTCCTCTGATAACTGTTTTTACACATTAGGAGAATATTTCCACAGCTTCTATGACGTTTGAATTTCCTGTTCCTTGTCAGCCTTTATACCTCTTTAGAACTGATCATCCTGAAGAATTTTCCTTGTAAGTTGATGTCGAAAAAATCTTCCTTTATTTAGAAAAAAACACTACTAAAAGTTTTGTGGGTGATAACATTTAAGACTGATCTTTTAATGGCCCCAAAAGGAAGGTGATGGAAAATACTCATTCATCCTGGTTCTTACACTAGCTGCTGACATGAGAAACACCCAGCCTGAAAACTTGAGCTTCTTCAGCTCAAATTAAACTTCCCTTTTGCTGTAACAGATGCAAATTTTCTGTGGATCACCAAAGACAAGGACTTGAGTAGTATCTAAAGTTATATATCTGCTTGCAGTGCTGATCAGAGAACAGCTTGGTTTACTCTGAAAAAAAGCTGAGATCTGGGGAGAGCTCCTGCTCCTCACACCAAGTTCAGTATTTGCAGAGATTGTGTGCAAGAATGTATTTGATTTCCATTTTAAGCTCTAGAGGAAAATTTAATGTGGTACATACAGCCTGAAAGATTGGAGTTTTTTTTAAAAAAATCCATTTTGGAACGTGTCTTTCTGAAACATTTGTGATAGAATAAGGGTCCAGCTTCATTTTCATAAGATTCTTTTCTTCCAGTTTTGGTAGAATTGAAGCAGCATTTTTCTCTGAAAAAACTCATTTAAAAAGTTGAATTCTCTCTGGTCCCTATGGGCTTGACCTTATCCCCACTACTCAGGCAGGTCAGCATTTCTGCACAGCCTTCATTTAACCTCTTACCACACCACAGACTTTCTCCACTATTCTGTGGTGCTCCTCTGGAAAGTTAACCTTGCCTCTGGCTTTTTCCAAAGAGTTGGAAGCGAGTTCTTCATAATCTCAGAAAGAAAAACATCACAGGGCCTGTTGTTGGTGGTTAATTAAATGTAGAGGAACAATAAAGGTGTTTTAAAAAGCACAGTATTTTTTGTTTTGTTGTGTTTTTTTTTTTTTCTTTTTCTGTAAGGAAGTCTGATACTTACAGTGTCAGCTATGAAATGACAGCAACTTTGCCCTGAAAAAAATTCCATATGATGACTAAGTAAATGAAAAGCTACAAGTAAAAAATAGTAAGCCACATACACACAGGCTGTATCTGACAGCGTATCAAGGAATCCAGCAGGACTTGAAAGGTACCTTAAAAACTGGCATGTTGAGGCCAGACCAAGGTATGCTCGTTGGTGCAGTCTTGGTCAGCTTTTTCTCTCTGTTCTGGTTACAGATGTTCAAGCTGAACTTTTCAGCTTTGATAGGTGCAGTTCCATGTTGGTTTTTGTTTTGTGGTGTTTTGTTGAAGAACTTCAGCAAAACTAGCAGCTAAGGGGGTCATAATACATCAAGGACCCCAAAGCAGCCCCCAGACTGAGTCCTGAGGCCTTGCAGTAGGAGACTGCACATGATGCAAAGTGATGCAACAGATCTTGCAAGACAGTGTCAAACCTGACCCCCCAGGGGAGGTATCTGTGTGTTCCCACCTGGCCCAAATGTATATTAATACACAAACTCTATGGTTTTTTGGGTGGCCCTCACTGTTGTGTGCTGGGTTGGTTCAGTTAGGGATTTTAATAAATGTTAGTTAGGTCAGTTCTCTGTACCCCCATTTTCCCCCCACAATGGTCTGCTCCAAGTTGTCTGCCACAGGAGCTTTTACATGTCAGTCTTGTAGCCACTCCCGAATTCTTCCTGAAAGTTCTGTTTTAATCATCCCACCTTTACAATCCTATTTGTCCCAGAACACTGTACCCACCTCTGTTGTGTTCCTGTAGGTTGCCATGATCCACGTCACTCCCCTGTTGTCTGTCCCTATTGGGTGAGGGGGATTTCTGCCTCTGTCCACCTGCCCCCTATTTAACCCAATGCTTTCATTGTCTATTCGCCATTTTTCCCTCACGCGACCTGGGAACAGTCCCTCTGCCCATCGCTGCGACCACGCGGGAAATAAAAGTTCTCAGGCAAGCGGGCAAGGTGTGCCTTCTCTTGTCCCTTTGCTTCCTCTCAGTGTAAGGCTACCAAAGCCGTGTACTCACACCAGAGCGCTCAGCCCTAGAGCGCCTGTGCATATGGCAGCTTCAGTCTCACCAAAGGGCAGCGCCTAGCCGGGCTTCCCAGCTGCCTGAGGCCAGAACGAAGAACAAAAGCTGCACCTCACCACTAAGAAGACAAGATAGAGAGGATCTATGGGATGCTGTTGGGATACATAGAGTGGTGATATTTTCTACTTAATCTGTCTCTGTCACGATCTCTCTCTCCCTCCACCTCTTTTCTATTTCTCTCTCTCAGATTTGCTGTTAAATAAAATCCATGCTATCGACTTTGCCAGATGGTCTCAGCACTAATTCAGGCAGAAACATCTCTGAAAATTTTAATAACTGGATCTTAACAGCTATGTTGGGGCAAGCAATTGCCTAATTAACATCCTGTGCAGGAGAACAGGAATTGGCGGGGGCAACAAGGAGTGATTGAGCATGTTGAAGTGAAGGTTGTATTCTTCTGCAGAAGATAACTGGCGTTATCTCCACACGTACCATGCAGGCAGCCAGCAATTTTATACTCCCAGCTCTTAATCCCTTTAATCTCCTTGTCTTCTGAGCAATGCTATAAATTAGCAGAGTACCTTTTTTCACCCCATCTCAATTTTTTTCCCTTTAGAAAACAAATTCAATTGTCTTTATTCTTCCAGAATGAAAAGCAATGTTGTGGGAATTGTGTTTGAATTGGAACATTCCTTTTCTTGCTAATATGTTATTGCCAAAATTTATTTGTTTGCTATGTGTTAATTTTTGGATAAAAGAAAAATCCAGAGACAGGTGGATATACATTAATCTTAGCTAAAAGCTTTTCAGCAGATTAATCCTGGAAGGCAAAAAGGATGTGAACACAGCTGGAATAAATTATTGTTTTCTATTTCAAAGAATAAAGCTCTTTATTTTGGGGATTCACACTGAGAATTATAAAATTATCTCCTCCTGCTTTTTTTCAGACTTGCCTTTATAAGTGTCACAAGAGTAACTTACTGTATACCTCTATTTCTGTCAAGTTGATGAAATATACTGCCAAAATCTGTCCTGTCCCTCTCCTGGACTGCTATTGGTAGCTCTGATTTCTTAGGGATTTTATCTGTTTATGGCAAATTTGCTGGGAATTCATTAGACCTAAGACTAAAATCAAGGAGTGTGGGACATTTGTATAGTTCGGTGTTTGTGCCACACAATGTTCTTGTTGTGTCCTCTAGTTTCCATCTATTACTGTTTGGTCCTAAGGTGCAGCCAAAGCCCTTATGGAGGTATGAGGGGTAATTACTGGGTATCTAGCACCTAAAGTATGAGAAATAACCAGTCAGAGTTTCATTTTTGAGGCAGAAACTGAAAACAGGAAGAGTAAAGTGAGTAAAAAAACCATTTTCATCTTGGACTCAGAGCAGTCTTTTGCTTTCATGGTGTTGAGCAGGTGTGCCAGTAGTTCCTCTGCCACACAGGAACTACTTTGGGCACAAATTCTTTGGGCATTTCACACCGCTGACTCTGGCACTGAAATTTGCAGCATGGCCAGGTCTAATAATAAGTAGAGCCATAATAATGTGTGGGACAGGTGGACGACTTGCTTGAGTAAAATCCATGGGCACAAGGGAGTTTGCAGCTCTGCCATGACTGCCACGTGCTCTGACCTCCGCCTCCCCTGGCACCTGGGACTTTTGCCAACTCTTTTGCTTTTGAACTATGCCAGACAGACCCCACTGTCCCTGTGCTGCTCAAAAACCAAAGCAAAACCACAAGGACACCCCCAACTCCGAACTTAAAAGCAAACAACCCCCCTCTGCCTGTTGCTTTGATCCTGAACGTTTCCACCTCGTTTTATATATTTGTGACTTCTACACTTCAGTCAGCCTCCAGAAAAGCTCACTGCAGAGGAGGCTGCTGCAGCAATTCCAGCTGTCTAGAAAAGGCAGTTTTCTCACGCCAGCTGAGGATTCCACGATCCAGCTGCTGTGGTGCAAGCAAGGAGCAGTGTCCACACTGACTGATGGATGCAGCACAGGAATGTCACAGCTGGGCTTGTGGGATTTTGCCTGTGGAAAGGAAGCTGACACTCGAAAAGGGCACATCAAATACAGAGATGACTTAATAACTCCTTTCAAAACTTCCTGATGTAGTGCAAGGGACAGATATGTATCCACAGTATGTGGAAGAGAAGTCTGGACAAACATATTTAAATTACTGCAATATTTTTGGTTTTTTTTAAACCAGTGTTCGACTGCAAATCCATATCGACTCTGTTTTTCTCTGTCATCTTCATCAGAGCACTTGAAAATTTCATAAAGGTTTCCAGATTGTTTCCTTGCAATGTCAGACTTGGACATATGCCTCTTTTTAGGGACCTGTGCTGGAGTTAGTTTCTTTCCCAGGGGCTGGTTTGGGGCTGTGGCTTGAATTTGTGCTGCACACAGGGCTGATAACTCAGAGATGTTGCTGTTATTGCTGAGCAGGGATTGCACATGGCCAAGGCCTTTCCTGCTGCCCCTCAAAGGCCATGCTGGGGAGGGGCTGGAGGTGCCTGGGAATCTGGGAGGAGACACAGCCAGGACAGTGACCCTGAGTGACCCAAGGGATGCTCCAGACCCTATGACATCATGTAAAGTATGTAAAGGGGGAGGAAGAAGGAGGAAGGGCGGGGACATTTGGGGTGATGGTCTTTGTCTTCCCATGTCACTATTCCATGGGACACGGCCCTGCTCTCCTGGAGGTGCTGAACACCTGCCTGCCCATGGGAAGCAGGGAATTAACTCCTTGTTTTGCTTTGCTTTTGTGTGTGGCTTTTGCTTTCCCTATTAAACTGCCTTTATTTCTACCCACGAGTATCCTGGCTTTTATCCTTCCAGTTCTGTCCCTGATCCCACTGGTGGGAGAGACTCCATGGCGTTTGGTTGCTGGCTGCGGCTAGACCACAACAGGACTTGAGATGGTGAGAGCTGAACTGTGCAACCCAAAGGCTCAGAGAAAGCTTCTAGCAGCCAAAAACCCACACGACCTCCAGTTGTGGTCTGGCGTTGGGGTCATAACATGAGTCTGGCACATGCTCGATGACAGATTGATTTCTCAGAACATATTGCCAGGCAGATTTGGAGAGAGGATATTTTAGGTAAAAGAAGAATTCCAAGATGAACATCCAGGGGTGTTCTGTACCCTGTTTTCCAACAGTTTATTGAAACACAAAGGATAATGAAAAGAAATTAAAACTTTTGCTGCCCGTATGACATTGTATTTCCTGTTGAGCTAAATGCTTTGGGGAGAAGTATTGCAATTGAATTTTAACAGATTCTTCAGCATGTTTTGGTAGGGACTAACTACTGCTGCTAGCTGAAGCTGCACGTGCCTGAGCTCCCACTGCTTTCTGTTGGAGCTGCGGCTGCAGAGACTGGCAGGGAAGGAAATGTTCCTCTGCTTGACAGACAGTTTATAAAAACTGGGTAAGTTGCTACTGTTTTAGAAGTCTTCCCCATTGTTCCTCTATCACCATTATAAGAAATCACTTGAGCTCCTTGGGGAGGGGCATCTCAAGTCATTCCTGTAATAACATAAGTTCACAGCGAAATTTTGGCTTTGGTTTCACCATAGGCATTTATTTCCTTTGTGTGCTTCAGTTTATGGAAACAGGGAAGAAAAATTTAGACCATCCATTTTATTCTTTCCTGGGGTTTATTAATCACCAGACAGCAAGCAATACTTCCTGTAGAGTGTGGTTATTATTGCTTTGTTCTTGCTTCTAATATAAATATTTTTGAGATGTCCTCCTAACTGAATATGTTTGCATTAAATCAGCAGTTCTGTTCTGTTTATTGAAACCAAACTTTTCCTTATTGAGTATTGTTGCAGAATTAATTACCAGCCTGTTGCTGAGTTCCTTTTTCTTCCAGCAAGGGAAGATTAAAGCAGCAGATGCTGGGAATGCATCAGCCACAGCAGTTTTCATAAAGCTTTCCCCAAGGACTTGAATCTGCTGTTCTGTTATGTACGTGTCTTAACCTGGAGATCAGATGAAGGCATTAGAAGAAATCCCTCATATTTACACCCAAGAAGTCCCTACTAGGAGGGTCTGAAGAGAAGACTCTACCGTGTTCTGCAGGCAGGGCAATTTTCTTGGTGCCCTCTCTCTGATACAGTCCATGGCAAGAAATAGCCCAACCTTTTGCTTCATACTCTCTTCTCTGAATGCCCAGGTGTGATAGGGACCTGCTAAGACCTGTCTGCCACCAAATGTATCCCACCCACCCTCTCTGATCTGTACCTTGGAGCTACAAGGCACATGGAAACCCATGAGTAGTTCAGTTAAAACCAATGGCTTCAGGTATGCCAAGGTAGGTTTTCCTGGATGAGAAACTTTTGGCTGAAATGGCAGGAAAAAAAAAAAACAAACAAAAAAAACCTGCAGCTGCTTTGGCAAAAGCTTCTTGTTTTTTGCAGAGGCCCCCTGCCACCCAGTTTTATATTTTCCTGTTAGTTCTGAAGTTTTCTGTGTCTCTTTCCATGAGTAGCCATTTGTAGTGCTCACTTTCCTGTAGCAGCACTGGAGGAATTAATGATGTAACTTAGACAGGCTTGAAGGGGATGGCCGAGCCAGTGGCTCGAGCTGGGACATAGCACAGCCAAGGAGAGCCAGAGTCTCTCAGCCAAGCAGGCCGAAACTTTCTGGGTCTGGGCCAGACCATTCTTCATGCTTGCAGACACATCCTTGGTATGTGCTCACATGCCCTGGGCGAGTGGCGGCTCCCTTTGATTTGAGGTGATCTCTGGATGTTTGACTTTGCCTGGGAAAGGAGCTTCCTGGCTGAGGTATGAGGCTGCTGCTTGGGTATGTGCAAACAGGGGGGTTGGGGTTCCCTATGGCTTCGGGGCTCACAGTAACCAGGCACACAGCTTGGCCTTCCTTCAGACCCTGCTATTTTTACCCTACTCTGCTCCAAATCTATTTGCTGCTTGCCAGCTCCCCGAGATTTGTCTCCTCAGTTTACCTCAGCAGCAAAGCTAAAGCCCAACCCTGTGGTACAAACTGGGTAGCACTGGGGCAGCAGAGTGTGGGTTTGAATCACAGATACAAAGCTCACACTTAAAAGTGTTTTTAAAAACTGCTTCCTTCCCTTAGGGCATGCAGATGTTCCTGGCTCCCTGGAAAACACAGGGAAGTGCCTCATTGCCTGGTGATGGAGTGAGGCAGAGAGTGGTGGGACTGAAAATCCACTCCTGCAACATGGGGAGACCTGGCAAAAGGAAGGGATTGTGCCGTGGAGGAGAGGATAGCACAAGGGACCCTGGGTCAAACTTTGGGAAGTGGTCATGTAGCAATCTGCCCATAGCATCAGGTTGCAAGTTTTACACAGCTCTGGCAGAATGTCTTTCAGGAACAAGGCTGGGTCCAGAGCACGCTGGACCTCCAGTATGGGCTGGTGTTAGAATTGCATTTGGGAGCCTCTATTGACTACCCAGGTTTGGGCTGCAGCAGGGAATGTTGCATTTTGCAGCTGGTTAGGAAAGAGCACAGTCCAGCCAAAATATTCTTTCCTTAAGTGTTGCAAAGGAGAAGTGAAACAGAAAAACTGGATTTGCCCAAATTCTCCATTCCTGCCAGCAAGGAATGTGTGTCTCTGCAAAAGGCTGCTGGAAGCCTTAGTGTCTACAATCCTATGGTTGAGAAAAAAGGAGATTTCTTAACACCAGTGGTTCTCCCATGGCCTGCTTTCCTGTTATCTGAACACTGAAGACTGGGAGGGGAAGTTGAAAGTGTGTTCAAGTAGTCCAAGTATTCCCATTTTAGTTCTGTCCTGAATCAGTTCCACCTCCACTTTCTGCAAAGGTTTGTGGTTCCCCTTTTGCCAGTGTAATGCTGAAGGACCTGAGGCACAGGAGCAGGCCCCCAGCCAAAGGCAGCAGTCAGAGATGCTTTGGGTGGGCAGAGAGCTCCCTGCACAGACTGGAAGGGGCAATGCTTTAGAAGGTGAAGCTGTTGGTCCTTGCAGAGAAGTCTTTGCTTGCTGAGGGCCATGAGGCATGGCTGGGTCTCAGGGAGGGTGGGAGTATCTCCAGCAGTGCAAAAGCATTGCCTGCCATGCTTGGAGTGCTCCTTGTTTATGGGCAGTGTGGGGAGAAGATATGAAAGGAGGAATGATGACTGCAGAGCACAAACAGAAGTCACATCCTATGCCACTGAGCTACAGCCTAGAAACTCCATAAAAATGGGGCTTAAGCAGTGTCTTTTATTTATGTGGCATTTCTGTGGGTAGTATAACAAAATAAAATCTATGAGACTCACAGTATTGCATGATTTCTTTCCTTAGGGTTTGGGGCTTTTAAGGTTTTTTTATTAGCTGGAGATGATTTATTTACCAAACATCCATGCAGCTAGCAAAGAAAAGAGGGAGAGGTTGTGAAATGTCTTTGAGCGCTCCTCTATCTGCATAATAATAGCAGATCCAGCACAGGGATGCTGTGTCTCCTTGCTAGATAAATTCCCAACTGGCTTTTTCTGGTGGCTGCTGGGAGCACATTCACTCAGGGAAATAGGAGGTGGACTGTGTGGTTAAAATTATAAGGGAGTTTATACAGCAAACCCCAGCTATCACTAGCTCTCTGAAGGTGGCACTTCCTACTGTGCTCCCACCCACCCCAGCAGCATTTTGCAACATAAAATCTTCCAACAAAAGCCAGGCATGCTTGGAAAAGGTGGCTTAGCAGGGAACAGTTTGATACTGCACAGTAATAGTAGTAATGATGCAATATTCTTAATTCTCAGGACAGCAAATACTGGAGAGCAGAGGAGGTAGGCCTTATGCTGGGGAGCAAAAACCTCGAGGTAAAATGGAACACAGCTTTTCAGATGTTTCAAAGGTTTCAATGGTTTTCAGTAGCCCTACCTGAAAAAAAAATTTAAGCAGTAACTATGAGGCAGTCAAAACAAACAAAACTCACATAATTCACAAAAATGCCTTAAATTAAATCTCTGTAGCTGGCTAAGGGGAGAGTATTCTCAAATGTTACTTAGATCAAGCTTTTTAAGTTTGTGTGTTGTCAAAGCCAAGGATTTAAACCCCATTGTCACTGCTAATTCTCACTACAGCAAAGCAGCAGCAGTAGCTATTCATACCTAATGTATTGGTATGCTTCCCCCCAACCCTCCAAGTAATGTTTTTTCATTTTCCAAATTAAATTCATTGTTGGGAATAGCTTGGGTGAGTGACAGGGTTTTGTTTTCTTGGAAATAAAAATCAAATCTTAGCTCTCTTTTCTCTCCTTGTGTGAGCAACCAGCAGATCAATGAAGTCTCTGCTTTCTAGTAAGAATAAACAGTTTAAAGGAACTGGCTGTGATGCTCCTGTTTGTTTTTGACTTAGTGATAATGGCAGTCTGTAAGTCAATGTCAGCATTTTAACATCTCCCATGGAAATTCCAGAGGTATTTAATTCGCTCCCTGGTATATAAAAGCTATTCCTGGTGAGCATAATGTACTGAATATAACCCTTACTTACTTACTAGAAGCACATAATAAAAATTGTTGAAACTTGGTGAGGGAACTCTAACACACCCAATCCATTGATTTATGTCTTTTGTCTCATATATTTAACTGTTTTCACAATTGCAGGTGCAGTTTGAGAAGGGGACTGTGTTGCAATTATTTGTAATTTTACACATTTATGTATTTTTAAAGCTGGTTTTTGTCCTTTCTTTCTGCAATACCTTCCAAAAATTTTAGCACAGTGGAGTGCAATTGTAGTCTCTTACAGTTGCAAAACCCCTAAGAATTACTGAAGTGTTGCTTTAATGAAAATGATCCTTTTCTACTTTAGAGCTCATGAGTTTTGTCACAGACACTCCAGAAATGCACTCTGGCATACGAAGTAAGTGACATTACAAAGGATTTCTCATCCTTCTTTTAAAATTTGGCTTTAAAATCTATTTTTGACGGTTTAGGTATATTCCCACATCACAGTCTCTAGTCTGAGGCTAGTGATCTGATGCTGAAAGGATAATTTCTAATGGGGAAAGGGACCTGCAGTGTATAAATGACAGGACTTCAGTCAGATATCAAGGATTCGGGATGGGCCAAAGAGGACAGCAAGTGCTGGACAGGAAAACAGCTGAGGAAAACTAAAGCTTGGGGGCAGCAGGACAGAGCAAGAACTCTTTCTGTAAAAGGAAGCAATCTGTCCCAAGAGGTGATGTTGTCAAAAATACTCCCTTTTACTAATGGGAAAGTTGAAATTTCAGCTCAGAGCTCTCAGTATTTTGGGAACACTGGCAATGATGCCTCCTAAACAACAGGTGACAAAGAGACTTGAGAGAGTGTTTAGAAAATCTAAAACTTTCTGGGGAAACTGTCCAAATCCTTCAGCCTGGAAGCAAAGAACAAATTAAATCTCTTTTCCCTGAGAATTGTTGGTCCTGCCTTTTTGTACAGAGCAAACTAAACTGTTTGCCTCCACAGGGGAGGTGAGCCATGTGGGCCAGAGTACTTTATGTATGAAAGTCAAAGCGTTGCTTTCTTTCTGCTCAGTTGCAGTTCGGCCTTCTCAGCTTGCCTCGAGTAGTGGAAATACTATGTTTCTTTCTTAGCAGTCTCTCTTCAGTGTCCCACACTTCCCTCTTAAATATCTGGTATTAGTAACTGCTGGAAATGTGAAGCAGACTAAATGGAACATGTATTGATTAATAAAATGGCCTCAGTGGGTTTTTTTGTGGTGTGGTTTGGCTTCTTGGGGCCCCTTCCCCACCATCTCTAAGTCCATTACTGGGGTTAAATACACTGTCTTCATTTTACCCTTGTACAGACTATGCAGTTCTGGTATCTAGGGATTTCCTGCAGAGGGAAAGGAAGCTATGAATTTTGAAGCTATTGAAGCACTCAGAAGCTCAAATCTCTACAGCTATTTCAGACAGCCTTTGAAACACTAAAGCAAGTTTTATTACAGAGATTAGTTTATGTTACACTCATTTATTAAAACCTAAGGACATCTTTATAAAAACTACTGTATATAAAGACGAGAGCAGTGCAATAGCAGTGTAAAACACATTTTTGGTTTGCTTGGCAATCACTTTAGAAAAACAACATTATTCATAATATGAAGTCAGAGAATGCTGCAAAAAATAGGACAAGATTAGACCAGAAACTAGATTAGCAAATCACTGGACACTGGCATGTGTTGATTTCAAACACCAAGTGTTATGGAAACAGTATTATCATCAATGTATCAATAAAGAGAAATCACTGCAACCCTAGAATTTCTGGTTAGCTTAATTAGCCTAAAATAGTCTGCTGACTATCAAAATAGACTATTGTACTGTATATATATTATCTTCTTAGTAATTTACTACTTTTGTAAAAGGAGGACTAGAAGAAATGCCTGTCTTAAAGAAGAGAACTTTTGAGGCTGAGGAAAGGTGTTTCTTCCCAGCAGTGGTTGAGGTTTTGTTTTTGTTGCTTTACTTTTCATACACAGTCACAGGTGGTGGAATAGACCTGACTTTAAAAAAATAATTTTGATGTGTTAACTTCATCACTTCTTCAAGTGGACAGTCCTCATACAGAAATTACAGCTGTAGTAAAACCATAAAAAACACGTGTCTAAAATAGCTGCTACAATATGCTGAATTATACATTAAGAGGCCAGCTTATCAGGCACAAAGGATGGTTAAATTACAACACAAAGTCCTGCACAAGCTTTATAACTCATCTTTTTATGTCCTACATTATACACAGCAGTTACTAAGAAGTTGGACACAGTTCTCAGTGAAACAGAAGAGAGGAAATTATTTGGACAGGGGAAGGGGCTTCTGGAGCAGGAAGGTCACTAATAGCCACTGAGATAGCTGCCATTGTCACATGGGAGGTATAATGTATGCACTTTTGTAAGTGTTAATTTCAGATCCTTTATTTTTCCAAACATATCAGGATGGACATAGAGGAAAATACAATTATTTTAGTCCAGATAATTTCTTTTAGAGAAGGATTGCATTTGAACCAGTCTCTCTGCAGAAATAACTGAAAAATTCATTGCAGTTTATCTGGTCCACCATAATTTTGATCAAGTAAATACAGGGGGATATCAGAGCACAGCTGCAGAGGTGGGTGAGGTGTTCAGGTGGCTCTTTGTGTAGCCAGTGCTCCTCTCCAGTGTCCCAACACCAAGGAAGAAGGGCTGATAGAAATGATGGTAGGGAAATATGCAGTGCACAATTTTCCTTTAATTTAAGGCCCAACTAGCATTAGTCTTATTCAGGATCTTTTATTCTGCTAAAGTAGAGAAACTATCAGGTGATTATAACAACACAATTGATGAAAAATTGTTCACCAGCTACGACATGGATTTATCCATAAATGAATTGGTAGGCAAAATCAGAATTTCAGCCAGAGAGTATCTACCTTATATTTACTGGCCCTGTATAGAGAATAAAATAAAAGAAAACAAACAAACAAAAAGCACATCCATTACAAGGTATACATGTACTAGAAGTAAAGCATAAAACTGCTCATTAATAACGCACAATTCCCAAAGGGAAAAAAACCCTTACAAAATACAGTAAGTCACACAATATCTAATACAAATTTCTTTATGAACATAAGCTTTTTCCAAAGCTCTCTGTGGCAGTCACCACCTCACAATGAAAGTAGGTGCTGGGAGAAGGTAAAAGGACCAAGCAGTTACTGCAGGGTGCACTGGTTACTGTGGATACATTTTGAGTGTCTGCAGGGGTTATGGATCTTGAAGCCAACGAGGAAGTGTGGAGGAGCATGATGCTGGCATGGATGCCATCACCTCCAGCTACTCATTTTGCTTTGCTTTTCTTGGAGTGTTCTTAATGTGTAACACAGGTGTATCACCCCAGGTGCACTGTGGCAGCTCCCTTAGGTCTCTACAAGCTGGAGGGTGTGCAGGAGCTTCTGTGATGAGTGAGAATGGGCCAGGCTTCAAGCTGTTCTGGGACAGGATGGAGTTTGATGCCTGCAGGGTGGCACTCCCACCTGTGAATTTGCTCTTTTAGGCACTGCCTGCCCTTACTCAGTGATACCCGGCATGTTTAGTTGTTGGTTTACAGAGGAAAGGGGCATGTGCATGTTGGCATCCTACTCACACTGGGCTTTATTTGGAGACTGGGCTTCCACTCCTGTGGTTTCCAGCCTTGTTGGGTCCTCCAATGCTATTTACTCCTTCATGGTTTTAGTCACGTACCATCCCAAACTCCAGGATGTTGAGTTAGCCGTGAACTAACTTAAATCACTGAGAAGTGTCCCCTCTGAGTTCAACAGAAGACTAAACTTCATTCAGGCAAGGAGGTACAAAAGGAACACTTGATTATTCATTAACAAGGTGTTCCTCATGTTGTGGTTACAGGGTAAAATGTAAAGTTATTTTAAAGTCACTGAGATTTGCAGGACAAAATATTAGGCATGAAGGATTAAACTGGCATTATCATGGCTTTGTGTTATGATTTCCAGATGAACTCCTCTGTTTGCTTGTCATTGCCAGGTTCTCCATGCAAATATCTTAAATAACTGCATTTCACAGGATTTGCTCATGTAATTGGTACTGCATGATTTTAAAATAACCCTGTCCTGTGGAAAGTTAAGTCAACCTATTGCAACCCAGTGATCAAGTGCTCCACATACCTCTGTGGCAAAGTCATTGCCTTTTTGGCTTACAAAGGGATTCTGAGACTTGTGTGGGGTAAACTCTGCACCCAGGCAGTGGCTGAGGGAATTGGACTATTGCCTTGGAAAGCAGGGGGACAGTGGTATTATTGCTTTTGAAATATACAATTTGTTGGGGTTTTTTTCTGTTTCACTTTCAGCTTCAAGGAGTATTGGGGTGGAACGGTTTTGCATCCTAATAAAGTTGCCTTCTTCAAGAACCTGAATTTAAGATGGGCTCGGATGTCTTAGCAGAGTCATTGCCAGTGATCTAAAAATGTGCATTATGTTTGAAGTTACCCTGCAGTCTGACTCAATGAAAGGGCTCTGCTTACCTATGCAATTTGACAGTATGGTTAACAGTGATGTGGATTGCCAGCATCTACCCTATTCTGACAAAATGTTTACCAGAGAACTTTGGAAAAACTCACATTCAGTATTCTGACACTTAGGCTGAGATTAGGCTCAAATGGCAATTGATGGATGGGGAGGCAAAGAAAAGTTATCTACCAAAGGTTTGTCTTGTCGTCGTTTTCCACCTTTGTGTGGATTTGCCAGAGCAACGTAATTTTCTTCCTACTGAGCATTTTCACAAATATGATGCTTCCTTTCAGAGATAATAGTGTCAGTCTAGAATTAAAATATTGCTTACAGACTACTTTCTCCTGGAGACTCTTTCTATATCATTTGCCTGTAGAAGTTGTTTGAATGGTGTCTGTCTTCAGGTGACTTGCTCAATTTTCCTCTTGTAGTCTTTCTCTCTCCTGCTTATCCACAATTTTTTCAGCTCTTGTAATTTAGTTGATTTTCTTGAAAGCTACTCCTTGAAGTCTGGTCTTACCTCTCCCATCTTGAGGCACATCAATATAATTTTCTGGAAGACATAAAGCACAAATGGTTTCCATAATGTTTCAGGAGCACCCTTTCCTGTAAAGAAAGACTTGTAGTATTCTCAGCTGCAGATTTAATTTGTGGAGGCAAGAAAGGGGAAGAAAAAGAATGAGGAAGAAGAGGAGGTCTTAAGAGGCCTCTACCTTCCCTAGTTAGTTCTGTTTGGTCTGGTATGACCTTGTGTGTGCTATGGATGACTGCATTCTCCTTCTCTTGTTTGATTCTGCATAGCCAGAGTGGGAGGCTAAGCTTGTTTCTCCCTGCTCATATTAAACTGGTCCTGACTGCTTACTCTGACCCCTGTTCCTTTCCTATGATGAGAAAATGTGCTTCTATTTCCACACATATACGTGGGTAAATAATTACGTGCTTTCCTTACAGAAGTGTTATAAGTATTACTAAGCTTTTTGCTTGCAGCACTTCCTGGACATTACAGGTGCTTTAAATCTGCTGCTTTAAATCTTGTGCAGAGTGTGCAACTGGCTGTGGGATCCATCCACAGACAACTATGTCAGGGTACAGGGGGCTGGGCTGGAGGTCCAACTAGGGAATGTTTTGCGGCAGACTAAGATCACTAATCATAGTAACAAATTAAAGAAATACATCTCTTTGCTCAAGCAGGTAACAAGGGCAAAATGCTGGGCACTGCAAGGTTGGGTATGCAGCCACCTGAGACATAGCACAGCAGTGTTACCTTAATTCAGATTGAGGCATTTTTCACAGTACTGTCAGCCAGGGAGGACCTCCAGACAGAAATATGAGATTTTCTTACAACTCTGAGGATTTAAGCCTTTACCCAAAACTCAGTCACATGAGACCTGCCAAGGTTTGACAGCTAATTCCTTCCTAATAATCAATTAGCCTACACAGCCTTATTCATGTTAGAAATAATTTAAAAAAAAAAGATGTTTTGTTCTGTCATTGTCCTTTTTTGATACAGGTAGAAATGCATATTAACACAAAATGTAAACCTGCCTCTTGTAAGGTCTGCACATAGATGAAGTTTAAAATGAGTTGTTCATATCTAGAAGAGAGTCTCAGGAGACTTAGCTGTAACTAATTAAAAAAACACCTGGGGAGAAAGAAACTGCAGACTATGAACACATATCATGGCTTGCAGAGACCTCTGTCCTTCACAGCACTTCCAGTTGTTCCATCTCACTCTTCTGTAGATTGCCACATGTCCATCCTGTGAAATGCTTTACTAATCTGCTATCTACACAATTTAAATCACTAGACTGTTTGACAGGATACCATTTCTTTTATTTATCTTTGCTTTTAAATAAATGTTTAGAGATGAAGCAGATAGAGCAGGCATTTGTGTGTCTCAGGACAGAGTGCAATTTTAAACGTGTCAGATCTATCAACCAGTTACTCTCTTCCTCTACCTGAGTGTCCCCAAGTTGCTGCTGGCCAGGTCCTTCTTCAGGTTAAGGTAAAATCAAGAGTGTCACCAAAGTGAGAGTTGCTAGAGTTTCTGGACTCAAAGACCATAGCAAAGTTCATGAATATTTGTCTGCAGCACAGAAGCTAAAATACCACTGCTGTGAGTAGCTTGGATTTCCTGCCAATCCCTCTCCTCTGTCTAAAGCTATGGCAGAAGGAGTGGGATGATGTGGACAGCAGAGCCAGCACCACACAGACCCCACTCAGCTCTGGAAGCCTCTTACAGCAAGTAGGAAGTATTCACCCTGCATTTTCAAGCTGGATGAGTCTGGGCCAAATCCACAGCTTCTCCCTGAAACCAAAGCCTGACAGAATAGTTGCTAGGCTAAAATGTCCTCTTCCCCTACAAAAAATCAAGTGGGGTATATGATTGATTGACTGGGGGCTGGACCAGTAAGATTGAGAGGTACTGCTTCACACCATTTTGCAATAGCAGGATCCCATAAAAATACCTGCATTTTCCTAAGAGAGGTGAATGCTAATTTCCATGTGCAAGAAGTGTTATTATTCCAATCCCCCAACACAGCATACTTGGCAACAGAAACCCTATGTTTGTAATTTCTGGTCACTTCTGCAGGGTTTTAATACACGTAGAGCTGAAGCCTGTGCTCTGGAGATGGCTCAGGTTGCTCCTTTTCCCTGGCAGAGGTTATTGTCACCGTACAGCACCCCAGGCTGCCCCTGCTGCTCTGCCTGCTGCTCAGTGAACAGCACCAAGGCAAGCCACATCAGCAGGGAGGAACTTCAGATATTGGGAAGAAATTCTTTACCATGAGAGTGGTGAGGCCCCAGCACAGGTTTCCCAGAGGAGCCCCGTTCCTGGAAGTGTCCAAGGCCAGGCTGGACAGGGCTTGGAGCAGCTTGGTCTAGTGGAAGGTGTCCCTGCCCATGCAGGGGGTGGAACTGGATAAGCTCTAAGGTCTCTTCCAACCCAAATCATTCTGTGATTCTGTGATTTTCATTGCCTGACAAGCCATCTAAAAGATTGCCTCCTCTTTGACAGCAGTAATTGCTTGGTGGCTCAGTTCTGCTGGAATGAAATGCCTCCATTAGTAATGAAGAAATGATTTGGAGCCTCCAGAGGCAAGTTTTCCCAGAGATTTCTGCCATTTTCCTAACAAATGAGGTAAACAGTTGCCACATTCACGATTACAAGGCCTCTGGTTAAGTTGGTGTTGACATAAAAGTGCCATGGATCACCACAGTCCCTTCAGGACTCAGATACACCCTGGATCCATGACTTACACAAGTTGTGGCTCACAGTTCACAGGAAAGCAACCAGCCTCTGCAACTGTTCAGGTTTTACTCTGGCATAAAATGGCACTACACTGATCTGAGCAGGCCTGCTGTGATCTGCATCTGCCTTCCAGCCTGCTCAGTGGGACTGGGAGAAAGGCTTTTGCTCTCTCTCATCACAGGCAGAGCTGGGATGCCAGGCTAACAAACAGCTTTCTGCAACAGGAAGCCCTTGGTGGCTACACCTATTGTTACCTGAAATAGGAATGTGCCCTCCTTGCCCAGAAATGGAAGGACGAGGGAGAACAAAGCACAATGCACAAGACTTCATAAAAGCCTCACCAGATTGAAAGGGAGGACGTGAGAAATTAATTGCAGGACAAGCACTAAGAGAAAAGCCATTCACTCATCTAAATATATTTCAAACCAGAAAGAAATAGAATATAATCTATTCCCTCTGCCTGTGGAGTCTGCCAAAGAGCAGGGAAATAATTTTTATCGTTTGGCATCTGTAGATTCCTATGGCTATGTTATACAGAGCATGTACCATTATATCCAAAGTATATACTGAAAGGTTGCTTGGGTTACCAACACTAATTCTTGAAAGTTACAAAATTCCAGGATGAATGCTGCTCGTACAATCTCAATTTGGCCATCTTGTCTGCATGAAAGAAAGTGGAAAGTCTCAGACTTTTTAGGTGGAGCTTCTCTCTTTTTTTTTTTTTTTTTTTTTTTTTTTTTTTTTTTTTTTTTTTTTTTTTTTGGGAGAACATCAAAATAGCTGAATGATTCAGGGTTTTCCAAAGCAGAGGAAACTTCAACAAAAAGAAAAAATTGCTTCAGGTTGGCTCAATACCAAAGAGATTGAATGTTCACAATTTTTTGAACTGACAAGGAACAACTCAGCATTAAGCAGTGGTCCTGGGTGCTGCCATCTTGCCATAACAGGGCATTGGATTTGCCCCTATTTTCATCCCCAGGCTGAATTACCTCACTTTTGATGGATCACAAATTCTCCTCTGGTCTAGCTGTGAAAGGCATCCCAGCACCTGCATGAGGTCCAGATGGGAGGAGGACCTTAAGTGGTGAAAAATCAATTTTGTCACAGCCACTGCTAAAAATGACCACCATCAATGACAGCCTCTGCTAATATTTCTAAATAATAACTGGCTCAGGGAAGACAGACTTCTGGTGCTTAAGAGTTTACACAAAATTCAAGCACTGGAAATGTTCAACTTGAAAAACAGCCTGAAATTTCAACTCAAGTACTGTTCCTACTGTAGCTGACAATTCTGCAAAAATGGAGAGAAATGTCAAAATATGTTTGAAAGCAAATACCTCAGGATGGTGTTAAGGTTTAAATGGAATAAATGTGCAATACATGCTTGATTCACCAGAGTTAAACAATGTTGCTTTGCAGGTGGGAAGAAAGCATTTGGATTATTTAAATTTCCCTTGCATTATGCTTACAGCAGTGTGTTGGCTCACGCTGCAACGAGCTAACATCAGCACAATGTCTTTGAGCTCAGACACAAGGTGTGAATGTCACCTGTCAGGCTGGTCTCCCACCTAGGAAATGCAGGTGGGAACCAGGCAGGTGCTTACTTCCACTGCTCTTTCCCAGCCGAATCGCTTGTCTGTGTAATGGGAGCTAATTATCACCTAGGGGCATCATGTGTTAAAAAGGTGATTGCTGTCAGACATCCCAGCACTGACTGTTTACAATGGATTACTATAAAGGCTTACTAGAAAAAAAACACCTTGTGAAGCAGTTTTAAAGAGGTTTCCATCTGAATAGTTTGTTATGAGTGCTGGTAAGTCTGCTTTTTAAATTGCTCGCCACTATTATTATCAATGCTTTACTTGAAGGGATGGGACTACTGTCAGGCTAAAAACGATTTATTACTCAGATAAACATTATTCTTGAAGGCTGTGAGATTTTAGAGGAGTAAGAAGTCGGCTATAGCTCAAGGTAGTCACGAGCTTTTTCATTACAAGGCAATATATAACCTAATCCAATGGAAAGCTGTCACAAAGTTTATTTTGTTTTTGTAATGTATCACTTTTACTTAATTCTGCTGCACTGCGTATACTTTTATCCAATGGGTTACTGTTACACGTGCACATATATACTTCTATGATAACATCTAAACTCTTAGTTTACCTTATACAATTATATTGCTACACTATAAAGCCCTTCACCATCTTACCCAATACCATTTCTTACTTACTTAAGGTATATTCTTACTTACATAAGAGAAACATAAGTTTATAATTTTTCTGCTTAATGACTGTATACTTTTTTTTTACATCAATCCAAGCTTCTTCCAAGGCTGTAAATCCAAGGCTATCTTTCCATTTCCTACAACTACAACTTCATTTCTTAAGAATCTCACCTCTTACAGACCAGTCTAAGCTTGTGCAACTCCCATAAGGGCTTGAGGATATAACCTGAATTGCACGTAGCATCACATCACTTCTGAGAGCTGCTCCCTGGTTTTGGAGGAACTTCAGACACATTGGGAAGATCTCATGTTCCTAAGGGACAGGTTGGCTTGGGCAGAGAGAGCTGCTGGCAGATGTCAGGCAGGTGCCTGCTGGACAGGTTGTGCTGCTGTCCTGCAGAGGAAGGTTGGTGGGTCAGGGGAGGTGCAGGGCCGCCCTCCATGTCAAAGGGACAGACAAGGACTTGAAAGATTTAAACTCCACTGCTGCTTATTTTCCAGATAAAGCTGAAAACAAAACTAAGGCCTTCTAATTACCAACAGTTGTGTACCCCCCACTGGTGTGCACTCACCCATGAGATCGGGATATCACACCAGTGGAAGGGCTTTCTTTGCCTCTTTTAATTACTTTTAAATTTGATTCCGTGACTTTTTGCTGCTAATATTGAGTTCAGAGATGATTTGCAGAGGAACACTTTGCCTATAAGATGTGGTTGGGCTTCACACTGGTAGGCTTACTGGTTTGGACTTGTGTCTAGGGCAGTGCTGTAATCTGGAAGCCAGAGAGCTGGGAAACAAATTGCAACCAGTCAGGAACTGGTTTTGGTACAGCACTATGGTCACACTACCAAAGATCTGGCTGCTCTTTTGGGAAGTGAGGCTCAGGATCTGCTTGGATCCAAGGCCTGTCCTACAAATGGATGCAGGAGGAGGTTTGGCACTTGCAGTGACCCTGGACAGCTGCAGCAGGCAAATACTGGCCTTGTCCATCTCCTTCCCCTGAACTGTGGGTGTTAAAACAGCAGCTGGCTTAACTTTTGTTATTAATATGGCTGCCTGGCCAACAGAGCAAAGTTAAGAGGGAAAACTGGTTTCCTGTAGTCTCTAGAATATCTATAATTGTACAAATTAAATACATCTTTTGTCCCATCAGCTGGGTTGGGTGGGAGAGGAATGAAACCACACAGGATACAATTTTCTCTATTTTTTACTAATGGCCATATTTTACAATACTCACTTGCAAAGAGCAGTGATGTGAAACCAGTTGGCTTCCTAACATAAATAAATATTATTTACTGTAAATAATGGTTTCTGAAGTAATCCTATGCTCCTGAAAATCAAGTATTTTTTTGATTACTAGCAGTGTTTTTCATTTGGTAGTTCCTGAATTGATTGATACTCCTGAACACTGTTCTGGAAAGTAAAAACATCCAGGAGAATTTCTGAGGTTTGCTTTTATTTTAAATGGAAATATGAAGCATTCAAAGTTTGATTTACAAGTTTTGAATGGAGGAACAGATGAAGGTTTGAGCACATAAACTGAAAGATGATCACTGAAAAGCTGTGTTTTTGCTCACTGAAGAGCTGCAGTCTGACTTTTCATGAGCTGAAATATTTTCTCCCTCCTCTTAAGGTTATTTCAGAAAAATACTCAAAACACCCCAGGCCTTCCAAAGTGTCTTAAGAGTGGGATGGCCCATTACAAGTAAAACTGAAAATTAGCTGGACTTACTAATTCTCCAGATATTTATGAAACCCTTGTGTCACTACCAGGCTGCCTGAAAGAGATGTGTGGCTTGAGGCTGAAATTCATCTGGTTGATGGTTGATAAATTTTCTTGCTAATATGTGTCAGTCCTTAAACAGCCGATACACCTGGACTAAAATTTCTTTGTATGATTAAAAAAAGAAACCCAACCCTGTTTTTGCTAAGTAAACAGTTTGAGCTGCTTTCAAGTTTTTTCAAGACCCCAAGGTATCATAATGCTAAGCTGAATGTGAGTGTCATGTGAAAAACTCCAGACTTATTATTCCACTTGAGACTGTGCTCATTTTCACATCTTTTTCATGTAACTGGAGTGACCAAATACTTTTAATTGCACTCCTGTCATAAAGGAAGATATTTAAAAACAGAGGGACTATTGCTAGAGACAGGAGAGTATTTTTTTTTGTCTGCTTATTTAAGCTCCAAGCATGTTGCTTTGGAAAGGAGACTTACTGCTGTGTATGGTGTAATTTAATGGCATAGATACTCCAAGTGGGTTTAACCCCACCTAACTGCAGACATCAGAATGGTAAAATGGGTTAATTTCTAGAGAGTCACCTCATGGTCCTTTATTGTCAATAGAAAGCAACTTTGCAGAGGTACTCCACTCCTGCAGAGTTACTCTATTGCTCCTCAGACAGGCTCCAAAAGAAACTGCCGATGCAGGAACCTCAGAGTCCCAAGCCTAACTTAGGAAATGAGAAGCCCCACTGGCCCCAAAAACTGAATTATAAAAATGTACAGCAGTAGTACAGATTTCTCTTAACATCATCTTCACTCTACACTGCCACATGCAAATATACAAATGTGCAACTCTGTTTTACAATCCGGTACCACTAAGTGGAAGTGTTTCTACAGTCTCTGTGTTCTGGTCAGAAAAAAAAACTTCTTCCCCCAAGTTTATTTACAACCAGATTTGATGAACACATATAACAGACCTGTAACATCCTAAAAGATTCTGATGGAAAACCCAAGGCCTGGTGGTATTTCCTCAAACACAGCTACCTCTGGAAAGGGAAGCAGATTCTTATCCCACATCTGCATGGGGGATTTTTTCCCCCTGCTGTCTCATAAACTCAGTAGCAGGAAAGGTGAATCCCCGAGGCTCATGACATCCCAAGAGATGCTGCATGTTCCTGTGGGTGAGGTAATAGATGGGCATCTCTGGAGTAGGGCTTGATCCTCAATTTATTCTTGGTACTGCTGTAAAAGCTCTTAAAAAAATCAATGAACTTGAACTATTTCTGCATTAGTGGTAAGGACTGAGCTACCTCTGATTTCAGCTTATCCCAATTTCCCAAAAGCTGATGTCACCAGCTTTCAAAATCTGTTCCTAGAGAGTGGCTCTGACATCCCTCAGATGCCCAAATACTCTCCATGTGTGCTGAGCTCTTGTACAGGAGTGCCAAACCATTCTTCTTAGATCCAGGAGAGCACAGTGGAAAGTACAGGAGGCTTTACAAGAGTGTGCCCTTCTGTGTTAAAATTCAGGTACATGATAAGAGAAAAAAGCCTCCTTTCGTGCTGACAATTTGAATTTAATGGATCCTCTAGAAATTGAAAGTGAGGTTTAAAAAAAAAGGCAGTAAAACTTGGCATGTGATTTAAGATGTAGCTTATTAGGACACTGCCTTTCTCTGCTTACACAGTCTCCCGATGCAATGAAAATACTGACAGGGATTTTTAAAAACCCACAAACACCAAGACTTTCGTTTAACAGTATTGCTTGATTCAGAAAGAAGAGCACTTATAGAACAGTCTGGTAACATTTAAATTTTTTAATCTATTTATTTATAAATGAAGGACAATTTAAAAGGCTGTCTGTGCAAGCTATACTCAGTATAGCTCACAGTATCACAGTATCTTTACTTATGGGGATGATCAATTCTAAGTTTTGCAACAGGTTTTTGCAAGTTACAGCTGAGGGTAAATGCAGCTCAGTTATACAGGACAATGTGGTCTGTACCTTGGCATTAGTGAGTAGAGGAGAAATGTGGCCAGATGTAAGGAATCCATGTTTTTATTTATGTATATATTTATCTGGCCCACAGTTCCTGTACAGAACCTCTGACATTTTTTTATACAGGTCACAGCTTTGTTTCTGTGTAAAATTCAATAATCTACTGAGCTAAACAACAGCTCAGGCCAGCCTACATCAGGTGAATATCCTGCTCTTTTTGCCCTAACATCTTGGCATCAGCTAAATTCAGTCTCTTAAAATAGCTGCCTAGTTTGTCCTGATGTCCAACCGAGGCTAAAACCCAACCACTTGTGTGGAAATTGAACTGCTGAAACCTGCTGCAAGAGAAAAGGGGTCAGCCAAACATTAGATTGGAATGTTCTGGTACCATTTTCAGAGCTTTGAGGAGCTGACTTTTCCGAGGCCCACAGAAGCCAAGAAAACTGAAAGCCACTGAGATTTCAGGGGACTTTTGTTAGAAGCAGGACAAGAGTTTGTCCCAGATTCTGTTTGAAGGAATGTGGCAGTGCTGGTTTACAAAGCAGATCAAATGAGTATATAGCTTGAACTGGATCTCAGCTGGATCACTAGGAAATCCTCCAGGCTCTCGTTCCTCTGCTGGGAGGGTGGGTGCTGCACAGACAGGAGGCAGAACAGTGGAGGAGGAGGAGGAAGGTGCCCAGTTCCTGTGCTGGCCTCCAACAACCAGGGAGCCCCTCTGGTTGCTGGAATTGCTCCTCAGCCTCTGCACTTCATCTGGCTCAGGAAGCTACCCCCCCTTTCTTTCTTCCATTTCTCTCTCCTGAGCATGAACAATCTTCTGAGACAAGATGCATGTGCTGTTTGCCTCACCAAAGGCTCAAATTGCTCCAGCTGCACAACCATCTATTTAGGAGGGAGGAATCTGTTTCAGCACTTGAGTTTTGAGCACCAAACCTGTGGTTTAGCCCAGAGCTGCATATTTAGTCCAAGTTAAATTAACTTTCTTATTTACTTCCATACAATACAGGAGATTCTGTCATTTCTGAAAATAAAATGTATATTAATGACGTGAGAAAATGTAGTTTTTGAAATAGTTATTACTTTTACCAAAAGCTTTATTTTCTGCTCTCACTTTTCAGTATTAAGAGGGCTAGTAGTAATTACTGTGTTGAGAGCTTTCATTGTAGGATGAAACCAGTTGTGTTTCCTGCAACTGTTCTTTCTGTGTATGTTTTTCTTTTCACAACTGAATCTGGGTGGCTTTTCTAGCAGCAGGAAAATTTGAACTATTTATTTTAAAATAAATTTCTGAAGATACTTCAAAAAACAACACAGAACTGCTTTTTAACATTAACAAAAGTATCAACAGCTCAAAAGGAGTAAAGCCTTTGAAATTTAATCTGGTTCCAGTTTGGCTTGCTGTTGTAGATCCAGCGTATGTTTCCTTGCACATTATCATCCAAGCAATAAGTAACTTTTAACTTTGTTTGCAGTTAGGAGCAGAGGGGCAACGCCCACAACACCATCACTGGTTACAGCCCTACACACTGGAAGCGATGATAGCAAGGGAATTTTATGCAGAAATGCTTCTTCCCTCTTTCCTCCCCTCCTTTCCCATGTAAAAAAGTGATAGGAGAAATTGAGGTGTGCTGTGATGTGGAAAGAGAAGAGGCCAAAGACCCTGGGCAATTTTTCCTGAGTGAAAAAGGCAAGAAAACAATTTTTCTTCTATGGTTATCTGACCTGTATGGCTGGTTTTACACAGAAACATGTTTTGATGCCAGCGCTGGAACTGTGACTGGTTTATTATTTTTAAATTGTATCACAGCTGCATCGAGATATGGGTGTGCTGGGGCATCAAATGTCCTTTGGCTGCAGCAGAAACTTTGTGCTCAGTGGCTGTGTATGATCCCTGCAGAGCAGCATTCTTGAGTCACAGAGAAAGAAAAACAGTGCTTGGTTGGTGTCACAGGACTGAGGAATTCGACTTGGTATGGCACGGTTTGAATGCTAATTTACAAAGCGTGGAAATTTTTTGTTGCATGACATTAATGACTGCCAGCTGGTGGGTTATTCTCATTTTGTTCTAGGTTACTTTTCATTATTTCCCCCCCCCCGCCTTTTTTTTTTTTTATCTCTGTGCATATTTCATATTGTGGATCTATTGTATGCTCATTTTTTAATGACAGAAATTTAAACTTCTTAGAGCTACCCAGTGATAGCTGCAGTTACCATGTGTGCACCTTAACATTAGAGGAGAAGCAGAAAGGCTGTAAGAATTCAGGATGATTAATTCCACAACAGCTTTTACATGTACACGTTGTAACAGAGCCCATTGCTGGCTGCTCTCGTGTCCACTATCATCTCACAGCACTTCCACAAGAAAAGTTGGAAGCCTGTTACATGCAAAAATAATTTTCACCTTTTAGTACTGCTACCACCACTGGCTCTCTGAGCCCACAGAACCTGAGAGATGAGGACTGGGCAGGTGGTGCTGGGATGAGGCTTTGCCCAGAGATTCCCATTCTCTGGAGTGATTATGCAATCACTGCACAGTCCCACTGGCATCAGCAGCTATTATGCAGCAGCTGCACAATCAGGCATTTATTGGAAGAGGTAGGGAAGGAAGAAGGCCACGTTTGTCCCCTGCAGTCCTCAATGGCAGAGGGTGATACAACTGGAGAAAAGCATCATGTGGGTTTTGATGTGCAGCTGTTGGTTTGTGTTTTCTGACTGCTCAGTGAGCATGATGACCTTGCTATGCTGGGAAAATGCGCTGTTTGTGTCACGCCAACCCCCTGCAGCTCCAGGCTGGGCAGAGGGGCTGGAAAGCTGGGAAAGGCCCTGGGGGTGCTGGGGACAGCGGCTGAACAGGATACAGGAGTGCCCAGGGGGTCAGGAGGCCAATGGCACCTGGGATGTGCCAGCCATGGTGCAACAGCAGGGCCAGGGCAGTGACTGTCCCCTGTGCTGGCACTGCTGGGGCCACAGCTTGAATCTCATATCCAGTTCTGGGCCCTCACAAGACAGACATTAAGGGGCTGGAGCAGCAGGAGGGGCTGGGGGAGCTCAGCCTGGAGTAAAAGAGGCTCATGGGGACCCTTGTTGCTCTTTATCTGGAGACTGAAAACAGGTGGGGGTCGATTTCTTCTCCCAGATAATAAACAACAGGGTAAGAGGAAGCAGCCTCAAGTGGCACCAGGGGAGGTTTAGGTTGGACATTAGGAGAAATTTCTTCACTGAAAGAGCTGTCAAGCCCTGGCAGAGGCTATCCAGGGCAGTGGTGAACTCTCCATCCCTGGTGAGATTTCAAAGCTGTGTGGATGTAGCACTTGGGGATGTGGGTTGACAGTGCTGGTGGAATGGTTGGACTCAATGACCTTAAGGGTCTTTTCCAGCCTAATGATTCTAAGAAAACTGATGTTGGTGTGAATCTCCTGGGACTGCAGCCTCACCCATTCCCCAGATAAATCAGATTTTTGAAGGGTTTTGTTCTTTTAGGGTCCTCAGTTTGGCCAGCTGTGCAGACCTAGCTTCCCATTCTTCCCACTGTTGCTTATGTTCCACAAGCTCCCTTGCCAATTTTGAAATCACAAGTAATGGGTGCTCTGCTGCAGTTCAAGACATTTCCTTGATCAACTGCCAACTTTAAAATAAATGCACATTTGGAGGAGATGAATCCCACTGGCAAATTTCAGTTGGATAAATTACTTCTATAAACTCATCTTCCACCATAATGTCAAAAAAATTAATCAAGCTAGGCTTCCAAGCAATTTCATCCATCTTAAGATAGGTGGAATGAATAACCCTCTGGAAATGCCTCTTTCAGTGTGTTAGTAAGGTTAACTAGTAGATACAGGACTTTTAGATAGCTAAATTGACTGAGTTTAATCCTACTCTTTATCACCAGTAAAGATTTGTATAAGTAGATCTTCCAGACATTGGATATTTTTCTGTCTTTGTACAGTCCTCTGCTATCTGAAATCTCCTGGCCATGAAGAATTTACAGACCGAGCTCAAATTGGCTTTTAATGTTCTTTTAGCGTTGAGCTTCTTAAACTCCTTAGTCTGACAAACTTTCCAGAAGTCAGATAAGTTCTACAGCTCTTCCTGAATGCTTTCCCATCTATCACTAGGGTTTTTCCTGCTGCAGGCCCTAGGGAAGGTGGCGTTTCCCTCTAGCAATCTCACACTGTTCATGAGACACCAGTTCTGTACTTTTAATTGGCATCTTCTCTCCGTGAGCTCCAGAATTCCAAGTTTGCTTGTTTAGCTATGATATTGTGTGGGGAACTGATGGTGGGGAGTTACCTGTTGTATCACTGGGTATTTCAAATAGTTCTAGGATATTCTCTACCTGCAACAGAGCACTGGAGAGGGAGCTGTACTGGGTTTGTTCCCCAAAGCATTACAATATTTTACACAAATTAGAACAATGGCAGAATTGTCAAATATTTTCAGTGCGGCCCTCAGTATCCAGACAAGTTTTCCATTTCCTCTGTCAAATGGAAGCACCAGGAGCTGACTGACTCACCCAAACACTGTGTGGACAAATGCACCACAACCTACTAAGGACTCACAGATTCCTACAGTAACAACAGCACTAACTCCAGCTACAGCCAGCAAGCAGCCTCTGAGAAAGATAAAGCCAGACAATCCCCTAGCTCATTTTTACTATTTTTTAAAACATTCCAGACCACGTTTGCACTTATTTAACTAGAATAAAGGGAAAAAAAATTAACTGAGCCAGCTGTTGCCCTCACAGGTGAAATTTATTAGTGTAACAAACACTGGAAGATTAGGACTCTGAATGGGAGGACAGGATTATTCCTCACCATACTAATGCTTAACAAGGTGGTTTTTTCCTATTATCTCACTTGTCTCCAACTCCTTCAAAACCTGCCCCTTGCATCTAAGTATGAGTGTTGGACTGCTGCTTCAGTTATTTCTACTTTTGCTCTATGTATTGCCAAAGAAAAGACAGGAAGAGCCAACCTGAGGATGAAAGAACCTTTTTTTTTTTTTTTTTTCAATAGCATCTCAATTAGGGTAATATTTTTAACACACCCACAAAAATGCATCCCTGTTTTTGTCTTTTTTGTTGTTCATGCAAACACTGGGGCTCTTTTTAATTGGGATGCCTATTTTTGTTATGCTCTAAGAGGTTTCAGTGAATATTTAAAAACATAAATTGAGTCAACTCAGTCCATCGTGTAATTTTCTTTAAAATGCCTTAAAACACAAATCAGGCAGGTGTTCTTCTGGCTGCCATTAACTTCAGCAGCTTGAGAGAAGTTTGGGAGGTTTTTGGTGAGTGAAAGGCTGATCTCTGGCTGCCTTCCAATCACAATTTCTTCAGAATGTTTTTGGTGAAGCTGTGCTGGGGATGAGCAGGTAACAGGTGCTGGCTTCAGCAGCTCCCTGTGACTCACCACTTTCCAAAGACTGTGAATGCAACAGAAAATTACTTTTCCTCCCTCCTCTGAATGAGTGACTAAGATCTGTAACACTAATCAATGCAGAATATAGTTAATGACTGTTTAATTAATTTACTGTAATTCCTGATGAAGCTCACTGCAGTCCCTTTTCCATGTGACAGCCAGCAGTGATTTCCAGCAGAAAGGAGGCAGCCTGTGTGGTGTGTGCTCAGCAGAGCTCTGCTCAGGGATATGATCAGCTTGTTAATACACACAATTCCTGTAAATAGGACAACTCCTTTGTGCATAAACTCCTCCCTGATGTACCAGAGCATCAGTTCTTCAGGAAGGAAAACTGTGGGTGGAGCTTGCTCCCTTACAGATTTGAGCCTCACAGTCATTTTTCTGCTGTGAACTGCTGTGCAAACACCTTTCCATCTCTGCCTTTAACATTTACTGTCAATAACTCTATCTTCCCAGCCATTCCACCTCTGAGATTCTCTGGAGCCTAAGTAAAGGCTCCCACTATACAGAAACACCAGGAAACAGATAACCCTATTGGGAAGTGAAGTGAGGTAGCTTATTTCCACACATAATCACTTTTTACACACCTTTTTTACCTTCCTGTATATTATGATGGGTGCCAAGTACCAACCAATCATTCCTCTGCTGCTGCTCTCTGTAGGCTACATAGTGTTGTGCTGATTAAACTCATCTCCAAGTTGTTTGAAACAATGTGCCTCACTTGTTTTGTGTTGGGATCATATTGTCACCCGAGGTGGGACTAAAATTAGCAGTGTTTCTAAGTGTGTTCCAGTGACATGTCATATTCCTGCCATTTCATGTCTTAAACTGGTTTTAATCTCCTCAGCATTGCAAATTTCCAAGAAACTTTCTATGTGGATTTCAAGTTCTCCCCAGAGGTATTTTTTTTTCCTGCAGTGAATAGTGAGTGTCTGTGCATATTTATTTATGACAGTGTTGATCATGTAACTTCCCCAAAAGCCTTCAAGTGCCTGAAAATTGTTTGCTGATTGACATCAGTGTTCTCTCATGTCTCAGTGAAGAGTATAATGACACAGATTTCAATTCTTCTTTATCTATTTTGCTTTTGAGACCTAAACAGACAAGATATATCTGATACCTTGCTAATAATGAAAATCTGTGTCTAATTTCTGGTTCTTTTCTTGAGCTGTTCAGTGAAACATCATTGTAAAATCAAGGTCATACAGACATGTTTTAGCACTTCTCTGATGAAATTACTACTGTAGTTGTTTTCATCATGATCTCAGCAGGGGACAGGGACAATAAAAGTAATGGTAGATTCCTGACCTCATCTCTCACTGAAGATAATTGTCTGACATTGTTACCATTTATAGTCTTGCCTTCAGCATTATCATGTAAGTTTCTGATTATTCTGTTAATGTCTGTTATCCCATAATATGCCATCATTTCACACAGAAATTTCAGCTTACTTAAAAGATCTTCCACTACCCCATAGAAGGATTATTTATTACATATGGCTTTTTGCTTAATAATAACTCTGAAAATAATAAATAGGTCAGCACAGGCTCTTCAGTACTCCTTGAGTTTAGGGAGTTACTTTGACATTCAAAATATACAT
Organism: Vidua macroura; assembly: GCF_024509145.1. Lineage (NCBI taxonomy): Eukaryota > Metazoa > Chordata > Aves > Passeriformes > Viduidae > Vidua > Vidua macroura. Next base: position 31,814,444 of record NC_071575.1, read on the forward strand.
TCTTTTGACATCCAAAATATACACTGAGAGTTCCTTTTCCAAGGTGAAAGCAGTGGCATCTTACTTCAGAGACTCTTACCTTATTTGTTCTTCTTCCTGCTCACTTCTGTTAAAAGCACCAAATGTACATAGATAGTTTTTCTGCAGGTATTTTAAGTAGTTCTCTGCAGCATAAACTACTGAAGATGGGCAATATCCTGTCTATTTTTTTTTTTTTGAAAAGTGCTTTTTTTCAGTTCAGAACAATGAATTACACTAAATCTCCTACTTAGAATACCTATTGCCACTTTGCATAAAGTAAGGATTGTCTGTTTAAATCATGAACTCCAGCTCCTCAACACCTCCCTTTTTATTCTTTCTACTCCTGGAAATAACTTTGGCTGATGCTAAAGTTTCTCTGTGGTATTCAGAACCCAAGTGAGGATGTTATTTTATTTTTCTGTGCATTTTTAAAATGTGTAAAACATTACTCAATTGAGCATCTGGCACCTAAGAGGAGGCCAGCAGTAGGACTTCTGTAACTACCAAAATATTTATAGAGTCTTTTAAATTTTGCTGGTTTTTACTGTGACAGAGGAGATGGAATTGGTTGATACAGATGGAATTGGGATGTCAAACTCCTTCCTGTGTGATCCTACAGTGTTGTGACATTATGCAGTGAAATTGTGGGCTTAACTGGAGTGTTCTGATTTCACATAAATTGTATTCTGCTATCTGCTACTTCAGTAGTGTCATTCCATATCTGTATCATGGGGATGAGGTAATTATCTCACTGCAAAAAATTCTATCCAGAATAGATGAGAAAATGTAAATATGGAAGATGTTCAGATCTGGTTTCCAGTAATTTTACTAGATTTCATTTCTCAGCATGAAGAGTTCATTCAGCAATAGTACTCAGATAACCTTTTAACCACTCACTTGCGAGTGAGTTACTAATTACTATTTTCTCACAATTCATTATCATATTTAAGTTAAACTGCTTCAACTGTACAGTCCCTTTAAAAGAAATATTTTCTTGAAGCTGATGAATGCAACAGTCCCAACTCAATGAAAAGGCTGAGAAACAGCTGAAATGGAGAATATCAATTAGCCCACATGGCAAGAATCTGAAGAAAAGAATGTAGAGAAATCAATATGAGGTCTATAATTTATGGAGCCAGAGGAAAAGGAGAATATGGCATGAAATGAACAATGTATGCTACATATGTATCAACAAAAGCTGCAGTTTGTGCATATCTAGGTACACAAAGGCTTAGATTGAACTGGATGAAAACCTTGCATATTGGCTTAACTTCACATGCTAACAGTGAATTTCTAAAGACAAGGAAGAAAGGAAGCAGGCACTCAGTAACTTGAATTATTTAAATGCAAATGATATAGAACCAAAATCTCCCAAATTTTTGCATGTTGTATGAGGGAAGCAAACAAGACTTGGAGCACTGCAGCTTTTGAGGTGTTCAGTTGCAAGCCCACTGTGTGTTTGTGCTGTTAGTTTCCTGACCTGATGTGCTGGTTTGAGTTGGGGTAGAGCTAATTTCTATTTTTACAGTTATGCAGTTCCCAGCAAGCAAAGTAAGAACATTTAGAAGAAAATACATTCAGCATTCTCTGTTATTCTAACCCAATATATTCCAAAGGCATTGGAGGACCACAGATAATGGTAGATGTAGCCTTACACACATACCTAATCTTTGTAACCAAACAGGTTTTCCAGATGATGTCAATTCCCAGATAGTTCTTTCAAAAAAAGCACAACGTAAGTATTAATTTTTTTTCCATCTTTTTAAAAAATCCAAAGTACTTGTGCTCTGACTTGCCATATTTAGTCTAACATAAAAGTCTAGGTAGGGGCTCTAAATAAAAACTATGCTTGGCCCTATGATGGAAAATTTTGCACCTTTAAAACAGCATCTTCCTGTTCCTGTTCAGTGAAGTAATTCTGCAAATGTGAAGCTGAGATCTTACTTACCTAAAATGGAAGGAGGCAGGTTTTTCCCCCTGTTTTACTGTAAATAACTTGTATCAAGAGCAGCCACTGCACAAACTCCTCTGTCACCACAATGATGATTTTGGTGGACTGTGTGCACAGTGACCCACTGCAGCACCAATGGCCTATGACACAGGCAAGACTGCACCTCCTACAAGTTGCTGAAGGAAGCACTGCAGTGATAGCCTACATCCTGTTTCAAAACCTGCTATCAAAGCAAATTCTTTCACATGGTATTTTTACCCACCAGCAAAATATTCATGTGGTTTTTGTACAGTTGCAGAGGACATGCTCAGTTACCTGCTGGCTCTTAAACCCTGCTAGTATTTTTATGGACTTTATTCTCTCAGGTGCTTTGGCATCTGAAGAGATGTCAAGTAGCAGGTGAATAGCAGTAGGCTAGAAATGATTTTATTTGTTGTCTGAAAGACAAAGTGCCTCAGAGGAATTCACAGCAAAAGCAGATTCCAGCCTTTAATAAAGCAAAGTAAAATAGACCTGCCTTTACCTAATCCATTCCAGCTATGTGAAGCAAATAACAGGGGCTAACCCTGCTGGGCTGCTCCCTTCCTGTTTCTAGCCAAGCAGCAGGTTTCTGAAACTGAGAGTCACGGAGCATGTGTGATCACAGACAGTGCCTCTGCCTGCTGTCGTGCAGAAAGGTAAAGAACACAAAAGCAAATGTTGGACTTCAGGACAGTATTTATTCCCTGTGATTTGCATCCTTGATGGAGGAGAGGAGGAGTTTGACATCAGCAGAGCAAGGCTGACGGATCAGGTCTCCCTCTCACATCCAGAACACAACACAGCCATGGAGGACCTGGAGGAATTCTGCCAGGCTGCCCTGGCCCACACTTCTTAATGTGATCTTCCTCTTTAGTCTGACAATTTTAATTACTATTAATTAACAATATTCCCACAGTTGTGAGAACAAGTTGTTTCAGCAATTTCGATTCCCCAACTGGCAATATCGCCTCCCTGGCTTTTACTTTGCTGAGTAGTAGAAATAATTTGCCTGCTGCTTATTGTGGCTCCATCTCCAGCTGTAAAAGCTTGCTCAGGTAACCAGACTGCAGGTTCACCCTCGGGCCAGGGAGTGTGGAAGGGCCCAGCTCGTGCCACAAGAGAAGGCACGGCAGTATGAGCTCAGTCACTGTGGGCTCTGCCGGCGCTGGGCTTGCAGAAGGTGCATCCACCATGACCTTCAGCCCACACAGGCCCTGGACAGCCCTCAGCTGGTTTTCATACTAAAGAAGATATCAGCATTAGTTGGGCTGCAAAATCCACGCGCTACAGGATGAAGCAACATTAGTCCAAATGGTGTTGGATGCTCCTGAGATTAATGATTTTCCTTCCTATCCTGGCACAACACTGCAAGAGCAGCCAGCAGCTTGCCTAATGGATTCCAGACCTCTTTATTTATAATAATATTATGATTATACATGGTTCTCTTTGTCTCAAGTAAATAATGAAGTGATCCGCTGTGACAAATGCTTAAACATCAGAGGGATGGTTCTACCCACTCTATACTATAACTTGCTTGATTTTTCCTCTGACATAACCAATTCATTGCCAATTCACAGCACTTAAACTAGGGCAAGGAAAAAAATGCTGAAATAAAAACTATTTACATAATTTTTTTTTAAATCCAGGAAGATCCAAAAACTACTTTACAAGCCATAGGTTAATCCTGACATCCTTCTTGGGACAGTTCCTTACACTGTCAGTTCTCTGCAGAACTCAAGGGATTTGCAAGAATCACTTTCCTATTATCATCATGTAGTGTCTTCTAGAATGGGCATATTTTTAGTTGTGCTCAGATGAATGTAGTACAGGAAGTTAAAAACTTGAACAACATCTGTCATCACAAAAACTTGAAAACTGGTTTGGAAAATGTTCTTAATGGTATTTAAGTTTTTTATGTCTAAGGGTATATCCATGCCTGTCAGGATTCAAAGATCTATTCTGCATTTTCAAAATGTTCATCTGTACATGGGAACAGTTCTTATGGTATATATCATGTGTATATATATGCATATATAGGCACACACACATAGTGTGTTTGTGAGGTGCTAAAGAAAAATGCTTGTTTTCCCTGAAGACAGAAAAGCTGGGATAAGTTTAGGACACATTAAAATTGTAATATAAACTGAAAAGTTGATTTTTTTTTTTTTTTAGAGTGGAAACCTGGTGTGTTACCAAAGCAGGTGTCATGATCTAGAATAATGGAAATTCAGGTAGAAAATTTAAAACAGGTCTTTTAATAGACTCAGTGATTTTATAAATGGAGATGGAAATTACAAATCCAGTAAGTGTGCACTTCTTCACTGATAGTATGGTTACATTTTGAGAAACAGTACTGAGGTCATTCATCAAATATAGACTGCAGCAGAAAATCAGACTCTTAAACTAAGCTTAATTTCTGTAGGGCAAAATGATCATATTTTCATCTATATAACCTGCAGATTATGTAACAGAGAAATAAATAGCCAGGCAACCCACTCCCCACTGTTTTAGCAATTGCTGTAGTACACAAATCTGTCATTTTCTGAGAGAGCTGTTTACTCAAAATCCTCTTTTGCATGCTAAACATCTTGCTTGTGATCACCAGTGCCTATTGCTATTTTTTCTGTATTTAACTCAGACTGAATCATCTGTGCTTTTGGTTCAGAGGCTCCAAGTTCCAAAAGTTGCAGGTTACAAGAATGAAAATATAGAAGCTAGTGTAGTGTTTTGCATGTGGAAATACAGGGAATAAATAGGGTTTTGATAAGGAAGCATCTACTTATTTCTTCCACTGAGCAAGGAAAGGACTAGGGGAAAAAAAAGGAACAATTTTATGGGAGCTGAGGGGAGCACAAACAGCTCACTGGGGAAGAAGTGAGTGTTACTGGAGTGGCTTATCAATGCTCATTTCCTGGCAACACAGGACAAGGAGTATATGGGATGTGCTCACCTGATCTCAACACACATTGCCTGCTTAACCCTTTGGGAAAAGCAAAGAAATAGAACAGGAGTCAGTCATGAGAGGTGACCAGGAATCAAGCCTTCAAGAATATTGAATGGTTTCAATTTATAAAGTTAGGGCAAATTAATAGTACATAAATTTGCAGATGCAGTCATTTTTGTACATGTACACACACATATTAAGCCAGGATTACTGTACTACAAATGTAGTTCTTAACATACATGGGACTTTTAACTGGAGACTGTGAAATCAATGTGCAAAAAAGCTGGAAGAATTAAAGGAAGGAAAAAGGAAAGAGGAAGTGAAAAGAAGAGTACTCACAACAAAGCACAAACAATTCTCTCTCATGTAGCAGCCTCTTCTGTTTGAGCAAGCGCTGCTGGAATGGTCCTTCAGCCTGATCTGCACTGGATACATCCAGGACTGGCTCCAGTGCCAAGCAACCTCCTCTATCACTGAATTGACCACCACTTCTTTCCCTATTGCAACAAATCTTGAGCTCTATTTACTCTGGATTTACACATAAAATTAAGGGGAAAATGATGAAATCAAAGGACCATCACTGTTACCATCCCATCTGCAACCCAGCAATACCCGAAGCTTTCAGATCGACATCAGACCTGAGGCTTCATGTGCTCCACAGCTCCAGGAACTGCTGGCATCCTTTTCACCCTGCACATTCTTAGATCACTTTATTTTGCCAAAACTCAACACTCAGCCTTCTGGAACTCTTCTAAAATACAGTGTTGACTCGGTACTCTCTCTGCATCCATCCAAGTACTAATGCTTTCTTGCCAAGAAAAAAAGTCCCTGCCTTTCTTGACACCTTTTCCAGAGAAATGTTTTACTTGGCTCTCTCCCTTTGCTTTCATTTTCTTTGCAAAACCAGTCTAAAATAATTCTGTGTCAATTTGCTCTGTGGCTGTATTTAATTTTTTCTATTTATACTGCAAGTTCTGCTTGCTCCTATAGATCCCTCTCCCTTTTGGTCTGAGGGTTTTTTTTGGAGGTTTTGTCTTGGTTTCATAGCATTTAACCTTACAGTAGCCTACTCTGTCACTGTCAAATGAGATCAAGCAAAGCTTTTTTGGCTATGCATATACAAAACTAACCTGGTTTTTATGTTTTTTCTGTGTCTCATGCCACAAATAGAGAGGATTTGTGACATCTCATGTTGAGGCTATCCCAACGTCGCTATTTATACAGTCTTTTAAAACCAGAGCAACAGATATACATGGCAATTAGTCTTTGAGACCAGATTCAAACTGCTTTTATAGTTGATCCAGATTTGTAGTTTATTTGCATGACACAGTAGTAAAACTGCTCAGCACTGAAAGACGGCAGCACCTGTTTCTCCAAGAAAAGGATTAAAAGATGGTTTAATATATTTCAGAGTAAGACATTACTCCTAAGCAGTAATTCAATAAGACAGGTCATGATATAAACAATTATGTGCTAGAAGTGGTGCTGTTCAGCCTGAATTCACAGGCAGTTCCAAACACAGGGGATTGTTCACACTCCAAAACAGGAAAAGAATATATCTCAGTATGGCTTAGCTTACTTACCAGGCAGATGTACTCTGAAAAGACACCAGGGGTGGGCTTACAGCATCTCCTTTTAAAGTGTGTACTGTCTGTGATGTTCGAGGCTGGGGCTGAGTTTGAGGCTGTGTTTCTGGCTGAGGCTGTGTCTGTCTTGGGTCCTGAGCAGGGTTAATCCATCGGCTCTGTCCCTGTGTCATCCACTTTCCATAGATTCCCCAGCGGGCCAGGTAAAATTTGCAAATATCATAGTTCATTGAAGAGTAATATAAAAGGTCCAGTATCAGTAAGATCACCACAAAAAAGCCATAGATCCACACTCCCAACAGTGCACTGTAGTTGCTACGAAAGGAAGAAAAGGGACAACAAAGAAAGTTATCTCTCAGTAGTGGTCACTGTGTTAGTTCATCAACATTGTTTGTTTCATTAATTGTTTACAGATGGCTGAAACAAAATATTGTTCAAAAGCATGTGTCTTTAAATTTGAGCTATTTTTTCAATATGAATACTGCTATAAGCATGGTTTTTAGAAACTAAAGCCACTTGTTTTACAAGAATTTTTGTCCTTCTCATCTGTCCATAGGCTTTCCAGAGTGGCTGCTAAAGACCTCTTAATATGGCTGGTAATAAATTTTAGGAAGGAAGAACATTGGCAAAATCATGCTAGACAATGCACTTCAGAGGAAGGAAAATATGTACAACACTGAGATGTATATGTTGGTGTACTTTTAATGTGTATATATAGATAAAGGCCATGGCAATTATATGGTGCAGAGAGCTGTAAAGCTGTGACAGATGACCAACGGTATTGAAAGAAATGGGGGAAAAAAAGGAGGAAAAAGTGTAAGGGGTCAAAAATGTGGAGATCAAAAAGGGGAAGAAGTGCTAATGCCCTGCTGGAGATGAAATATTATTAAAAGAAAAATGACTGTCATGTGTAAATGCAGTTTGGATTGGAAACTGTGTGAGTGGGGAGAATGAGATCAGAACTGAGATGGAAAGAAATGTATAAAAATGAGATTGTTAGGTAGAAAGCAAAAGAAAGGCTGATCTACACCCATGAGCTCATGTGGAAGTACAGGTACTGGAGACTGTAAAACCAAGAGGAAGCTGAAGGAATGTTAGTAAAAACTGTCATTAGGAAGGCAGTCTCAGAAAAATTATATCCAAGTCATAGGTGGACAACCCACATCTGCATGGAGCTGAACTCAAAACTGAACACACACTCAACTATACTCTCCTTTTACAGCCAGTCAGAGAAACTTGGAGGAAATCATATTTTTTTAGGACATTGATCAAAATGGAAGTGCTGCAAGAAGAAAAAAAAAGGATAAGAAGACATATTATACATGCAAACCAGAAGGATATTTTGATATTTTAAAAACATGTCCTCCAGCCTTTCTGGATTAAAAGATTTCAAGTCTCTGCTTTGAACTTTCATTTCATTCTATTTGAACTATTGTATGACTCTTCCGTTTTATACTTTTAAAAAATCAGGATTTGAAACAAGAAATCAGAATCAGAAATCAGAATTTTATTTTCTGTGCTGTCTGTCAGTACTTCAACAGAGTGACTCTTCCCTTCAGGGACTGATTTTTCCACTACACAGCTATAATGCCCTTAGATTAAAATGAGGTTCCATTTTAAATGACTAAGTAACAAGAGGAAGGTCCAAACTGTTAATGGCTCCCTTCCTGTATAACTTTAGGACTACACAAGCCTAGAATTAAAATTTAAAAAAGAGAAAGAAATCAGAACATTTCCAGGAGGATTAGAAGTAGACAAAATTTAATGTTCTGAAAATCCTTAACTCCAGAGTCTTTGCCTCTGCTAAAGACTTACACATGCAAGCCTAACTTCACACAACAGAGGGTAGATCTTAGTAATGCACTAAAATCTGCAGTTCAGGCCCTTGAAAGTAAAACAGGATCTAGTTAATCCAGGCTTCTCAGCAGTGCTGTTCTTGACTTCCAGTAGATTTAGTCCTACTGGGGGTAAATTATTCTATTTTCTTTTAACATAAATAAAAGGCAAGCAAAGGCTGGAAAAGTCAGGAAGAAATGCACTTGGACAAATCCCATTCTTGCTCTTCATTATTGCCAATAGGATCCATTTTGCATATAGGTGAGCTGTATTTGACCCACACTAAGAAAACATACTTGTTTTGGCAACAATATAAGAGGCAAAAACATTCCTTCTAGTTAACTCAAAAGAATTTTTTTTTTTTGTATTTTAGGTATTTAATTTCATCCACCAAAATTCTGACTAGTGAAAATTAGAGCTATTTTGAGTGTTCCAATTTAAAGCAGCACTTTAATAATAATGCCAATATGCAAGCTATTCATCTGCTCCTCCTAAAAAACATCTGTTTCTCACAAGTACAAAAAATGAAAGGCTGCTTTTTATTAATTAACAGACAATGGGACAACAGCACTATCAAAAGGGCCTTGTGAAAAATCACAAGTAAAAACAGTAAGTAGTATGTTTAGCATGCAGAAGGCTATTCCATACATTGATATCTTCTACCACTATTAAGGTGGTAGAAAAAGGTAAATTTTCTGATGGCTGCTACTAATAAAAATTAAAACTGCCCTGCCAATCAAGAAGATGTCCTCATTAGAAAATAAACAATCTTATTTACATGGAATAACAGTAAGGCCAGAAACACAGAAGAGAACTCGGAATCCAAAAACGTCTAGGACTTGCTCTCATTTCACTGACCTGAACGACTTAATTGTCAGTTTATCCTTTCAATCTGGTTTTCCTGTTCTTTTGGGCAGAAGTTTAATTTTTACTAAAACTGAAGTGTGAACAGATTCTCAATTTGTTGAGATTCAAATTTTACGGTTTGTTCCATTACTACAGCGTGTATCAAGTTGCATCCATCTCATCACTTTTTTGAGACAGATAACAAGCTGGTTATGACTAGCCTATATCTTTTTAGTAGATTTTCTTCGTTTTTATGTGCAGCACATGAACAAAAAATAACTCATTTGGGAATTCAAGTTTGAAAAAACCAACAAATCTGAACAATTGCAGGCTGAATTCTACAGCTGTAGAGTTTAAATGTGGGCAGATAGTCACAGAAATAGTTCTTTCCCCTGTTCTGCTTAAAAAGGGCAGTTCCTTGGATTAGTAACAATAAGGGTTGCCCCTAGGAAATGCAAGGTTACAGCCTTGGTACTGAGGAAACCAGTGCAGTTTTTGCATCTACACTTTAAATGAGATTTCCCCCCCATTTTTCTTTTATAATTATCTCCAGGCCTTTGTCCAATCCTGCGTTTTCCTGAGGAATCTGTTCCTGCTGTACCTGAGAGGTCTTCCCTGCCAAATTACATATATTTGCAACACTTGGTGGTGGGATTGATGATTTTTTTTTTTTTTTTCCTTTCTTGTAAAGGAAGTAAGTAAGCAAAGATGACTCTCTGACTGCAGGGGACATTCAGTACCTGGGGAAAGATGTTCTAGCTACTCTGTTCTCACACTGCTTTGGGTGCCAGTGTTGGAATGAGGTGTGCAAAAGCCATTCCCACTCTGACAAACCAGACTAAGAGATAAGGAAAAACATGGATACGCTACAGACTGACAGAATATTGCTCCAGTAGCAGATTAAGGACCCCTATCATAACAGTACTACTGTTAATCCACCAAAATACTCACAACAGAAAACCTGACTGTGAAAACTAGACAAACTAGATTAAAGTGGATACTATTTTTAAGAATAGTTAAAACAATTTCTTAGACAGTTCTAAGGGAAAATACTTTGGATTACAGAGCTTTCTCTGTCTGTTAGACATAATTTTTATTTCTATATTTAATACTAAATGAATTATTCACATTCAAAAATATTATAGACTGATTAATTTGCATGATTGAAAGATGTAATACTCCCATATTTTTGTCTTATAAAAACATATAAATATTGTGTTACAGTAATGGAAAAGGTAAATAAATGTGGCTATAGTTGCACTGTGGGATTGGTGAAGACAAATGTGCCTTTTTAGCTGTGCCATATCAAAGAAGTCACAAGTCACTTCATTAACTTTTTCCGTCAACTGTATTATAAAACAAGAAATTTGTTTTGGTGATCACAAGAATGGCTAAGGGGAAAAATAAACCAAATAATATTATTGAAATAAAAGAAGCAATAATGTTGAATCACTCTTCCCTGAAAACAATAATGCATTTTTTTAAAGTTCATTGTTTTTCCCATATCTTAAATTATTCTCCCTTGCCACAGTAAAATAGGTTTCATCAGAGTTTTTTTCAGTGGTGCGTGAAATTAGTTCCAAACAAAGAGCTGACTTTGTCACTGTAAACTGAAGCCTGGATGCATTAGAATCCAAATTATTGTGTATGATAGATAAAGTCAGAGTATTACTTAAGAAGCTTTTTGCAATGTTTTTAATGTAGGCACATAGGGTTCACTTCTTTCTGCTCCTTCTAAAGATACCAGGGAGTTTTCTACCAATATCACTGAGCTTATAGTGAGGAGATCTCTCTCCTGTCTGTCTTACTTCATGGGTGGAGTCTTAGGTAGGAAGCAGCATCTCTTAATTTTCCTGCCCCTGACAGATTTATCAAAAGTGATGTTTGAGGAACAAGGCAACACCAGTTCCATTCCTGCACTTCTCTACACTACAGCTCCAGGGGCTTTTTACTGTATCCAGTAGGATGTCACATACCTTTGCAAAAGTTCACACACAGCTGATGCCCCTAGGAAATCCTGGGCTAGATGGTAAACACTCTGCAGGTGGTTCTCAACCACAAATCTTACACAACAAAAACTACACAGGTACCTCTCTCTCAGTCACAATTTAACTAAGTGACTTGTAAAAAACAGTTCTACACGAAAACTAATATAATGCCTTTTGCTCTAAATATTTTCATCAAAATGAATGCTGTAGTTGACGGAATACCAAACTAATTAATTTTTTTTTCCAAACTGCTTGCATACACAACAGCCCTGTGATGTGAAGCCCCCTGGATTTATTTCTCTGGGGGTGTGAGCACATGTGCAGATGTGAGTGGGCAAACAACACTGGAGGGAGAGAAATGCTCTGTGTCCCAGGGCATCTTTTGCAATCAGCCTGCACCTGTTCTTCTGCCTTGGAAAGGGGCTGGTTGCCCTCTACATTCCAGGTTGCTGGTGAAAGGAAGGGCAGAAGAGCCTCACCTGAGTAAGCTCTGGCCATGACTACACGGAGGACCTGCTGAGACACTGGGAAAAGCCTGAAGCATTGGCTTAGTGCTTGCCTGAACTGCCTTTGATGGCAACATCCTGACCTCTGTGAGACAGGGTGGTCAGCAGTGCTGGTGCAAGGTTTGCAGAACAGCAGGGCAAGAAATAAAACAAATTTGCTGTGTGCAGGACAAAGACCTGGAAAAGTGTGGGGGCAACAGCCTCATGAGCTCATTCTTGAGGCTCATTTTACCTCTCTAAGTGTGCAGATTCTGGCTCTGTCTGTGACTACCTGCAGAGCCCTTGTGTTCTGAGAGTCCTGTGAGGACCTCTCTGACATCCAGAGCTGCTGAGGGAGCAGGGCCACCCCAGTACACAAAGGGGCAGCACAGCCTGGGTTTTTAGCGTGTGTAAAGTACACATTGTGTGGGAGCACTGGGGCTATAAACTCTACCTAGTTGCCTGGGAATATTTATGTTGCCAGATTTGGGGAGCCCCAGGTGAAAGTTGCTGGATTGTCTGGGCTGCACAAAAGGTGAAGAAAGTGGATGGTCTTTAATGGGCTTGGCACTACAGTATCTTCCCAGTGTTCTGTGTCATATGTTCTCATGATCCCAGATACACTACAAAGCCAAGGCAAGGAAATTTCACCTGAAAGACATAACTGCACATAAAGTAACACAACAGTATAGATCCACACTGATTTAAAGGTAGTTTATACGGGTAGAGTCTATTTCTGTCTGTCTTTGGAGGCGATTGGCACTTTAACAACCAGTAAATTTAGAGAATGCAACTTCTATGTCGATGCAAGACTGACATTTCTCTGGGCAGCTCTGTGTGAGGAGTGGTTGTTAAGGAAGGCAATGCTTTGCTGACTCCACGAGCTGAGAACAGCTGTACACAGTGAGTTAGACCAGCCATTATCAGTGTTCCAGCACCATCATCTCCTAACAGCCCTGCACCTGCTCCCATAGGGGTGAATACAACACACCAATTGACTGGCACCACAGAAAACACCAAAATCCTCTTGTAAACAGCCATTCATACACTGTGATTTCACCTGTGTTTAATCTGCCCCTTCCTTGTCCTGGAGGGGCTGAATAACAGAATAAAATGGAAGGGAAAGCAGATTGATCAGAATTTGATCTTGGGGAATTACACCAAGGGAAATCACAGCAGATCAGTGTGGCCACAATGTCAATACTAAATAGGAAATTGACCACAAGGGAAGATTTTGTTCCTGTAAATAGGTATTCAGTAACAAAGATCTATTTGCTACTTTCTACTTCTTTATAAATAAAAAACTTACTGACATTTATTCTGGGGGACAGCTCTCAACAGAACATTGAAGTATCCCAGGTAACAGGCAAGGAGACCACACAATGTCGGTATAAAAGCAAATACATTCTATTCCCCAAGGCTAGTGATTTGTTACAAGAGATTAAGATTCAAAAACATCAGGGGTTCCAAATAGGGCATTTGGGCTGATATGGAAAATGTCAGCTCACTTCCTCTCTCACCTAAGAACAGCTTTGGGGTTTATTTTTAGTGGTGCACATTTAAACATAGTTTGGACCAAATTAGGGTCAGGGAAAAGACCTTTTTAACTTTTATATGTAACTTTTTATTTGTCACATTTATATGCAGATTTTACTCTCCTTGCAATGTTTATAGCCCATGTCAAAGCGAAGAAAGCAAAGCTGAAATATTCTTTCTTTTAGGAGCTCTGCAACAACAAAAAGACCTTTTAGTAATGATTTTCTGTATATAATAATTAGAATATATAAGAATTAGAATATATAATTAGAATATATAAGAATTAGAATATATAATTAGAATATATAAGAATTAGAATAATTCTAATTGCTTCCATCATTAAGTGTACCTCAGGCTCTGTTATTAGACCAGGAAAAGTTTGGTGAAGTGTACTTTAAAACTCATTTACTTACTTATGCATATATCCATCTGCATTCCCTGTTAAGTTCATTTGCATAACAGTCTGAAATTCTGTCTCATTGCAGCAATATTTAAACACTGTGTTGTTATGGTGACAGCAAAAGATGTAAGATTTATTGTCAGAAAGACGGGGGCAGTGAAAACCAAAGTGGTAGCGACCTTTGTAGTCCGTATATGGCTCGCAGACCCGAAAATGCACGGACAACACTGGAAAACAAAAACAACATTGGCTTTGTCAGTCACTTCTGTTATCTGCATGTTATCAACTCTCATTTTTCAAGGCTAAACAATTGTTGGTTGATTTCTGGAAAACATCAGTAGTTCAGAACTTTCAATGTTTTAACATTTAGTACTTAAAGGTAACAGCGTTCAGACTTCTGTTGTATTTTGAATTTTGTTGATTTCTATGTTTCTACCATTGTATGTTTTAAGGGAAAGAAAGTAATGCCCTCCATGTTAAGAAGCACAAAAGTATTTAGGGAAATGTTTTCATTCTGCTGTTCTAATTATAGGGATATCCATAACACACAACAATGTTCACGCCTGATTCTTGTGGGACAACTTAATAAAAAGTCTATGTAGAAATTGCAATAAAACTTTTATGGCACTTGTTTTACTTGTTTCCTGATTTCTTTTCTTCTTCTCTAAAGGTCAATCTTTGATAAGGAATATTCTATGATAAGGAATATTCTCAGAAACAGTCATTACAAATAGTACAAAAAATCCAAACAACTTTGAATTTGCAGATAGACAGAACTAATAAAATAGGTGTTCCTGGGAGTTCTTACATTTCTTCCTTAACAAGTTCTCATGTAAAGTGTTTATTACAGCTCTGAGAACATTTTTCTTTTTTACAGTCATGTGTCACACTGATTTCACCATCACTTTTACTGGGGGGAAAAAGGAGCTGCCCATTGATACCCTTTTATCATCATAGTTTCCCTGAGCTTTTCAAATGTGCAGAGGGGCAGGGTAGAGATCCCTTCCAAAATGGTTGTAAAAGCAACCATATGCAGCTTTCTGAAAGACTTTTAGGAGTCAGTGTTTGGTTCCACACTCACAGTTTGTGTTATGGTAGGCTTTACAGCATCATTTAAGAGTACAAGTACCCTACAGATACCCCAAAGGGCTTAAGCTCTGAGGAAACTGAAATGTGGAAGCAGAGTCTGAATCCTCTTAGCAGTGAAATGTTTTTCCTTTGGAGAACTGAGGCTCAGCAATGCTGAGGGCAGCTGCAGTTCATACGGTTACACCAATTAATAAATGATATATTCACTTTGGATTGACAAAATTAACTCTTGTAATTTGGTGCATAATTTTCTGTCAGTTTACCAGTACAAGAGGTTACACATAAAGACTTGCATGGGTTTAACTGAACTGTACAGTATTCCTCTGCACAGAGCCCCTCTTGACCTGCAATTGCATCTGTGCACCTTACCTGTCTAATCCTCATTTTTTTCTACTTTGCTTAAAAAAAAAAAAAAGCCTATTCCTAAGACTTTTGTTTGTCAATTTTATAAAATATATTAATTTCAAGACAAATTTTAAGGATTGTGACAGTGGAGATCACTTTATTTGTGTGTAGAGAGGGGAAGCCTAGAACAAAAAACAGAGTACTAAGTGAACAACAATGTAATCTTGTTCTGCAGTCTGGGTCAAGAAAGCTCACTCCAAATAGTTATGTATGCACACATATACCTGGCATCATTACTTGCATGAAAGAAGTAGATTTTTGTAGCATTTTTGTAGATTAATTCAGTCAGGAACTGAAAGTGCTGGAATAAAGCAATTTCTAAAGGAATACAGATACTGAGAAAACTAATTACCTACCTGTTCTTGTCCTACCTGGGAAAAAAAAAATATGTGTTCCAAATGTGAGGATGTTATCATCAGTAAAGAAACTTTCTTTAGGCTTAGGTTTTCAACACCCTCTGTAATTCTTGTAACAAATCTGCACGTTTAGATTCTGTCCCAAAATCCACACAGCATGTAATTGCATGGGAATGAGATTGTTTGAACAAGTACTTTGCTGCATCCCTCCTTAATTAACACAGCAGTAATAAAATTGTGCCAGGATAGATTTTGTTGTGAAAACCTCAATGTTTGCAGCAGGAAGGGACCTCTGGAGGTCATCTCATGCAAATCCTCTGCTTGGGCAGGGCCACCTGGTACCCAGAACCATGTCAAAATGGCTTTTGAGTATTTCCAAGGGTGGAGACTCCACATTCTCCACAAGCAAACTGTGGCAGTGCTCAGTCCCCCTCACAGCGAAAAAGCATTTCTTGACATTTGGAGGGAGCCTTCTGGGTTGCAGTTTGTGCCCATGGCCTCTGGTCCTGTCCTACCACTCAGGGGTTAAGCCTGCTCATCACTGCCAAGTGTTTTGTTTTACTGCACATCTGGAAGTGTCCCCTGATCCCTACATGGCTCCTTTGCACGTTTTAAAAAGAAAACAACTCACAAACTTCTCTGAGAATGAAAACTGGGGAAAGCATGATTACAGAAGGAAGGGAGAATTAAAAGAACATCAGGTCCTAGGCGGAGGGATGTCTGCAATAAAACAGTCCTAAGCAAATCCTTAAATAGCAAAATGTGTTGGTGATTAAATAAAGGCATGATGTGATGACTGAATGCCATTCTGAGCTGGGCAGTCAGTGTGGTGTGGGTTACCCCTGCTGGGCAGCCTGAACACCACACAGCCACTTCCTTACTTCCCCCTCCCAGTGGGATGGCCAGGGAATCAGAAGGGCAAAGAGGAAATTCCTGGGTTGAGATAAACACTGTTTATTATACAGTAATAAGAAAAAGTATAAGAAAAAACCCCACAACACCATCAGCAACAAAAAACAAAGCAAAAATTATGCTAAAGCAATCACTCACTACCAGCAGACTGATGTCCAGCCAGTCCCTGAGCAATTTTTGGTAAACTCCCATGCCAATTTCATTGCTGAGCATCCATCCCATGGTACAGAAACCACCTTGGCCAGTTTGGGTCAGCAGTGCCAGCCTGTCACCAGCCACAACAGCTCTGTGATACCAGCACTGCTTTGGTCACCAGCCTAAAACACAGCTTTGACCCCATCCCAGCCAGACCTAGCACACAGAGAAAACACTTTTCCCAATTTGTTGTAATCTGTATAATTTCAGTTGCTGTCTTTGCTTCTCTGTGGATCAGAGAGACAATAAACAAAGTGGGATTTATTTTCTTCCAATTTATCTTCTTTTCTTCTTTTTTTTTTTTTCCTGAAAATAACTTTGCTTAAATCCCCAGGTTTAAAGGACCTAATTTCTGTGGAAATACTTCAGATAAAAGCATTGTACCTGTAAAGGCCTTAAGTTTTCTGTTGCAAAGCTGCAGCTGTGTCTGGAGTTGCAAGTGCAAATTCTCAGGCTATTTTGGAAAACAGTTATTGAACAGTTGACACAGATCTTCCTCTCTCTGTTCCAAATGATATCAAGAGAATAGTCTGTCATGCTTCATCATCACAAGACTTACCTACTTCACCTTAAAAACTACACAGCCAGCAAATATCAAACTGTTACTTCTCTATCTGGTCACAGCTAGAGATCTGCCTAATATACATTTTTAATTTAGATACTAAATTTTTAAAGCCCCAAGACTCCCTGGATGGCTGGTGTTTATCAGCTTTCCATATGGAACCACAGAAATACTCATATGTATGCATTTTACCACACATTAACTTGCTGTGTGGATGTTCATTTCCTACTTCAAAGAAAAAAATGCTGTAATGTGCAAATAATCTGACGATTTTTGCTTGTTAATATAAGCCTTGCTGTCAGCACTGATTCTATAGATGTGTTTCAATCCTTTAAAAGAGTAAGCACCAACATTTGCAAAGCCACTCTAAGAGTTAGTGGTCAGAAAGTCATCTTTCCAGCATGACTGCATGGTGCTCCTCCCTTTATTATACATTTCTTGTGTGCCCAGTAAAACCAGTGCATGTTCACCACCCCTAAAACGTCACTGTGATCTTGCTAGCACTGAAATAAAATACCTTAAGTTTCAGTATTCTCAACCCAGAAATTGATTACTAAGATTGTTAATCTTAGTATACCAAAGACTTGGAAGTAAAGCAGTATCTTACAGATGGAAGTCTCTAAATCTAGGGCACTCAAAGGGAGTCTTGCCATTAGATTTTCATTTCAGCTCAGGTTAAAAATGAGGTTGATATCATTCCAGTGAGAATAGCATCCTTTCTACCCCACCCTCCCTATCATTCACTGCATAAAGCCAGTGGTTTTCCTTTATGGAAACTGATCTGTCTTGGAAAAAAAAAAAAAATTCATTGGCTGGCTGAAAAATAATAATACATTCCCTCCTGTAAAATCTGTTGTGAGTTACCAATGACCTAAACCCCTTTCTACAGATGACACTGGCAAAATTCCAGAAGGCAGGAGCAGAGTTTGGCTGTCATATAAGACTTGTAATGGTTTCAAATTAAGCCTGGACTCTACATGCTAATAGAGGACATCAGATAATAAAACACCAATAGCCAAGGAGCAACAAAATGATAAGAAACACATTTACAAAGCCAATAGTTATCAAGGATAATAGAGAAATATGTAAGAAGTAAAAGCTGTGTCAATTGGTTTCAAATAAAAACATTGCACTTCACAAGCAGTACTTCTAAGGGAGGAAAAAAAAATATGTCTGGCTTTGAGGGAATGAGGGTTTGAGGGAATACACCAGTGGCTGAATACAGCAAATTGCATACACAGTGCAATCACAGTGTCCCACTCAGCTCCAAAACAGGAATTTCTATCATCTTGAGGAAATGGGTTGGAGGAGTGGGATCTCAGGAGAGCTCTAGCAGAAGACCCCTATAAAGAGTGGGAAAGGTATAAAAACTTAAAAATTGACAGAAAATACTGGAGCAGCTGGAACAGTTTTGTGATGTTTGATCTCTCTTTAATCACTTCATTGAAGATTTGATAATTGAGTTCATTGCTACACTAGGGAAGTGGATTTTTGAAATTTCTTTAGCCTAGAGGAAGACAAAGAAGCAGCTAGAGCCCATGTGCCTGATCCCAGTCCATCAGAGGAGGAGGGCAGTTCCATAATTAGGAAGTTCTCCTTCCAGGGGAAGGGCTCTAAAGGAAAACAACGATTTAATGTGAGCAGAGGAGTGCTCTAATTGATAATATTATAACATTGTTAGCAAAAGGGCTGTATCAGATTTAAATAATGAACTATCATTAGCAAGAATCAACTTGAACACTGCAAACAAGCAATGAGACTGTGGGCAACAAAACACATGCTTGAACTGACTGGCAAGGATATGAGTATTAACATTTTATAAATGTTAAAGACACAGACTCAGTAGTAACAATTTTGACTGGAGCACAAGGATACTTTAAGAAACAGGGTGCTTGGTAAAGTTTTAACTCTGGTGGTTGGGGATGTGATGCACTACAAGAGAATAAAGAGCAGTGATTGAAAAAAAGTCTTTTTGTATTAAAAACTGCCTCAAGAGTGGAGGACAAAAGATACTGAACTAAAAACCTGTAAGATCAAATCTGTTTGGACTGAGAACCTTTTAAAATTTTATTTTAAATATTCAGTCATGATTACAAAAAAAACATAATGCCATAAATGACTTCTGATGAACAAATACAACCAATAATCAGAGCACTCCACTAATTCTCAGTCTAATGGCACATTTCCACACAAACCCTTTCTGTGTGCTAATAGCAAACATCTAGAGCAGAACTACCAAGCATCAGAAGAAACATCTGTGGTCCAGCCAATTCCTTAGATTCAGGAAAATTACACAGATTCCCAATTCAATCCTTCAGGTGCTTTACATTCTCTGGTGTGCACACAGAAAAACACACACCTGGAACCTGACTTGCTCTGCTTCCAGTGGATGGTTATTTAGCAAAATGGGTGTGTTTTATGGTGGTATAGAAATTATTATTTTCTTTTAGGTGAGCTGAAAAAACAGCATATCCAAAGAAATAAAGCTACTCTTTCAACTTTCCAGTCTCCTTTGTTCTTAAAGTGAATTTTCAATTCCATTTCAAATTCCAGTTTCCAGTTCTTAAATACAAAGAGGCTTCATTTATATTGGATCTAGATGATCTTGAAGGTCTCTTCCAGCCCTAACCATTCTATGATTCTATGACTTATTTATTAGGGAATTAACACTAATTTAGTCTTGTTTATTTCATTGGAACCCAGTTTGCAATTCTTTTTTCGCTATGGCAGACATCAGTAAAAGATAAATTACAAAAGCTACCTGCTGACAAGAGTAATGAGAGCAGAACCATCAGCACCTTCAAGGACTGTTGACCACAACTTGTCATCATTGGCTTTCATTGGTCCATTAGACAATTACCTGTTGGACAAGATGCAACATCATGATTAAATGTCTTTTTCATCGCCTTTCATTGTTCAAATGTTCACTTCCCCACAAAGCTTTGGTAAAATGAGATGGCTTCGCACAGTAGGGAAAAAAAAAATCAATTTTTTTTCTGGATTTTTTTTCCCCTGCTTTTTAAAAGGGAAATAAATTCTTCTTTCTATGATTAAAATTCCTTTCTCATTTCACCATGGATATATACAGCTGTTTACATACTTTCCATTAACCCAGAGTAGAGATGAATCATATGAAGTTTTTACTGAATATTCATATTTCCCCTGTAATCTACATCCAGCAGAACTGTGTTTGTTTTACTCTCACAAGAACAGGCTGTTGTGTTATATGTGTAAGGGCGAGAAAAGAATAAACGATGGAAAAATAGATTGGCTGCTTTGAAAGTCAACCTATTTTACCCCATTAGAGGGTGCAGTCGCTCAGAAAGTGGGTCAGGCAACTGAGATGGTTGGAAACACTTCAAAAAATGTCTTTTCATTAGCATCAGTGCCTTTCATGGGATTATTATTTATTGTTTTCCTAGGACAGGGAGTGAGGAGTGATGCAGTTTGATCTGACTGGCAGCCCTCCTACCAAGGCTCTCCCTGGTGTTTCCCAGACAGGGTGAGTCCAAACTCTTCTTCTCTCCACCTTGATTCATCAATAGCAGCTGCAGCAGGGACTGTCCCAGGTGTCACCACCCAGGGGAGCAGGGGCTGGTGGCACCTGTCACTGCCATCACTGATAAATCCAACTAACTCTGGGTCTCAGAGGTTTCCAGCACCCTGGATTCACACTGACATCAGGGCACAACAGAAGAGGTCAATTCTGCCTTTGTGCATGACCCCCCTGTGTGCCCTGGAGCCACAGACAGGATGGCCCAGGGGGTGCTGCAGCAAGCTGCTGTGGGGAATCCAACTCCTGCTATGCTAAAATTGTTCTAAGGTGTTTACAGTGGAGCAGCTTGAGGAAAAAAGAAAGGAAATGGCAATTTCTGTAAAAATTACACTGCTCCTAACAGCTCAAGAGACACATTTTGCCAAATGCTTATGAAATAAGCGGTATATGAATATGCTCTATCCTATAAATACTACATGGTTTACTAGTTTGTGTCTGCTCCAACCTACTGAATCAAATTAAAAGCCCCAAACAATTGCACCTGCACATAACAAAAGGAGGGGGGGGGGGGTGAAAATTAACACACCAGGAGCAACTGAATTCTGAGTAACAAACGTGGGCACCGGAGGGGAGACATGATGCTACCTATGACGTGTTGAGAGGCAAAAGATTCCTCACTAACACAAAATGCTGTGTGTGGCACAAGCAGATTCATCTTAGCATATGGATCACGAACCTAAAAATCAGTGTAAATTCTTGTGGTGGTTTCAGTTTGAAACCAGGCAGAAACATCATCCTAGGCCTTGAAAAACAAGTCCTTTAGAAACATAGTACCCCTAAAAAGATTAAATCAAACAACAGAACTCATTTCAAAAACAACCTTATCGACACCTGGGCTAGGGAACATGACATTAAATAAGTACACCATATCCCCTACCATACACCAACTACAAACAAAATAAAGAAATACAATAGACTATTAAAAACCACCTTAAAAACATTAAGTAAAAAAATCTTTCAAAAATTTGAAACAACATCTAACAAAAATCACCTAATTAATTAACACCCAAGACTCTACCAACTGAATAAACCCTACCCAATCTAAACCCCTACATACAATAGGGGAACATAGAAACAAAATCCCAGCTGTACATATCAAAGGTTTATTAAGGAAAACAGTTTAAATTAATTCTACCTTGAATACAGACAAACCTATTCATAGGGTTATCTTTACTCAGGGACCAAATTATACATAGTAGATAGTACAGAAAAATAAAAAACCACAATGTAAACCTCAAGAAGATCTGATTATTAAGTACAAACTATATATAAATATCACTATTTACTAACTATTACTACCATTATCTGTGTATAACTATATATTGTATATATAATATATC
The DNA here is from genome assembly GCF_024509145.1 of Vidua macroura. Lineage (NCBI taxonomy): Eukaryota > Metazoa > Chordata > Aves > Passeriformes > Viduidae > Vidua > Vidua macroura. The sequence goes on from NC_071575.1 coordinate 31,836,473, forward strand.
TACACTTCTGTACAAGAAATCACACCAATTTACACTGTTTGCTGCAAGCATGATTAACACCCAAACTACTGTATTTCTAGCTTTAAAATAAGCCAGTTCCTCTGGAGGAAAACAGTTTGAAGCTTTAACACTGTAAAAAGAAAATAAAGGTGCAATAAACTAGGAATGCTAAGTAAGAATATTTCTCATGAATACTGAAAAAAATGCCTCCCTTTTTTTCAGGGGGAATAGCATATTAATTAGAAAACTAAGCAGACTTAAAGTTAGAACTGTTTTAAGAAAAAGAATAATAATGAATATAAGCCAGAGGTTGAGAATGTAGGCATTTAATAATGAAAAACTGCTACAAAGAACAAGCTATTGCCAATACTGATAGGAATAAAATGAATTTGATATTTTCCTGTGTAAACCAAAGCTGCAGGAATTCTGGTAGTGATTCATTACTAAGGAAAATCTTGGCCTTCATAACCGTTAATTAAAAAGAGATCAATAAGCACTCCTGTTGTGTATCTGGGATGACAAAGATGTTTGGTATAGCTGAGACTATTAATTATTTCCGTATCAAAAATAATTCAGGATGACATTAATGAGTTGATGCTAAGGTTTGCAATTTGATATTTGCATTTCTGTATAATTTGTACCTAGTTATTTCAGCAGAACTGGCTGGGGGACACATATATAATTTTTTCAGTTTGTTGGAAAACAATGGCAAGTTTCAGAGGACCTGAAGAAACATAGGAACATTTTTAAAAGTAAATGAGATAATCCAGATAATCAAAAGCTTTTGGTTGTGATGTCGATCCAGACAAAATTAATGGCATGGTTAATATGCATTCCAATTAACAAATAATTAGGGAGATGAATATAATTAAGATGATCACTATAGGCTTATGGCAAAGTTAATTTTATTTCTCTCAGGGCTGTTGACTAAAGTAGCTTAGAGAGAGTTATAATGTAGGAGATGCCTATAAAATATCTCGCTTTAGTATAATACAACTTGAGCAGGCAGTGAGAATGATGAAAAAAAGCTTCTTATCAGTTGTGGAAGAATACCTCAGTCTGGAAATCAGGTGTGTGTCTTGGAAGGTACAATCTGTTAGTAACTGAGTATAGCATCACTGCTGATTTCTTAAACAGCACTGCAGGTACAAATCGAGAAGCTTTTCCGGGAGGGAAAATTTATTCAATTATATCCAACAGAATGGGCAACAATGAAATTGGGATTTTAATCCAACTCATGCAATGTTTGTATTTTATTGAGTGTTAGCTGGGAGGATCAGAGTGGGGGACTAGACAGTGAGAGCTGCACATCAAGAGCCAGCAGAGTGACAGAATCTGTGTAAATGAATACATACATCTAGGTATATATTTGTGGCAGTAGGGAAATGCTCCAATTTTAATAAGCAATAATTTTATTGCTTCAGATGGACATGGAATAAGTCCATTTTTGGAGGTCAGAAATAAAAATAACTGTTCATTTCTTGACTATTTTGAGTTTTTTACATGCTGCTGTCTGGCTAAAGCCATCGTATTTCATGCAGTACCACATCAGATGACATCTCTGAGCTATTAGAAATCCACTCAGCCACTGGAAGAGATGTGCAGGACAACAGGTGATGTGCTACAAGGAAGAGCCTAAATCATACTCAGGATTTCCTGATGTCAGGCCACAGAATAGAGAGGGCAGAAACATGGTAATTAGCAGTGGTCTAGATAAGTAAATCATTATTTATTACTGTTATTAAAGACTGATGGCATTTTAAAGTGAGAGCATTACATCTGAAGGACCGAGGAAAAGAAGATTTAGTTGTAGTCTCTTTTTTGTTGTTTTTGAGTAGAATTTGAGGACCTGGAGGCTGTGTGATTATGTTTTCCTTCTAGTTCAGAAAACCAGCAATTACAAGAGTTGTCTAACACACCAGTTTTCATTTTTAATGCACCATTACAAACTTATTTGTGGTCACTGTGGAGGTAAGGATGCTACCCCAGAAAGCAGACTAAAGAAATGGCTGAAAAATCACATTTTTAGAGGCTTTTTTCACTGTTTGTCCACATCTTGTCCTTATTCCCCTCTCTCACTGTTTTTACTATTATTATTATTATGCAAGCAGCTGCATGGCACTTAGTTGCAGGCTGGGGTCAAACCATGACACATGTCTAATCTGGAACAGAAGAAATGGTCCTCACTCATGATTTTTACTGTCTTCTCATTAATAAGGATTCTGTCCAGAATCTTGTTTTCCCTCGCAGAAAATGCAGCCATGCATGATCCAAAGAGAGCACCACCCAAAGGAAAGGTGCTGTAATGTTCTGATCAAGGGGACCATAGAAATGCATGAGCTCATTATGCCAGATTTTACTTTTCTGTGACATTTTAGCTCTCACTCTGTTCCTACCTACACTGCTTTGTTTTATCATAGTTTTATCTAGCTGTCTTTTCTTGAAGGGAATCAGTGAATCACTGCAAAGAAAAGCTGCCAAGAGAAACAACCATTTCATGAGGGAAGATTCTGGTGAAGGAATTATTTTCCCCTGACTTTGAAGGAAAGGAAAAGTTATTTTTAGAAGAGATGTCTGAAAAACAATGCACATTTTGCTTTTTTTTTTTTTTTTTTTGTTATTACGAAGAACAAAAGGAGCTAGAGCAAGAGAATTTATTTAACACATCAGCACTGCCGCACAAGGTTTTTCTCTGCCTAAAACAGAAAATAGGGCAATTCAGGAGACCATTTAATTCATTTTTCTTGCCACAGGATTAAGAACATCTAAACCATTCTTATCAGAAGTTCACAGGATTCCCACCCCCAGTGGTTTTCTAACCTTCTCAGGCAATTCCCTAGAGTGTTTCTCTACCCAGAAAATTTTCCCTATGCCCAACTTGCAGCTCCTTTGCTTTGCTTTAAGCTCTATCAGGAGTGGAGCTGGAGAATGATTTACCTACAGACACACTGCTTTCACCTCTTTGTATCAATCTTTTAATTAATACATACAAGAAGTGCTATCATATCTTCACTCAGCCTTTTCTTAGACTGACAGTTTACACCTCTTGCAATCTTTCCTTAAAAAACCTCTTTGTTACACCTTCTATGCCCCCTCTTTCATCTGCCTCTATCCTTTATAGCAAGGTTGTGCAAGTAACTTCAGCATCATTTTGTATTCAGTGGATTGCACTTTCTTAGTTTTCCTGAAAGTCCTAATAAACATCCCAAGAGCTGGCAGTTCTTCTAAGAGAAATAAAAACAGAGCATTTCTTCCAAGAGAAATAAAAACACCAAAGTGCAGACAGCCATGGAGTTTCTGCTAATTCTTAGTTACTCCAAGGACACACAGGTAAATCCCTATTAAAGGAAGGGAAGCACATCTACACACAGACAAAACCACATGGGTAAAAATGCATCAGGACTACATGAGAGACAATGCTGGTGCATTGTGGCAATAGTAAAGGGATGAGTAATGTGACCAGTGGTCAAGAAAGCTGTTTAAAATTAGATGGAAAAGAAAAGGCTGTGATCCAAACCTAACTCCAGGTCCGGCTCTGTTCACTTCTCACATTAAAGAGGGCTTAAAAATGCATCCAGTATGTGCTCATGAATGCCATTGCAATAAAATTACAGGCTTATTACAAAGGAAGCACTATAACTGGCATGAAAGAAAACCTGATTATTAAGAAAACATGTGGTTTCACACTGCAGCAAACTCAACAAAATCTTTATGAGAAACAGATACTAGGTTTCCATTGACAATTACCTTACTTGAAACAACCTATGAAAAGGAACTGCTGGTAGAAAATCCTCTGGATTATGACACAGCTCTAACATTACCCAATGCCTCTTCCCCAAAAACATCTCACTAACATATGCTGGAAGATAAGCACATGTGAGTCTCTACCCAGCTGCAGATAAAGCTTTTGCAGTCAGAGCTTTAGTACTGCTAAAGGTGAGCAAATGTACACTACCCAGGCCACAAAATTCTTCCCCCTTATTTTATGAATTTTATAATTGAAAATATAGGCTGCTCTGTTTTATTCCACCATCCTGTGTTTATTTTTTCCCACAGCTTTTCTCCAAATAGTTATGAAGAGACAACATGCACGAATCCTAAAAAATAAAGCTCTGAAGTACAGCCTGAAGGCTATCCTGTGAACTTCAAGTTGTTATTAACAGGATGAGGCCAAGAAAACTGCACATGCCACACGTGTCACCTGTCAGAGCCTCCCATTCCTCTTCTTTTACCTCTCTTTTTCCCCTTTTCACCAACACATTTAGTTGGTCATTAAGAACTGTCCCACAGCTACATCATAAACATCCAAGTTGGAAATGGGTTTTCACAGTTCCCACTATAAGTACAATGCACAGCAGAGTCTGATACAGAAGTTAAAGGGTCCCTTTATTACAAGATAAGTAATTTTAGAGAGTCAGTGGTATATTCAGACCTTAGAATCACAAAATTCAACTGATGAGAAAGTTCCACAAGAGAGCTAAAACTCTTTATTTACAGCCAAATTCTAAACTATCTCCATAGCACATGTAAAGATATTAAAGATAATGCCATAATGTAGCTGTAGTGCAAATAAGTGATTCGTTACATACTTGCATTTGGTAAAATAAATGTTTAATTTCCTAGATTTATTTCTGATAAAGGTCAGAAAATCTTAGACTGTTGTCTGTCCTACAGCTGGCCTTACACTGTATACATTAGACCTCATTTGTTGCATCCTGGGTTTGGGTTCAGATTAGGGGTTCTGATCTTTGTTAGTTTGCCGGTTCTGTGTACCCTCATGCATCCCCCCGGGTCTCCCCCCAACCCCTACAATAACTAGCTCCAGGCTGCCTGCCATTGGAATTTCCCCCTGTCACTCTTGTAACCACTCCCTGACAACTCCTGAGGATTCTGTGCTGGTCACCCCATTCCCACGGTCCCACTCATCCCAAAGCCCCGTGTCCGCCCCTGCTGTGTTCCTGTTGGTCGCTGTGGCACACGTCACCGCCACAGCGTCTGTACTCATTGGGCGGAGGGCTCCCGTCCTCCCCTATCCCTCCCCCTATATCCTTCCGCAGCTCCCCAGCCTCGCTGCCAGATTCGTCCAAGCGAGGTTGGGAGTGGGCTGCATCTTCTCCATCACAGCTCTCGCGGCCAATAAAGCATCCAGCCGCCACACGGACGGATTTGGACATTTTCCCTGCCTCTTCGTTTCTTCCCTCACACCGACGGCAATGCATGGCCAGCCCACCCTGGAGCGCAGATGCAGAAGCACCCGGAAGTAGTGGCAAGCACCGATCCTGATGAGAAGCTGAGGTGCCTAAGCTGGGCACTCAGGAGCTGATCGGGGCCGGGAAAAGTAACGCACAGCCACTCTCATTTTGGGGAAAAATACCTAAATTACTTTATGAAGACAGTCAGCTTTGTGAAAATCACAGCTGCAGCTGATGATTTACTGACACTGATAACTAACTTCAGCTACAAGTTAGTGGCAACTTTCTCACTTGTCATTAAGCAAGATTCATTTTGCAGCCAAGAGCTGTTTCAGAACATTCCCAAATGCTCTGAAACCAGAGACTAAAATATTTGTATTTTCTCATTTGCATGAACTTTATCAGCCTGAGCATAAGCAGCTGATAAAGGTTTGCTGTAGTCATCCAGAACCCTTATTTTTAGTGAAATAACTCAGTTCAGATGTACACCTGGACTATTGAGTCAGCTGAGGGGATTTTGGACAACCCAACACCTACAATCTGTGAGAGCTCAACTGAGTGCTTTTCTAATGAACTCATAAATCTGCCAGGGTGAGACCATCAAGCTATGCACAAAACAAAGCAATCTGAGAACACTGAATTTTCACTCTGAAATTATGAATGGTCTTGGTCTCCCATGAGGCAGGAATGATAAGGAAATATACACAGTTGTGTAATAATATTCTAAGAGAGTTTAAGAAAGGGATAGGATACATTTTTAAGTGATTACAAATCTCTGCTGTTAATAAAATTTCAGTTTTTAAAGAAACTCAGGGCGCTTCTCTAGGGAAACTTCTGCTTGGGTTTTTTGAGTTACTTTCAGTACAGAACCAGAGCAAATGTGCTTTAATTTAAAATATTACCAAGTGTTAAATTAATAATACAATTTCCAGTAGTTTATGTGAAACAGCTTGTCCAAGTAATTCTAAGGATGTTACTAAGAAATAAAATTAGTTTTGATGGTAAGATTAGAGGTTTTATAATGGCCAGGTTTTATAAAACTCCCAGATCTAATTCCTCATTCTGCTTTGGAGTATAGCTCTAAAACTTGTGAATGTGTGTACCTGTAAAAAGGACAGTAAACCTGGCTAGTGTATTTTTAATATCCATTTGAGAAAAAAGTAATATATCAGCACTTTATCTAGTGAAAAATGTGAGCACATGTTTGTTTTCCTCAATATGCTGTCAGCTGTGTGTATACAGAAAGCAAAAACTACCTATAGTCTCTCTGGGAACATTTTTTGACACATTTTCCTTTCAAAATGGCCTCTTCTGAAAAATAAACCTTCCAGTACAAAGTCAGTGACATCTACGTTTTCTTTCATTCTCACATTTTTCAGCCTCAATGATCAACATCTGTATTTAACCAGATGGGTTTCTAACCTTCTGTCAACTCTGGGTCTGTAGACATTTTCAAACGTTATTTTGTTCAAAAGTGAAAAAAAATAGGAGCAGCAAGTTAAACAAAAATTGAAGTCAACTCAGAAAAGCATTAATTTGATCATATCAAATGCAAAGGAAATCAAAACTCTCACAAATGCTTTTTCCTCTTTCCATCAGCTTTAGAAAGGATATTTCCTTTTACGAATACAAATTATTACTCCATTCCTTTACAGTCTAATTAAACATTTCAGAATGAAAAAAGAGAAAAACACTTTTTTTTTCCCTCATGAGGATCATTTAACTATGCCAACACAAAGTGTAGCTTATGTGACATAGATGAAGCTACACTACAAGTATTTTGACAGCATTATTCCAACTTTCCTAAGGATAACACCTCAGTGTGCAAAAGGCAGGTGTTCTTAATTTTTAAAACCTGATTCTAGTCCCTTAAGAAGAAAATAACTCTGAATTCCTGCAAACATTTTGGTCAAATCTTCCTCACCCTCTTGTTAAAGAAAATTATGAAAAACACCCACTGGAGTAAACTGAGAAATCAGAGAATCAAGATGAGAGGCACCCACAAGCATCAGCAAGTTCAAAAGAACTTGCCTCTCCTCTTAAAACATCTGCAAATGTTTCACATACTGAAATGTTTCTCAGTAACATCACAAATTAAAGTTGTTCCTAAAGCAGACTCCAGCTGAGGAAAAAAGAAACTGTGTGGGAGCATTAACCAAGGACTGTTGGAAACAAAAAAAAAATGCACAATAGAAGGTGGGAGTAACTTCCTTTTCACCTGTTCTTTTGCCTCATTCTGACTGAACAACCAGCCTCACACTGCAAGAGAAAATGCCATTTTCACTGCTGCACACATAAATACATTAAAAAGCGGGTTTTAAGGGCAGTACATGGCTGTACTAGTGCAGCCATCCTAGCTCACAGCTATTATAATTAAAACCCTTGAATTTTCAACCCCAAGAACACTGGATTGCTAGCAAAAGCTTAACTTTGAAAGTAACAAGGCAGAGAAACCAAGGAAAATGCTAGTGAATCCTTTGTCCTCTCCTCTTAAGCAGAAATACCTGCAGGACAAAAGAAAGGACAATTTTTAGTAGTCAGAACAGCAGGTGTGGAGGTTGCCAAGCAGAAGGAGATAAAGCATGCAGAGCAACAGAAAAGTGGCTTTCAACAATTTATCTTCCGTTTTTAAGCATGCAATCTTTGGAACTGAAAAACCAGGTAAAACAAAGCTGTGCTGCTGGTGGTGACATCACACAGCCACAAGCTTTGCTTCACAACCTTTGTTTCACAAGATGTAAAACTGCTTATTTTATGCCTAGCTTGGGGTGTCTGCAGATCTTATGCTGTGCACAGAGGTGGGTGTGAGAGGAGCTGCATCCAAAGGCTTGTACAGAATTCCACAGAAATTCTGATTCTTGGCCTCCCATGGATCAAGCATCAAAGACCCCTCTCCTCACTGAGCCCAGTGCAGCTGAGCAAAATGGAATGTACCAGAAGCATCAGCTGCAGACTATAGTCACAATTGATTAATATTTATTTATACATGCTCGGTGGACAGGTTTACATCCCTCACACACAGCATAATCCAGGGTGTTCCAGCTACTACAATCAACACCACATTTTGGCTCCAAACAGCCCCATCCCTAAAAATGGCCTCCATCTGAAACACTTCCCATTAATAGGTGAACAACTACAGCAACACACAGAGAACAGTTTGCCAGAACTTTCTGAAGTGGTTCTTCTGAAAGTGAAAAGTGGCATGCATTTCCCATTTTCCTTAGAGACCAGTATATAGAACACCCCCAAGGGAACCTCTCAAATCCAAATGTTTGGTAAGTAAGGATGCAAGTACAGCATTCAACCCAGCAAAGCTATTTGCCAGCAAGCAATACTGCAGTCATGCAGTCTGTTCCTTCTGACAGATATTTTGGAGTCCAAACAAATGAAAAAAAAAAAAAAAAAGAAGAAGAAGAAGAAAAGACAAGTGGAGGGGTGGCACTATTTCTAGTTTACAGAAAGGATGCTGATGCTCAGTCACAGTCATAAAGGAGGAATACAACAGATTTGAGGACTGTACATCAAGTTTGTAGACCTAATGCTTTAAACAGGAAACACTGATTTAAAAAGCCATGTGGAAAACAATCAGGGTAGGAAAAAAGAATTTCACCTATGAGAATATAAAGTCACTTGATGTTTAAAAGATTTTCATGAAGTTTGTGTACAGAAGAGACCATGGCTTGGGAATTCTGCTGCACCCAATTTAGTAATGGTCAACTCTTAAGTCATGTGCAGTGATGGCTTCTGGACTGGTAAAGCTGAGATGTGGTGGTCACAGGTTGATTACAGTTTTCTGATAGGAACCAGATGCCAGCATCTTTGAGATGCACTTTTACAAAGTGCACTTTTACAAAGTCTCTGACACAAGGAACTGAAAATTTAATTAAGCCTCTATATAATTAAATACACACCTCAACTTAATGCAAGATTGTGGTGAAAGGATACAGGGATACCAATATCACTTTAAACCATCCTTGCTCATAACAAGCTTAGATATCTTTGAAGGATCACACCTAATCTCCACATTCAGATAGTGAAAAACAGCTCAAAATTAGGCAAAGATGCAAAATAAGAATGTAGAGTTTTAAATAACAAGAAGTATTTTAAAAATCAGATGCTTTGTTTCTGGAAATTTTAGCTGAACAACTGCTCTTCCTCTGCAATAATACTACATGTAATGTAATTACATGCATTACCTCATGAAAGTTGACATAAAAAAAGCCCTTACTCATACAGGCAACAGTTTCTCACATTCTCCTAATGACCTAATCTTTAGGGTATTTTAGCAACATGAAATTAGTTACATTTGATAAGCAGCAATTTTATTACCATATAAGACAGTTTTATCTATTTCCCTTAAATGGGGAACACAAAGCTGATCATTAAACATATTAAAAAAAAACCCAACAACAATTAAAAAAGCTGGAATTACAGCATCCAAGGCAGGAAGGGCCTAACATGCTTGCAAATTTTATGAGCAGAGTGTTATTTTAGTCCTGGTATCTCAAGGCATTTTCAAGGTCCGTTCCCAAAATGTTATGCCTATTGTAACAATACGTCTTTTGGCTTCTTGTCTAATAAGAATCTCATCCTTTTGGCAGCTGCCACAGATGCTCATTCTGCAATTATTTTCTTTTCACCAGCCATAAGGCCTTTGATGCCCACTTTGTAATACACTTCTCAGTATGGATGGAGTCACATAGCCCAGACAACCAATTTTGTGTCTTGGCACAGTAAACTACATCCAAAATATCTTGCATGGTGAAATCTTTAGACCTTCAATATAACTGAACTGAATCTAACGGAGTCTGTGAAGAGCAGAGAGAGTTTTTATATTTAAAATTAACCCACTTCAGTTACAGGTAACAAACCAGAATTCCCCACATAAAGAGGCCTCATATGAAGAAAGAAGGACTGAAATCTGCCTTCTTTATTTTATTTGGAATGACGACTCACAGAGACATCTCTGGACAACTCTGGGGGAAAGGCAGATATTATTTTAAGAAGCAAATTATAGAAATATTTAATTTCTAGCTCATATAAATGAGACAGAAACTGAATGACAAAATAATGGAAAACAGAGCTGTCCAAGTAAGGGAATGGTAGCCAGATAACCTGATTCTATTCCTTCCCATCTTCTATTTCTTTCAGCAGCTTAAATCATTATTTATTACCTCCAGCAAAAATGGTGAATAGAAATGATCAGATCTGAAAATCCCTTTCCGTTGAATTTTATTCTGAATAATTATTTTACTAAAAATCAAAGTCAGCAGTCCATTCCTCAGCTTCCTTGGTAATCACTTGTCTTCTACACTAATAAATATATTGCTCTAGTTTGTGGCATTTCAGCAAAGATCCTATGTCACTCTCTTTTCTCCTTGTCCTATTTTTTTTCTCTTCAAACAAATCCTTATATTGGGTAAACCCTTTATCCATGAGTCCTCATGTTTTAATATCTGGGCTTCAACATCAGTTAAAAGGGTAGGCACAGACTGCAGCATGGTTTTGTATAATTTCTATCATGTAATCACCATCTAGGATTACTGTCCTTTTTCAGGAGCCATAACACTGGCAAAGGAGGCTTTTCCGAGGGCTCTTGAGGAGTCAGTACCTCAGCTGCTGGAGCTACTGTAGATCCTAAGTGTAACCTCAAGTCAAACAGACTTCTGGATACTCTGTCAGTAAATTCTACTTTAGGAACATAATCTGGATTTGTAGTTACAGCAAAATGTAGCAAATAAACACAGCCCTCCTAAGAAGGCTTGACCAATCCAACGTCTTCCATGCAAAGACATAATTCATTTTTATTTAGCAGCTTATCCATTCTGCACTAGTACAATGCAGAAATTTGATTGTCCTGGCCACAATAGTGAAAGATTAGGAAAAAGCATTGTAAGCTTACCAATTAAAGGACGTCATCTGCCCAAAAAAATGGTTTACATAGTTTTCAAAGGCCAGAACAACATCATATTCCATGTGCATGTGACTCAAAGCATTGGACTAATCATTGGAACTGCAACAGGGCTTTTTGGTTGGCAGAACTACACCTTACAACTGCTAGAACTGTAGTTTGTCATCCTAGTTTCCTGCTGACTGGTAGAACCATCAGATGGCCGTACTCTAGTTCAGTAGGTTAGGAGACCATATCAGTCCAGTCTTTTTCCTGCAGAACTGACTTCCAGATATGTGGGCATGAGGAGAAGTTTGTCTTAGACATAAATTTTTTCTATATTCCCCTAATGAGGCTAAAAATGTTTTGAAGAAAAATTAATTCCTGAAAAATCTTCATGTAATTATCATAGTTATAAGTTATTTCATTGCTTATATAAATGCCTGCTTTTCTCCAGAGCTCTTATCAGCATGGACATCTTTTACTTCAATGACTTCTGTTGATCAGCTGTAAATAAACAGTAAATGCTACAGGACCAGATTAACATTCTCTTATTCTTGCTTTACAAAAAGGCTGATTTGCCCTCGCTGTATCGCTACTTTTGCATCCCACTTCCCAAAAAAGTTTCATTTCTCAGTATCCTCCCTCTTTGGGATAAGTTTTGTGTCACTTGTCCTGTGAGAAATATGGGAGAAATTCTGATAGTCTTTGATAAGGAAAGCACTTAGAAAATGAAATATTGAAACATCAACTAATTTGAAGAAGGAAATATTTTACATTAGACTGATATTCTAGACTATATTTTAACACATAGGTTAAAAATAGTGTTTTCCTTGAGAAGGAACATCACACTAGGTCAGAAACCTTATCAACTAGAAACACCATCCAGTGAGTAAGAAATTCAATTAAAAGGAGGCCTTGTTCTTAACCTGATGTATTTCTAGCTAAGAAATCTTGCACAATGCTTCTCTGACATACCATCTTTTCCCCCCCCAGCTGTTGTCTTTACCTCAACTGTGTACTGAAAATGCCAAACCAAAGGCAAGCCTGCAATTTCATCATTCTCCTAAGCTCTAAGCATAGCAGCTTCTGAAGGCCATTTTGAACAATGAATTCCCAGAGCAAGCAATGCAATTAATCATTTTCCTTGTATGACAAGGTAATTAACAGTAATTGGGAAGGCTGTTCTAAATTAGAGAAATATCTAAGAAGAAAACTCACTTTGAAACACAGCACTGATTAAAAACTAATTCAAGGAAAATCACGCTTAAAGAAACACTTCTCAATCAGGCCTTAAGCTTGAAACTGCAACATTGTAGGCACCAAACTCCACATCAGCCCTCCCAGCAAGGTTCATAACCAGGCTTGGCATCGGCACTGTGCCTGCCTTCCAAACTCTCTCCTTGTCAAAAAGGGGCTTTTCAAATGGAGAGGGATGTAAAATATGCTCAGAGAGGAGAGCAAGATTCATGTGGAGAAGTGGTAACCTTCCTCAGGGAAGTCAAGAGGTGGCAAGCACAGCTGAAACATCACAGTGTGCTAAGAATCCCTGCTGCATATGAAAGAGTGAACCAGTTTGTTTCTCTGGCATGAAAACACTTGGAATCTTCAAACAGATGAAGCAAGCCATCAAGAAATCCAGAAGGCATTGTTTCCTACAGCAAGCAGAAAGGAAAACTGGCTAGGAATGAAGACAAATAAGACAATTCAAGGTGACTTGGTTGGTGCTGCTGGGCAGGGCTGGCATCCAACATTCCCCCAGCAGTGGACTGGGGATGGGCAAGGTCCCACCAGGGGACACAGCCAGGCCAATGACCCAAACTGACCAAAGGGATATTCCAGACCATGTGATATTGATTCAAACAAAACCTAAGAAAAGAAGAAGGAAGGGGGAGCATTTTTTATTTACCACATTTGCCTTCCAGAGCCACAGTGGAGCTGTGCTTCCTTTGTGCTTCCCAACACATAGTTGGATGTTGTTTGCTGATGGGAAGGAAAGAATAAAATCATCGGGTTTTTTCCTTTGCTTGTGCAAATCCAATTTTTGCTTTAATAAACTGCTTTATCTCATCCTCCTTGTTTTCCATCACATCTTCTCTACCCTGTCCAGATGAGGAGTGATAGAGCAGCTTGGTGAGCATCCACCATGCAGCTATTGGGTTTGCCTGGCGAAGTTCTGGCAGTGGAGGGAGCTTCTCACAGAAGCCTCCCCCATGTCCAGCAGAGCCAGTGCCAGCCCAGGCACCAGGACAGATCTACAACTGGTCAAGGCCAAGCCCTTGGTAGCAATATTTTGGGGATAATGGCTTTAAGAATGAAAAAAAAGTTCTTGTGCAGCTGTAATTGGGTACACAGAAGAGTGGGGTGAGATGTGATGAACTGACCTTAACCCTCATTCCCACCTCCCTGTGCTGCTGGCAGGGGAGGAGGGAGAGAACTGGGATTAATCCTTGGAAGGGGGGACTGGTGGGGGGGTAGGTGCTTTCAGTATTGGTTTTACTTCTCATTATCTCGTTCTTTGTTCATAAATTCAATCCATTTCCCCAAGTCGAGTCTGGTTCTCCTGTGACAGGGGGAGGAATCTCTCCCTGCCCCTCTCTGACATCCTGAGCCTTTTTTCTCCTCTGTCCAGCTGAGAGAGGCAGTGGTAGAGACGCTTTGATAGGTGCCTGGCACCCACTCAGGTAAAACTGACCACACAACTGACACATTGCAACACAAAGCAACACATTGACTTTTGAAGGTCTCTGACTGGCTGCTAAATGCCTGAAATACAAGACAAAGAGATGCCCTTAAGAAGAGACCTATGGGGATATCAGCCCAATGAACTAGAAACAAGCTGTTTCAATTGAACCGTCTCAATTGCAGCTGTGTAATGTAGTCAGGTCAGCAGAATGTCCGTGTGAAGGACAAACAAAGCATCTGCAACCAAAGCAGTAATTTTTAAAATTCAGGTCAGTCCTATCGGTCTGACCACCCACAGACATCTTCAAACTTATCATGGGAAGAGAGTGATCAGCATGCTTTTGAAAGGAAATATTGCTATTAAAAAGGGAGATCTCCCACAGAAGAGGTTTCAGAGTGTAGCAGTGCTTGAAAGTGGTGCCAGTTAACCTGAGTAAAGTGTTTGTTTTGTTTGTCTTAGAGGTGGAAGGGAACAAGAGCCAACTGAGTTCAGCCTTCCTCCAAACAGGAGCACATCAGTGGCTCTCTGAAGCTACTCACATGGAGCAAACAGCAGAACCACCAGGAACACCTTAGTAGAAACTTCCATTTTGGTATCACAACCAGGGAAAAGCATCTAGATTATCCAGCTTTTCTCCAATCAGGAAAACAATTGCATTGTATTTCAAATTGCCTTTGTATTTGGAGCATGAAAAAACATTCTGGAGAGGTTTGCTGTGCCTGAAGGGGAAGAAATAATCACAAGCATTAAGTATTTATATTGCACCATATATATATATTAATGCCACCTATTTTTACCACTAAAAGCCAGACTAAAACTTTTTTTGCTTTTAATAAAATTTGTTATTGAAAATAAAACCACTTTGTATGTTCTGTATAATTCATATTGTTCTACCATGCAAACATATGGCTCAGATTGCTCATTCATATGAAGATAAATATGTTTATTCTCCCACTGACTCACTGCTATGAGAAACTTAATTCATTCAAAAGTTACCCAAAATATAACTAAAAAATGAGTATTTAAATCCTTCAGAGCCTTCTTACTGGGAAAAGGTAATCCAATAGATAAAGAGAGCGGCTTTTCATCAGGAAAATCAGCAGTTTTACAACAAAAAATAACTACTTATACAAACACTAGTATTTTCTTCGCTGTCACAAATATGATTCAATTTGAAAGTGTGCATACAGGTAATTTCCATTTTCAATTTAAGCCCAGTCTGCAGACAGCACCCAACAGCCTGGAGTGGAGCTTTATTATTCAGCCATGCACTGGCTAAAAATTCTATCCAGCTGCTCAGCACTCCAAAAGCTACCAACAATTTGGGTCTAAAGTGTGCGAATCAGTGTAACAGATTTATCTAATAACCACCAGAGTGCTGACATGCCACTGCAGGCACACCCTCCTCCCCTGGACAAGCATAGCTCTGGCACAGGACTGCAATCCTTGAACATCAATGCAATCCCCTCTGTTCTTTGCAGAGTAAGAGCCAGAATGCTCAAAAAAAAAAAAAAAAAATCAAAGATCCTCCTCCTCTTAATGGACTTGGACCTCTTTGATGTCTCACTCTTCTAAGGTGAAGCTTTTTAAAGATAAAAATTACTCTGTCAATAATTTCAAGCAGTATGACTTGTGCTCAAACACAAGTTTTACTTCTGGAGAACAGGTGATGTGAAAGTGATTTCCTTCATTACTTGAAAGATTTCTGTAGTGTTTCCAGATAATGTATTTTTAGGCATTCATCTTAAGCAACAAGAAATATTCTTGGATATTCTATTTTCCTTGGAAGTATTTCTGAATTTAAAATCTGACAGGTAAATTCAGAGTGCCTTAAGAAAAAGACTCCCTGTGTACAGCAGCTTGACTTTCACCCTTTGGATGTTGCAAATTTTTCACTGTGTTAGTCCTTTTGGTCAACCCAGAAGGATTCTGTATTGGACAAAGGTAGAATACTTCATGGGAGCATCACCTTCGAACAGAAACTGATTCCAAAGATTTTGAAACATTCCCAAGTTTAACTGAATTACAAAAAACTTGCCTCTGAAAATTTCTTCCTCCACTGTACTTCACACTAAAATGGAAATGGCATTTTAGACTTTTCTGCTTTATCTGTCCTCAGTTCTTTGTGCAAAAGTGATTGAAAAGGATGTGATACATGTGATAAATGTGACACAATACATAGGATTTGATACTTGTGACATGTGCCACATGACACATACAACATCATATGACATGTGATATATGACATGACAATATGATTACAAAAATCATATATTACATAATCATTCATGGCAAATACAATATGTGATACATATACAATATATGTGATACATATGAAACATTGTTATAAATGGCACATATATTATATATATAAGGTGCATATATATGAGATATAACAGGACTTGTTTTGTTTTTTTCAGAGATCCTCATAAGAACAGACTAAGCTCACCTGTTTTCTTGATTTTTTGTGTATTTGAAGAAGGAGTAGGTTTAGAAAAAGGATATGAGTCACAACCTTGTGCAGTCCTGAACCCTGAACGATCAGGAAAGCAATGATTTTCATTACCACAATACCCACTTCAGGTTCACTGAAAACTTTAAATATCATATAAATTTTCCACTTAATAGCTGGATTTTCTGCAGTCTGCCTGGGTTAAGCTACATTGTCTCAAGACATTAAATGCGACAAACCTCATTTTCAAACCTACTACAATATGTTTTAAAAGCTATTCCAAAAGCCCTTTTACTGCCTTTCAATAAAAATCCCCTATTAACTATGCTGAATCATGGCACACTATATAAATGGAAGCAAGACTCTAATAAAAGATGGGATATTAATAAAAATGAAGAGTGGGAAGATGGATCAACAACTGAGAAAGCCGCTTAGCAACGATAAGGGTGCAGAAATGAAAAGGATGCTCTACACAGGAAGCAAATTTATGCAAAACACAGGCTGGAGTACAATTGAACAAGTACCTGCCTTTGAGTAATAAAAGAGCATTTCTTTCACGTTTAGGAAAACGTACTTAGTTAAAAAACATTAGCACTTACTTACTACTGGTAACTGGACTGCCAGGTATGGGGCAGGTTTTTTTGTACACTATCACGATTAAAAAGAGTCTTCTGCCCTAAATGCACTTTGAAATTAAAACCAGTCATGCAGAATGACAATTCAAAGCCTGTTCCAATTATTTGAAGACTCAATGTAGGTAAGGAAGAACGTAACTGAAAACAGGAGGAATGGTGGTATTTTTTATTTCCATAATAATCATCATGTAATACTTCATAATTGAGAAAAGTTTTAAATCGATTTACAAATGACTTGGAAAGAATTCCTTAAGCACTTGGAACAGTGTCAGTTTTGCTGCCCAGAGTGCCAGATCCAAACAACTGATGTCTGCTTTGTTTTAGCCCACATCTGTTCAATTGGTACCACACAACGGGCACCCTTGTGTGATTTTTACCAATATATCCCCTCTCCCCCTTCTCTCATCTCCAGAGAATCCAAAGGTTAAACAACCATGACCAATCAACGGCAGCAAGTTACAGATTTTAAGAAACTTAAAGAAACAAACTATTATTATCCTTAATGAATTACTAGTTAAACAATGCTGCACATACCTGTGAAGGGCCTTATTCAAAATGTCAGACTTGATATTGCTAGGCAGCAGTGAATACACAAGGCTTGAGTTTTCTGGGAACTGTCTCATTTTCTTTCCTTCAACAAGATCAACTTTATCAAAAGGGTGGCTTGAGTATTTATCCAATAATTGACACTAATAAGAGAGGGATGGTGGGAACAAGACTTCTGGATAAACTCTCATTATCTAAATCAGGAGCTGCCTGCTGGCCCATGCTGATGGACTGATCACATGTGGTCACTCTTGTTTCCCATCTCTAGGCGCAGCTCTGTGAAGGGCCCAGCTCTGGTGGACAGACTGCTGTGCCCTGTGCTTCACTTCCAAAATCAAACAAGCACAGAATGTATTGTAGGAAGAGAAACAAAGCTAACCAAACCACACCAAAATTACACCAGGACAAGGAATCTGCTGTCCACTAAATGCCTCTTGTAGAAGAGGGGTGAGTTAAGAGTCCCTAAGCAGAACTCCCCAGGCAGATATTCAGACACCTCTCACCTATCTTTAGAAACTTCCAGCAGCACACAGATCTGTATCTATACTCAGTTCAGTGGAGAGGGGCTTTCCACATGCAAATCAATATGAACATCTCAATTTGGAAGACAAAGAAAGTGCTGCTGACTCCACTGGGTGGAGAGAATTCAGTTGTGCATGATTACATCAAGTCTAAAGAGTCATATCTTCTCTACTATCACTGGCCACTAGCTAAGGGTGAGACAGCTTTAGGAAACCTTATTTCTGGCAGCAGTTGATTGTCTTTTAGTCAAATGTGACAGAGAGGGACAGCTACCGGTTGGTCTCATCATTAGAAATAAATAAGGAATATGGCACTGAAAAAAGACCAGGGAAACATAAGAAGACCGCTGGAAGATGCGGCCTTGAACTTTCTTGAGGAAACAAGGATGTGCCAAGTGAAGAAAATGCAACTATATATAGTGGACAGCAACTATGCAAAATGCAAAGAACCCAGCCTGTTACAAGCAAAAGATATCTGATGTTGAAAGTTGCCCATGGACCTCTGGCAAACTGAGAGCACAGTAACTTCCTGCCACATGAAGGACAGATGCAGGGACTACAAGAGGATTACTTCACTTAATAAGAGCACATAAGAACCAGAGCTTGCATAACACATAGCTGAGAACCATGTCAGTAGGAGAATTAATTCAAAAGTATTCTGCTTCAGAGTTGCGTAGAAGGTTTTAGGAGAAGATAAGCAAGACTATCAGCTTGAAATTAAACAGGCTGCTTATTACATTTGTGTTTGGCATACCCAAGTCAGCAGTTAGCTAAATCATGACCTCCAAACTTAAAGAAAAGGCATTTCACAGAAGGAAGTTAAACTTCCTTCAAGAGCTTCAAGAGGTTCAAGAGCTCTTTGCTTTTGCCACGGCAGAATACAGAATAAAATGCTTCAGTAAATGAACTGAGAAAGGTGTAGCACATAATGGAGGAGGAATTACCCATCACTGAGATTAACTGGTTGTTCATTAGCCAGGCTATTCCTGCATATATCAAATTGCTACCCCAGAGTCCAAGGACAATATTAACATGGTAACAGAACAGATCTCAAAAATTCAAGGACTCAGCAGTCTGTGCCTTAAGACACAGAGCAGAGGTTTTTCTCTCATATAGCTGTTGGAATAACCTGTACAAGCAGAGTATGAATGCCCCTACAGCACAAAAGGAGGTAGAACTTAGATACTGACTGAAATGAACCAATCAAATATGTAGAAAGAGAATGAGGGGGAAAAACCTTAAGAGATAAATGACTCCATGTATTCCCCGTATCTTAAGACAGCACCAGGTTATGTATAAAGCTGTTGGAAATTCAGAATACCTTTACGGTAACCATTAAAGAAATGTATTCTGTAGATTACTTTCCCAGCAAAGAAGGCAAATAAAGGAAAAGCATAGATATTTGGTGATATAAAAGGTTAATTCTAGTAAAACTTAAGTCTTAACCTAAAAGAAATAGCATGACTAAACATGAGTCTGAACAGCTCTAGAAAGAACTAGAATTCATAGAGTAAAGCAAAGAAAGAAGGTAAATTCCCTAAAAATAAAAAGAACATTAACACCACATTTGCAAATGGAGGCACCTCAGATTGTTCAGGCGACCACAAAGATGCTACAACTCAATTTCCTTCAACATTCGATCCAGGTTGCTGTTGTTTGTTGTTTATAGTGTTCAGTGATTGCTCTGTCTCCTCGAGACAAACTCACATGAGGACTATTATCTAAAGAGCAGTCTTCATAGTACTTTGGCTAAGCACACTCTGTGACTCCACCACAAAACAAATTCTTTTGCGACACCAGTAACTGAAACTTGCTTGCCCAAAGAGGTGCTGACTACCTGTCTTCTAGTCAAGATAAAGGCACTAGGAGGGAATATCCCTCAACACCTCGTGGCTCACCGAAAACAAGGATTGTTTCCACATGGATAAAACTTACACTTTATAGGGGAAGGAAGATTTGACAACCTCAGAGGTTTTTCTTCTTGTTTGGTGAGGAGACACATCTTAAGAATCTTTTATATGAGGAACTGCATCCCTGAGAACACATAGTTTTAAAGCAGTCTGAATAAACACTGGGAAACTGATCATGTTGAAGGTCCCTTCTCTCACCACCAAAGAGCCCAATTCCTACTACTGACCAAAACTCTGCACAGGGAGCAAAAACCAAGAGCCATTTCCATCACAGAAACTTTAAATCTGTACAAGAAACACAGCACAACACCATAGTGGGAAAGAGCTTTAGTGCTGCCATCTGAGAAATGCCAAACATCTACAGAACCCTGATGATCAGAGTGCATGCAGGGTATCAGTGCCTCTGCTGTCAGTGGATCATATACCACTGCTGTCATCCAGCCATCAAGATGCTGTGTCTAAGTTAACGGACTTCCAGTGAAGACCAACCTCTATCTCCTTTTTTGTGATTCCAGGTCTCTTTTCCTCTCCCACTGCTGCCCTTGATGCTGAAAACTAGTAAAGCAGGGCTTCCACATTCCCGCTGTTACTCTGGCAAGCTTTGCCTATTCAGTCCTTCAAAGACTCTGTGCCAGAAGGCAAAGAACTGCACAGGATTAAGAGAATTGCTTGACCAAATTTATTTCAGAGAATTCAGGAGTTCCAATTCCTCAAAACTACGACAAATCCCAAGACACACTTTCTCTTACACTAAGCTCCCTCCCTCCTCAAAGCATCCACAGCTTGGAGAACACTTCCTTGCCTTCACCCAGAAATCATTCTAGCAGGATCCATCACTCACTGAGGAACTAGGGGGATAAAATGGTAAATGAAATTCATGCTGGTAAATGCAAAATAATGCAGGGAGGAAATCCCTTTCCCTCAGCACTGGGCGGGCTACTGCATCTTAGAGAGACAGGAAAGCTATAATGAAATTATGCACATCAGTTCTATGCAGATAGTGATTTAGTACTCAGTAACAGATAGAACTTCAGAAGCTGATGAGATAAAAGGGCTGGGAAAGAAAATATCATTATATCATGGTATGATTTTTCTGCATCTCTAGAGCTGGAAAGGGATCAGGAATGACAAGGATAGTAAGGGCTGTAAAATGTTTTCTGTATGCAAAGCATTTGAACAGACTAGGAAGATTCAGCTGGGAAGGAGTTTGATAAAAGTCTAGAAAAGTTTACAAGTGTTGACAAACTGAATAGACAGCAATCCTGCATCACTTCTCATAATACAAGAATTATCAGAGAGCACTTTGAAAAATAACAAAAGGAGGTGGTTTTCCCACACAGCATGCAGTTTAATTGTTCTCTTTATGACAAAAGCTTGCTTATCTTTCAAGAATAATTAGGCAAATTCTATGAATAAAAACTCCCACCAACAGCTATTAAACACCAAACTGACTCTGCTGCCAGACAGAATGCACCTGTGAGGCAGCCAGCCAGAAGCTGAGAGGGTATATCTGGTGAAATACAATTTCCCTATACTTAGATAATAAAACACCTAGCCCATGTAATAGTAACAAGCTAGAAGGATGCTTAACTTGATCCAAACATCCACTCTTACACCCTTCTGTGTCATGTGCCCAGTCCAAGAGTCACACCAGTGACTCTTTTCTATTTTTTCTAGGAAAGCAGCTATTCCCTTTTCCTGTCACAATAAAACAGAAATGAGACCTCACTTTTATTTTATTTTTAAAGAACCTAATATTGTATAGTTATTTATACCTTACTGCATCCTGCTGATCACTTGTGTTTTGATAGCTTTACTTTCTGTTGTACTGTGCTTTATATGGTGCAAAACAAATGAAGGGTTTGTGTTCTGGTGACCTTTAGCTTTGACCAAAAGATGCCACATCACACCATTAAAAAAGCCAGACCATGCAGAAGAATTTATTTTTTAAATTTTAAGTGGCACTTTACTACTTCTGTGTAAAAGCAATGTGTTGTTCAGACATTGTTTCATCCTTCTGATGTGCCAGAACTCCTCATATCATTACATTTGCAGAGATCATTCACTGTTATGACAAAACAAACTTCAGGTTTAGGTGCTGATTTATGTATGTTAAGGCATTGGCCTTTCTGCTTAGCTTGTTGGTAAAATTCTGGATCCCATTCACAGGGGAAGGAAGGCCAGAGAAACTGCCATCCCAATTAATTCCCATTGCATCAGTTGTCATTTGGTACCTCAGAATTCAGGCTCTGAATTTTTGAATTCTTGCTATGAATTCTTGCTGGATCACTGCGTTATGTTTTTGGTGTATCATTACATTTGTTAGCAGCAGCAAGCAGTAGAACACACGGCTCGCTTTACTGGGTCTGCTTTGCTACTCATAGCTAGAAAACTCAATTTTGGTTAAATCCTTCTTCCTGCTCCCCCAAATGAATAAAACCATCATTCTGATGGATTGCACTCAGCTTGGATACAGAAACAACATGTGAGATAATTCTACCTTACAACCCAAGAGGTATTTGTCACAAAATACTCTTTGCACTTACTGAAAGAGGATTTAAAAAATTGTGATTCTATCATAAACAGAGCCATTATGGGCTTAAGAACTGAAGATACCGAATTCCTTGGGGATCACGTTTTAGCTTTGTTTTCAAGAAAAGGACATAGGTAATCTATTCCCTTCAACAAAGCTTTGGGGGTTTTTAGTGGTTTCCTAAACTCTTCAAACTCTAAGTCTCTGGCTGTTTAACCATGGAAAATGCTCTTGTGCAAGAGGATAGCATTTCTGAGGGCTTGCAATGATGATGGCTCTGGAAACAAACTGATCATATCTGTGCTCAACATCTCAATTCACAGGATAAAACATGTTATTGTGGAGAGCCCCTCTGTGCCAGATACAAATTCTCCATAAGGACCATGCAACTGACAGGCATTTTTTGTTGTTTTGGCAGCTGAATTGGAAGAAAATTAGAAAAGAAATTAATGTTTAAATGGGCTAAACATTTGTTTGGTTTTGATGCTTGAAACTAAAACACCAGAATAGTTACTTCATACCAGGCAGAAAGGAAAGGGAAAGGAAAAAGCAAAGGAAACAGGAAAATGATTTTCCAAGTTCTGATCAGTACTGCCTGAAACAAAACCATTGCTACTGGCTCCAGCACCACTTCCCATGGAAGACACGAAGAGGAAGAAGACCCCAACAAATACTTTTGATATAGAAGACTGGCTCATTTTAGAAATTTGTTGGCAGCTGCTGGGCAGCCAGCCCATGGCAGCAGTAAACTGCAAAACTCAGTCAATCCCAACCTTTGTAACTAAAGCAAATGACAAGATTTCCATTTGCCTGCCTAAGCCCATCCAAAAAAGGATACAGGGCTGACAACACAGAACAGGGAAGGCAGAGCAAACTCAGAAACTAAGGAGAAATCTTAGCTTTGATCATGGTGAGTGATCACACTACAGTTTCATTTGCATTATTTATTTCATACAGGGTTTTTAATTGTTGAAATATGCAGGAGGTAGCAAAAACAGTGCTTGCCTTCTGTGCCTAATTATCAAAAAAAAAAAAAAACAAACCAGTAACACAAACACATCCTGCTTAAGAATGACTTAAGAATGACTTCCTTGAGAATATTGCTCCTCTTTTATCTTCCTTGAAAAGCAACTGGCACCAAGAGCTGTGACTGGGGCTTTCTATGACACAAGCACAGTACAGGGTGCTCCTGAAAACCATGGTGGGAGCTCTGGCTTGAGGCTTTAAGGTTGTTCTATAATAACCACTGATTTAAGACTACTGGATTAAATTTCAGTGATCAAAAGAGAAAAATAATGCCTTAAATGTTTCAAACCGTGAAGCCTTGTGAACATGTTTATTCTGTATTTCATTTCCATCACTGCAGTAAGTTTGGAGCTATGTTATTTATATTCAACACAAAGGAATAAATTGCATTATTAATAGTTCTCAGTCACTTGAACTCATGTTCATGCTACTGAAAATTTCCCACTGCAGTCCGAACTCAGAAGGTTTAGGGAGAAGCTAGGTGGAGTTAGGGAATAGTAATCAAGGTTAAAACCTGAACCAAAATTTGCCATAAGATTAACCTGCTTGCAGCTCTCATCACAGAGAGCAGCCCAATAGAGAAGCACAAAATGAACACATGTAATGCAAATTAATTTTAAGGAGAGCTATGTGTGCATGTACATCCATATTAACTTCTCTCTTGTCCAATAGATTCTAGAAAAAAAAAAAAAAAAAGCAGCGAACTTCAGATTCTGGCCTTAGGGCTTAAATGAGTAACTATTGATAGAACTTTCTCCGCTATTAAGATGTTACTATGAGAAAAAAGAGACTGTCTAACAAAGACTGAATTAATGGACTGCATAACACAAAAGTGTGGAAATCTGATCACAGACACAGGTAGTGGATGGGGCTAGCAGGGACCTCTGGAGATCATCCAGCCCAACCCACCCTGCTCAAGGATCACCTGGAGCACATTCCACAGGACTGCATCCAGGTGGCTTTGGAATCTCTCCAGAAAGGGAGCCTGCACAGCCTCCCTGTGATGCTAGTTCCAGGCCTACCCTCACACACCCATAAGCTCTTGACTCCTTCTTCACCCACTCATTGGCAGAGCTCAGAACATTCCAGTTGCTCTATCCCATCAACAGCAGCTCCACCACCTTGCCTTGCTGCCCTGGCTTTCCTAGAAGGAATTTAGCCATCCATGACTGTATTCCCACCACATCTCTGTGGCTGCAATGAGATCATGGCCACAGTGATAAAGAGCAGAAAGGCAAAAGTAGTACCACTGCTGCCAATTCCCTTCCTCATTAATTTCTCGTTGTATTTAGCTTCCCTCCCAGAAGTGCATCCCAATTCCAGCAGAGGGGACTCAGCAAAGATTTACTTTCAAAATAGCAGCCCTCAGGCACATGGGGCTTGACCCTGCTCCCATTCAAATAAACAGGAATTTGGCCATGGACTTGCAAAAGTAGGATACCTGTCTTGAGAACAGTTATTTCCTACTAAAGAAATGTGAGAGCCCTGTTCAGTAACTCTTCACTTGTGCCCTTCTACTGTAAATTAAAGGCTAATTGTTTCAAGACAAGCTCGTAGTTTATCAATACAGTTCTGTGCATGAGGCTCCTAAAAAGCAATTATCACCAACAATATAAATGAGCTAGTTTCTCATGTAAAATTTGTTTCTGAGGTAAACAAACCCTCTGGAATTTCAAGGAGCTGCCTTTGACCCACCCTAGCTGGGAGATGAACAGTGAAAAGAAGGAAGGGAAATGACAAGAAGAGTGACAGGGCTTGATCTCTGCAGCAGAGGTGAACACAGTGATTTGTGCACCCTGCTGCTCTTCCAGCAGAAGAACTACTTGTCAAAAACCACATGGTAGAAGCAGAACAGCACCACGGGACCCTTTCCATTTGCCACCTGCCCTGAAGGGGCTGTGGGACAGGACATGGCTCAGTGCCACTGCCCTGGCCAATGGCCCTGCACTACAGCAATCCCTCTGCCAGCCCCTTACACGATTTCCCAGAAAAATTCACAGACTTGCCCAAACAGGGATGAGAGGGGCTGCAGCACAAAGTAATAATTAATAATTAATAAATCTCCAAGATGTGTCTACAGAATCTCCTCGCAGTGATTGTTCACTTCCTGGCTGGAGCCCAGGTTTCTAAATCCCTGCCAATAGTATTTCTAAAAATGAATTTCCAGCAATATCTTCATCAACAAAATGTTGCCACATCACAATACTTCACAGCAGAATCACAATGAATTACTCTTAAAACTCCACACAATTAAAAAGGGTAATGAGCATTATACTGAACTTGCCTCTGAGAAGTGGTTTCAGTACTGAGAGCAGCCACTCACTGATTTTGTAATGCAATGACTTTTGCATTACAGCCCAAGAAGCCAGATACTGAACCAGTGTTTTATTCAGGTCAGGGCTCCTTTACCACTAAGGGGAATTTAACTGACAATATGAGTGTTAAAAGAATTAATGTCTTGATTTCACGACAAAATAGAAATGAAACCCATCCTGTGAAGATGTTGTTCAGTTTCCACTAATTTCCATTCACACACTCTTGACAACTCCCTGCTTTGGGATAACTTCAGGACTACAAAATTTTGGGCTGCAGCTTTCAAGTAAATAATTTGAGCAGTCTTTTGTTCAAGCTCTGCATTTTGGAATACGTGTACCTTTAGAAATAGAAATGTTTTGTATCTTGAGGATAGGCAGCTTGGTCTATTATCTTGGCAGCTTTCTGTCCAATTATATGCAATGGTCATACTGAAACAAGACATGAACAAAGAACCCTAAATTAACTCTGGAGTTTAATGCATATTGAACATTTATATTTGCCACGCAAAATAAAGTGTCTGAAGTGGATGCAATTTCCTTGGAAAAGTTAATCTCTCTAGACTTTTGTCTATATTTTCAACTGTTAAAATAGTAATTACCTGAAAAGTCACATAAGGGGAAAGCACATATGCTACATGGTTTACAAGACAAAGCTTTTTTAAAATTTTAATAAATATACTAATTACTGGGCAGTAAGTAAAGAATAATTTAACAAATGTTGATGCTGTTAAGACACCGCAAGGGGAAAAAATGCATTTCCCCAAATGTTCACCACAAAAACAAACCAGTCCAAGATGGGAGATAACCAGAGAAAATTATACTCTGACTACCACAAGCTGAAAATTGTGTGAAAAAGCAGCCCTGAGGCTCTCATGTATGGGAATGCAACACAGATGGCAAAAGCACTAATCTCTATCTTCCCACCACTTCCTTGCACCCTGAAAGCTCTACTTGGACAGAACAGTGCCTTTCTAGTGGCAAAATTAATGGAATACATGGATTTGGGAAATAAAGGAATCACAGATACCGATGAGTTATATTTGGAAACCCTCGACACCCAACAGCCTTTAGGTGATTAATTTGAACCCCTCTGAAAGAAAAAGCCTGTAACTGGAAAGGATTCATTGTTGTGAAACAGCAACTCAGGAATGTCAGTACAATGAGAGCTCCACCTAAAAAAAATCCCCATCCAAATAAAGAAGAAGAAAAAAAGTTTTAGTTAGGAACTAGTCTGGCTAGAGTACGACAAATCAGAGTAGCAGAATTGCATTCCAAAGTTTTTCTTGGTAACTTCCAAGAGTCTCACACATCAGCATGCAAGAGGGCATTTTCTTTCTTCGGGTAAATTGAAATCCTGCTGCCTTTTCTGTTTGACATAGCAAATCCTTTGTGTAACAGCTACTACATCACACCTCACTGCTCGCTCCTGATATCACCTAACGGGCTCAATAAGATTTTATCGGTAACCTGCTGAAGCCTCAGTTGTTTCTCTGGGCAGAATGAGAGCGGATAATTCTTGACAGTGCTGCCAGGAATGCCCTGAGATTTGCTGCTTGCAGTGCTTAGTCTGCAGCCCTGTTTCTGCTAAGAGCTCTGAAGTGAAGCTCAGAACAATGCTTCATGTTCTGTGTTATGTGAGCTTGGGTCTTTATTAGGAAGTTTCTTTCTAGCTACTGAAGTATGTTTAGGAATACATCTTGTTCCTATGGAAATCAGCCCTTGCCTCCAAATAGAGCAGGAACAGACTCCCTGTCTGCAAATCAGAGATCTTGGCATAAAGTGAGAAAATTGGGAGGGCCTGCTAAGCTTCACTGGTGTGGAAAGGTCAGTCTACAAATCAAGGGACTCCCACAGGAGAAGCAGAAGGGCTGCAGCACATACAGAGGGGATGCCTCTCCCTGCCTTATCCCCAGAGAAAATCCCAATTTTACCCCCTGGCTCCTTCCCCCTGCCAGCCTGTCCTGGCAGCTGAAGAGAAAAGGCACAGCAGCAGCATCTTCTCATGGCTGAGGTGCTGCTGAGCCCATCACTCTGAGCAATACAGGTATGAGAGGAACTTGAATTTCAAAGTAATTTGAGCTGACATCTCTATTTTACAAGTAGAAAACACACCCAGGTCCAAAACCTCCAAAATTACTTGGGAGTTTGAGCATGTGAATAATCAGGCATTTCAGAGACAGGGGAGAGGCATCCCTCCAGAATGCATTTTTTAAAACACAGATTTCTTTGGCTTGTCTCAAACTTGGGCCTTAAAAGCCTAAGTAATTTTGAAATTATTATACATGGTTCATTAAAAATATGGTGAGTAAGTGAAAGGTCAGAAAGGAGTTTTTTTACATCTTCACATTTAAGAAGGTTCATTTTTTTAAAAAATAAAATGACAGAAACAGGAGAGTTTTACATTACCACTGGTATGTAAAAATGCAGTCTTTGTTTTATCTTAAGTTTGGCCATTAAATTCTAATGAAAAGCATAAGTCAATCTACCATATAGAAGAGATATCACTTTAAAAGTCAGGTTTTCATCTGCAAACCTTTCATATGGAACAATCCTGCCTCAATCTAAAAGATTGGTTTATCAGAAGTATTGATTATTAGGTTGATTTTGAAACGAAGACCAAACTAAAAGCCCTATAGCTAAATCAAGTACACTACCATTTGAAATATAAACACGTTACAGTAGCTTTTGAAGAATATAATTGAGGTGCCAACTGGAATTACAGAAACATCTCTCATACCTTCCTAACACCGTTACTTGCTCCTGTTAAATGAGGTTGTGCATTTTATGAACTCAAAAAGTATACCTGGAAACTCACCTTCCTAACCCTCTCCTAAAAAAAAAAAAAAAAAAAAGCCACACACACAAACAAAAAAAAAAATCATTTTGGATATTTAGGGCTGTTCTCTGCCCTTCACAAGCCCCTTGCTGCCAATACGTCTATTTTAAATTCATAATGGTCTTATTCTTCCATCCAGAAAACCAGTACATCCAACCTGACAGTAAACAGGAAAAGCAGTGATGAGCCATTCTTTATTTTCAAGCCTTTGGAGCACAGGTCTGTGAACTTTTTCTCTGAAATCTGTTTCCATCAAATATAATCAGCAAAATGAATGCTAAGGAACTAGCCCTGGAAGTAATTCCTCCACAACATCTTCACACTGACCTCCAACGATCTCACTGGTATATAGATGCCAGTGACCAAGGACCTAGACAGGAAAAACGTTGGCTACAATTTGTCATTGTGCTGCACTAACATTTTGCTGCTTTCACAGAGATCTCTCTAGGCACAATATATGCAAATATAGCAAAACTCTACATTCCAAAGAATGATGATGATTAATGGGGGTAGGGAAAAATTATAATAGAGGGGTACGGTGACTTGTCCAGAGTAGATCAGTTGCAGAGAAAGGAGCTCAACAACCTCCTCTAAATACTGGTCCAGCACTTACTCATCCCAGGTGTGGGACTTCCAACACCAGAGAAACAAAGAATATTAAGTCTATTTCCACACAACAGCAAAGTTTGAGCAATTGGCTGGTTGAACAATTTGTGGTATCTTGAATATGAACACCATTAGAAATATTTTTGTTTACAAAAACCAGTGTACATTATATCCAAGTTACTTTGGTATAATGTTGAGTAAAACACAATGCAAACCAGTATCATTATCCATATTTATAGTCTTAGCCTTCATGTCTATGTACTTTTTCCCACTCTCTCAAACAAAACACTTTTATCAGTGACAGTTTTACATATTCAGATACCTTCTCACAACCTTAAGTGATTATTGTTCTGAAAATATCTAGAAAAATAATAAGGGCTTGTAACAAATTATCTGTCTTGCTGTCTGTTATGTCTTAAAAAATATAACTAAGAATTTTTTCCCCCCCTCATGGCATCTAGGGTTTGAAAAATCAACTGGAATATCTGTTGCTCTTACTACCACCAATAATAAAAGGCTGAGCTTTAGAGATGTAAAGCACAGAGTAAAATCTCTCACTTTGTCTCTACTCGCGTTGCCTGTGGAGCACTAAGTACTAAAAATGTAATTATTCAGCATGGAAATATAAGTCAATTACATCCAAAGTAGACATGATGACAACTAAGATTTTTGTTCTTTTCTTTCTTTCTGTTCGCGGGATTGTCATTAAGTTACTTCACTGGTAACTAGTGGCTGGTGATGGTCCTCAACTCATAAGAAATATTTTCAGACAGGTATCTCACTACTGAGTTGCTAAAAAACAGAATATAAAAGTGAAGGTCACAGGCTTTAGTGGTATTTCAGTAAAAATACCTTTAGGGTATTTCAGTAAAAGCTTGAATTTGCCTACTCTAATGCATTTGGAATGAGGCAGATGTTTTAGCACTTTGCTGGACGGAGCTGAGGATAGACTCTCTCACAACATGAAAGAGAGTTATCTTATAACAGTTTATTCACTGAGAAGGAGTGAATGAATGCTTCATACAGAAGTTCCCCTACTATTATAACTTCCTACTCCTGTAATCTGAAACAGTCACAACTGAACATCTCTCGGGCAGTGTCGCAGAACTGAATATTCTAAAACATTCCTTACACACTCCCAAGGCTTCTCAACATAACACTACATATTAAACTGTCTCTTTCAAAACTATGAACATTTGCAGGAGAGCTTCAGATGTTTAACCTAACATATAGTTAAAACTGTGCGTTTGCTCATTCTCGCTAAAAAAATCTTTTAAGTCCCTCTCAGGTTGCAGTGCTAAGGCAAGTGATTAAGACTGGCATTCAGTTTCACAGCATTTTCTTTCCTTACTCTTGCATCTTCTCACTGGAGGTGTACTCTTTGTAACAGTGGATATTCCACAAATTTCAGAATGCTAAAGACTCTCATTTTTACCCGATTCTGAAGATGTTAACCAAGGAAAGCATTTAAAAACGTCCTTTGAACGACTATTTTCAGCTGGATGGTAACAGTTCACATCTTTTGAAGACTAGGGACACTGTGCTATGTTAAATAAAGACTGGAGTTAAAAAGGAGGATTTTTACCACTACCATTAGGGAGAAGGAACATATGTTCACTTGTAACAGAGGACAATACACTCATATACTCGGTTTTAACACTATTCCATCTTAGATAAAGTGTTTTGCTTGATTAGCTCAGAGCACAGGTGCAAGTGAGTGACATTTCCTTTTGCTGAGCAGAGTGGGGTAGGAAGAACCTAAAAAGACCTGTCAAGGTCACACCACAGCACGATGACAAAGTTACAGAGGAAGTCATCACTGATTCCCAGCTCAGCTGCAGCAGAGATTGCAACATGAAGCTTCTCAAAGGTTTCTGTGCTACCAAATGACACACAAGCAGAAAGATAAGTAAAATCAACAGTTTTTAGCACTAACTCAGGAGTACTTTGAATACGAGACAAGTCAGACCACATCTTAGTTTGAGCTTTACAGCTAAATGAGGTAATGCAGCAGAACAAATACTCAGAAACCTTGTGTAACTCTGACATTTGCTTAATCACATCCACGTATCTTTAAATAAGTCTGGGGAAATCGTAGAGCGTTGGAGGAAAAGCGAAGAGGGGCCACAGGGTTTATTCGCTTGTTTTTGTCCCCCGTGACAAAACGGTACTAGTACGAATATGAAAGGAGAGAAAATCGGGCAAACAGATAACCCCGAAGGCTCCGAGGGGTCCCGTTGTCATGGAAACAAGTCGCCGCTAATGAGCTTTCCGCGGCATGACTGATTAATACCCGAGCCCTGTAAATAAATATTGATGCCGAACGCAGCCAGACACGCAGGCAGCAGCTGGATCGAGCTGGGCGAGCAACAGCGCAGCGCGCACACGCCGC
This sequence comes from Vidua macroura, assembly GCF_024509145.1. Lineage (NCBI taxonomy): Eukaryota > Metazoa > Chordata > Aves > Passeriformes > Viduidae > Vidua > Vidua macroura. The sequence continues at coordinate 31,868,013 of NC_071575.1, forward strand.
GGCTCCCCGCGCACAAAGGGGACCGCACAAAGTTTCCCGAGCGCTGCTGCCACCGCGCTGCGCGGGGGAGCGACGGCGGCCACCGCGCAGCACAACGCGGGTCGGGCCGGGCCGGGCGCTCTGGCCCGCTCCTGGTGCCTGCAGGTTTCCAGCAGCGCTCGAAGCAGCGCTGTCCGGCACCGCCACCCGCCCGGCCCCGCACAGACAGACACACGGACACGCCAGCCCTCACCTTGCGCTAAGTCGCTGCCCGCGCACAGCCACTTTTCCCGATAGTTGCCCGGCGAATCCACGAAGGAGAGCGCGGCTCCGGCGTGTGGCCGGGAACTGCAGCGGTGGCACCTCCAACCTCGGGGAGCAGAGCACGGTGCTTCAGCCGGCGAGCGGGGGGGATAAGGCACCGATGCACAGAAGCTGCTGCTGCTGTCACCTCTTTCCCCGGCTCCCCCATCTCCTCCTGTCCCCGCCCGCTTCTCCACCTTCTCTCTTCCTCCCCCCACCCCCTCTCCAACCAGCTGTTCTCGCTCCACCTGGGCCAGCTCTCCAGGTGCCTCCCTGCTCCCACACGCGTCCCCTACCGCAGCTGGAGCTCCGGAGCGGCTGTTCCGCCTCTCGCCGCGCTGGCTCCGCTGTCCCGCACGGAAACTTCCCCGGCCCCCAGCGTTCCTGTCTGTACGGAGCGGGCTGCTCGTCTCGGCCGGTGACATCGCAGCGGGGACAGGCAGAGCTGCCCGGAGGTGACCACTCACCTCAGCAAAGCCCGGCTCCACTCTGCCGGGATGGGGGTGGACGCGGCGCTGGCGGCATCGCCAATGGAGATGATGCGGGGCGCTCCCCCCGCCCTCTCCCTGTCCTGCTCCTCTTGCGGGGTTTCCCCGGGGAGGGACGGGACGCGCCGCCCGGGCGCTGCCGGCACTGCCGGGCCGCCTCTGCGGTGCCGCCGCCCGCCCTCCTGAGCTGCGGGGAGGATGGATGAGGGAGGGGGCGCTGGCAGGGCGGGTGCGGCCGGAGCGGAGCCGTGCGGTGCTGCTCTGCGGTGCACAAGGATCGGCTTCCCCTGGGCAGGCTGGGCCAGCAGGCGACAGTGCGGCGGCTTGCCCAGGGCTTCCAGCCAGGCGCTGTTCCCTGCCCGGCTCAGACCCGGGTTCGCTCCCCGCTTTTTCTTCTTCTCCCTTCCCGCACGCCGGCCTCCCCTCCCAGTCGTTACGAGGGCACTGGGGTGTACGTTCAATTTTAAGAGTATTATATGAATAAATAGCGATTCGGTGATTTAAAATTACTCTGCGCGCATCCATCCGGCAGCCTGTTAAGAAGCAATCACCTCCAGGCACGGTTTAATCGGAGGGATCCTCCGGTGCCTCCGGCGGGGCTTGCCCGGGGAGCCGCGGCCGAACGCCCACCTGCTGTGGGGCTCCTCAGGAAAATTCCTTACGGGAGAGCTCTGCCCGGCCCGGGAAGGCCGTGCTACCGGCGGGAGGGACGGAAGGACCCCCGGGAGAACCCCGGCCTCCGCCTGGGAACAGCCCCAGAGTTTGTCCCACGTCTCACTAGAGACTAAACCAGCCCGGACTAGGCAAGGGTTGGCCGTGCAGCCGGAGTTTAGACGCTGGAGGAAGCGCACGTCCTTAGAGCAGTGGAAATGTGGCTGTTATTACGGCGTGACGCCAGCGGGCACACGAACAGGCAGCGCGGAGTGAGCCCTCCAGGCTCCTCAGAGCGATTCTCGAACTCACCTGCGCACCCGGCGGCCCCTCGCTGCTGCAACAGCAGACCCGCGGCTCCGAGACAAAGACTAACGCAGCTCCGAGATAGAGGAGGATAGGCACAGATTTGAGGGCTCAGCCCTCAAAAGATGGCTAAAGCTTCCCTTTCTCCCCCTCCTTCCTTTTGCATCGCACCTCCAGAGCCCAACAGGTGGTTGTGACCTCAGAGAAGTTCTAAGCTAATCTAAGTAATGTCTATAAATGACCTCTCGCATGAATTCACATTATAAGAAAAAAAGATTTTTCATTTACATTTTAATGCATAAATCATGCAAAGTAGGGAGCTCCAGACACTGTTGCAAGAGTGATGACTCATGCCCACCACATGTACATTATTTATTGTCTGAGGACGGGACCGTGTTTAAATTAGGCTGCTGGATAACCTAATCTAGATGTTCTGAACTGCTTCCCTATAATTATGTTCTGGAGAAAGTAAAGCATCATTTCTTAACCCTAGTCTCTCTCCCTGAAACGTTTTAATTCAGAGACTTGTGTGGAACTACATGTTTTGAATTCCCTAGCAGGTGGAGTGTTCTTTCCACAGGCAGTGCACATGGAAAGGAATGATCACAGATGTACTTCTCAGATCAGGCAGGAATGTAAACTGTGGCTTTCTGCACATTAGCAGATAAAAGCTGTAAGTTCAACAATTTCAAACAGAAATGAAGATACCCTTGTCAGCTTGTGCCAGTTTCTCATACTGGAATGTCTCATTACACGGCTATGTTAAACTAGGCTTCACCATCCCATTGCGACTAATTCTGTTCCAGACACCAAAAAAAAAACTCCTTATGGCTAGGTGGGCTGCTGTTATTTTTTCATAAAATAATTACAGAGCAAAGAAATAGTGGACCACCATTTCATCTGTTTGTTTCCTTCTTACAGTCCTGTACAATTGCCGATTTCTCTATTTTATTAAACCTTGAGAGTATAAGGGCAAAAAGCTGTTCTGTTCCTTGTTCTTAATTTGTTTTTCCTTCTTTTCAAGCAGATGGTATCAAGGAAGCTCTTCCCACACATACACAAAGATTCAAAGCCATTCCTGTGAGGAACTCGGGCTTCAGCTACTCCTTTTGTTCTGCTCTCTTTCTGTGAGAGTGCCACACTCTCACCCTCACCCACTTAATTTTTGTGAGTGACCAAAGGAAAAGCTATAGCCAGAGTCTCCTCTAAATATGACATAAAGAATTCTGTGGTACACATGCCTATTTTGTGAGGAGCAGACTTTTTCCAGTGGATAAATGTGTGAGGGGAAAGATCAGGATGGGGGGTGTTTATTTTTGCTCGGTATTTTGGAGGAGAGAAATGCTGGACTTTTCATAGTTTGAGCTTTAAATTGGCTTTTGGTCCCCAACCCAAAGGGCTGAAACGCAGCAAACAGTAATAGGGAAATGCAAATTATGACAAGAAATTAAAATTAAATCCTGATCAATGATTCTGTCATCCCATGCTACTGCCAGATGCAGCAGCCAAATGCTTGTGTCCCAACAGCCTCATTATCATCTGCTTGATGTTGTGTGGCTCTTTTTGTAGTAAATATAAAATAAAACCCATCTTATATTTTAGCAAGTCGGTAGACACTTTCCATTTTCTAAAATATCTACAAGTCTTCCTGCTCTAACACTCCTGTCTCACAAAATAAAAGCTGTTTAAAATCATGACTTCTGCCATGGTGCAAACTTCAAGTACCTGTCTCGGTGTGGAGGGTGACACCAAACAGAGGATGGGTGATTTAACTATCACTCTTGCCCAACCCAGTGCTGTAATTGGTATTAGGATTCAATGCCACTGAGTGTGGCAGTGTTCTCAATCAAACCTGTACTGCTTCAAGGTTTTGAAGTTAAAGCTCTATATAAAAATACAGAAGATGGTTAGAATCCAAGAAGTGATCATTTGCTTAATGTGGTATAAAGAAACCTTAAATGGGAACCTCATTTGGGCCTTGGGACGATACCACAGTAAAGAGTAGAATATTGAATAATAGCATAAAGTTGTTATTCAAAGATTTTTTTATTTCTCTCTTCTGAAGTTAGAGAAAGGCACTATTTTAAAGTTCATATCATATGAACAGCTAATTTTCTATTTTAGCCCTTACAGGCCAGCTCTGCTGGCTCACATAAACTAACTGTGCTCCCAGGGAACCTCCCACTGACTGCAGCAAGGACAAGTTCACATCCCAGGCTTTATAGTACAGATTCTGTGCTGAAACAACTGTGTCAGGGGCCAAATGCTGCAATGAGTTGCAGGCATGAGTTATACATGAAGATAAGCATGTGTCTAAGCCTTTGTGGGTCTGACCCCAAATTTCTCAAGTACTCATCACTAAAAATGAAAATCCAAAAGCCCTATTGTTTCATCCTGGGAATTCCATGCAATTTCATCCTCTATATGAGGATGAAACACTTCATGTTTAACATAAAGTTTTTTCCTGGCAACATCAGGAAGTCTTGATAATGCATTATATGCACAGAAGTACAGCATGCCAGTATCAGATCCATTTTTAAAAAGGCTAGTTCATCTTTTAGCATTCTTAATAGTTTTCATTGGACTATTATGACATGAAATGCATGGTTTCCACACAGTGTTTGGAAAATACCATAAGTAAGACAGTGTTTCAAATATTGTTTCAGTCATTGTTCATAATTCGTCTTTAAATATCACCTAGGGGGAACCTGCATGGGTTTTATTTTGTAAGGGACTTGCATGCTGGCAAGGTGCATTAGATCCTTCCAGATGAGAAGTGTTGGCATCTGGAGTGAATTAACAGTCAAAGTGCTGACTACAAAAAGGGCAGTCCAAACTCAGGTGGTTTGGATATGGTCCTGGCTACCACATGGTCACTGAAGATTGCTAAAGATGGTTTTTCAAAGCTAAATGTCAAAGAAATGACTCAAGGACAAGCCTTACTCTTGCTGGCTGTATACTGTATATGTGTATATAAATGTATATATGTATGCTTCATTTTCAGGAAAATATATATTTAAAAAGTGGATCAGAACCAAGAACCCTGGCATATACTTCTATAAATATTCTTGAAGCTGTGAGTTTGAAAATGACTACCTTTAACATAAATCATTGGGTATTGTTTCAATTAGCTGGGGTTTCAAAAAAAAAAAAAAAAAAAAGGAAAATAACAGAGGCAAAACAATAGTTAATTATAATAGTGTAAGGACATCTATCTGTGTGATTTGTGCATGCATATAGGCACATATACATAAATATACATTTTCAAGCCCACCTTCAGAGAAGTAGAGTGGGTCACAACATTACACAGTGCAGATGCCACTGCATGATAGCTGGTGGTAAGGGCTTGTAGATGAGTGGTAGATCCACCCCAGAACACACACAAATGTGTGGGATTGGCATTCATCCTGTTATGCCAGAGGGAAGGATGTTCATTCCTCCTCCCACAGAGTAGCCCACCATGAATTCACAAAGCTCTTTCCTCCACTTGATTCCTAAGCAAGCCAGACTGTAGCACCTCTCTCCCTCTCATATGCACTCCAGGCAGCTGCTGCTCAGAAGAGCAAGAAGGGAAGGGAGCTGTTTTTGTGTCAGCAAATCAAAAATGCTGCTTGCTTCTGTGTGTAGACAGTGGGTTCTGCTACAGTAGCTGACATTTAAAACACATTCACACTTGTCACAGAAATAATACACAGTGTGTGGATTGTCCCTCCCTAGCTCAGCAAGGCCATCGCTCTCCCCACTCCTTTAGATGCTTTCTGCTCTTTGTGTCTAATTGCCAAGGAGAAAATGTGGGACTGCTCCCAGAAGTTACCAGACCTGTGCTATTTGGCTGTGTTACCGTGCACTTGTAAAGCAGAGAGGGGAGAGCTGGAGTAGCCTTCCAGTCTGAAAAAGACAAACCATCCTTCTGAGTTATCCTGCACCCAGCAGAGGACTTACCAGTTCCAAAAGAGTCTGAGCTGGATGGGACTGGATAACTGTGTTGGTGAAGAGAGGAGGGAGGAAGTGGAAAGAAAAAAAGAAAGAGGATTTGGCTCTTCAAAATGCAAGTAGATCTTTGTGGCCATGGTGTCCAGCCAAAGCCTCCAGTTAGGAAAGAAAGAGATGCAGCTTGATGCAGTATTTGGACTTGGATATGGAATCTTTAATAAGAAAAAAAAGTGGTGGAAGAACAATTGCAATGTAAGTAGATTTATGCAAACCAAATAGGAAGTGTGAAGAGAAAAGAGAGCAAATTCTGGGACAAGTTTTATGTTCTCCACAATCTACAGTTTAAATTATTGTACAAATACATATCAGCTAATAGTTTTTCCACAAGTTCAATTTTGTCACTGTTCACTTTCTGTCAGGGATTATTACACAGGGTTGGATTGTTGAACAGTGGCTACATTTCATTCCAAATATGGCTACACTTCAGGGGAGGGATTGTTATTGTAATTGCTGAATTGTGTCAATTTTTAAAGGAGTCTGAGATCCTTGACATGGAAAAAAACTATGCAGATGTGCAATGAGTGTATTTTACTGGAAGATATGAACCAAAGCAGGGAGGAAACCAGCAGGTGGGCTTTCATGTACTTACAGCAGAAGGTTCTTGGGAATCTTTTTTTTTCCCTTCCTGGGTCTTTGACAAAGGGAGCATGTTTTGGTTTAGCTATCTACAACATAAACACAAAAATATCTGGTCTCCCAGATGTGCTGCAGAACAAATTGTTTGTCAAGTATTTTAAGGTTTTCCAAATAAGCGGGAATTTGTATTGTTGTGTTTTGCTTACTAGAAACCAGCAGGAGCTTGTCCACGGCCAACTCTGTCACCACTGGCTCACATTGGGGGGTTTTGCAGGGTGGTACACGAGAGACACATGGGACTGACTCATGTTCATGTTTGTCAGCATAAATGACCTTTCCAGGACAGATTGGTTGAGACAGATTGATTGCTGAGAATATAGGTTAGCTTTAGGTTCCCTGGTCTCTTGGAGTCCTCTTACAGGATACTTAAGGATCTGGTGCAATTAGGGAGAAAAGGAAGGCTGCTTCTCAATGAGTCAGAAAAGGTTTTATTTTGATGGGCGCACAAAATGAGATTTCTCTCTAATCCTCCGTGTAATTCATTGGCATAATCTCTTTGTAGGCACATCATATTAATCCTTGTTATTACAGAGAGGACCTCAAACATGGAAAGTTTCAAAACATGCCATTGTATAGAAAAGGCCAAGATGTTGGGTCTCCCTACTCTTTATACTATAATTAAGATTTACATCATTTATGTCTTAGCAGTTCACTGGAAATAGTCCTTGAAATTAGTATGCGCAGTAAAAAAAAAGGGAAAAGGAATAAAAATGAGAGAAAGTATTTGAATTGAGAAACATGCTGTGTAACATTGAGCCATGCCAGCAAAGGGATTTTTCTCTTGTGTGTGAAAGAACAGCAAAAGTTTGGTGAAAGGGGTTTAATGTCAGTGAAACCCAGGGATTGAAGCCTAGTTTGTAGAATTGTTTATGATTTCCTTTATATTCAACTCCACGGGTTCTGTCACTGCAGAACAGACACACAAGAGAAAATAACCTATAAAACCACAATGTAAATAGGTTTCTCTTGCACAATATTCTGTGGCCACAGGTTTTAGATTGCCATCCGTGGTTTAGGATTTGCAGAGAGTAAATGTGCCTTTATTGTTTTATGGGCATGGCTTATAATCAAAATCCCCTCTATATTAATAAATTATTACATCCAGAGCAGTATTCCATCCTCCTGCTTAGGATTTTTTCCTGATGGACTGGAGAAGGAAATTTTTAACTCCACTGGAAAATTTTTCTCCTGCCTGAAATGGGAGCTGGGGATAGCCACTTCCCCCATGATGCCATGTTCCTCCCTCACTATACTTCTGTATCCTCCCTTCTACACTTAATTTGTGTATTTTCTCCTTTGCAAAAACCAACACACAAACCAGGGGCAGATTGGAGGACATAAATTACACGTCCTGCTAAACCATCTCTGTCCATACCCATGAAGTTATTTAAGCATCAGAGTAACACTGCTCCATATCCTTGAGGATCTGGGTAAGAGATGTGTTAGAAAATGTTATCTTCACTTTGAAGTCCAGCTTCAATACAAATCTGCTTGCTTCCTGCTGCCCCTTATCTTCCTGTTTATTTATACCAGAAACATTTTTGTTAGTGAAAGAAACAGAAATAAGTTACTTGGTATCTCAGTCCCTTAACCATGAATTTTTGGGCCACTCTTTATCCTGGGAAAAATATCTTTTTAGGGATGGCACACCTATGTTAAGACACCAAAAATCACTGACAGAAAATGGAGGGATTATAAGTGAGACTTCTAAAATGAAGGTGTTTTTCTGTTCAACACAAACCTAGTAGGGTGTTGTGGTTCTGCTGTGCCTTGCTGAAGGATGGTTGCAAACCTATCGTGTTCCATGAGCTATGGCTGGTGAAATTCCTTTTCAGGATGAAATACATTAAACAATATCACTGTCTGCAAGTAGTAGGCACCAGCCATTTGATGTCATAATATTAAGGTTGCAATTCCATAATCTTCATAAAAATGGAAGACTGCTCTGCATGCTGCTTCTTGGGGAAATTTTGCTTTTTCTTGGATAAAGTATTTATTTTTCCTTTTCAACAAATAACACACATGGAATTGTAAGGGATGAAACAAATCAGTGGTTCATGGAATCACAGGATCATTTAAGTTGGAAAATACCTCAAAGATCATTGGGTCCAATTTTGAGCCATCACCCCCTTGTGTAATGTGAAAAGGGGGTATTTCCTCGATCCTTGGTGTTTAATTTGTCTGTCAGTGCCCAGGAAAGCTGAGACCCTTTGTGCCTGACCAATCCAGTCCCATTTTGGGGACCTTTTCCCTGAATAGTCCTGCTGGATCAGAGGGTGCTTGGACTGACTTATTCAGGGACACACACCAACAGCATCCCCTTCAGCAGGTGCCGTGGATGCAGTTTGTGGCTGTGGAAATCATTGTGGAATAGCTTTTGAGCATTCCAACCACATTCTATCCAGGAAGCAGCAGCTGTATATTTTACCCTACAATTTCTGTACTGTTACAGGCTGTGTGAGGATGTGAATAGAGCTTCTCAGCTTCCTCTGATTTTACCTCCTGCCACCTTTTCACACCTCATCAACCAGCCCAGAGCACTGAGTGCCATGTCCAGTAGTTCCTTGAACACCTCCAGGGATGGGAACCCAAACACTTCCCAGAGCAGCCCCTGCCAGTGCTTGGCAATGTTTTCAGTGAAGAAATTCCTCCTGATGTCCAACCTGAACCTCCCCTGGCACAGCTTGAGGCCATGTCCTCTTGTTCTGTGCTAGTTATAAGGATCTCAGGGCTCCTGTGTAATAATGTATGTGCTGGAATTCTTTTATGCCAATCATGGTGACAGTGGCCGTGGTTGCCTCTTACCCAAATGCTTGTTGGCATTTACATGTCAGGGCTTCCCAATCCTGTTGCACAGACTCTCACACTGAGGCCCTTTCAGGGCAGCCAGGGAATGCTACCAGCCTTACTGCTTGCTCCCACAGGAATTCGGACATTTTCCTGGGACAAAAACATTTGCAAAGAAAAGGAGTAAATAAAAAGAAGTCATGAGTATTTTCATAGCTATCTCCGTTTTGAAGGTAATGCTCAAGAATATTTCCTCTCCCCCTTTCCCACATGTCAGGGACTTGTCCCAGCCTCCTGAGGATCAGAAATTAAAGTGGGAGGAATTACAAGGAGTCCAGGTGGAACATAATATTATTATTTAATACTTCTACTACTGCTACTTATTGTTATTATTAGCATCATCATTATTATTTTTTGTCTTTATTTTACACAGTTACAATAAATTTTCTGACTCCTGTATTTAAAAGGACTATGTTTAATCAGAAGCTGTCACCGCTGTCATTATAATAGCAATATTTGCTCTACAAAGCTATATAAATAAGGCACACTCATGTTCTAATATTGTGTTTCCACATCCCATTTATTTGCAGTATTCTTAAGAATCTTGTAAGAGCTGTTTAAACTGTCTCTGGTCTCCTCTGCAGAAGAACCACATTTAGCTGGATTTCTGCTGCAGTGGAAGCCAGCCTGGCCACCTTCTCTTGGGCTCTTCTCTTTGTTTAGAGATGGAAACTGTATCTACCTGTTCGTTTTGCTTCACAATGGTAGGTTAAAAAATAATCACACATAATTTTGTGCTTTTTCCTTCATGGCCAAGACTTGCCTGAAGTTTGAATGGAGAGGGCAGAGCTGCTAATAGAAATACAGACTCAAACAGGAATGCCTGCTGTGGTTGGAATCAGACAGGGAAGAGCCTGAATTTGTTCAAGTAGCAAACAAGAAGGTAAGTCTTAATAGCAGATTCTAAGAAACCTGCACATGACCGGACTCCACATACCCAATTGTTGCCACATGCAGTCGGGGCAAATCTTGCAGTCTTCACACAGAGAAAATTCCCACTAGAATTAACAGGAATTAACAGAATTTGTGTGAACAAGGATTGAGTAAGTGCGTTCTCACAGCCCAGACCAACAAGTCTTTTCTCATGACAGCCTCCAATTAAAATTAATGAAGTAACTTGTTCAAGGGTCACCCAGGGAAATGATGGGAGAGGCAGAACACAGATTACATGAATCACTGCCAAGTTCCCTGATGTTAAAAAGTCAAAAATACTTAGAAGACAGAAATGCTGAAGAATAGTGAGAAATGAGAACCATTAGTTGAAGTGACTCCCAGGCAATCTGTCTGGGGTGATCAATTTATTTATCCCTACCAAGATATAAACCCTGCAATATTTCTCACATCTCTACCATCTAATTGGGTATTATGGTCAAAACGTGAGAGTATCTTATCTATTGTAAAGGAAAATAATTATGCTTTAACATCCCCGGTGGACTTCATCTCTATTTTCTTCAACTACTCAAATTTCAGCTGACACTTGACTTTTCAGAGCAACCCAGACATTTCAAATGCAGCTGGCTGTGCCTGATTTTGCCCCTTACTCAGCTCAAACCAGAAAATTATATTCTGTCTGTGACCACCCCTCCTCCTTTCTCTAGCTTACTCTCTTCACTGGAAGCACCTGAAGAGAGGTAACATCCCTTTGCAGGCCGGCTGACAAAGCAGCTCTTAAATAAATTTATTATCACCTGTGATGTTAGATTGGCATGAGGGGAATGGGAAGGGTGTAAGGATTTGGCCTGCTCCTTATAAAATAAACAAGTTTGCTTGCTCGTGTTGCAAGTGCCACATGGGAGTCAGTAGAAACGGGAAAAGTTTCAGAAATCTAATTTGCTTTTCATTGTGTATGCTGTTTGATTACCTTGTACTGTTCTTTCTGTTTGCAATAAAAACAGTGACTTCCCAGTCATTTTCATTTTAGGTCTCTCTCTGGCACTCACGCACCAATATAACATTTGAATTGCAAATACTGGAAGAATTTATTAAGATAGTCACTTCCTCTGGATTTTATGTGTATATGTGTCTATATCTTCCTAATGTTTTCAGTTGCTGTGAGGGCTTACTCTGTTTTTAAGGTGCCTTTTAACTAGCTCTGTGTCCATGAGTGAGGAAGAAAGGAGGGAGCAGCACATTTAATGTACTTCCCTGGAAAACTGTTCAATCACAGTTTTTGAAAGAAACATCTGAATATTGTGCTAGAACTCCAGTGTGTTCTCAAAGAAAGCTCCCCTTGACTGGGCACTCAAAGCAACCTTGTCTGACACCCATGCAATTTAAACTGTTAAATGAATTCAAGAGGATGTTCCTATAATGAAATTGCATCCTCTCCTATTTTTCCAGCTGCCTGCCCTTCTCTCAGCGTGCCTAACTCAAAATGAGGAGATTGCCTGCTGTGGTCCATTACACTCCAAAAAGAACAAGAAAGAGTGTCTGAATGAAAAGTATAAACCATGTCAATACAAGTCCACAAACCCCATCCAAGTCCCTGAACCCCAGAATGCAATATCATTTCTCCAGCATCCAGCTGCCCATGGGAATGGTACAAAAGGAACAACAACAACAACAAGAAAAACCTCCCCAACATGCAGAGAACAAATTCACACAGGCCACTGATAAAAGTGAAAAATTGGTAAGTCCCACATGGGAAAAACAGTTTTCCCAAGCTTCTTCCAGGGAGTGTATGAAGCATTTTCCCATTGGTGCAAGCACTGTTAACCTTTCTGGAAAAGGAACAAAGGACACATTGGGATTTCAGTCCCTTGAGCTGAAGTTGCAGAACCCTAGATGGCTGTACAGGGGCTAAAGATGGAAAAGGTACCCTTGAATCATTTTGAAACCTCATATTACAGAAATAAGACCTAACAGTCTCAGCTTTCTGTTCAGCTTTATGACCAGCATTTCAAAACAACCTGATACCAACATAAATAACTGGAATAATATCCTTTAATTGCTTTCCATTTCTGCATTTTCCCTCTACTCCTTTGACAAAAAAGGAGGTTCTGGATACTTTTTTTCCTTAAGTTAGTTGATAGAATATTGGTACCTTATGCTTGGGGAGCTCAAAACTTAACATGGAAGACATCAAGAAACCAGATTTTGTCTTAGTATGTCTAGATCTGTGTGTCTGAGAGACATAACATGACCAGAGCTGCAGACTAAAGTGAGCAGATTATGCTGCTGTCATAAAGTCAGTGCATGCAGCACATGCCACATTGCCACTTTTGATTACATCTGGCTGTATTTAGGGGATGTGGCATGTCAGTGCATGGATCATGAAGTCAAACCAAATTTCAGGTTACTCCATTTCCTGATAAATGGTATTTGAGCAGTAGGATTCCCCCATTCTCCCCCTCCCTCACTGCATTCATAATCTGAAATCAGTATTTGATTTCAGACTAAATTATGATAGGTATTTTAATTTTGAGGTTTCTATATTGAATGTAGTCATTAGTAGGATTTTTTTCTGTTCTTTGTCTCCCCTAAATGATGTTCCTGTTTTCCCTTCATGATAAGTTCTCCTAACGACATTTTCAATAACACCAGAAAGAAGGAGGTTTTTATCCCTTATTACAGAATGTATTTTTAAGGTTCATTTCTTTCCTTTTTGTAGAAGATACACATACAAAGCTGTTTCAGAGCAGCACCAGTTGAAATACTATTTGAGTTTGGAAAGATCCAATTACTAATGTAGAAGCAGCAGGAAGACCTAGAGGCTATACAAAATCATTATTTTTTACAAGTCATACTCATAGTTCAGTGAGTCTGGTGTTTATCTCTAGGATAGACTTACACAATGTGCTTCATCTAGAGGCAAATCTTGTTATTCATCTCATTCCTTTTGCTCTTGGCACTAACTTAAATTGGCATTACAATGAAAACTCAGATGGGAATTCAACAAAAAGCCATGGCTAGTGCTGCACCTTTCATTCTCTGAAGAATGTCCATGTTGTTCATGCTAAATTCAAGTTTGTAGTTCACTTGGACTACCCATGACAAAAAGCTGCAACGGTGTCCAATTCCTTCCTTCATCAGGAAAAAAAATAGTTGCTTTGCCAAAATGTCAAACCTAGTACAGATGGGGAGGAAAGTATTGGCAGGCAAACAGAAACCTCAGTGGCAGTCAAAGGAGAGGGAACAGAGAGATATGGGGGTTTTGAGACCACAAGGTGGGTAGGCAGTATTTAAAACAACTCCAATTTCATTGTCCCACATTGTGCTGCTCAGCGAGGAGAGAGAGGGACAATGGTAGGCTGGGTTGGTGATGCTCCAGTGTGCATGGAGTGACTTCCCTTCCTCTTACAGAGGCAAAATAACCTCATCCCCTTTCATTTATGTAAGATACAGGTGCACAGTTGCTCAGACTCTGTCACCAACAGGATGGCTTATGCCAAGAGAGCATCTTTGGTGTGTCATTGTCACAGCACAGGGGGGACATTTCCTTAAGGCACACAAAATGAGGCCTTTGCGCTTGCCTAGGAAATAAGAAAGGTGTCCTGGGAAAATCATCCCTCTGGCCTTCCTCCCTTCTCTACAACCTTCCTGCAGTTTTTTCTGACCAGCATTCAGTCTTGTCTCCTACCTGAGGATCAGTACAAGCCATTGAAATGTGTGGGATCTGTTTGGCAGTAGAAATGGTCCACTTTTGGACAAAAGTGAGCCGAGTCTGCTAATTTTGCCTCTATGACCTGAAACACCAGGCACTATCAAAAATAATTAATGACTCAGAAAGAGAAGTACTAAATAAAATAGGAATGTGAAGATATCCTGGTATTACCACATTGTCCTTTATAAGGAACATGATACTATGATAAATTATAATCCAATTCATCTTTGATACAAAAGAAAAAAAGAAAGTTGAAATCCTCCACTGAGTCAGAAATGTAGACAGTAACACATCTCCTTTTACATCCTGAGACACTCTGTTGTTTATTTGAGAAAATTGACTCTATTCTTGACATTTGCTCTTATATTCATGGCACTAAAGCTCTGGAAATCTAGAGAGACAGTTTCTTAGTTGTTTGGCTTATGAAAAAAATTACATTGACATCCAGCCAGCTGTACAGTCCAACCAAGAAAAAATGCCAAATTTATTGCTAATTGCCTGTTCTAAGCCAGAGGAGCTCAATATCTGCTACCTGACATTTTCACTGGGTTAAAGTCAACTTTTTTTCTTTTTTTCCAGTAGCACAGGTTGTAAATGGAATAATTCAGAATTACTGAATATTTTAGTTGACCAGAAGAGACGTGCTATCTTTAATTCTTTAATCCCCTCTGTTAAAAAAAAAAAAAAAAAAAAAAAAGGTTGGCCACTTCACACTAATTTTGAAGGCAAAAGTTGAAAAATCTTGTTTGAATTTAGCATATTTATATTTATAACATTGTTTCCATTTTTAAACCATCAGCCAAATCAGTGAAGAACTCTGCCAACATTTTTGGTATATAAGTAATTAGTAAAATTTATGAGCCTGATTCACTCCATTCTAGATATAGTTTGTCACAATTTTCTAAGATCATTCTTTGTTTAGAAATATGGCTGATTTTCATCTGTTTGTAAAGCCCTGGTGCATATCTAACCTTGAATTACATAAGCAATTGATGAATAGTCACTAATTTTTCCACAATTGCTGCTACAGTACATCCCCACTGATAATGAGGCTCCCACTGGAATAAATTTTGGGCACATAAAGCTAATCTCCCTGTTTAGAATCCCTCACAATAAGGGTGCTTTAAAAATATGAGAGTAAAAGAAGGAAACAACAAAATCTGCTTTGTCAGAAGTTTAGTGCTGAAATAAAGGCAGAGCAAATTATTTTCTCACATTTTGCAAGAAATCTGTAAAGATCAGAAACTGAACCAGCACCTCCCAAAGGCCTCTGCAGTGCCTTCCTGGCAAGGAAAGTCAAACCTCTTGTTATTCCATCCTTTCCCAGCTCCCAGGGTGGGGAAGCTGCTGAGCCAAGGATCACCCCTGTCCCCATGGGTGCTGATTCTGGAGGCTGCTGCAGGACAAGGAAGAACAGCTCAAATGAAACAGCATGTTGAGGAAAGAGTTCATGATTTAGACACTGCTGGTACCTCCCTGGAGTACTTAAATTGCAGCTGAAATCAGGAGTGTATAGGAATGACACATCATTATTTTTATAAATAATGACAGGCTCAGAAGCATATGAGGATCTGAGTTATAATATTCTGATGAAAGGATCTGTATTTATATTCTCATAAAAAAAAAGAAATCTCTTTGGAAGGCATTTATCAAAATAAGTTGTTTTTTTTTTTTTGTTTCTTTCCTATTTGGAATGTTATGTTCTTTGGGAGATTTCAAGTATTGATGCACAATAAAATTTCTAAGAAAAAAGTCACAAAGGGAGAAAAATATTTTCAAAAAGAGAAATTACATGGAAATATGAGTGAAAGATAATTTATTTTCCTTCTAGCTGTCATGCAAATAGAATGAATATCATTATTTTTAAGAATACTTATTTGATGAAAGTAATCCAGCTGTTTATGAGGAAAGAAAAAGAGAGAGATCATGAGGAAAAAAGAAAGGAAAGGAGATTTACCTAAACTCTTACCTTTCATTTTAATTAACAAGAAAATAATCTGGTAAGATAATGGTCTTTGGATTGCAGATCTAAGAACTGTGCCCTGCTCCCTCCAAAATGTAGCTGAAATTTCTGCTGTCTGTGAAGACTGTGTATAAATAAGTTTTAACTACAACATGTTTCTCTCTTTCTTAAGCAAGCTTTTACTCTCTACACTAACTTTTGCTCTCTATTTATGGTCTTTGGTTGATGATAATGAGCTGAGCCATATCACATATAGAGTGACACAGAGAAAGTGTGTGAAAAACTGTTTCAAGGAGGCAGATACTGCTCTTTTGGGCAGCATCTCATGCCTTATGCAGCAACTTGCTCATGCACCTCACTAACAAAACCAGACCTGCAGCATGAGACCCATTTCACTCACCAAGAGCCTTTTCCCATGAAGAAGCAGGAGTCTGCTCTGATTAATTAATATTTGACACTACTGATCAATTTTGCTTCCATTATTTTCAATGCTTTGTGCAAAGTTTCATACTCAGTATTACAATAGCAGTAGAACCTTAGGAAATGGTCAGGAAAACCTCCTTCCCTTCCCTTCCCTTCCCTTCCCTTCCCTTCCCTTCCCTTCCCTTCCCTTCCCTTCCCTTCCCTTCCCTTCCCTTCCCTTCCCTTCCCTTCCCTTCCCTTCCCTTCCCTTCCCTTCCCTTCCCTTCCCTTCCCTTCCCTTCCCTTCCCTTCCCTTCCCTTCCCTTCCCTTCCCTTCCCTTCCCTTCCCTTCCCTTCCCTTCCCTTCCCTTCCCTTCCCTTCCCTTCCCTTCCCTTCCCTTCCCTTCCCTTCCCTTCCCTTCCCTTCCCTTCCCTTCCCTTCCCTTCCCTTCCCTTCCCTTCCCTTTTGTTTCTTTCCCATAGAATTTTTCTCCAGCTGTTTACAGCAGAGCACAAACGTTTCTAAAGAAGAGAACAAATTTGGGTGAGAGAGGAGCTCCAGAACAGCCAGGGTCTGAAAGAGTTTTTTCAAGATCCTTCCAGCTTCTGGTAAAAACCCTGCCTTTGGTCATTCTAAAATGTAAATGTGTGACCACCAGTATTTGTAGGAAGACCTGTGCTGGTTGGTGTTTTGTGACCATCTCAAGAGAAAGGGACAATAACTGCTGAAGAAACAGGGATGAGCCTCAGTGTGGACATTTGAGGGTGCTCAGACAGGAATCTTCTCATCTATGAAATGATGATACTTGGACCTTCCAGACAAAGGAAGCATGAAAGCCTCACTCAGAAAAATCCCTTTTGGATAAACCCCCTCTGAAAACATAAAGTATATATGAATCATCCCTTCATCAAATGAAAGCTGAACTGTAAAATCTTGAGAGATGACATTTAACTCTCACACTGTTTGTATGGATACTGCCAAAACTGAAGACTCAAAACTGCTCTTGCTCATCTAATGAAATTCTTGAGGAGAAAACTAAAATTCATAGCAATGTTTTATAGAGTTCTGCTCCTTGTGGTAGAATAATTTTGTAAGTTCTTGCATGCTTCCAGAAGGAAAGCTGAGGTAACCATAGCAGTACTCTGTATTACAAATAAGAATTGTTAAGAGCTCATTTTTAAGAATCCCATTCCATTAGATTTCTTACAGAAAACATAATTTATGCATCTGCTTTTTTTTTCCCCTAGGAAAATGCAAAATTAAGTCATTATGACAACATTTCATTGTATGCAAAATTAGCTCAATTACTAAATCAGACAAGAATTCCAATAGAAACAGATATAACAATAGTTTGGCAAATAAAATCCTGATGGCTCTTTCTTCCCCTACTTAGAAAATGAAGATTGTCCACATGTTATG
This sequence comes from Vidua macroura, assembly GCF_024509145.1. Taxonomy (NCBI): domain Eukaryota; kingdom Metazoa; phylum Chordata; class Aves; order Passeriformes; family Viduidae; genus Vidua; species Vidua macroura. The sequence continues at coordinate 31,885,604 of NC_071575.1, forward strand.
GCAGGTCCTGCATTGTTGGCTGTAGAGTGCAAAATTGTGGATTTTAAGGGGAATTAAATATCTCCATTCTGCCTAATAAACTTGTTCTGTTTTAACCCTGATAATGTTCTTTGTATATGAAAAGTATCTGGAAATGGAGGATCCCAAACATCTATCTATCACAGATTTTGATTTTATACCCATGTCACAACAGCTGGTTTTTATGGTTTCTATCCATGGTTTCTATGGATTAGAAATTGGACAAATTTTCAAACTTTCAGGACAAATGAGAATAATAAGTCTCTGAAAAGATAGAAGGTACAAGGGTAGTAAATTCTGTTCCTACCTAGCTTGAGGCCCTGACAAGTTAGACATTTAGCTGATGTGCTTAAATTAGAAACAAGGTCAGGTTAGGTTTCCCACATAGTTAATTCATGTTTCCTGAGGGAGGTGCAGCTCACCTCAGAAATGAATCACTCACTGGAGGTTCACTGACCGCAAGGGCACCCCTCCAAGTAACCTCGATCCAGATATAGATTCTTCAGCCACGTACTTGAAGGTACTTTAAAGGTATCCAGGACTCTCAAGGTAGATAGATAAGTTTAGATTAGAGAGGGAAAAAAAGGCAATATGAAATAGGAAGTCATGCTGTGTTTAAAGAACCCAAGCATATTTGGTGTTTGAAGTTTTGATAAGAAGAAAAACCAAACACCTCAAAGACGAACTTCGGTCCCTCATTCTTTGTGTCCCATTTTGTCCTCTGACCTTCCATTCTAGAAAAGAACCCAAAAATAAACCCCCCACCCTCCAGCTCTGGTTAGGGTGGTTACTTGCTCAAGAACATAAGAGCACCTGTCCTGGGTCAGACCAAAGGTCTTCAGCAACAGCCAAAATTACTTCCCTGTGGGGGAGCACAAGTTTGGAAAATTCTGCAATATTCTCCCAATGTCTGACAGTCTGTAGCTCATGAGCATCCTTTGTAGTTAACAACCTGCAATTGTATTTCTCTTGCATTGATCTTCCACATGCCCTCTTTAAATTCTGTCCGCTCTTGTCACCCACGCTTTCCTGGGCCGAGGAACTGCACTGCTGAGCTGCACATTTAGCCTTCCCTTTGCTTCTTCTGATTTTGTGGTGTTTTCTGTCCCTGATCCTTCTGCCATCAGCACCAGGAAGCCTTGATGGCCCTTCCCTCCTTTGAAACCTCTGAAGGGTGCAGAGGTAATTCTTTGGTGCAAACTCTGGAGTGACTGAAAGGCTTTGGGAATGGTGCCACCTTTTTCTCTCTTTCCAGGCTCAAGAGGACACAATTGCCTGGCTTGGAGGAGCTGCTAAAAACAAAAGGCTCATAAACATCAGTACCAGGGAAGAATGACATGGAAGAGAGAACACTGATGATGGATTAAGGGCAAGATCTTTATAGGCAGCTGAAAATTTAAATTTGTTTTTAATTTGTTAAATATAACATTTAAGAGAACTTCAAAAGAGGTCATTCTGCAACTGCCAGAGTTCCTGAGAGGGCAGATAAAGGCAGCATCTCAAACTACACCTCTCCCCACTGCATGAGGAAGTTTTTACCCCATTTGATAAAAATAGAAATAAATTTGGTGAGTTACTGTCTTCTAAACCAACAGTGAACTGTAAACCTCCAGAACTGATTTGAACATTTTTTAAATTCACCTTAAAAAAAAGAGAACACAGTTAGTCTGTGTTAAAAAAATAAATTATGTTAGGGAACACAGTCTATTAAGACAATTATTTTTAAAAATTTAGGCACAAGACAAGCAAGAAAACAGTTCAGATTTTCCAGGAGATATGCTAAGCAGGAAAGACTGTGTTTTTCAATGAACTTTTCAGCCCAGCTGCAATTCCAACTCAGTTACAAAGTGCATCCTTTGCAGAAACCAGAAGAAAAGCTTTAATATTTGTACTGGTTTGTTTGTTTGTTTGTTTCCTACCAAGCTCCTTTTAGTTGTTACAGTTGCCTACTCTACTTGTATATAAAAGCTTAACCAGTGGCCATGACTAATGCATCTAAAAACCTTCTCCCCTCCAAGCACACACTTTATTATCTCCTGAAATATGTATAGCAAGTTGGGATGTGAAATGGTCCAGCAGGAGAGAAAAGGCAAATTCCTCAGGGTTCTTCTTGAGGGAATGAGATCCTGGCCAGAAGGATGCTTTGAAACGGTGTTATCGGGTTTCAGGTTCCTCCAGCCGTGGCAGGGAGTTAATGACAGGCTGGCAGGCACACCTAACCGGGCAGATCAGTAGAGATAATTTGTTTGCAGATAGTGCACTCTTATCTCCACACTAAAGTGCACCAAAGAGATGGTTTCCCTGCAGGGAAGCACTCACTTTTCTTTAGAAGAGGAGTGCCTGCAGAAAACCCTGCTGTCCCACCCTGTCTGCTTTCTCAGAGTCCGCAGGGGCTGCTGAATCCATGTTCTGGGCTCATCAAAGCAAGCAGCTCTTGCAGAATGGCACCAGGTGATACATGAATAACCTGAGTGATACACTGATGGGGGGGGCTGAAAGGAAATAAAGACTAAAAAGGCTACTGAGCTATGGGGTTCTGTGATTTCCACCCATCTACAGTTTTTCTTTTTTTTTTTACTTTATTATCTTTAGCTTTCATTTCAGCCTCATTTGATCCCATTTTTGTCCATCCCCTCCTTTTCACAGGCTTTTCCCTCCCCCTGTTTTCCCACTTCCTCTCACCTAGAATCTGAGATTCTCTGTCCCTATTTTGTAGTCAGAGCTCCTCGAAAACCCTCAGACCTTGAGTATAACAACATGGCACAAGACAGGAGTATGAAAGTTCACGATTCATGGCAATAGGCTTGTTTAAATTCAGTTATTTCTCTCTGCCTTTCTGATGGGAAAGAAATAATCTCTGCATGTAAAGTGTGAGGATACAGAGCTCCCACAGTTTCAAATGCCTGTCTCTGTTAAAAGCACTTATGTGCTGCATTTGGTAAACTTATTAAAGAAATAATAGATAGGAATAATTTGACATCAGCTAAAACCCACCAAGCTTTCTAAGTTTCCATTTCCCAGGTCCCTCCTAAGTACTTGGCTCTCCTAGGAGAAATACCAAATGATCAGGGAAGGTATTGGGTGTTGGAAAAGCTGCTGACCAGGACATCACAACTTCTCACCATATCCCAACCCTGCCTCCATCTCAAATAATAAGTAAAAATATATGTATACACACACACATTTATGATATATAGGCCTTTCCAGTGTTTTCCCTTTTCAATTGACTTTTTAAATATCTATACCTTAAATCACATACATGGCTATTGTGATTGCTTTAGTGCTTTGATTCCTTTCTGGATACATCTGACCCCAAAGTCATAAACTAGCTAAAACTACAACTGTGCTGGAATTATGTTGCAAGAAGTACAGGTAAGTAATACCTGGAAGTCCACATATCCTGTCCATGTAGATTATCTGTCCTTTTGCCATTTTCTAGGTTCTGTACCTGTGCAGATTTCCTTCTGCTTTGCTGTACCTTGTTAATTTTCTCTGTCTCTTCTGTTGCTACGATTGGTTCCTGTGACTGAGCATCTGTAACCCTCTGAATGGAAACATGTGCAAGGAACAGACACTGGGGATTTCTGCTAGAGACATACTTCAAAAATTTTACAGAGGAAAAAGAACTTGCCAGTGAAAAATAAACAATCATTATTCCCCCCATCCTTTCAACCTATAAGACAGAAACTACCAGATATATCCTAGTAAAAAGTTAAATTAGCATAGAGAAATTTTAGGAGTCCTTAAGAAATAAAAGCAAATAACTCTTCTATCTGGCATTGCAGGTTCTATTTCCAGATATGTAGCAAGCTCTGGCTATTAGCAATATGATTTCAAAAAGTACATTCATGTCAGGCTCAATTCCTCCTTTATGGACAGGCATTATTTCTGGGAATTAGCTGGAAAGGCAGGTATTTCTTATCCGATTATGGTTGAAAGGCCTGATTAAAAAGCCCTTTTGGGTAGAACAGTAGCCCTCTATAATAAGACATGGTAAATTATTAACATCATCCAAACATTTCTGAGGAAATGGAAGAATTTTTTTTCAATTCTCAAAACACAAGGACCTGCTGGATAGGAGCATACTGCCATGGAGGGGGGTCCTTATTCAGAAATTGCCAGGAGCTGCGGTAGCACAGCACAGGCACCAGATGAGAAGGCAGTTAAGAATTTGAAAGCAGGGGAAGCCTGGAGGACATTTCCTGTCACAGGAATCCACATAGCATTCCTTAAACTTATTTTTTAAGAGGTGCTTGGAATTATTTTTAAGAAGGCTGAGGAAAGCCCTGGGTGGAGGAGGGATGCTGTACTGTGACTTCAGACTGGGATCTCTTCTCAGCAGTGCTAGCAGGCAGCTGGTTAGAAACTGATATAGACACCATGAACCTGAAAATGCTTTTGAGCTTCATTTTGCCTCCAAGTCCAATTGGATTTGTTCAAAACTTCCACAACCATTGGATCTTATTTGTACCATTGCATGCAATCCAGTGATCAATGTGGCTTCCATGGAGAAAAGGAGGTTTATCCTCCACCATCTACAAACTTCAGTGTTTCAGCCTGTGCTTAATTCCAGCATTCAGGTCTTGTACTGTCTCACCAGCTTCTCTCATCATGAGCTAAAGAGTCTCTAACACTTCCATTATCTTCAGAGGCATCAAACCATCATCACGTTATTCCCTTCAATTTGCTGCTGAAGCACAACCTTTGAGACTTCCCCTAGACAGCAGACATTTCAGTCACCCAATGGGGCATGAATTAATACATAGACTATAGCCCAGGACATGTATAACCAGCTCTACAAAACAGAAATTCAGTTTTACTGTTGCTTCAGTCCCAAAACAAGTCAATATTCGTGTCTGAAATTAATGGGGGAAAAATGTGAATTGTTGGAAATCTTCCAGCAGTCATGTGATGGAGAATCTCTGTCAAAGGAATATCCACGGGGAAATAAATGTAATTAAGGACCAAGGTAATAAACTGCCAAGAAATTTTAACTAGTTAGAGAAGCCTTATTTAAACCCTGAGTTCTCCCAGTGAGGTGAACAGGGAGTGTTGTCTGCCTCTGAGCTGCTGCAGAAAGAATTTTAAGTACAAAAATTAATATTCTGCATAAATACCTCTGTATTTTCTGTTGCCTCTCCATATATACCATCCTACCATATTAAAAATAAATTAATAACATTTGTAGAGATCTCCTGTGCAGTTTTGGTTAGCACCCTGTCTATTGCTCAAAGAAATCCAAATTATTACAGGCGAAGTGGAATGTGTTCTCCTTTCCCCAGTGCTAAACACTGCTTTTAATTGCTGCCTTTACTCTTGTAGCAATAATTAAAATTAAGAAATTAGATCAGATACCCCTGGACAGTCACAGGGCCCGGAATGCCCTACACCACTTCGCTAATGAAGAAAGAGCCTGAGGCTCTTTGTGGAAGGAGGTCACCCCATGAAAGTGTCCTGCTAGCAGAGCATGCTGTAATAAGAGATGTTTTTGTGGCTCCCTAATGGTTTTGCACAAAAATATAAATATCAATTTTATCAGACACACTCTGGAGTTTGAGCTGGCAGAGTCCTTTTTCTCCAGTGCCTGAGAGTGACATAATAAAGGAAATAGTGCAGTAGTTAAGTTTTGCGTGGGACTGTCCAGCAGTCAGGCAGCTGAAGGAGCAGAGAGAGGCACAAGAATTAAAAAGGTCTTTAGGAGAAAAATACCTGTGAACAAATCCCATTTGCTTTGTTTATTTGCTGAACTGTATTACATCAGGTCATCATGACTCTGGATTTTAAGAGCTGCAGGGATCATGCCCTCATGAAGAGGATGATTTTACAGGAAACAGCGAAATAAGCTTGAGCCCAGAATAGAAAAAATGGGGTTTTTGTCTGGGGAAGGAGCAGGACAGAAAGAGCAGCTTTCCAGCCTAGAGAGCAATGAGACAAATTCAAACCCACTTGGAGCGTGCAGTTCCATACAATTGTTTAAGAACTACTGAGGCTGAGGAAGAAATTTGAGCCTTTCACTTCCCCCTCTGCCCTCGTTCACTCCTTTCCCTATTATGCACATCTCGTCTTACTTTATAACTGGAACACTCACTCTAATTGTGTTATGTCTATGCTGCATTGTCTGGCCTCATACTGTCTGCAGCTTTGACAAGCTTTAAAATTCCCTAATTGCAAAGTTCTAGCTGAGATCCTGGGAATCGTGCAGCATTTGGGAAAGGTGGGGGTGGGGGGAATTGGTACTTCTTATTTGTCTCTGAAACAATTTAAAAGGCTTCCCCAAATATGCTAGAAGATCTTCAAAGAGAATGGGATAAACGTTGTTTATCAGTAAAAAACCCCCGGTGTATGATTTTACACTGCCATCACACAGGAATCTTTGCTTCTGCTGAAAGTGATGGGAACAGCAGAATAAAAAAAGCAAGGGTTGGGGCTGGAGCAGAGAGGGGAGCTCAGCTCAGATTCAGGAGGAGAACCTGTACCAGGAGGGAGCTGGATTTGCAGGAACAAGAGGAAGAATACTCTGAAAAGCAAAAGGAAAAGACAAGGAAAAGATGTATGTGCCTGGAAGCAGTGGGATAAGTGCCAGGTAGAGACTAAAGACAATAGTAGGAACTGAGAAGCTGCTAGCTTGGAAATAGGGTCACGGGAGACAGGAGTTTTTGGGAGGACAATGCTCTGGAAAATGTGGGACTGGATGAAGGCTGGGAGTGTGGCAGCCAGGACCATGCAGAGAGAGACACACAAAGCCCCCATAAAATAGATGGGTTTGGGGAACAGAAATAGAATTGATGCTTTGCATGAAAGATGAAGCCAGGCCAAAATGCACAGTTAAGGAATTCATAAAAGATTTTGCCAACCCAATGGGTTATAAATCTGAGGCTGAAAGAAAGTCTTTCTACATACTCAAAAGTCACACATGTGGCAAGAAAAGTTTATTGTCAAATTAACCATGGAAACAGTTTCTGGAGCAGGAGTTCCTAAGTCTGCTGTTCAGTAAAGCCTTTCAACCATCTGAATTCCTTGTGGGTCACCATCTGAATAAAAATATACTTTATCTGAAAATTAAATTATTTCCTAGGCTATTTACCATTGCCTCATGGACCAATAGCTTGAGAATCAAACCATTTTTAGAGACATTTTTAGAGGGCACAAGACTGAAGGAAAAGGTGGCAGCAGGAGCTGGGCAGGAACTTCCTCATCTTGGGAGTTCTGCCAGATGTCCCTGTGGTCTGTAAATTCTGTCTTCTTTGTGTCCATTTTCACTGGACCTTCTTCCCAAGCTTTGTCAGCCTCTGCCTGGGCTGAGATCTTGGAAGCATGTCCAGCCCTAAACCTTAACAAGGCAGTTCTACCCACAAGTAGTTTGTATTTTTTAACACCTGGGCATCACTTGCAGCTTGCTGGCGCTCTCTGTGTTTCACCAATTAAATCTCCACTCCTGCTGATTAGGCTTGAGAGTCTCAAACGACAAAGAGCATCCTTTCTTACGAAAATTTTACATGTTCAGGACTGTTAGAGGAAAGTTAAGAACAAGAAACATAGGAAAGGAAGATGAAAAGATATTTTGATTTGAGAAACTGAACTGATAGGGAAAAAAAAAGAGGCAAAAAACCATCAAAATAAGGGAGGGCTGTCTCCAGATGATATAGATGCCAACAAACAAGACATTGTGAACTTCCACGTTTGGTAATGAAACATGTCAAACCTGGTTATTTATTCTCCTGGTTGCATTCCTTCAGTATATGGATATTTTACTGAAGATAACTGTACCAGTACAGGTTTTAAGTACTTGCAGAAAATCCAAGGTGTTTTCTAAATTTTCCCTCTTAAAAATCTCCAAGCATTTGGATGTTTGGAGTAGTGTTATACTGAGAAAAGTGCTGGGAATAACAGCCCTGAGAGAGCTCTGCCTGGCAGAGAGGTTTGCCCTTGGTACATCTTCAGTGTGTTTTCTTTCCATATCTGTGCTTTTATTGAAGTTCCCTTCAGAGTGCCTGCTGAAAAACACAACTCAGAACAACAAAGAAGAGTCCACTACAGGCAAATAATTCCTTCCAATATCACAGAAAATATTCATTAGGCTCTGGCACTGGGAAATCTGGTATTGCCCTGCAGTGCAGGTAGGAAATAATAAGCATATACAAAATCAATGCTGTTAGATATATACATTATTCCAGGTCAAAAGGGTGTGAAAGACCACACCACTACTAATTTCTCATGATCCTACTGAATTTCTGAGTGCTGTGCAGGGCATGTGATGGGGATGAGCACAAAACCAACAGAAGTGTGACTGTAGCTGGAATTGTCTTTGCCTATTGGCCAGGAGAAGTTTGCAGGAAGCAGCAATAGCTTTTATCAGAATAACAGTTGTATTTTGGGGGAAATAAAAGTCTAGACAAAGCCATAGAGACCCATTTGGCTTTTTATGTATATGTTTGTCATGGCTGTAGATTTGTGGTTTTCAGAGAAGACATAAGGATTTGGGGTTGTTCAAGTATGAACTCTTTCTTTCCTGCTGCTTTTTGAAGGTATTTACCAAAATGAGTCACTTATAGAAGAGATACCATGAATTCTGGATAGGAACACAAATATCAGTTTACTAAGGGGTAGATACATGTACAAGGATGATTATTCTTTACACGGTTTCCAGAAGTACAAAAAGTGGGAGCTTTAATTAGAACTAATGTTTTTTAATGAGGAACAAACTGAAGATCACTGTCATTAGAAGCTATAAATTCATGGAAGCATCAATTTCCTAGATACAAAGGAAACCCTATCAGAACATCCTGGCTAGACAATACATGGACAATTTTTCTGACTGAATTTAAAGTTTTCCTTGCTTGTATTCATAAATCAAATTGAAAGCCCAAGCTATTTCATTAAGAACATAACTGGTGATTTGAAAAGCTCTTGTAACTACTGATAGCACAAAAACAGAGGGTGAAATCCTGTCTGGATTAAGTTAATCAGCTTACTCTACAACAAAAAATCCCAACCCATTAGGAAAGACAAATGCATGGGTTAAATATCACTGAGGGAGAAGCATGGCTTCATGCAAAAAAAACTTCTTCAAAATCCATAACAAGGCCAAGAATTCAGGTTGATGTTCAGCACTTCAGTTGTGCTGGCTATTCAATACATTTGCCAGAGGAGTTCTAGTTCCAAATAAATTAACATAATATAGGTTTTGCCTGCAAAGGAAAGTGGCAGTGGTTTCAGCTGGATTTTTTTCTTTGAGATCAATTTCATTAAACATCAAGCAAATCCATGTATGGACAAAGTTAAATTGATTTACAACTGGCTTATGTTGATCTAGCTTAATTCAAAGGGTGGAGTCTTATATGGCAGCTATACATTGATTTAAGTGCATCTGCGCAAGACTGAAATTGTTCATTTAAACTGACTGAAAATAAGGCTTCAGTTAAGCCACATTTGCAACACTTTAAATAGCAGGTTAGCTTTTAGTAAGTAAATACTCACTGAAGAAGTTGACAGCCACTTTTCAGAAAACAGGTGGTTCAAATAAATTTGAGTTCAATTTTAAGGAACAGACTTTCTATTTGTACAAACCACCACCAAGGAGTGACTCAGGTGCTGACCTGAAAATTCTATTTTTTGACTCATGATTGTACTAAAAAACTGACCCTACTTTTAAAGGTATTTGATAAATTTAATCTTTCATGAATCCTTTTTTTTTTGTCTTTATCAATTTAATTTTTACATGTACTTTCAACATTCTCCCATTGCCACAATGGCTGTTTGCTCATATTTAGAAAAGATATATTAAGAAATCCAGCAGTATTGATCATCTGAACCTGTGAAGGATATATAAAACCCACAAGTTCTGATCATCAGGATGATTTCTTACAGTGCACAGAAAAGAAAAAAAAAAAAAAGAGATTTTGTTAAGATACTGAATAACTTCCCTTATAGGGATGTTCAAGTCATGCTTCAAGGTCCAGTGGTTCCAGAGGGACCAAGATTTCACCCTGAACCTTCTCTGTGCTTAGTTTAATGTTCAGTGTGCCATCAGTGACAAATTTGACATGTTTAGTGAAAGCAGAACCATGGTGACAACGATTTCTCTGTGTATTAGCTTTAATAATAGAAAGTTGTTGTCACCTCCCTGTCACAAACAGTGAAGAAAAGGCCACCAATTTGCAGTCATTTTATGGGTGAAAATGGTCTCATTTTGATGGTGTTCTTCATAATTCCATTTGGCACTTTAGACACAAAGGGTAGGGGTCTTTATCTGGGAATCCGGAATGTTCATGTTCTTAGGTAATATTGGATTCCTTTTGGTGGTAATTTTAAGGTGTCATATCTCTAATTTTTCTTGTTTTTTAGAACTCAAAATGTTATAATGTAATGTACATCACGAGGCAAAACATTTTTATAGCCTCAGAGATAAGTCATCTTTCACAGTCATGATTAAATGATACTTGTAATGGGGCTGACCTTTGAGGCAAGGCAATTTCCACATATAAAAGAGAAATTTTAACAAGATGCTCTAGTGAGGCCCCTTCCAGCACTTTTGTGGAGAAGGTTCCTCATATCATTACCAGTCCCTCAAGGTAAACCACTTGTGCACTAAAGAGGATGATGCAGAATAGGTTTTAGCTGCCAGCCATGGCACAGTGCTATTGCTGCCCCTTCATGGATCTTGGATGACCTCAGGGGTGCTCAGACTCAACATCCAAACAGAAAAAGAACAACATATTTGCTGTCTGCTCAACAGAAAAACGTCTGTGAACAGTAAAGTGTTGCATGGAGTCTGCCTAATACAGATAAGAAACTAAATGCTAGATGGGAAGGCGACAGTGAAAAAAACACTGACAAAAAAGAGAGGGAAAGCAAAGCTAACAAGAGCAGAATATGTCAGATTTCTGTCAATCTTCTATGGAGTATAATGATATAAGTATATTAAACCCCAAAATAATAAAATGTAAATCCTGATTCCACTGAAGTTGATGATAAGACTCCCACTAACCTAAACAAAACTGGAATTTCTCTCACAGTGTACTTGTCACTGTGCAATGTGCTGGTAATTATAATATTCTGCTGTAATCACCAATAAAATGTGATTGAGCCTGGGATTATTTTACTGCTACCCTTCTTACTTTCACTGGTTTCCAGAGGTGTGGTTCCACTTCCCAGAGCAGCACACATATTTAATCTTTTTCAGACTAAGGCAGAAAAGATATGCTGGAAAATCAAAAGACACAAAAATTTCTGGCTTAACATTATAGAATATTTTCCAGACTTTAGCTGAGAATAGTTTCAGGATGTGGCTGACTATAAACACAGTAAAACCAAACAAAATAAAAGGGTAACTTTAGAGTAGCCATTTCTATCTGTGGCCTACAAATTGCTATTGCACTATAAAATATTTCTAAAAGCCTAGAAAAGGCAATGAAATAAAGCATTTCTATTGCCAGTCAACGAAATTCACTCTGACAATGCCTGCAATGAGAGTTTTTGAGAAGCCAAAAATTTAAAGAAATTGAAAAATCAAATGTGTTAAAACAGTGATATTGTTAAACTTGATAACAAGGGACGTAGAAAATGAGAATGATCAATATTTATGCAAAATACTGCTTATAACAAAACAAAAGAAAGAGTAACAAAGCATTTTAATGAGGGTCTAGGATTTGGATGAAAACCTATTCATTCAAGGTACCTTCCTCAGGGTGAAATTCATGTACTTTTGATAGCCTGGAAACATGTACAAGAATGGATTCTTTGGGGTTATTACGACTGGCTACCAAGACTGCTTCCTTAAGGAAAAGAAGCTTCTTTAATCATAACTTTTGAGTACTTGTTTATCTTACCTTTTCACCAGTAGCTTCTGAGGGGTCCAAGTTCAGTCAAACTTGACCAATAATTAAGTTCCTACAAGTTTTTTAAGCACAGCAAGGAAAAAAGAACAAGAGAGTATGAACCTTTTGGCGAGGGAGAGAAGCTGCAGTGTGACTTTTACTTTGCTTGATGACAGAGAATTGACACAGAAAGCAAACCCACTAAGTGCCATTGTCTTCAGTCAGACCTCAAAACCACTGCAGGACACTAAGCCATAAAAATGTAGTTTTTATTACCTCTGGCAGCCCTAGAACTATTTGTTCTGAGAATAGATATAACAATGGATTCCATTACTGACTAGGAGTTTTGCTGCTGTCTCAAGGGTATTCAGGACTTGAACCTTCCACACAGAGGGCAAACTCTGCAGGGTACATGCTCCATTAAGAGCAGATGATGTAGCTCAAAATTCTTGATCTGTAATCAGGCTGGGGTGACAAGAGTACACAGCCTTGTGTTTTTAATGATTGTAAGACTTGTTGATTTACCCAAAGGTTGCAAGTTCCCCATTAGCCTTGGCTTTGATTGGGATGCCAGGCTGAAAAAATCTGTGATAATATTGGAAAATCTCAGGCTCAGTTCTGGGAAGCATAACTGCAGTGACTGAATAGGTGTTCACCCTGCTTCAACCTCATGGAATGTCAAGATATATGTTCACTTACTACAGTAATACCTTAAAATCATAAAGGCAATCAGCTCATCTCAAGTAAGAGTGATCAGTTTAAACATCTGAAATGATTGGCTGTTAACAGAATAAACTGGTTTTACTATAGAAATTTTCGACTGGGAATAATTTTTAAGCAGCCGGAGTTAAATTATAAAAATAAAATGACTACATTATTTTTGTTAGGTGAGCTTGATTGGACTGTGGGATCTGAGGAGGTGAGCTAAATTTTCTGAGCATTTCCCTGCTGGACTGCAGAGTCATCTGCTGAACCAGAGGCATCCAGCGGCAGCAGAAGTGCCTGGTGGCAGAGCTGATGCTGGGGCCCAGTGATGTTGCTTAGCAACTTCCCAGGAATGGCTCTGACAATTAACTCTCTTGTGTGTCGGGTGTGTGCTGAGAACAGGGAGAAACACAGCAATAAGCCCTCCAGAAGAGACCCCAGTGTTATAAATGAAAAATGATCCAGCCAAATTTAAAAAATAAAAAGAATTTATTTTAGCAATAGAAATCTAACTTAGCCAGCCACAAGGAAAAGGACAGTGCCGAGCCCAGGATCGGTGCTGGGTGCAAGACACAGAGATCAGCCTCAGCAGAGGTTTCACTCTATGCTCCACACCACCATCCTGGTACAAGCGATTTTTATAGGGAAAATTTTGCCTGAAGCCAGGATTTCAGCATTCAGTCCTTTGTTTCATTCAAAGTCCCATAAGTTGATGAGATTTCCTTCTCGGCGACAAGGCAGAACAATTCGAAGTCCGGTGTCGTTGAAACTCTTGATGAAATTTACGGGAACACAGTATTCACATGTATCGGCCCAGGGGCGATGTTCCTGATGTCCATCTCAGGTCGTTCACGCGATGATCAGTGCCTGGGTGTCTCCATTTCGCCTCAGATAAGGCCCATCTCCTGGCGAGCCACATCCATTTGCTTGTAAATCGGGTTTTAATACACACCTGGTTTTGCCTGAGAAGGGGGGGGGGGGGGGCTTCTAATGCCAAAGGGTACGTTCTAACAACTATTTAATATTATATATCATGCAAAAAAAATGGCGCGAATTATACCTGTTACATAACACCAGGAAAGCTGTGTATGCCCATCTGCAGCAGAACTCCAGCCAAAGAAGCCCTTGTGCTGTAGCTGATTCTTAAGCAGCAGCTTTTTTGGATGCCCTCATTCTTTCCACACAAAATATAGCATAATTTCCAAGTGGATTAATCAATACCAAAATGTGCACACTTGTTACAGAGCAAGAACACCTGCATGGGCATTGCTTAAAAAATATGACCTTTTCCATTTGTGTTCACACTTGAATCTGAAGTTACTTTGAAGTATGGAAAGCCCTCATTTAACCTGAGCCATTGGCCCAACCACAAAACCATTTCATTTTGTCCACTGTTGTAAATAAGGACAAGCCAATCCGAATTAATAATTAATAACTAAATTTATTTGCGATCACGTAACAATTTAGAGTTCGAATTCGCCCTGACCGCAACTTGGTTGGGATTTGCCCACAGTTTACAGGGCAGCTCTGGGTGCAAACTGAAAGAGTTGGTGCCTCCTTCGAGTTTGCGCACCACTGTATTTCTGCAGAGGGTTTTTATACTTTTTATTCTTCCTTTGGCTATAAGTCATTGTGGCAAGTTGCATATTCATGCAGTCTTCTCTCACAGAGAAGGCATTTTGGCCGCTAATGTCGTCTGAGCAGCAGATCATGAGCTAATGATGAGTCCAGATGTTCCCCTCCTTGTCTTCCCTCTTGGCGTTGAGTCTGGGTCCCCGCCTCGATGCCACTTGCCTGTGATTCGCTTGAGTGTGACCTAATAGCCAGCTTTTTTGCGGTCATTGTTTTCTGCTGGCTAGGGCTTTTTAAATGCTAATTAGGTGTCCAGCAACTCAATCTGCGAATTTCCTTTTGTCTTGGTTTTTCCAGTAACTCGAAAACATTTAGTGGCTACATTGTATAACATCTATAAGTACAACCTATTACATACAACCCCAACTGCACGAATTACATATATAACACCCATCACATATTCTTTTTGCTCTTCATTTGAAACCACACTAAGCTGTGCCTTAGTCTGAATCAAGGTGTCCTAAGACACTGAGAAAGAATTAAGGAAATGACGAGTTCTCATCTTCAGGATGTACAGGGTTGCTCTAGAGCTGAGCCACAGTCACGGTCCTCTTCCTGGCTTCCCCCTCTCCCTTCTCAGGGAAAACCACCTGTGTCCCAGTCTGTTAAAAAAGACCCCAAAACAGTCACTTCTATAAGCAAGAAAAACAGCATTTCCCGTGTGCTTTGCAATATGGTCTCTTAAGAATGCTGAAAGCCAACATTTTGCAGGAAATTGCAGCAAAGGGAAACTTGGAAGTAAATTTACATTTTTGTAGTTTAAAAAAAAAATCCTTCAGGAAAAAAAAATCTCTGAAGGACAACCTTTCTTCCTGCAATAATTAAAAGAAGCTACAGCTCCCTTTCAATCAGGACGCAACAGTTTTAATACACTTTACACATGAACTGTGGAAAGGATTTGATAATACACCTGAAAAAAAAAACCAACCAGCTTGTTTTGTAGCAGTCAAAAATAGTTTTTCAGCAATTCAAAATTCAGTAATTTAAAATGTTACAGAGCTCTTGTCTTCTGGCTTTCCAATCAGCTCTTGAACAGGAATGATGCCTTATTATTGCAACTGCTTCTTTTGTCTGCTGAGTCATGTCATTAGAAAAAGGATTTCTTGGTGGAAAAAATGCCCTAATGACAATGAATATAATTTTGAAAATTATTTCATTGCATGAAGGATTTGACATAGTTTATACACTGACTAATTTTTAGCATGGCAGCGATTTATGATCTACCAAAGAAAACAGCCAACAAATGAAAATGCTCTGCAAAGCCTGTGCATTTACATAATGAGTTTACATTTAATCAGGAGCTGAATATGCATAAGCACAGCCTGTTTCACAGGCTGAGCTGTGCCCACGTATGTCAGCTGTCATGGCACTCCAGACACTCCATTTCCATGCCACCTATCCAGGAGTTCCATGGCTCCCAGGCCACGGACACTGCTGCAAAACAGCACAAAGCAGCACTGCCCAGCACCCCAGGAGCACATCTGACGTTTGGCAAGAACAGCAGCACCACTGCTGTCTTTATCACCACGTATAGGCAGAGAAAGAGAGGGAGAGAGGAGAAAATATACAGCCCTAAACTACAGTTGATCTGTTTATTGGTATCAGGAAAAAAGAGTCTGTCAGAGCAGCTATGAGAGGTGAGGTATAAGCTGGAAACATCCTGCCTGTCTGGAGCTTTCCATTACCAGCACCAGGCTGAGAGAATTCCCCAGCCTTCATTTCCTTACTTCTGTACTTGTTATTTCCTTGGTAAACATAACTGGGGTTTTCTTCATCATCTTTGACAGTGAGATTTTGTCCTCTATTAGAAATAAATGGCAAAAAATGTGCAATGTCTCTTGTAGAATTTTCAGCTATTGAGGAAGAGTTGAGTGCCCTCTGTGGATGCACTCGGAATATTCACTTTCAGTTTCCAGGCTGTAGCATCAAGGACACAAATTCCCACCAGTTTTGGGCTGAAGATATTAGACCCAAGCTATGCTGAACAAGGTTGATTCTGAAGTTAGTTTTTCAAGCTGTTATTAATGTCCTTGTTTCTGAAATATTGCTTGAAACAGATATGAAAACCTATGTCAATGCCACTTATCCATTCTCCCACTCACACACTGTCTATCGAGGTATGTTGTCTGGCTGAAAATTGAGTTAATTCCCAGGCTGAATGAAGCTCATAAAACTTTCAGCAGAACTGGGCTGGATTTTTTGAGCATGAAGCCACGTTACAGCTTGGGAATGAGATCAGGGCAAGCTCAGTTTCACTGGAAATGCTGTACATTCTTCTGTGTCTTGCTTTGAATTTATTAATTTCCTCAACTTCTACATTAAATATAATTGAATTCAGTAGGAGAGCAATACACACATGAGATACTCCCCAGTTCCTCATAGCCCAATGGACACTTGGGATCCAACTGAGATTTTATCTCAGGCTGTTGATTTTAACAAAAATACTCCAGATATCTTAAAGAGTTTTCTTCACTTCTGCTGGTCAGAGCAGGTGTGTAATTTAGTTAGAGTTCTCGCTAAGATGGAAGATTGAAGACCTCTTCTCAAGCATTGATAGAATAAGGAGCTGAAAAATCTGTTTTCTTTAAATGTATTTGCTGGAATGGAGAACAGGGATGTTTTTCCGGGATTCTACAACACCACATGGAATTACAGGAAAGAAACCTGAAATGAACAGGGCTAATGCCTTTATTAATGTTCAGCTCTTTATTAAAAAGATCAGCTGGGCAGGAGGCCCGACACGGAGCTCACCCCCACTGTTGTAGCTTTCCCAGGTGGCCGAAAGGAAGAAGGCGTGCAGAGTCTGTTGCTGAAGTCCAGAGCAGCAGCTGTCCTTTTTTCTTTCCTTGTGGCACACCTGTGGCCACAGGGTGAGGAGGCGTGGCGTGCAGAGTCTGTTGCTGAAGTCCAGAACAACTGCTGTCCCTGCTCCTTCCCTGGCAGTAGCACCAGGGTTCTCTGTCTTTCCATTGCCTCTTCCCATAGCCTAATCTAATCTAGTCTTTTCTAGGTTATGGTGATGGGTAAAAGTCAATCAGGGGATGTGTTTCCCTCTTCCTCAGCTAGGGCATTTGTCTAGACCCCTCTACTGTATTTAGTTTTTTATTTAGGGTTGTCTTTATCCCCTAAAAATACTCCCATGATCCCAAGGGTTTTTTGATTTGCATTTTAGTCCCAGAATGTCAGCACGGGGGGGTGGGAGGGGGGGGTAGGAGGCCGATTATCTCCAGGTAGTTTAGAGAAAACAAACAGAGCCATTAGCTAATTAACATTTCAATATAGGTACTCAGCTAGAGTTAGTAGCTGTTTCAGTGTTGCCATGGGAACTAGGAAGGCCGTGCCTGGGAGTATCAGGAACTTTATTCATTAAAAAACTCTGGCACATGCCATTTAAAATCTGTTGTGAAATGAATGTTTCAGTCACTCTGAGATCACAGTGCAGACCAAGAAGGAGGGGGATGCACCACCACGAAACCTAACAGAGGATCACACTAAGGGAAAGAGCAAACTCTTTTTCTAGGCTACTCAAACAGTAAAAATATTCAGGACTGCAGTTAGGATACATGCAAAATATTTACTCTCCCAGCAAATTCACCCTTTGGGTGTGAAATTCAGTGCATTAGCAAGAGAAGGAAGAGCTCCTACTGTCTCTACTTGTGCATAATGTTACTCCTCCATGAAAGAGAGAGTTTGGTTTGCACAGCCACCAGTTTGGCAGGCTCCTCACATAGAAAACCCTGCTGTACTGCCTGCAGTAGAGAATCTTTTTTATTGCTTTCAATAGCTACCAGGCCCAATTCCTGCAAAATAAACCCAGGAATCAATAGAGTCTCTGAAGCAGCTTTCACCTCTGACTGCGTCTTGCTGTGTGTCAGGGGCTCTCAAAGTGTGGTATACAAACCACTTCCAAGTGCTGTGCCTGTGTGATGTTGCAGCTGTGGTACCTGCAATTGAATCCCAATTCATTCAACAGCACAAAGTGAAAAGCATGAAGTGCTCAGGCAGCTTGGTGAGGCTGCACATCCCTGCAAGAGGTGTCCTAGAAAGAGCAAGGTGTGCTGTGAATCAGGGCTGGGGTGGGTTTCAGCTCCATGTTATGCTCAAACACAGACCTCAGGATGAAAATGTTTCCTCTGCTCATCTTGTGCAGATGCTGCCACTGCTGGCAGTGGTACCTGTCATTGCCAGGGACGACAAAATCCAGTAAAAGAAAGTTTGGTCAGAATTACTTCTGACCACAGATACAAAAATGGAGGCAGCAGGGAAAAGTAAAAAATTAATGGCAAGTTTTTATGGATTTCCACTAAGCACCCTTGATCTCATACATCACACATTAATGCAGTGTTTAAAATTTTATTTAAGTCAGTAATAGAAAAATTAAATTATGCATTATTAATAAAGTAGCTTGCAGAGAGGCTTCTAAAAAGGGTGAACAGTTTCCAGATGAGATATGAAGAAGTTGAGATGGTGATGCTAAACAAGGAGGAAAGTATTTGGAACCCTTTCAAAAGTGTTTCTGGACACTCCCAGGATTTACTGGTGGGATGGCAACTGTCAAAGCTGGTGGGAGAATAAAACTGGGAATAAAGTTGGCTTTGCTGTTCAGAACTGGTCAGTGGTCACTCCTAGTCACAGTGTGTTAGGTGGGGACGTGGCTTATCTGGTAACTTCTAGGTGAAAGAGCGTTCTCTGGGATTCATCAGTGTGAAGACAATTAAACCTCATAAAAACCACACAAAGCACAGGTTGCTATTACAGCCATGAAGACCTGTAATAGTTCCACCAGCACAAAACTGCTAAAACAGTTCTAAACTTCTGGTCACATAATCCAAAACAAATCCAAAGAAATTTGTGTTACTGCACATCACCTGGGCACCATGATAATTTACAGCCCTTTTTTAGCTATGCTGAGAGTCTAATTTTTTTAAGCTAATTTTCCTTCTTGGATGGATTAAAAAGTTCATGAACGCAGATGCAAACAGAAGTTTGCAAAGCTGTGGTAATTTAACACTTGCAAGTCATAAAGCAATATCCCACTTTTCTTATCCTGTCAGGGCTGGGGTGAAAAGAAAGAAGATTGCTTTTGCAGCTTTTCTGGGGTAGGGACAGGGCCTTGCAGTGAGGTATACACCAAGTTAAACAAAGTCAAGCCTCCTTCTTTACTGCACTAATAAACAATGGCTGAATTGAAACAGAGAAGAGCATTTACCCAGGATCTTGAGAAATATTATTTTAATATGGAACAGAGTACTGTTAAAGCAATTAAATAACTTGTATAAGACCCCAAAATACAGCAGGATTTCAGCATCTGCAAGTTAGCAAATCTATAAACGCTACTTTTTCTGCCATGCCTAAATACTCCTTTCTCCCACAGAACTTTCTCCCACAGAACCCTGTCTACCATAGCAAAAGTTTATTCTGGATTGCTGCTGCCCAAGTCCCTTCACACCCTGCCACACACACTGAACTCTGCTCCAGCTCAGAGATGGCTTTTCTTGAGCAGGAATGAAGAATAGAAGTGTGTGGCAGAGGTTTGGGAGAAAGGGAAGCTTCTCTGTAAATCATGACATGAGAAGTATAAAAAATATTTCAAAGTGGCAAACCAAGAATCCAACTCAGCCAGTGTCAAAATCCTGAAAAAAGGCATTTTACAGTCTGAATGCAACAAAAATATACCTTGATTTTTTGCTAGAAAGGCCTTAACTTGCTTATTAGTGTTAGAAGCTTCTGATACTGAACTGAATTTCCTTTACTCTATGGGATACACGTCCTCTCATATGAGCTACATAATGGAAAACATTTGTGGATATTTTTCAGTATATATTGTGTGAAACTTCAATTCCCCCCCCCTAAATATTGCATATTTGGGTGAGATAACAAGAGATAACATCAGGAGCTGCATATAGAACATTCATTGCAGTGGAGTCTTTACAGCTTCCCAAATATAGGAATATAGGAGCCAGAAAGGATGCTCCCTCCCTTCCTCCCTCCCTCCCTCCCTCCCTCCCTCCCTCCCTTCCTTCCTTCCTCCCTTCCTTCCTTCCTTCCTTCCTTCCTTCCTTCCTTCCTTCCTTCCTTCCTTCCTTCCTTCCTTCCTTCCTTCCTTCCTTCCTTCCTTCCTTCCTTCCTTCCTTCCTTCCTTCCTTCCTTCCTTCCTTCCTTCCTTCCTTCCTTCCTTCCTTCCTTCCTTCCTTCCTTCCTTCCTTCCTTCCTTCCTTCCTTCCTTCCTTCTCTTCCTTCTCTTCCTTCTCTTCCTTCTCTTCCTTCCTTCTCTTCCTTCCTTCTCTTCCTTTTCTTCCTTTTCTTCCTTTTCTTTCACCTATTTGTAGCAGAGGCATCTTGCTGAGGGTTAATTAATAATCCAGCCTAGGTAAATCAGATATTTCCAAAGGGGTGACAAGAGAAGTGATCTCCCCTCAGGTGGATTTGGTACCCATGTTCAATTCATACAGGTTCTACAGGTGATCTGAGATTACCAGCATCCTTCTAATTAAATTTCAAAAGCTTTGAAAGGCTACTGCTGCTTACAAGATTCACTTCTAAACCCTGGATGTTTGCTCTACTTAACTGTCTACTCTATTATAAAGTTTTAGTGAATTACACTACTAATTATGGGATTAATATTAAGCCATTTCACTATAAATGGGTTGGATGTTCTGCTACTATCTTGACTTAATTTGCATTTGGTAAACACATCTCTGCCCTTGTCCTTCTTTTCAAAAGAAATGTACAATGACAAATATAAAATGTCTTCAAGGAAAACCTGTCAAGTAGGACTGGATGCCTTTTATAAGAAGGGAACTAAGCACACTTTCCAGAAAACGTATTAAATTAGACAAAGCTACAGGGGTTTTCTGTTTTCTTGGTTTTCCCCTACTTTCCAGTAACTTCAGCAGCTGCTTTAATTCTCAGAGCTCGGTAAAAGGGCAAAGTTTCACACATTTTGGGCTTATCAAATTCAGTGAGTTTGGGTTGTGAAGGTATTGGCTGTTGGCCACTACTCCAGCTCAGACCCCAGTGACCTGGTGAGACTCCTGGATGTGTTCCCACCTCTCAGCCTGCCAGTGCACGTGCAGCAGAGCTCTGTCTGAACCAAATCAGTCTGAACCAAATTTCTGTTTTCCTTTCTGTAAAGTGATTAGGGAATAGGGCAGCACTAAAATGAGGGAGGGAAAAGACTTCTGGAATAATCTACCCCTTTGCCACAGTGCCAGTGAAAGGCAGTCTCCAGCATTCTTCTTGGCCTGGAGGCATCTGGAGTGGGATCCTGCATTACATGAGGGAGCAGATGGAGATGCTGAAGGGATAAAACCTGATTCTTCCAAGGAAGAAACTCACCCTCTGAGAGGAGATCAGGGACAAGATGTTGCCATGACTCACCTTTTGATAATGGCTCAAAAGCAGCATTTGGGGAGCTGTTATGGACTGTGTTATTGGCCACATAAATCAACAAGGGTTCCTAGAAGAGCTGAGGGCCTGACCTATTGCAGCAGGCATTACACTGCCTGAACAGGGGCACAGGAGTTAAGGGACATTACTTCCAGCTCCTGCTTAGCTTTGAAGTGAACTGTGGCAGAAAAGAAGGAGGGGGGGGGGGAAGTGAGAGAAGAAAAAAAGGTTGATTTTACTTTTGGCAAATATTTGGCCACCAGGATCTACTCACCTGTCATTTGTCTTGCCTTGAGAATTGGCCTTTCCAGAATGAAACAAACACTGCTACACTGTGTGGCATTTTGCAGTGACATATAAGCCTCAGTGAGGATAACAGACATAGAGCAATTCATATGACTTTAAAATTATCCACCTTTGCTTTCTCATTGTTTAATCTACAGTTTGCATTAGTTGTTTGAAATGTACACAGAGAAGTTGTGCTGCTGATAGCTACATGGAAAGCTTGCTGTGTGTTAAGACTCATTATTAGTGTGTGTTCTAGCATCCCCTCCAGAGGACAGGTTTTCACATGGACAATTAAAAGCAGACTGTCTTCCTCCCCTATTCCTTAGGAGGTGCAGAGAATGGCTGCACCCACGCAGATTCCCCAAAAAATGCAAATAATTCCCCAGAAGAACCATATACACGACAGTGCAATCTTCCACTGCATGGGGTAGGCTGGAAATAAAAAATATAAACTGCTCTGATTATACCCACCTTCCTCCTGCTCCCTTGAGGGCTCACTGCCAGTTGCCAAAGGTTGGCATAATGCTGCAGCATCAAATAAAGCTGCTATATGGACAGACAAAATTCAGGGACATGAAGGCAGCCCACTCACACCAAACTCCTTGACAGCTCATCCTTTACATTTCCTGCCACCCACTCACACACAACACTCCCTGCCTTGCCAGCCCAAACATGGTGAGACAGGGAACTGTGCTTTAGTTGCCAGAAGTCTTATCCCCTGGTACTTTATGGGAGATAACAACTTCACAGCCAACACTTATGAAGCACAGCAAGGATTTGATCACTAGAAAAGAGAGAAAAATTCCTGTATTCTGTTGGAGTAATTCAATTCTTGGTGAGTTTTCAGCTAAAGTTCATTATTCTTTAGGAAGAGTGAATATAGAAAATTAATATCTGTATTCTCATCTTCACCCTCCCATGTAGTGCCTTGCTTCAGTAACATAAAACAAATAGATGGATAATTTGATTTCCTAGCTGACAACATACAAAAGGAAACTCCAGGAATAGAGAGTTATTTATGCCTGAATGTAGGGCTTGCATTCATATTTATGTAGCTGGATAAGCATTCTGACTATCAGGGTTATTATCACATCAAGATTTTTAAAGGCAGCTGACCCAAATAGCTTCTACAGGGATGTCACTCAATCCCAGCTCTCCTCTCTTCTCCTGGGGTCCAGGAAGCCTTCGGAAAGAAGATGAAGTGTGAGCTTGTGAGCTTTGTGTGAGCTAAATCCTGAGAAATTTAGTTTGACACAAAAGCAGCATGTTTTACTGACAACCACAGATTCACAAAGAAAAATTACTATTTTCACACGAGTTGTAGGCTTATCTCCAGCTTCTGAAGTGCATTAAAACTCTGTGCAAATATGGGAACACGCTGACAAGCAGAGACTCATGACCATACACCACAATTCTATTGTTACATCTATCACACTTGCTCTTCAAGGTTCCAAAGAGAAGACCTTGAGTCCTGGAATGAGAACAAGATCAGATTTACAGTCAGGAATTTGTGAAAGCTGCACATGTCCCTGCTGCAGGTAGGTTTCTTGTGAGAGTCTGTGGTGACCTCCACCCTCTGTGGGGAGATGAAAACACGATCCAGCAATGAAACACTGAAGATGGAAACAGGGCTCTTTGGCTTCCACTAGCCTTTTTCAGGAAAGACAGAACAGTTGTTTCAGTTAAATGATGACAGATTTTAAATATATATATATATATATTTGGTATATTCTTATATTTTTTGTATACTTTTGGTAAATATATAAATAGCTCTAACACAACTTTAAGAGCAATTTAGTTTTTTTCCTCAGGGTGTGAGGGCCTTCTATCTCAGGGCATAGATGCGATTGCTGCAAGGACAGGGAGGAAGGGAATGTCCTTCAGGGAATGTCTTGGTCTTCCTTGGAAGCATTAGACAGCAGCAGTGCCAGAGATGAGATACCTGACTAAGTGGGCCAGGGGCTTGATGAGAAGCAACAAAGCTGAGATCAGGAACGTACCTGAGGATTTCTCCTAGGCAGTCAGTGAAAGGATGAGAGGACAGGGCCTCAAGCTGTACCAGGGGAGGTTCAGGTTGGACATCAGGAAGAATTTCCTCATGGAAAGGGTGCTCAGGCATTGGAATGGGCTGCCCAGGGAGGTGTTGGAGTCTCTATCCCTACAGGCATCCAAGGAATGACTGGATGTGGCACTCACTGCTGTGGTCTGGGTGACAAGGTGAGGATTGCTCACAGGCTGGACTCAATGACCTGCGAGGTCTTTTCCAACCTCAGTGATTCTGTGCTTGTGTGAGAATTTTGTTTTCAGGCAATGTTTGATGGATTCCACCCTATGAAAACACCAGTGCCAACAAGGGGTACAAAAACTAGACAAGCTTTTGAGCACAGAATTCAGAGGTAGAAGGCACAGGCTTTAAAGCTGGACACAACTGAGCACAAATGTGAGTGAATAAACTTCTGTGTGCTGGGCTGGTAATGTTAATTTCATTGTTTAGACAATTAAATAAAAGGCAGTTGGTACCTAAGTAGTGACATTAAGAAGGAGGGACATGTTGAGCTGGGTAAGGCTGTCCAGGGAGGGACAGGAAGGCAGAGAGACCACCAGTGGCAACTCATGGCCCTTCTGTGCCAGGCTTCATGCAGCAGTGCTTCCTTTCCTGTGCTGTGACGCTGTGGATGCTGGAGATTGAAGGATTAAAGCATGTGACATTTTCACAGCACAGAGCTTCAAAACAGCAGGCTCTGAAATCACCAAGTGTCTAAACTGCTTGCCTCGTGCTCCAATCCTTTCCCCACTATGTAAGAGCGGAAAGAAGCTGTCTCTGTATATGAAACCAGAATAGCAGAGCACCTGCTGGGGCAGGAACTGTACTTGTGAGGTGCATAAATGAGGTGACAACAGGAGGTTGCAGCTGGTCCTGCAGCTGGTCCTGCAGTACAAGCTCTGCTAACACAGCTAACGCAGCTCTCCCAACACTGATGAGGTTCGCAAGCCGAAACCTGGCTATTACGGAAGGACGCAAAATGGGTTGTGCACAAGGGGTACAAAATGCTGGAAAACTGGCCCTTATCTCAGGGAGAACCAATGGAAGACATGAAAGCAACAATTTCAGAGTATCCAGAAGGCCTAGGAGACTTGCAGATGTCCATCTATAGGAGCTATAAAAAGTGTCCAATCCTGTGAAGACCATCCAGTCACAGCTTTTCCCAGCCAAGGTCCAGTAGTTTATTTTACCCAGATGTGTGGGGTTAGTTACCGGGAGGAGACACTTCAGGGTCAGGTTTGCCAAGCAGTGTCTCCACCAGCACCTCCCTAGAGTTCTTCTTCCCAAATGCTGGAATTAGAAAATGTCCCAGATTGAAAGGTAAGATATATTCTATTTGCCATCTGCATGGCAGTTGTCTTCTGTTAAGTGGGCAGTTTTCCTTATCTCTTCCACAACCAATCCTTCCTCCGGGAGACATCTGCTGATAATGGGCTATTGAATGTCACTGCATGACTGATAAAAGTTACAGCATCCCACTGGGAGATGCTCTGCCCAGAGGGAGGAGCCAAGCATTCCTACCTGGATATAATCTTGAGTTTCTGGAACACCAGCACAGCTTTTTCTGCACTTGATTTTCCCAGAGGAACAGCTGCCTCTTCCACTGCCTCTTCAGAGGAAGACTGCACCCTTTTCTACAGGATCACTGCTCCAACAGAACCACACCTGACACTCCAGGAGGACTGCAGCCACAATTCCCAATTGGACTGCTGCCCATACCCTGACCAATAGGGTGTCAGGTTGTATTCTGACTCTGTCAGTGTTGTTTTGGTTCACTGCATTGTTTATTTTATCTTTTTATTTTCTTCCCTAATAAAGAACTGCTATTCCTGCTCCCATATTTTTTGCCTGAGAGACCCCCTTAATTTCAAATTTATAATAGTTCAGAGGGAGGGTGGTCTACATTTTTTTTTTTCCATTTCAGAGGAGGCTCCTGCCTTCCTTGGCAGACACCTGTCTTTCCAAACCAAGAAAATGAGGGAGAGAGAGGATGAGATGCCTCACCCAGCTCTGAATCAGGAGCATTAGAGCCACATTAACAAAATATTCCTTTTCAGGGCTGATTCAGCTCCCGTCCCTGGGTTAGACTAATCTTTGCCTGATCCTTTATCCTGTCAAAATGTGCCCTGAAATCTGCTGACCCAGAGCAGGAGGCTGGCCACAGACCTCCTGAATTTCTCCATGATACTGTCAAACAACCTGTTTTGAAATCTGGTAATGACATTGCAAAGTTACTTCCTCCAGTACAAAGTGTGTGCCTGATTTCTGCTGTGTTTTTCCCACTGAAGAAAACACGTCTTCTCACAGGTTCAGGGCAATGAAAAGCCTTTATGTCTAGAAGTCAGATTTTTTTAATATGCTGTAAACACATTGCCTCCACAGGGAATTAATGTCATTTTGGTGGGATTACAGAAGGAAATAATACTTATCCAGTGGAAGTGAGCATGGTTTTGACCATTAGTTTCAAAATGACTAAATGAAAAAAATCAAGTGATGGATCATATCAGCAAGATACAAGATACATATCAACATAACAACAAAATGCCACAGGATTTTAATTGCCAGAAGTAATTTTTTGTTCCAGTCAACTTTTTTCCCCGTCTTTTTTCTTTGCAAATTTTTTTGTGAATGTGAACTGGTATATTTAAAATGAAAAGGGTAATTAGTCCATTTCTAGGACATTCTTCAATTAACTAAATGTAGCCATAAAGTCCTCTGTTAGATAAGCTAATAGAGCACTGCAGCAACTATTAACAAGATCTGTTAACTCCTTGAGAGCATCAGAGGGGCTGGGACCTTTAAATCCTTCAAGGACAGTTATATATATGTGGTCCCAATTAAAAGTGAGGCAAGAGTGATATAGAAGTATATGGTGCAACACCTGCACAAGCATTGAAAGGTCAATATATTTCAGGTGTGGTTTTTGAAAGCGTAACGCTGATGAACAAATTTGTTTTGTTACTGCTTGAATAATGCTGAAATTATTTTTGTTTGTGTTGGTAGATTCCTGATTTGAGTTAAATGTCTGATTTAGATCACAGGAGATGCTGACTGTTTGCCTTTGGGAAAGTGTGAACATGACTGACCAGACATTTTTTTCTCTTGGGAATAGACCCAGATATGGTGGTAGAGCATAGGGAGTGGGTGAACTCACAGCTCTAAGGCTGTTATTAAAGCCTTGTCTGCTCCGACAATGTTTCCTGTTGAACATTATAATTACACTGTTGTCATTCTATGGAATGATGCAGTGTGTGCACAAAATAGCCTGCACACAGCCTATTCATGCAGTCACAAGCACAGCATGAAAATGACAAAAAAAAAAAAAAAAAAAAAAAAAAAAAAAAAAAAAAAAAAAAAAAAAAAAAAGAGAGAGAGAAAAAAGGGAAAAAATCTGAACAGGAAAAGGAAGGGGAGAAGAGTGTTCCAGCACAATGAAGATTACAGAGTTACAGAGTTATGTGACTACTGGCTGTGTGTTTCTGAGCAGGCAAGAGTGAAGGCAGGTGTAGCTCAGGAGGGACAATGATCAGACCTGTCACTTGGCTGGACAGGAAAACACGTTCTCTCCCTTGTACCACAGCCTGCTCCTATCAATTCCAGCAGTATTTTAAGCTCCCAGCCTAATTTTTAGCTTTATCCAGACCATTCCTGAACTGACAAATTCTGTCATTGGGATGAATTTGGGTAGGAAGCTTCTAATCCAGTAGGCAGAGCAGGTAAAAAGATTCAACACTGAGAACATCAAATTCTCCACCTTCTGAAAAGATGCCAGCTGACTGTGCAGCATTTCTTCCTCCAACACTGAAGAGTTTGACTTGGTGGCTGCCACTGCCATACATAGATGAACTTTTGAGTCAGAATGGTCAGAATCTGACATTCCAGATACCATAGGAGAAGATGGGAATGCTGCAGAGTTGAGCAGAGAAATTTGTGAAGGAGCTTACACAACCTGAGTGCTCAGCACATTTGCCAGCAGATAGAACAGATCTGTGTGGACGGGTGTAGGAACAGAGAATGGATTGTGTGGTGCTTAGCTTGGAAAAAACTCAATAAACTCATGGCTGTACCAACTTTTCTTTTTGCATTTGGATTGTTTCGCTTATCTGGGCTACCAAACAGGTAACTATACATGTAAACAGGAAGGACAGTAGTAAGCTTTGTCTACAGAAGAAACAAGGAGAAGGTGGAGTACCTGGATATAAATGGGATGAACCAGTCCAACAATTTGTGTAGCTATGCTCTGCTGTGCTGATAGATAAATGAGAGGCTTCAGCCTACTCACAGTTACTGCTATTATAGAAGATGCCACCTGCAAGGTGGCCTTCCTTTCATTTGGAAATTTGGAAATTCAGCTGTGATCCCTCCCTTCATGGGGAAAGTAGGATGAAGCAATGTGGGAGTGTTGGGTGTGCAACAGGTGATTTATTGGGTAGCACTTCACTGCTTGCTGGCATAAACTTATTCTGGGATGGGACTGCAAGTTAAACAAGCTGGAATACCTCTCTGGAGTGCATGGATCAAGTGCATTCCCTTGATTTATAGTCCACAGGGCCAGCACTTGCATTGCCCCTGTATCCCAGGGGTCATATCTGGCCATATCTGCACAGTGTTGGCAGCACCCCAGTCCCACAGATGTGTCTGGATAGAAGGTAAGAGAGCTCTCGAGAAATCACATCTCTAAAATTCTTTAAACAATGAGGTGGCTTTTCTTTTTTTTTCTAAAAAGGGTAATGTGTAAGGATGAAGGACAGGCGTGTCAGAGACATGTAGGGAAAAGGATGTGAGAAAGAGGAACTGGAACAAAACAAGGATGAGGGATGGAAGAACAGGATGGCTCTGGACTGCTGTGGCTGGCCAGTTCGAAACTAGAAAGCCTGAAGCACTCTGGCAATTCTCTTTGGAGAACCTTCCTTCTCTGGGTCTATATGGCCAGGGAAACCTCCCCACATCATCCCCTCAAAGAAAGCTTCATTGGGGGGTTGTAATGGCACAAAAGGACACCTTTGCCATCACCACTGTGACCAGAGAAGGGGACTCTGCAGAGGTAGCATCACCTCTATTTGGTTTGGAAGTACTTTGCCTCAGGGTTGTGACTTCAGGAACAACTGCCCAAAGGCCCTGTGTGATGAGTCAAACCCTTTAGGCGCTAATTGTCTAATGCTGGTTCTTCCCAGACTTTGGACACAACATGAATCCTGCAGATACTTACTGTAAAATATATCACACCATACATATGACAGATTGAAATTTCCTTCTCATAAAAATAAACCAGTTTATGTACAGTAGGGTTCTATTGTCTTGACTGAATGTCTCCTCATTTATTTGAATTTTGAGAAATCATGCTTAGAAACATTCCATTCCTGGCTTTAAACAGCCTTTGCAACACTTTAGATAGAAACTGCAATGAAACAGTCCTCAACTGTTATGTCATTATTATTAAAAATAACAATGCCAACTTATGAATGCACTAAATGGTTCCAATGAGAGATATTTACAAAGCATTTTTGTAGCTTGTAAAACGCCTGCTGATCCGGTCCAGCAGGGTGACCCACAGCTGGCTAATCCACAGGTGCCCAGATAGTTATGGATAGCTCCACTAGAGAAATAGGAGGACGCTCAGGCTGCCGTATTCCACAAGGGTTTTATTGCAGGAGAGGCAGAGGGAGAAGGAAGTAGGAGAGGGGCAGAAAGACAACCACTCTGAAGGGAGACAGGCTCCGAGAGTCCCGAGGGAAGATGGGGCCGGGGCACACAACAGTGGAGGGGTAGGAGTGGTCAGGGTACAAATGAACCAATAGGGGAAAGGCCAAGGGGAGGAACAAGGATGGAGTAACATACACAGAACCAATGGAGAGAGGGGAAAGGAGCGGCTTTACAGAAAGAACCAATAGGGGCAACGAGAACAATGAACTTTCTGGAACAGGGGAGTAGACCAACTGTTGACTGACATAGATCAGGGAGGGCATAACATCTGATGGGTAAGTTCACTTATACTTGTGTAACCTCCCAGGGCAGCCCAGGGGCCCCTCCCACAGAAGTTGTCTGATAGTTCAAGATACTAAAACACTTGAGAATCTCTGGGAAGTATGTCGCCTTCTGCTGAGAAGGCGGGCGACCTGGTATCAAGACACAGCACGGCGACCCAGCCTCGCCCGGGTCACTCAGGCCACAGACATGCACAGACACCAATGTGGTGGATGGTCAAATGGCGTTTATTATCTCATCTCGTGAGGTTAAATAGTCAAGGGGGCTTTACTACGTCAAAGAGGGACGGTGGGTCCGGCTAGGGTTAGTAAGGAGTGGAAAACTACTGGAGTTAGGAGGGGCTGCATGCTTCAGGGGTGACTGATCATCTATAGCAGGATGAGGGGGGAAGGGTCTTGCTTTCCGTCACATCCCGAGATTTTCCGTTCGCCTGTCCCTATCTACCACATCTCCCCCCCCCTCCTTTTTTACTAATGAATGAGGTAGTTATAAACATAGGCACTAAGGTGAGGTACAAAGTTATAATTTGATAAAGGAAAAGGGGTTTTGGTAAACCTGAGTAATCTTTGCAAGGCAAGTTTAGAGAACCTTTGTGACTGGCAGTGTTCTCGGTTTTTGGTTCACAGCATTTGTTGCTGGCCTATAAACAGGATGTTGGCCCGTTCTAGGCGAGCCTGAACAAATGAGACCAGCTTGTTTAGCAGGCATGGTCCGAATGTAACGGCTAAAAGCAGTATCGCTAGCGGACCTATCAGGGTGGAAATTAGAGTGGTGAGCCATGGCAATTGATTGAACCAGGATTCGAACCAGCTCTGTTGGGTTTCCCTCTCTTTCTTTCTTTGAGCCAGTCTATCTCGGAGTTCTGCCACGGAGTCTTTAACGACTCCTGTGTGGTCCGCATAGAAGCAGCATTCCTCCTTCAAGGCGGCACACAGTCCTCCTTGTTGCATGAACAAGAGGTCCAGTCCTCGCCTGTTCTGTAAGACCACTTCCGAAAGCGAGGAGACTGATTTCTCTAGAAAGGAGATGGATTTCTCGATCCTCTGCAGGTCCTCATCGATGGTCATTTGCAGCTGAGCAAGCCCTTGGTGTCGGGTCACGAGGGCTGAGACACCCGTGGCTGTGCCAGCTGCTCCCAGGCCGAGCAGCATTGCAATAGTCACTCCTGTTATTATTTCTCTTTTGTGGAGTCGGCCAGGTTCCTCAAAGAGGTGGTATACCTCTTCATCTGAGTGGTACAGGACCCTAGGAACAATCAGAACTCGGACACAGAAGTCGATAGCGTCATTGAACTTGGCAAGGAACATGCAAGGACTCACCCCAGATCGCTGGCAAACCCACATCCCAGATGCGGATGGGACCGCCCACTTGTTGATCTTTCTGTTGGGCTTGACGACTTCGGTGCAGAAATTGCCTTTCTGCTTTGCCAAGGCTGCATTGCCAAAGCATTTGCCCTGGCCTGTGACTTGACTCAGGGTGATTCCCCTACGGGGAGTGTCCCATCTGCACTGGTGGGGGGCATCGGCTGTGGAGTAACTGAAGGGGGTGTTTAGAGCAACTCCTTCGTAGAAAGGAGATTTAACATCATAGCAAAGCCAGCAGGAATTGATTAGGTTTGGGTTGGATTCGTTCAAGGATAGAAAGGTAGCCTCTAGCATGCGGAAGATTGGGTCTGAGTCTGACTCGGCTAAGCGGCCTATTTGAAAGGCATCTGCATGGCCGGTCGGGATATCAGTGGCCTTTGTGGATAAGGTTTTGGGATGGGTTATGTTTCTCCCTTTCAGCACGTCCTTAATAACCTTATTGGGTCCTACCGGTCGGGGTGCCGGTGGTTGGAGCCTGATAATTCGCACATTCACCCACTCTTTTGGCCCTTTGAGGACTACAGTCCATGTTCTGCCTGTGGCCCAACTAGGGTGTTCTGGCTGCAGAACCGTCATGTTATAGTCTGTGCACTTCCGATATTTGGGCTGTGTATAATGGTTGCTATAGACCCCTCCCTTGAAGGCGGGCTTTTTACAGCCGGCAGGTGCCCAGGTGAACTGTAAAAATCTATCGGGCTCCTGCGGTTCCCACCCCTCTCCTGATGGTCTGGCATCTGTGACAATGGTTTCACAGCCCCAGTGTCCGCAATATCCCCACCCAGGGTAGTTACAGTACTTCTTCCCCGGGTTGGAGGCTGGACACCAGTAGGATAGGTACATGTACATGATGTGTGGGTGCTGGGGTCGTATTTTTGGTCGTCCTGGAAACAGGTCGGCGATATGGAACACGAAGGATGGGGTGCCTGCCGTGGTGATTTCTTTGAATACCTTGTCACTTGAAAGATGTTGCATGACCCACCTGAATGGCTGATGGGGGTAATAGTCTGGGTTAGCTCGCCCTCCGGCGATGAGCCCTAATAGCAAGATCACACAAAGCCACCGTTGCTGTCTGGGTCTCACCGGTGTAGGACTCTTGGGTGCTGTCTGGCGTTTTGGTGGTTCGTCGTTTTCCTCTGGAACCAGGATGTACGCGTTATGGGGACGGCCCACAAGCATGTCCTGTAAACAGAAACTCGCAATTCTCGTTAGTCTCATTCTGAAGGTCTGGCTTGATTGACTTAAGTGGGCACCACCTGATCTTGCCCTCTTTTTTAACCGCCGCATACCCCCGTCCCGTGAGCACCAGTCTCCAGCCCCGTTCCCATTCGCCCAGCTCATTTTTGATTACGACCTGCGGGCCCTCCTCTAGGGCTCGGGTGACCCAGTGCTTTCGAACAGTACTGTCTGCCTCATCTCCCCTAGGGAATTGATTCAGTGCTAGCAAAGCTGTTGCCAGTATACGCGCTTGGTCTCCTGGGAGAACGGAATTGGCAAAGCCCTCTGCCTTTGCCAATACTTCTAGCTTAGCTTTCAGGGTCTGGTTTGCTTGCTCAACTATGGCCTGCCCGGTGCTGTTATACGGGATACCTTGTACTAAGCTGATGCCCCATTTCGAGACGAATTCTTGCACTGGTTTGGAAATGAAATTGGAACCGTTGTCAGTTTTAATTTGCTTGGGGATACCAAGCCATGCCATAGTTGTCAGCCAGTGCTGAATTGTGGCCTTAGAGTTAGCTTTGGGGTGCTGTGTGGCTACGATCGCTCCGCTGTAAGTGTCCACCGTCACTGCAAGCCATGCTCAGGGCTTTAGCAGTTGACATAAGGTGAAATCTGACTGCCAGATTTCTGAGGCCTTGAGACCTCTTGGGTTGACCCCACTGGTCCATAGGGGTGACTTCTGGCAGTGAGGGCAAGTGGCCACTACATGTTTTGCGTCCACTGTGGAGATCCCGCATCTCTTCGCCAGTGCTTTGGCTCCGATGTGGAGCGACTCGTGCAGCTGCCGAGCTTCCTGCAGTGTCCACACTCCCTTTGCTGCAGCGTCCGCTTTGTCATGGCCGGTCTGGAAGAAGCCTTTGACTGGGTTGTGGCTGTTGACGTGAATGACAGACACGGTGCCCCGTCGCGAGGAGAGAGCCTCTTCCAGCATCGAGGCCGCTGCTGACGTTGACACGCCTGGTCCTGACATGGCCAGGCAAAGCCTTGCCACAAATATAGAGTCCGTTACGATGTTGAGGTGTTCATCTTGGAAGAGTCCACACGCCAAGACCACTACTGCTGCTTCCAGTTGTTGCACTGACAGCGTGGGGTCACATGTTTTGATGCAATGCCATTGCTCTCCTGCCTGCCACACCGCCGCCACAGTAGAGGTCATGGAGGAAGCATCTGTGAAGACCGTCGGTCCTGGCTGCGGTCGGTCCATGACCTTTGGCAGCATGTCTATATCGACAATGGTCAGCAGCTGAGTCCAAGGTGGTCTGGTGGCGTAGGAGATTTCTCCTCCGAAGCCGGTGAGAGCAAGGGCCAGGTACTCCGATATCGCGGTTGACTCCGTGGTTGGCCGCTTGCGAAAGGGGAGTGGATTCTTGTCGGCTCGGTTCCCAGGTGTCTCAGGGCGAGTCTCCTGCCCTTCATGATGAGGTTGGTGACGCATTCAACTCCCGGGGAAAACGCACGAGTTGGTCTTCCGAGGACCACCCATAGGATCGGCTGGGACTTTTTGGAAGGTCCTTGGGCCAGTGCTCCCACTCCTCCCTTCTGTGTGAAGTGGACGTATAGGTCGAGCAGCGCATCTGGGTTCCACCTGGCAAGCGTGCCAGTAGACATCTGATGCTCGATGAAGTCGAGGGAGCTCGCTGCTTGCGGCGTCAGCTCCTTGGGGTCCCAGGGGTGCTTTCCTTTCAGGAGGTCATATAAGGGGTCCATGGCCTCGGGGGGAATCAGGATGATGTTGCGGAGCCACTGCAGAGATCCCACAAGGCGCTGCATGTCATGGAGCGTCTTGATGTCTCGGCGGACCTTCACCTTGGGGGGTGTCACGTAGGAGTTTGTGATCCCCACTCCCAGGAAGGTCACGCAGGGTCCTCTCTTGATCTTCGTGTTCGCGATCTCAAAGCCATTGGCCTGGAGAGTTTCCGTGATTGTGGTCACCAAGTGATCCACTCGGCTCGCTGATGGTGCGGCGATGAGGATGTCGTCCATGTATTGAATGATGGTCGCAGCGGGGTAGGATTGTCGGACTGGCATCAGTGCTCTGTCCACGGTGATCTGGCATATGGTCGGGCTGTCCACGAGACCTTGCGGCAACACCTTATATTGGAAGCAGAGGTTAGGTCGCTCGCCGTTTGGGAACACGACGGAAAAGGCAAACCGTTCCTTGTCCTCAGCGTGCAGGGGTATTGAAAAGAAGCAGTCCTTGATGTCCAGCACTGCGCATGGCTGCCCTTTGGGGATGGCTGAGTTCGTGGGCAGCAGTGTCTGAACTGGACGCATGAGTTGGATTGTCCTGTTCACTTCCCTCAGGTCGTGGATGAGGCGATAACCCTCTCCGGACCTTTTGGGGATTACAAATACAGGGGTGTTCCACGGGCTGGTGGAGGGTTCTATGTGACCCTTCTGCAGCTCGCGGCTGACCAGTTCCAGCAAGGCTGCCATTCGAGGCTTTGACAGGGGCCACTGCTTGACCCATATGGGGTCTGATGATTTCCAAATCAGTCTGATTGGCAGCGATGGGTGTACGGCAGTGGCCCTCAGGATAAATTTGTGATCCTGACTCCTAACTTAGCAAGGATATCCCTTCCTATCAAGGGTGGAGAGCTTTGCAGAATGTAGGGGTGGATTGCCACCATCTGTTCCGGTCCCTTTTTCGTGTGGAGTGTTATAGCCACCAACTGGGTGCTTTTCCATGCCCGGGATGGCCCTCCCACTCCGTTCACTGGGGGGACCTCTTTACATTGCCAATGCTGAGGCCAAAGCGCTTGGGGAAAAACCGAGCAGTCTGACCCCGTGTCCGCCCAGAACTGAAGCCCTATGATGTGGGGATCCTGACTGCCATAAAGGCGGCATGTCCCCCACACCATCAGGGGCTCCTTCCCTATTTTCATGGCCAGGGCCACCCAGGGGTCCCGCTCTGGGACGTCCCCTGCTGGCCCTGTGGCACAGGCGCAGCTTGTGGCGGTGGTGGATACGAAGGTGCCACTGGCGGTGCTGCAAAACTCTGTGATTGTGTCGCTGGTGGGGGTGCGAAGCTGGCTGCCTCCTGTGGGGGCATGGGGTATGAGGGCCCCCTGCCCCACTGGGGGTTGACATAAATGGGCCGCTTCGCATTCGTAGCGGGAGGAGGCTGAGTGCGGCCTGTGCGCCCCCTCCCTTTCCCGTTTCCCTGAGGCCGGGACCTGCAGTCCTTAGCGAAGTGCCCCTTCTTCCCACAGCTCCAGCAGGGCCCTCTTGGGCGTGCTTGGGGTGGGGGCACTGCCACAGACTGCTGTGCCGGCTGGGGACAGATCACTGCGATGTGGCCTGCCTGACCACATTTGAAGCATGCCATTGCACTGGTTAGGGTGCGAACGGCCGCTTGAATGGGTGTCAGGTGCTCCTCTCTTACGACGTGTCTGATCATGTCTACTAGGCTGGCTCCGGCTGGCAGGGAGCGCAGGATGTCCTTGGTGACGGAGTTGCATTGCTGGCGCAAGCAGTCTGCCACCACAGGGCCCTTTGCCTCCGCAGGCAGGGTAGAGGAGTCTACTGCTGCTTGCAGGCGGTCTACGAACTGCGTAAAGCTTTCGCTCTCTGCCTGTCTTATGGTGGACCACGGTGATGGCTTGGCCACAACCAGAGAGGCAGCCTGAATAGCCTCTCTAGCGGCTCGAGTGGTGACCCTAATTTCCTCGGCCCGCATCTGTGCGGCTTGTTGCTGAGGTGTAACCATCTTGTCATGTTTTCCCAGCAGCCTGGATAGGCTCGACCCGTGCAGTGGCTGCCCCACCTCAGAAGCCTGGGCTAGCGCTTTTGTACAATTATCTTCCCATTCCTGCTTAAACACGATCATTCCCGCACCGCCGAGTATCATGTGACCTATTTGTTTGATATCAAAGGGGAGCAAGTCGTCATTGCCAAAAAGGCCGTCCACGAGGGTGGAGACCATGGCTGAGTTGATCCCTTTCTCTGAGATCGCTTTGACAATTGCCTGTATGTCTTTGGGGTTTACTGGATTATATATTCTTTGTTGGTTCCCCTCTGGCCCAGTGGTTCTCACCGGGAAGGCTTGAACTGCAGCCGAGGGGGCCCATTCAGCACAGGCTATTTTTATTTTTCCCCAGTCGGTAAACTGGGCTGGTTCACATTGTGATTGCCTTTCGATGTGGCTTAAGGCTTTATTCGCTTTTGTTTTAAACCGCGTTAGCTCCGCTCTTTTCGTTTCTGAGTCCCAGTCGGCTTCCGTCAGCTCTCCTGAGCTGGTGGAGCTGCTGTGGCCGGACTCAGAGCTGGAAGTCGAATGCCAGCGCACTTCCGGGCTTTGGTACCTTTTTGTGCGGCTCCGGCTCCGGCCCCGTCCCTCCCTTCGGGGGTGGTGCCGCTCCCGCCCCCTGGGCTTGCCCTGTTGCCCGCAGGGGGAAGTCTCTCCCTTAAATGGTAGCAGCGTTGAGCGCAGCTCCCGATTGGGCGTGCACTCTCTGCCGCTCTCCTCCTCCTCTTTTTCCCGCGGATGCGCATTAGCAAGAACCCGTGACTCCGGGCTCTTCCCGCCGAGAGCCTCCGTGCCCCGCCCATCCCCTCGGTCGCCAGCGCCATGTTTGGCTGGGTATGGCGGCGGCGCCGCCCGCACCTCCTCCCAAGCCGCGTTCTCCGCGTCCCTGGCTTCCCTCGCCAGTTCCTCCCAAAAGGACTGCACGCGCTGCTGCGCTCCCGGCACCGAATCGCTGATTGGCGGTGAAGGGACGGATGGGAAACCCACGGATTTTTGGGAAGGTTCTGAGGGGGGGTTTGGGCTCTGGCTCGGGGAGGGGGGGAACGCGCCCGGCCCCCCCGGATCCCCGCTCCCGGGCAAACCGCTTTCAGGGGCGGTTTGTGTTGCCGCTCCTACCCCCAGCTTGGGTGTAGCTAATAAACATGTGCGTGCGGTGCTCCATGTTTCCTGTTCCTCTAGCGCCCTGCGTAGGGCTTGTTCGACTTTTCCCCACGCCTTGAGGCTTTTGCCGCTGCCTGAGGATTTAGTATCCTCGGCCAGCGCGGCCGTGCATTTCTCCCACACCTCCGGGTGTAATATTTCCACGGGACGTTCAATCGCCCCAAGCTCTAAGAGCCTCGCAATAGCAAGATAAAAATCCTTGAGCCTGCACTTAATTCCCCACTACTTATTAACTGAACTCACGACCTTTGCGATGGCTTCCATGTCAATCGCTGGTCTGGGGACGTCTCCCCCGCCAAGAGTCGGTCCCGCCACTCCGGCCGCTGCTCTTGTCCAGGTGATACCCTCTACCTGAGAGAAGTTTTCATTCTCGAGCTTCAGCACCACTTTGTTGCCTTCTGCGGAGAAGGCAGGCGACCTGGTTTCAAGACACAGCACGGCGACCCGGCCTCGCCCGGGTCACTCAGGCCACAGACATGCACAGACACCAATGTGGTGGATGGTCAAATGGCGTTTATTATCTCATCTCGTGAGGTTAAATAGTCAAGGGGGTCTTACTACGTCAAAAGGGGGACGGTGGGTCCGGCTAGGATTAGTAAGGAGTGGAAAACTACTGGAGTTAGGAGGGGCTGCATGCTTCAGGGGTGATTGATTACCTATAGCAGGATGAGGGGGGAAGGGTCTTGCTTTCCGTCACATCCCGAGATTTTCCGTTCGCCTGTCCCTATCTACCACATTGCTGTTTGTTTTATTGTACAACATTTTGTGCCTTCCAGCTTACGTGTCTCCTTGACAGGCTGAACTTAAAACCCAGATGCTTTTGTTTTTCTGTGGGAATCTTAGCAGTAATGTGTGCTTGTTTCTTAAGCTCTGCCCCTGACAATTACTGGTAAAAAAAACCCAGGAAAATGTTGACTAGACTAAAGCTCCTTTTCAAAACTACTGTTTGCAGTCAAGAGGTAATTAACTCCCTCTATGGATTCAGAGCTCCTGGGTAG
Source organism: Vidua macroura (assembly GCF_024509145.1). NCBI lineage: Eukaryota > Metazoa > Chordata > Aves > Passeriformes > Viduidae > Vidua > Vidua macroura. The sequence continues at coordinate 31,923,970 of NC_071575.1, forward strand.
AGGGTGGTAAATTAAGTTATTAGTAAGGCTGTTAATGCAGATTTCTAATTTACGAACATTGCTTGCTAAGAAGGACTGCATACTGTTAGAGATCTGAAAAATATTTTGCCTATAACTTTGAAATATCTTCATTTAGCTTCAGCTTTAATGGCTCCTTAATTCTTGGCCTTGCTATGAATATGCAAATAGGAAAGCAAGCATATGTAAGTAGTGACCATGATTTATACTACCGGGAACATTTTCCAGTAGAAACAAGGGATTTGTTAGAATTAAAAAAATAAGGTAAGGAAAGGAAGCCAGCAGGAAGAGGATATATTATAGTATTTTGAATATGTAGGGTTGAATATTCTGAAGTGATGATGAACAGCATAACAGCTTTTTTAAAAACCACCCTGGAAGTTTCTCTGTCAGTTTAGGATTCTCCAGATTAATCTCTTTGCTCTCTGATGGATAGAGGCCTGTTCAGAAAGAGCAACTGGAATTGACATGTTCCTACTTATTGAGAGGTCCAGGACCTCTTTACTGACCCTGAGCTTCTAGAACACCATTTTGGTGAATGCATGAAGTCTTAGTTAAGGCAAGGTCTTGCAGAAGCATACAGGGCGTATTTAAATTTATTTGCTGAAATTATGAGTGTCAGTCATTGTGGTGAGACTGTATATTATGTAATATGACTATTAAACTTCATGACTTTACACACCA